>NC_036463.1:2456630-3081630 GCF_002775205.1 Xiphophorus maculatus
GGTTCTTTTCTGCAATTCGGAGCTGCAATCAATCACATTTTAGATGCCATATGTGTCAGAGATGCAATTAAGAGTTTGTTCTGAGAAACGGCAATTTGCCATATCAACAGATGACTTCCAAACGTCTCTGATGATCGGGTTTTTCAGGGGAGTCTGCTTCTCCTGTTCAATTAGAGAAATGTTTTTCTTTTAAGGGAAGAAGAGCGAGTTATTGGAGACATTTTAGAGGGTGTTGGATGTTGGAAACTGGCTGGATTTAGAAGCTCATTAGGAAAACAGAACCATCCTGACTTTGTCCGTCTCTCACATTGTTACGTTCATTCCTGGGAATATTGAGCATCTTACTGAGAAATTATTATTTCAACCATCAGCAGATTTTCCACTTTCAGTGCAAACATCACTTATATTCAGAATAAGTAGGGGTCCCAACTGTGAGCCCTGTGGAACACCAAAAATTATAATTGTGTGATGAAAATCTCAGTTATAATCCACCTTATTATCATTTAAGTTTTAATCAAAAGTTATCTAAAGGATTCTCCTTTACGGTTATCGGCAGTGCTGGGAACACTTGTGCTAAATCGTTAATGTGCTAATAGCATAGCTGACTTTTTTGCTTAGCCTTTTAGCACTTTTGCTAACTTTGAAAATGCCTAGCACACTTAGCAATCCCTAGATTAGTTTTCTAGATCAATTCTAAAGTTTATTCTGTTAACATGACGACTTCATTCTTGAATTACTACAACTTTGTTTTTGTGATATTATGACTTCCTTCTCAAAATACAACTTTATTCTTGTAATATTAAAAATATTCTCATAATATTAAGATTCTCGTATTATTTTAACATTTTTCTCTTTATATAAAAACTTTTCTTGTAAAATTACAACTTTATTCTCGTGACATGAATATTCTTGCATTACTATGGTTTTATTCTTGTGATATTGCAACTTTATTCTCGTAATATTACAACTTTACTGTCGTTATTCCTATTTTCAGGGGTTTTTTCTCAGCCTGACCCTAATATTCAGTAGTAAAATCTAAATGTTTTTGCTAGATTTCCTATGTAGGCAACACAGATTCAAATCAAGTGTTTCGTCCATGTGAGCTTTTATCTTGCTGGTATTTTCTTGTCTATTTCTCATGACTTCTATTTCCAATTATTGCTGGTTTCGTAGCAGGGCATCAAAGGATGATGGGTGCTGAAATAATAAGGTTATAAAAAGGAGAGTGAGCGTCGATAAGGAGCCATCGTGGCCTCTCCGGTACGTCTCAGTCACTCTATCATGGCTGTAATCTCACCTTTTGAAAAGTACCAGACTTTCACTTTGCTTTATTATCAGGGAACCGCTGCGTGTTTGAGATGATCTGATAGCAGGGAAGAAGAAAAAGAATGAAGACAGGACTGAAACAAAGTGGTTTTGCGGAGATTTCTGCTCACCTCCTCATTAGACCACTTAGCGCCCTCCTGGTGCATAAACCCACGTAAAGACATCGGGGAATCTGACCCCGACTGGTCCTGATTTCAAAGCACATTTGCATGATATCCCCTCTGAGTCCGAATGTATGAATATTATTTGATGGAACATGTGTGGTATATGATGTCTTGTCTGCTCACATCAGCTCGGGCATTACTCTTCTGCACCCCCGCAGTCTGAACATTACAATATTTTCTGCATGTTCCTCCTTTGTGATCAAATGGTGTTGTCAAAGGATCGGACAGGTGACCCCTGGGCAACGAGCTCGCGTCCAAGTCTCTTTCGGACCGGCTTGATTTTACCTAGCAAGCCCCGTCTCTCTGCATTAGCCGCACTACCAATCAAGGGTAACTCAAAAATATTACTGCCAGGCCTAAGAGGCTTTTGGAAAAGACATGACTATTAGCACAAAAAGCATGTTTGTTGTTTCTCCCTTTGATTTCCTTAAGTTGCAATAGAAATAATGTATCACCACTCAAGTTATTAGTTATGATCAGGAGAGTTGAGTGCTTGGACATGAAAAATAGGAGAGTTTTGCATTTAAAAAAACAAGCAACATTAAATTAGCCAGGCAGGAATAAACAAAAGGAATATTTTACAAAGCTAAGAGCAAGTTTCATTTGTGAGTTGAGAGCATGTTGGGAGCGTAGCAACATGCTATTATAGTTAACAAAATAACAAAAAACTGAAATTGAGAAAACATTTTTATTAGCAGTAATTAGCAGGAAAAGACTTTAACTAACTGGGAAATATATTATGCGCTAATAAAACTAACTGAAATGTGTTTTTGTGTTTGTTAAAGCATTTATTAGCCTTTCAAACTGCGGGGAAAACCAGCTGACCGAAGGTTCTTGGGTTGCTAGGTGACAAGGCTGGACTTCGCTGAGGTTGCTAGGTAACCTGCTGGGGTTGCTAGGTGAGGGGCACTTCCTGCTGATTTGTGGGACGTTTTAGATGCGGCTCATTTTCTAGTCAGTCTGTTCAACAATAACTGAATACATTTGTTGCTATTCATTTATTTCCCATAATAAATGGAAAATTGAGCAACATATTTGATTTTGACGATGGCACATAATAAAATATAATTTCTATTACTGGTTTCTCAACTGGTGACTAAATTAAGTTTATATAAGTTTTGATTTTGTGTTTTTATGATTGAACTGCCTTGTTGATGAAATGTGCTATACTAATAATCTTGACTGGTTTACTGGAAATAGTATCTTCTGCTGAGTTTTTATTACCCGATTGATTTAATCACATAATCACAACTCAATTCTTGGACCTTTTCAAATTCTGCATCTAAAAATGAACCAAAGTATAAAAAAAGTTAAAACTGCCACTACAACTAACACAAACTAAACTGTAACTGAACAATATTTAACCAATAATAACTAATAAAAACTAGCAAACACACTTTAAAAAACTAACCGAATAAGACAAACAAAAAGTCACAATGAAATAAAACTAAAATAAAAAACCCTTTTTAATTAATCTGCAGCGTTTCACGGCTCCATCTGTTTGTTCTGCCTGCATGTGTGAGTTTTTCCTCACTCTGCTTATCTCTTCAGTAAGTGTGACCTCCCTCTGTTCACCTGTTCCCCTCCATTTCCTTCGGTCGCGCTCGCTGTTAGTGATTGCTCACCGAACACTTCTTCGACTTTGAGGCGACAAGAGTGAGGCGCTTTCAACGCCGTCGGATCGCATCATTATTCACGCTGGGCGCGCCGCGTTCGAGGGCTTTCTCTGGGTCTCGTTTCAGCAGTTGCTGTGAAAAGAAAAAACACCCTGGATTTGCTGGATTTGGTAAATTCAGGATGTGAGGAACATTATTTAGTCATCAACAGCAAGAACAAAACATATTACCAAGTATTTTTGGTCTGGCTTCACATGAAATAAGTCAAAACTAACTACAAGTACCTTTAAAAGAAAAAAAAAATATAGCAGCTTGTTTTAAATCAGAAAGTTATACTTCCTTTGGCAGATTATTTTACTTAAGACATTTTTCCCATGTTATAAGTGAAATCTGTCAGTGTAACTATAATTTTTCATCAATATTAAGAATTATGACTTTAAACAAGTTCATATTTTTCTTAAAAGTTATTGTAAGTTAGTTTTGTCTTATTTCTAGAGCACTAAGATATTTGCACTAGAAACTAAACCAAAAAATACGTGGTAAGATTGTGTGTTTTTTGCAGTGTAGACATTTTAATTTGACAAGTTTGAATCTGTTTTACTGTACAAATCTCTACATTTAAAATGCTGGTGCAAATATCTTTAAATGAAATAAGACAAAACCAACTTACATGTAACTTTTAAGCAAGATGTAGGAGCTTCTTTAAGTCAACAATTACTTAACATTAATTAATAAATAATGCAGATTAGTTAACTTATATCATGGGAAAACTATATTGTCATCTGTGAATTAATCAACCACTGTAATTAGTATTTTTTCATCAATATTAAGTAATTATTGAATTAAAACAAGCTTCTGTTTTTTGCCAAAAAGTTACCTTTAAATTAGTTTTGTCTTTTTTCAAGTGCAAAAATATTTGTGCAACAAGCTAGAAAAAAAAAGTTGGTAGGATTTTGTGTTTTTGCAGTGTAGACCAAAGTGAAAGTATTCAATTGAAACAGAAATCAGATTTTTTTAAAATGAAAATTAATGCAGAAATAAATTAAAATTAGTTTTGTTGTGCCTATAAAAGGGTCCAGCAGCCGTTAAAGATTAAATATTGAGGTAGTTTTGTTTCAGCTCCCACTAGAAGCATGTAGAGCCACATATTGGAAAAAATTAAAGCCTTGCAAACTTTTATACTTAAATAATAATCTGTATATTTCATTAAGGTTGTTAAAAAAAATGCTTCTTTGGATTTCAGTCCCAAAAAAATATTTAAACTTTTAAAATGATATAAAATCAATGTGAGTCATTTATTTCCATGTTTTGGTGTAATGAACAAAAACTGGTTTTATCGCTGTACAATGGCTGCTGGAAAAGACAAGTCGACTTACCATTCAGAAACAACTTGCTGCATCTTTGCTGATTGTGCAGGAGGCTCCACTTCTGCTTTTCAAAGATACACAGTTGTATAACTGTGCTTCTGTGTGCAGCCATTTTCTCGTGCGAGTCCAAAAGTATGGGGGGCTAGAAGCAGCATATTTGGATTTAAAGTGACAAAACGCCCTGAAACAAAATGAAACGACTAAAATCCCATCATCTAAGAATAATTTAATAAATTGTTCAACTGGATAATATTTAATATTGATCATCATTCTGTATATTCTGAGATGATTCAAATGCTTCCAGCCAGTAACAGCTGCCTCACTTATCCAAATTTAAAAGACTGGGAGTCATTTTTGTGATTGCTAAGCAACTTCTGCGAGTCAACACTCCCAGCAGGTGTGACTGTTGACTCAAGTTCTTCTAAAACTAGCTGTAAACAACAAAAAAGTCAGTCAGAAAATCTGCAGACAGTCTTGTGTTAACACGACTCACGCGGTATTAAGGGCTGCCGCCTCTGATTTGACAAACCTCCTTCCTGCCAGCTGAGCCAATGTGAGAATGAGTCCAAGTGCTGGGTTTAACGAGGCACATGCGACCAGAATTTATTTAGTGATTTCATCTTTAAGTTTGTCAAAGATTTAGACATATCTTTCACTCTGCAAAAAAAAAAAAAAAAAATAGAAATTGAAAACCATAAATTAGTGCTATGAGTTATAAAAAAAAAACCCAAAATAAGTTCATTACATTTTTTCCACAAAATCCCTCACTGAGATTTTAGCCTGGTCAGTTCTGCCTATTTTACAACCACATTACTTTGAAAAGCATTAGTAGAGCCTCCTGCACAACCAACAAGGACGCAGCAAGTGGTTTCTGGATGGTAAGTCAACAACAAAACACTTTACTTTTCCAGCAGCCATTGTACAAACAGCTGTAAAACCAGCTGACCAAACATGATGGACCTTTCCCGGGGTTGCTAGGTAACGGGCTGTGCTGATTTGTGATGTAACATTCAGAAAGGCTTTTAGAACATCTCATTTTCCAGATACCAAAAAACAAACCTATTTCCCAAAACAGAGGTCAGATGCTTTTATTTTGGAAATAATCTCTGTTATCTCTCATCCCATTTTCCCATTATTATCTAAATTTCATGGGAACATCTGCCAACATACTGGGAAGAACCGGATGGACCGATGACTGTATGAGAAACTAGAAGAAGAGATCAACTGACTGATTTTGGCTTTTATATTCTCCCTTTTATATAACTCAACAGTCATCGCAAGTCAACTAAATTGAACACAAAGTTCTTTGTTTAGGTAGAAACATTCTCTAAGACAAGAAAATTACAGAAATTTCAGAAATCATCAAAGCCTTAAATGTGGAAAAGTTAAAAACCGCAGCGTGTTTCCGTTTCATGCAGAAGTTATCCATCAGAATGGCAACAACAGAGTTGGTTACGGCAATTAGGAAAACAAGAGGAATGCTGTACATTAGCACAAAAGAAAGAAACTAGAGTTAGCAGAGCAAATTAAATACAAAACAAAGCAGTTTCAGATTTGTTCACAGAACCATGATGGGCTTTTTACAGCCGTTTTAAACCAAGGTCAAACACCTTTAGCTCAAACAGATGGCTTCTGCCACAAACACCCCACATGATACAGTCTAATTGGCATTACCACATTATTTATTGACCATTTACTGATGGTCAATTAGGCTACCTCACTGTTTGCTTTCATTTGCTAACCTGCAACTCAGGAGAACCTGTCGAATTCCAACTAATTACAATCACATATCATATGGGTAGTTACACAACATATTCACTTCTCCACTTGAAACCCCTTATGCTTTTCAACATGCTGTTTTATTTGTTGTGCTATGCACTAATTAAAAGACAATTATAATTTTTTAAGCTCTTCCTCTTGAAATGAAACTTTCTCGTTTTCTGTAGACGCTAAACTTTCTGTTTATTTGTTTTCAGTAAAGTTTTTGCTTTGACCAAATAGAGTAGATGAAAGTTACGTTGATTTTATCTTTAGTACCTGTTAGCTCTAATAATGAGAGTTAATTTTTCAAAGTCAGATTCAAAATAAATATTTAGCTAGCAAGCTCAATATTTAGCATTATGAAGGTAAGAATGAAATACTTAGTATGCAAATTATCTCGCCAATAAGCGAAAGTTGGCTATATCTTAAGAAATAGTCAACTTAATCTCAGTTTAACTAGCCGTTACCTTTTTAGCTTAAGTAGCATTTAGATTGAGTGACTTTTAGCTTGAGTAATAGTTAACTTAAGTAGCTGTTATTTCGAGTAATAGATGTTAAGTAAAAGTTGTTCATTTGAGTTGGCATAAGCAGAAACTTTTTGAAATAGATTTTAAGTTCAGTAGCAGTTAGCCTGTCTATCCTTTAGCTTAAATAGCAGCTGGTCTAATTAGATACAGGTTTAATATGCAGTTAGCTTGCAAAGCTGTTAGCCTAACTGTCCTATAGCTAGAGAATTGTTAAGAGTAGCTGATAGCTTGAGTAATAGTTAACTTAAGTAACTGACTTAGGTAGCTGTAATTTTAAATTAAATAAAAGTTATTTCCTTGAGTTAGCATAAGTAGCAATTTCCCAAAGTAGTTTTTAACTTTAGTAGCAGCTAGCCTGACTAACATTTAGCTTACATAGCAGGCTTAAGATGCATCTAGCTTGCATAGCTACTAGCCTAACCACCCTTTAGCTTGAGCACTTGTTAGAATGGCTGTTAATTTGAATACTAGTTAAAAAAATGTTGAGTTTCAGTTATATTTTTGTCTTTGTGACATACTGCTAGTAATAAAAAGAATATCTCATTTAAAATTAGTTTTTTGATGAGTTTTTTGTGTTGCAATATGTTTAAATGACTCCACAACCTTTCGCACGCCCCTTAACTCAACGTTTACATTCACACGTGAAAATGGCTGCAAACAGATGTGAAATCATACAACTGTACATCTTTGAAAAGCAGAAATGCAACCTACTGCACAACCAACAAAAAAGCAGCAAGTTATTTCTGGATGGTAAGGCAACAACAAAACACTTGTCTTTTCCAGCTGCCATTGTACAGCGCATACAGCCGTAAAACCAGCTGACCAAACATGCAGGAGCTCAGCTTGGGGTTGCTAAGTAACGGGCTGGGCTTTCTAATTTGTGATGTTACATTTGGAAGATTTTTATTTTGAAACAAATTTTTCAGACACCAAAAAACTTTAACTTATTGCCAGATACTTCCAGGGTGTAGTTTTTCTAAGCACTTGCGCTGCTTTTAGATGCAGTAGAAACCCAAACGGAAGTCCAAAAATGTGTACAATGTGAATTTTTGCGCAATCAGTCCCCTTAAAACTCGTCAATGGTTTTTAATTTCAAAGCTCAGCCCCCTTTTTTACGCACATTTTGCTTTGTTAATTAAACTTTTACTCTCCTTTTTAAATGCCAAACTTCACCAAACTTCTGAAAATCCTCGACAGCTAAAGGCTAACGGCTAGCCCTGTGTGACACACAGAGCCAGGTGAGCTGCAGGGACCCCACCTGGTGCTGAACGCAGCACGACACCGGGCGACGTTCACTTAATGAGCCTCGCTAGCTGTCACCACGCTCCTCACTTTCCATTTCATTTGTTTATTTATTCATTATTATCTCCTGCTTCTCCAATTAGGTTGGTTTTGCATCAGAGAGACAGAGGTGTTAGCAAGATCAGAATGACGGCAATGTCTTGGGCAACTAAAGAGTTGGCATTGAAGGGTAATGGTCCCACCCACAGGCAGGCAGATCTAAGAGGGTGATTAACGAACTCCCCGGGGAGAAACCCAGCAGGGGGTCGGCATGTAAGCGAATGCCTTCATACTTTTTCATAAGCTTTATTCCCATTTAACTTTCTTTTATCTCATGTTTTCTATTGCAGAGTAATCTCACATCTGCCCCTGATGTTCGTCGAAAACAAGCAAACACGTCTTCCTGCTTTCCATAATAATCGGAAACATTTTGCTCACGATATGCTGACAGAGCGAGCGGCTTCCATCAATCTAAATGGGACTCAACGATCCAGCCCGTAGATTTCCGCCTGTAGATGTCCCCAGGAGAGACGGGATTCACAAAAGCAGCTCAGATGGTTGGATAAGTCGAGCTCAATCTCCAACAAAACATAGAGGCCTATTTTACCGAGCTATATAAAGGCCAGGTTGATGGGGTTCTAAAAATATGGTGGTCTTAAATTTCTAGACATTCTCGCTCTGATAAAAAGGATACAGCAACTCACTGTTCTACTTTTTCCTTTTCTTTTTTCCCTGAGATGTGCTCCGTATGTCTGCCCTGAATTTCAATGAGAAAATCCGTCTCTTTATCACTTTGTGCGACACTTTCACTCTCCTAATCTCCTAACCTCTGTTTTATTGCCACGCTGTCATCAAAGTCTTCAACGCCTGCCATTTGTCACGATTTTCTACTACCAGCAGGCCAAGCGGTTCTTTAGACCCAGAGCTTTCGCAATTACAATCACAATGAGCGCATCGTTTATACCGCCTCTGATTGGGATCATGCTTGGGTTGCGTCTTTTTCCTTGGCTACAATATTTATGTGTTTGACACCAGATGCACGGATCTATAAAATGTGGTGAAGATGATGAATGGTGGTGATGATGATGTCTAGGCTGTTGGAGGTTTTTATAAGCTTTAAAAGATGCTGGAGAAGGTTAAAGGAAAATAATCCAAACAAACCGAGAAGAGACGGTTAAAGTTGACCCAGGATTGGATCCGATGTTTAAGACAATGAGGCCAAACAAAAATCTGACTTTGGTCTCTGCAAAAGTCAAACATTGCAGATCAGAGTTCCCAGATTGGGCAGGTTGGCTGGAAAGCACAAACGTTTTAATAAAATGTAAGTATCTTATTGGTTAATTTACTTTAAAATCTCCAAAATTTGTCAAACGTGACATCAAGAGCTAATTCAGGGGCAACTAACTCATTTTGGTTTTGGGCCAAATCAAAATCATAAATACTCTTAAGGGCCGGTTCTGCCAGAATGCATTGACAAAACCTGTTCACAAACTGTTAAAATATCAATTAATTCTTAAATTAAATAATACTATTGGACATTTTCAGTCCCTCCAGGATTTTGTGATTCTTTTTGTGATTTTTTGTAATAAAAATCAAAGTGCTTGTGGTACTAATTTGGAAATATTTGCGATATTTATGACAATAAATGCGACTTTTTATGGACTATAATCTGACATCAAGGCAGCTGTTTAGTACAAGTAAGAACGTTTTGGACAATTTTTGAGAAAAATCTGCAATAAACTCCCAATTATAAATACAAAAAGTGCAGAAATTTGTTAATTTTGTGTGAATTTCCAAGATAATTCTCAAGAAACTGGAGGCACTGATTGATATAATTTGGCAATAAACAGATAAAAACTGCACTGAGTTGATTGAAAGCAATATTTAAGCACACTTAGTGTTTAGAGGGCCACATAAAAAGATATGGCGGACCGGATTTGGCCCACGGGCCTTGAGTTTGACACGTGCGTTAAGTCCACTGGGATTTGTTTCTGGTCAAAATATAACTAAATAAAACCAAAAATGTTGTGAAATGTCACAAGTCTGAATGCAGTCGATGACATATGGGACATTTCATTAGAGGTTGAGATTTTTGGGCGGTTTTTACTTTGTTTTTGGGCTGGAAACAGTCAGTGTAAGTTGTTTTAGGCTGGAAAAGGGTCATTCAGAGGTCAGTGGGTCTGTCACACAAAACGACCACAGACGACTAAATCATCTCAGAAGCAGAGATTTCTTCTCCCCAGAAGGCTTTTCTCCAAAACGACCCAAAATCAAAGGGTGAACCCGGTGTTTACGGGCTGTACTGCTTTGTTTTATTGTTTTTTATCCAAGTCAGACATAATGTTTGTAAGAGTGACTGGAAGTTCTGCTCTTTTCATATGTCATGGCTAACAGTTAGCTATCGGTTAATAGGGTATAATATATTCAAGCCACATCCAGATGCTGCTTTGTGGTTATGTTTATTTTGTAAAATTACAGTTTAAACAAAGCTAACATGTTAGCTATCCAAGCTAATAACCAGTCAAGGTAAGAGATGCTCAGAACAACTGAACATCTCTAATGTTCATAATAATAATCAGGCTAACTAGTACTCATTCTAGGTCTATCTAAGCTAATAGCGATCAATGCTAACAGCCACTCAAGCTAAATACTACTTCAAATAATACCTTTTAAAGCCAATAGGTACTCAAAGAACAAAACAAAGTAATAACTAGTTAATCAATGAATTTCTCAAGATAAAGTATACTAAGCGAATACTTGCTTAGCTAATAGCTAATGAAGTTTATAGTGAGCTAATCTAAGGCAGCATTCAGATTAAAATAATGTCAATCTAACAGCTACAAAAAGCGACACCTACAAAACAACTAATCAAGCTAATAACTAATCTAGGAGCTACTCAAGATAATTTTAAGCTAACACAATTAGCTAACATCAAATCAAGTTTACGCCAAGCTACTCTAAACAGCATTAAACCAAAGGTTTCAAGCTAACAGCTACTTGGCTAATATTTAATTAGATTTGTAGCAAGCCAATGTAAACAGCATTCAAACTAAAAACTTTTCAAGCTAACACTTAAATACAGCAGCAGCTACAAAACAACTAATTAAGCTAATAACTAATTCGGGAGATACTCAAGATCATTTTAAGCTAAAACCTCCTTAGCTAACAGTGAACCAGGTTTGCAGGAAGCTACTCTAAACAGCATTCAAGCTAAAAAATAATTCTAGCTAACAGCTACAAAACAACAAATAATGATAATAAATGGTTAATCTAGGAGATACTCAGGATAAAGTATTTTAAGGTAACACATACTTAGCTAACAACTATTTAGGTTAATAGCGAGTTAATCTAAATTCTAAGAAAGCTTTTCAAGTTAATACCTACATAAAGCAACAGCTACAAACAACTAATTAAGCTAATAACTAAATTGGTGCAGGAGCTTCTCAAGATAAATTTAAGCTAACTGCTACTTAGCTAACAGCAAGTAGCTGTTAAAACCCAAAGTGTCAAGCTAACAGCTATGTAAAGCAACAGCTACAAAGACTAACAGCTTTAGTGAACGGAACAATACTTCTAGCTTTAAAAGTGCTACTTGCCTCTTTGCATTGCTATGCTAACCATGTGCAATTCCACAAATAAGCTGTTTTTATTTGAGAAAACACAGCCAACGAAACAACTGCCAAAACAGAGCAATGAAAAAAATCATAATAGTGTGTTTGCTCCTACTAGAGCTGGTGGGAACCTCCTCTCACAAGCTGTTATCTTGATTCCTTCATGATAATTTCTCCCCGATTCTTCAGACTGAGATCTCAGACAGCTGTCTACTGCAAGGCAAAAAATAATAACTACTTTCAACAGCTCCACATATCTTTTCTTCAAAAGAAAAATAAAGAATACCAGAACTGTCCCTTTAAGGAGTGATAGCAGCATGGTTCCTTCAGTTAATCTGCCTGATTTGCTTTACACTCGTTATCTTGCCTCGGTTTTTACACTTTCAGTAAATCATCCTCATTCTGTCACATCCATCTGCTGGTCATTAGCTGTTTTCTGTCACCGAGGAATTAGGGAGGGGGACTCTAAGAGCTGAAGTGACTCCGCCGCAATCTCAGTAGCAACAACCGAGGTGGCTTGTTTTCATATCGCTGACCTTCTTCACACATACGCTGTGATGTATGCGTGATGCTAAGAGCGAGGCCGTCGAGCATATGCAGATATTTGACACTTAACTGCTCTGCATCCCAGGCATCTGTCGCAGCCACTAGCTCATGTTTCCTGTGGGGAGTTGCCATGCGGGTGCTTTGAGTTCAATCTGAGCGGGTTGCCAGATCTGTAGTGCGAATGCTGCTGCGTTATGACACAACTTCCCCCCGTTTTTGCGTCTCGTTTGTTTAAACCTAGCTTTGCGCTGTCATGCTAACGTAAGGTTGGTGTCGCAAAGCAGCAAATACTTTACAGTCAAACTCAATTTTATGTACATCAACATGATGAATGTCCTCTAACGGCCGATTGCAGTTACATTTACTCAGACATTTATTCATTGACAGATCGGAAGTGAAAAATTACATAATCCAATCAAAATATAAAGTGGAAATTTTGGCATTTGGAGGAAAAAAATGACAACCAAACTTAACAAAGTCGACCAAAAGAAAATGTTTCCATATCAGTTTCTTTCAATGAAAAACTCTTGTAACTTTAACAAAAACTGCAGGTGTGTGTCTGTGTCAGGTGAGTTTTTGGTAAAAACATGTTTGTTGTTCATTATGTGGGTAGAAAATCCAGTAAGAGTATTTCTACTCTTACTGAAGTAAGAGTAGAAATACTTCATAATAAAATTACTCAAGTAAAAGGAAAAAGTACAGTGTAGCAAAATCCCATTTTTTCAAAAAACTAAATGTAATTGAATAAATTTAACTAGTTTTGGTTTCAACCAAAATTAACCAGACTCACACCTGCAACGTTTATGTTAAAACTTCAGAAGTTTTAATATTGAAAGAAACTGATTTAGAAATTTTTGGGGCTTTATTGTCATTTTTGTCCTTAAAATACTAACATTTCCACTTAACTTTATATTTTGTTCCATCTGATGATGTAATTTTTAAACATTAAATGATTGATAATTTGATAAGTTACTCTATACTTGAGTAGAAATTTTTACCAAATACTTCAATTCTTACTGGAATCTTAAGACTGGCGGGCCGCCAGGCTTATAATACCAGTTTTCTTTTATTTTAAATAATATTTTAATACAATAGCAGCAATAGCAAAGATAGGTTACGCTAGGTTTATATATAATAAAAATCAGTAGTCTTCAGCAGATAATTAGCTATTTATAAATATAAAACATTTTTATTACACATGCAAAACCTACAGAAAGACGAGTTTTATTTAATTCGCTTCTTTGTTGTTGATGTTTCATGTACAAAATTTCCTGTCAACTTTTAAAATTTTTTAACTAAACATAAAACTGGGCTGAAATATTACAGCTTTTTGAGTACTTCTTCCTAAAAGTACTATTTTGCACTATACAGATGAAACTGATTTGATTTGACTAATAAAATTATATTTCAGCACTAAACTGTATTTATGAGTCTTGAGGGCCACATAAGCAGCTCTGGAGGGCCAGATCGGCCCACGGGCCTTGAGTTTGACACCTGCTTTAGAGGAAAACGTCTATTCAGTTTGTAGGAGAAAAGAAATTCAATTTGTACAGTGAAAATTGGTCATTGTCTCCAGGAAGATTGTTCCATTCAAATTATGACATTGAAACGGCTCTGGTATGAATCTGCAGGCGGCGCAAGGACGAAGCAGAAAAACTCATGAATACAGACTTTTTTTCCCCTCTCGATCATGGCCAAAAAAATAAAAATAAGCCGATGGAAAACGAGCATGAAACTGACAACAAATTGAACGTGTGGAACTTTGGTTGTCGTATTTTAAACAGGACTTCCTGCTGATCGGCTGCAGTCTGGTTTTCATGCTGATAAACAAAAGGCTTTCTGAGGGGCAGTTTTCGCTCCGGCCGGCCATAAACCGTTTGAATCTTTGCACATTTTCATGATGTGCTCATTGACATTTGGATTTCCCAGAGTGAGTCGAGGCAGGATGCCAGCTTTTCTTTTTTTTTTTTTTTTGTCACTTCCCTCTGAGCATGAATTTATAAATTGAAAAACTAGACAAAAATGACCTTAATCCGCTCTCCGTCATTCTGCAGGAAATGTTCGTGCTCTGCAGGGACCGGGTTTACTGCCACCATCTGTTGCATTTTTCATTAACAGAATCTATTTCTTCATTTACCCGTGCATGCTCAGGCAACGCCGCGGATCCCAGGGCGACATTAAGTCCCGGATCGGAAAAAGAATGAAAACACCAACTTCCGGCGGAGAAAACGCACTCCCAGATTAGGGCTGTAATTGCAAGTGTGGATATTAATCACGGATTACGCCGATGACATTTTGTGTTTTTCAGGTAAAGTCGGGGTTAGAAAAAAAAGAAAAAGGAATAAAAAAAATCACCTAGTAAAGCTGACTCAGAATAAACTCATTCTGTTGCTACACTGTAAAAACACAACATCTTACCAAGTATTTCTGTCTAATTTTAGTGGAAATATTTTAGTGCACTTGAAATAAGGCAAAACTAACTTACAAGTAACTTTTCATCAAGATATACCAGCTTGGTTTAAGTCAATAATTTAAATATCGGCAGATTATAGAACTTGTAAGAAGACATTTTCCCCATGTTATAAGTTAAATCTGCCAATGGTACTAGTGCTTTTCCTGATTAAATTATTCGTAAGTTAGTTTTGTCTTATTTCAAGTGTACTAAAATATTTCCACTACAACCTAGACAATAATACTTGGTAATATTTTGTGTTTTTGCAGTGTAGACCAAACTGAAAGTACTCCATGGCCACAAAAATGAGATTTTTAAAATAATGTAAATTAAAATTAGTTTTGTTTTGCCTGCAATGGAGATCACCAATCATTAGAGATTAAATAATTGGGGCGTACTAAAGAGAGTGTGTAGAGGCACCAAAACTAAACCAAAATACTTGGTAGGATTTTCTGTTTTTGCAGTGTACTTGTATTTGCTGTCGGACAGCTGATGTAAACTTTTCTAGCGGTAAAAATCTACTTTCTGTCCCAGATTTAGAGGTTCCAACAACGGTAAATCTTACCTTTTTTTCCAATAAATAGCCGTCTAAAACAACCACTGATAGAGCTTTGTTTTTACCGTGCGCACTTTATGATGTTTTAAGCAGCACATATTCATCTTTTCTGGGCTCTGCCAAGTTCTGCGGCTCGCGCCGAGAGGCCGCCCGGCCGGCATATATCATGTCGCCGTTCTCGGATAGGTTTATTGATTTTGCACTCTCCTCAGCACCATCTCTCAAACTTTTCTACACCAGAACTAACTGAGACAAATATTTTCCAACTGCTTGAAATAGATCATTAGCCAATTGGAAAAGATGGACCTTAAGCCCTGCAGATCCATAGAAGGGATTAGGAGGAAGGGGAAGAGGAGACATCTGGACAAGTTTGCTGTAAACCTTCAATGTAGGGTGAAGGGATTTACTTTTTTTTTGAACTGGTTGTAAATACAATGGAGGTTTGTTATTGATACTTGAGGCTAATATCTTGTTTGGCTATTAATAATATGCTGGTATATTTGATGTGCCTTGATAATCCCATATATTTAGGAGCACATGACATTCAGATTATGCATTTGTTTAGCCTTTTATATCAGAACAACAGATTCTGAGGGGGAAATTTAAATTTTTTTGGTCACCATACACACTGAGTTCATAAAAAACTTTTTTTTTTTGCGTTTCTGAAGCTCAATGTTTGTGGTTTTATTGCAGTAACATTTTAAAATCCTCTAAATACCCAAAATATAGAAACAGTTCCATGGTAACATACAAAATCTTAGTGAAATTTTACCATTTATTTGCACAAAACTGCCTACATTACACTCCTAAAATCTATTGAGTCCACTTTAAAATTATTGTTAAAATTTTGTACTTTTAATGGTTATAGTACTATTTTTTGTTTTTGTTTTAAACAATTATAAAACTAATTCTACTTTTATTTTGTCATTTACTATATTTATGAATTTTCATAAAGTTGTGTATGGACATAGTGGGAAAAAAACCTAATTTTTAAAAGGAGATATATTTATAATATCAGCAAAAACACCGTCATATATGAGCTGGCGTAAAACATAACAGTAAAATTTTCACCAGGGGGAAGTGCCAGTGTCATTTTCATCCAAGCAGATTATATCCCACAATGGACAATTAACCTTCTAGAATGTTGTTTTAATGCCAGGTTTTCTGATCACTAGCGATTAGCTTTAGCTGTTAGCATGTGACATAGCAATTTACATTTGGCAGAAACTTCAATAGAAAAAGAAAAAATTACATTATGTGGTCTATATGGTCAGTGGAAAGGTCCAAATGTCAGAAAAAAGACAATAGAGAGACGCTGTTAGCTAATGTCTGTCAGGCATTTTTTAGTCACAAAGTAGCGTAGCTAGCTGCAACAGGAAGTTAGAATATTTATGGTAAGTTATCTTGTACTGAGTTAGTAAAAACTAATAAAAGTGGGCTGAGAAGGGACCCTTGAGGAACACAGTCTTTGACAAAAAGTAGTCCTGGTCTGTCAGGCGTCTTTTAATCACAAGGCAGCATAGCTAGCTGCAACAGGACTTTAGAAAAGCATATTTATGGCAAGATATCTTGTAATTCTTTCTAATCTGAGCTAGTACGAACTACTAAGCGTTGGCTGAGAAGGGACCGTTGAGGAACCTCACGTGTGATGGTCTTTGACAAAAAGTAGTCCTGCTCTGTCAGGCATCTTGGTTGCAAGGCAGCATAGCTAGCTGCAACAGTAAGTCAGAAAAGCAGCAACATTAACATTTGTTAATGTTTTAGTTGTTAAATGTCACATGTTCTTTTTTTAGCAATAACTCAGAAATCCTGTTCAGCTAATTAGCTAAAAATGAGTTGGTTAAGCTGCGACATTTTCATATCTAGATTAGCACAGGTACCCAATTAAGCTAACATTACACGCTAACTTCTCCGTACTTGTATACTTCCACCAAGCAGGTAAGCACAAGACAATGAAAGATGCAAAAACAAAGAGGATTTTTTTCAGTGCGCTCTGTTGTCTCTGATGCAATTACAGTGTGAATCATTCTGTGCTTTATCTTCCCGTCTCCATGGATTCTGGTCAAACTCTTTCTCTCTAAAAAAAAAAAACAGACCCGAGGAGCATGTGCGCCGTAAAACAAATAAAATCAAGCAGAAGTCAAAGTGCCATGTTCAATTTTAATTTGTTTCTTGTTATAGTACAAACATGCGCAAAAATGTTTTGCAAGATGAGAGTGGGAAAAAAAAAGGAAAGTACCGACACCTTGAGCCAAATAAATTATGATAGCACATTCCCAGATCACTTCCCCGAGAGTAATCTACGAGGATTTGAAATTAGGCTGCTCTCTGTGCATACTAATTGCAGACAGCCTGGGATAAACATATGATTTCAAATTTTTTTAACACAGTTAGTCACTGCCATAAAATGTTTTTATTTTTTTTGCGACTCTGCTCCGACTTCAGGCAAGGTCTTTTCTGATCAAGTTAATTACTTTGAGGAGAGCAGACAGAGAGGCTAATTAAGAAATATGTCTAACTGAACTGTGGTCAATGACAGCCCTACTCCTACCACTGGGTTCTGACCTAGATCACTAATGCCTCCTATTTAGGAATTACCACATGACAAATATCCAATCAAACGTCCAGAAATCGCCTTCCACGATGGCGGGAGGAGCCGCCGTCGCCGCCGCCTGGTTTCCTGGGTGGCGCAGGAAGTCACCAGCAATCAGAGGAGTTCACGCCAAGTTGTTGATTGCTTCAAATTAAGAGTTTAAAGAGAACCGACTGTGTCACGGATGTGGCTCAAACGGAGGAGGACAATAAGACACTTAAATTATAATCAGTGCTTTTGCTGGACAGCGAGACGAGTTTTAATAATCGGTGGAGCAGCTTTAAGGACGCTGGGCGTTGTTGTTAGAAAAGTTTCTTTTTATGATGAGCTTTTTAGCCAGAAGATAAGAGTTTACTCTTACAAGTGGAGAATATGATGGAGAATTAGGGCAGTACTAAAACAAATAATAAAAAAAATAAAATTGAGAATAAAGTCAGACTTATTTTGATAATATTTGTTAATATTTTGACTTTATTCAATAATTTCAGTTTGCATGATTTATTGGGTTTTTTACCCGGTTTTTACTGAAATGTGGATTTAAAAGTCTTCAGTCGGGGGCAATTTTTGTTACAGAAACTCCATAATTCATTTTATTTATTGTTTTTGTTGTTTTGTTTATTAGTTTTATTAGATATTCCAGTGTTGAACGTTTATTTGAGAATATGTTCTTGCATAATTACCATTATATTACTTGAAAATGGTCTCAAAACAGCAAAATTATCGTTTATCGCCATAACTTCTGGGGCAACTTATCGTCCAGCAAAAATGTGTTATTGTGACAGGCCTGCGCAGTTATGTTTACAGACCAGACTGGACTCAGATTGGGCTATTTTAAACTAAACATTTGTAGCAAAATGTTACTATTTGCCGGTTTGTGTTGGTCACTTAAAATCCCAATAAAATCGTTTGAAAATTGAGGCTGTAATGTGACAAAATGTGAAAAACGTGAAGCGGTACGAATACTTTTGTAACTTTTGCAGGAAAAAAAACAATAGTTTGCTGTGAAAACTTTAGAGGCTCGCCCATTGCCATGGCTGAATGTTCTACAAACTTATTCACATGTGGTTTTAATTTAATTTCTTCATCAGTAGAAGTTGTGTTTTTCCACATTAGCAGAACACAGACAAAGTCCATGAAAACACAGGTTTAGAGACGCCGACGGCCACTGAATTATTTATGAGCAACGTTTCTGAAAGGTGCATTTGAGAATTTGTGAGTGGGCCGATGCATGTCCGGTGGCCTTATTCCATGGCAGTCCTCTAATGCTTTGATAAATGGCTGTTATCTGCAGCCTTTGGTGTATGACGGCCATCTGCTATGAGCTCCTTCAGGACCAGTTGGGAGGCGTTGAGGAATCTGGGTCAGCTCAGGTGGCTGCATTAGGAGGAGAAGGTTGCTGACCGTGAGAAGTCCGCCAATCTCCCCACGTGTCGCGGCGCGGCGGCGGCGGCGGCGGCTGTGACCTCCTTATCGGCGCAGACAGAATTCGGTTTTTCAGTTTGCGCTCGGAGGCTCGCCTCGGAGGGATTGGCTCTAAATCAGGATGGATTCACCCGCCGCACCGGCGATTCTGCACACTCATCTCCCCAAGAGCACACTGCAAAAACAGACTCTGGCTTTAATTAGAGTTAATGCAGTTACTTTATTAACTTTGTGGATATTCCTGACGGAATAAGCAAAATAATTAATCAGAAGCTCACCAATATCCATTTAAATGATTTGGGGTTTTTTTAACAGCAACTTCATAATTAACTTTATCTACTTATTTATTTGGTTTGTTTATTTTCCGACATTAAATATTTATTAGAATTTAAACAGTACTGATCTTGCATTATTATGCCATTATCATTTATATTATATTACTTTAAAACTTTGTTTTTAAAAAAAGAAACCAGACTTAAAACTGGTGATTGGAGATTTATTTTTTCTGAAAAAAGAAACATCTTTTGTTTCCTAAAGTCGATTTAGGCACACAAAAAAAAAACTTTTGGCTAAAAAAAAAAAAAAAAAAAGACAAAAATAGTGGTGATATGATGCTTGCTAATTTAAAACAATTCAATTATAAAATTTAACCTGCAGAAATGACAGATTCTTCTTGAAGTCTTTAAAAATGTTACGGTTTTTAGAAAATAATTGTTAAATTTTCTAGAGGGGATTTAAATACATATGACTTCAATAAAATTATTTTTTATGATTAATTTATAATTTAAATAAATTTTAAAGATTGTATTTTTTCTGACTGGATTTGTTCAAATTAATATTTTCTATTTGAATATACTTAAAATACAAAATATGATTAATATTGGTTATCAATTAAGTTTATCAGCTTTACAAAGACACGTAAAAATCATAAAAACAAAAAATATAAAATCATAAAAGATACAAACTAGTAAACTTTACATTTTGTTGAGCGCCAGACTAAAAAATCATCAGTCAATTATATGTTGGTCAATGTTTCATTTATTATGATTGTAAATCAACTCTAAATAGGTGTAGATTTAAAGGAACTCAGTGTTTCAGCTGTTTGTCAGTTTTCTGGAAGTTTGTTCCAGATTTGTGGTGCATAGAAGCTGAAAGCGTTAATTTCATGGAGTAGATTTGAGTTGTTTTTTTGTTTTTGCAGTGCGTCTCTGAAACGGTTGAGCTCACACCTGCGTACGTTCAGCTTACCAACGGCAGGAAGTGATTAATTGGATTTCTTTAAAGCTGCTGTCTGGAGATGATTTCTGTTTCTGTGTATCTGTGCGGAGATGCAGAATGATTAAAAGTGCGGCGTAGGAGAAGCCGCGGCTCCCCGGCGACCGGAGCGTTTCCAGGTGGATGGATTGAGTGGTAACCGGAGGCAGAGAAAGCACTAAATGGTTAAGTAGGTTTGTTTGTTCCTCAGGGGTTCGGAGCCTTTCCTGGACCAACAGATGAGACCAGCTGGGCAATTAATCATCCAGGTATTGGCACAAAGGATCCAGAACCAGTCAAGGACAGCTTAGAGACGCATTAGGCCGAGTCCTGCGGTCCCAAAGCGCAGCCGACCCTCCTGAGATCTGGGCAAACCAGGAGCGTCCAAAGTGAAGCCCCACAATGACACAACTAGCCAGTCCTGCAGTGTTTTGTTTAGATTTAATCAGGGCGAAAATTATCAGACAAAAATTTTAATCTTACAATTAGCTATGCACTTTTCAATAAAGGTGACCTAAATCCTGCTTATTTTGCTCAGAATTGACAAATTTGCAGTCGAGGCCTTTGAAATTTGGAAAAACTGGGCTCCTTTCTTATAATGATGCAACCCTGCAAAACTATTTACAATTTGGATCTATAATAAATAACCCTTCAACAAAAAATAATGCAACTTTACTCATCTGAAGGTGACCTATTATGCTTCCTTGAACAGTTTAGGATAGATCGTTGGTCATTACATTTTCTGCACTAAATCATTCTTCGATAATAGGATTTTAACCTTTTCAGTGAACGTTTACAATCGCGCGTGAAAATGGCTGCAAACAGATGCACAATTATACAACTGCACGTCCTTGAAAAGCATTAGGAGAGCCTCCTACACAACCAACAAGAATGCAGGAAGTGGTTTCTGGATGGCAAGTCAACAACAAAGCACTCGTCTCTTCCAGCAGCCATTGTGCAGCGCATAAAACCAGCTGACCAAACGTGCTGGAGAACCGGCTGGGTTGCTAGGTTACAACGGAACTCTGTTATGGTTGCTAGGTAACACGGCAGCACCTGCTAATTTGGGATTTTACATTACGGAGGTTTTTGAGAGGGCTCATTTTCCAGACAGCTTAAACTTTTTCGCAAAATAAAAAAAAAACAATGGTTTGGTAAGCACTTGGATTGTTTTTAGAAGCAGTTAAAACCCAAATAGAAGTACAAAAACATGCAAAAATGTGAATTTTTATTTTCCTCCCTTATTATTATTTTTTGGCTTGCAAGTCCCTTTGCCTCATGTTAAACCTTGAATCTCCCTGACCAGACTTTGGAAGCTCCTCTAGTGACTCTGTCAACCATCAACCCTCCTTTGTCAGTAAACAGGAAGTTGATGTGTGTTCCCTCATATCGACAGCGGCTGCCATGGCTTTAATCATCCTGCGCAATAAATCTCAATCAATTCAACTCCGAGGATGCGGGACACGTGCAGATGGTACGGGCTGATAGTCCTGACACGTTGTGACTGAATCAAACGTCGACACAATCAGCCTCCCTCCCACCCGGCCGCCCTCCTTTTTTTCTTCTACGACAAGGATCCATGAAGCGGCACTCTCACTAATCTGCGCCATCAGAGTGCCATGTAATCAGAGCAAGCATCATGCGCCTCCGTTTTCCAATGTCAGGCCTTGACAGTGATATGAGGACTTATTAGTTTAACAGGAAACATAAACAAATCACAACCACTTAGCGGAGCGATCATTTCAGCAGCACTCAGCGGACATCTTACGCTAGATACCAAAATTGAGACCGCGTCCGGGTGGGGATTGGATTGTGCAGCGACGGCGGTGAACAGGTGGCTCTGTCGGCCATTTGCCAACACACGCGGCACCAAATGGAATAAAATGACGAAACAGATGTTCTGCTGTGCTGCGCCTTGATTTGAGTGGTGCTTATGCTGTTAAAGCCTACTGGAGTGCGGTTCCGGTGAGAAGTTTACGTACACTCATCATGGCCATGAATGTCATTAACTTTAGCCTCTTCAGAATTTATTTAAGCATCTTTTTCTCCAGAGTGGAATGATTATACAGCCCACAACTTAAATGAGTTTAAAAAACAAGAATTTATTATGATTATCTCTTATCAGCACAGCCAAAAATTTACATATATACCCACGAATAAAGGGGTGTCCAAAGTGAATTAAAAATGATGCATATTTGGCCCTTAGACTCTTGGACTGTTTGGTTGGGGGGGCAAAATGCAAAATTTGTTAAATTTTCAGCTGGTGTGGTTCTCTTTCACACTCCATTGAGTCAAACGAATCAAACCCCTTTCAGAAAACCTGTTGCCCTCCTGACCTGTGGGGGTGTTGCACCAATTACCACTGCAGGAAACAACATAAAAACCTCAGAAGAAGACACTGAGCGCAACAACTTTCGTTTTCAAGAAATGTAAACAAAAATGGATTGCTGACAGAGCTTAGCGGTTGTCTTACTATCCATTTCGCTTGCTAGCGCTAGACTAGCCTAGATTTTAGTGGTTGTAGGATTTCTCTTTTGTCTTTGGTATAAACCTCGTGGCATTTCTCTTGCTAATATTAGAGACTTTATTTCGGTTGTATTTACCCAGAATGCCACAGGCTGTAGTCTGCTTCCTGCTTTTGGAGCGGCCTCCGGTCTGCTTAGCGTTCACATATGCATTTGAACTGCACCGGAGTTCACTTCAACTGAACCGAGACCGAGGTTTGTAGGCGGACCAGATTTAGCTTTTTTGGTCAATTTTGCATTCACATCTCCCCAACTGAACTGGACTTTTCAGTCAAACGGACTGGAGTTGGAATAAAGCGGACTGAACAGGGCTGGTGTGAATGAATCCTAAGACTTTGACCCTCTGTGGATTAAAGAAAATGTATGACAAACTGAAATTTCTGCACACGGTCCTTGATTTATGACACAAAAGGTTCAAATTAAATCACTAAAAGTCCAAGAGTCTTGACTGAAACCAGTAAGTCCGATGGGTCTCTGCTGGAGGACTCCGACTTCCTTGCTGGTCTGACAGATGTGTTGATGGAGATGTAAGACAGCAACACAGCTGATCCGAGGCAAAACGAGGTGAACAGGGGGCGCTAGTGTTGCAGAACTGCTTGTGTCAGTATCTTTGGCCTTCGTTGGGACTACATCACACTCTGAGAGCAGTCCAATGTTTTGCCAAAAATCATTGACCTCTTCGTTCGGAGGCAATCGAGCTGCATTTAATGGTGGTTAGCAGTCATGCTGCTGTAAATCTGCATGACAGTGAGCCAGTAATAACATTTCCAGCCAGAGATGAGTCACTCTCAGCCTCGAAGGATATCGCGGCGCTCCTCCCACCGCAGCGGCGGTCCCAGGGAAGAGCCTTCGGATGATCAGCTAATAATTGCCATTTTGATTTCGATATGCTTTTAAGGGAGGAGGAGGAGGAAGTTGGGGTTCTGAAAGCCTGTAATGACGGCGGACGGCGTGCGGAGAGACGGACAGAGCGGGGGTGGACGGCGTGGATGGCTGTGAAATTGATGCGACCTTGAAAAGATCTGGAGACAGCGAGAGTCTGCCTGGTAATTACGGTGAAAACGTGTGTAACTAACTACCATGTTCGGGGCTGCCAATGAGCATGGGCTCCCTGACCATGCACCACACTCAATTACAGGGGAGAGGGACGAAGAGAGGGAGGAACCGGGGTCATTTTACCCTTCGGTGACCTTCAGACTAATGCGGCCCAGGAGAGGCAGCTATTTTCTGATTCTCACTGGATGATGTCCCCTTGCTCTCAGAGAGGCCTTTTCTCTCTCCTCCACCACATCTGATTCAGGTGTGGATGAAGGGAAAACTCTGAGTGAGGAAAAAAGCCAAATTAAACCATCTACTGTCTCCAAAACAAAAAAATACAAGTGACATTAAATCAAGAAAGCTTTCTAAAGGAAACCCACACTGGATAAACTACCAGAAATATACAAAACGCATAATTTACCAAGTATTTTGGTGCAAATATCTTAGCACATCTGAAAGGAGACAAAACTAACTTACCAACTTTTCTGCAAGTTACAGGTGCTTGTTTCTAGTAATTAGCAAATTATTTCACTGTAAGATGAAATTTTTCCATATTCTAAGTGAAATAATCTGCCAGTGAGGGGCGTTTTCTTTGCCATGTTGAATCAAATCGCAACAAACCGCTAACTAAAATGCTAGATGTGCTAACCTCAAAGCTCTAATCATAAACAATAGCTATGCAAACAGCACAACCCCAAACCAATTCACTATTTAGTGGAAGCTAACGCTAATGCTAATGTGCTGGCTTCAATTCAGAATACACTGACATTATAATTTAGATATTCTTCAATGACCTTAAGTCTTACATTTATGTCGTTCTCTACTGTCTGTGTTTTATTTTTAAGCTGTTTTAAAATGTCATTTTACAAAAAACAGAGAAAACTTGATTGATTAGAAATGATGCGTAAACAGTTTTCACCACTTTCAAAATAAGAGCATTAATATTTTGAGTTCTTAACAGTTGACAACCAAAACTTTAACAAAAATGTCAAACTTTATTCATTTGAAAGTTTACAGCTCAAGTAAATTAGCAAAAAACATATGCTAAAGCTAATGCTAACATGTTAACTTCAATTCAAAATACATTGAGCTTATAATTTACATGTTTTTTAACGGCCTTAAAAGTTGTATTTGTTTATTACTGTGAAAGTTTACAGAACAGTCAAGTAGATTAGTGAAAAAATAAGCTAAGTTCAGAAACAGAAGGTGAAAAATTAGCTCCACTATTAGTGCATTAGCAGCTATAGTGCAGGTTACAAAAACTGAATATATTCCTTTGCTAGTATATAGACCAAAAAAGAACATTTTAAATTGAAAAAAAGGTTTGTAATTTTTTAAATGTCACTAAATTCTCTGGAAGAGTCGTGAAACAAGCAGTAGTAAAATATTAATGAAGATAAAATGCCTACAAAACAGCCGATAAGTACTTTTTATCTAATAAAAGTGGAAAAACAAATATATTTACTATAACAAGACCTAATGTGATCTGGAGAAAAACAACTAAATCTTTTAAAGTGTGGATACAACACAGAACAAATCGTATCTGTGTGGCTTCTTTGTTTTCCTGTAAATATATCCTGACCCCAGTTATGCATGAAATGCCTCGGATGGCATGAATATATACTGCAAATCTGGTGTGAAATTACTACAAAAAGGGACAGAAATGGTTGCAAAAAGGTGCAAAAGGACCACAAGTAAACAATGATTGAAAAGCACTCAAAGCGGGGTTAACACTTCAAAAATAGGATGAAAACAAGCGAGACAGAACATGATTGTAAAGAGGAAAAAAAGAAATTATCACAAAGAAAGAAAAGCCTTGAATCACGTTAGCCTGTTTGGCTCCTTTTTGCCTCTTTCAGTTTGCAGGTCGTGGTTTTCTTTTGGAAGTTATTCAATAAAATAACTATATTTTACCTTTTCAATTCTTTGAAAATGTAAGTTTATTTCACCCTGCTTAAGATAGTTTGGCTCTTTAACGTGAATGATAACATTTAGATTTTATTTTATTTACTTAACTTTAGTATTAGGAAGCTTCAATGCCAAATTTTGCTTCCAGAATAGCATTTCAGACACCATAAGTGTTAAGATGCATTTATACATCCTAAAACTACGCCATACACATTTTATAAAAATTGTATTTCTTTTTTACATTTTTAAAACATTTACTTTAAAAAAATAAAACTAAGTGTTTTTAATGTTAATTTTCAAATGTAATTTATTTAAGAAATACATTAGAAAAAAATTTATATTAAATTTAATCTTTTACAATTTCATTTGTAAATAACATTTTTATCGCAAATTTTATTTTGCAATTAAATTTTGTTATTGCGATAAACAATAATATTGTTGTGTTCAGACCATGTTCTAGTAACTATGTTATTGGTATAATAATGTTAGAAAACATTCTCAAAAATCAATAAACTCAAAATTTTAACAATGGAAGACATTTTAAAAATACAAATTAAACATAAACAACAAATATTACATATGTATTACGTAATATAAAAAAAATCTCGTAATATTTCGATATTCTCAAAATATTTTGATTTTGTTTTCGTAATATTATAAGTTTTTTCTCATATTTTTATTGTTTTAATCTTTCTTAGTGTTGCCCTAATACTCCATTGTACAAAACAGAAGGGCTGATAAGACTTTTAGCTGCTTCCATTCACTAATGCTTTACATCTTCCATAACACTTACGTAGCTCACTAAAAGTAATCTGGTAACAGTTGTAATAATGCTGGTCAGAATTGGAGCAAATTATTAATACCTAAAGGCACAAAGTGACAACATATTTTGCTGAATTTTTTCTCCTAACTGCAGATATGATAAGGGAAGTTAAGCGTTCATGCCTAAGTTTGTTATTCCAAATGTAACATCATGCGTCTAGTCTTTGAAAATAAAAAAAGAGTAGCACTACAGTCAGAGCAGATAGTGATGATATACGATCTTTATATCTACAGATCAAGTCTGCAGATTAAACACGTCACGTTTTTTATTTTGGCATCTGAAAACATGTTTGTGTATCTTATTCTGTCCAACTGAAGCAAAGGAGTCGAGCTTCTTCCTAATCAGTGTTGATGTGCCTTCCTGTTGAGGCAAACCAACTCTGCTTCATTTTCCCGCAGCAGATGAAGTGACTCAGAGTGGAACATGATCTCCACGAGGCGGCTGTTTACGTAAAGTTGATTGGCACGGCAAGCTAAAGTTTAGAAATGTCTGAACATAATTAGGAGGATGATTAAATTATTTTCTAATCGCGGGCCCAAAGCTCATGCCGCGTTAATGAACTTTGCCTTCTAACTTTGAAGCCTGAAACAGATTGTCCATCTGCACGACGCCGTATGTGACTGTGAAAGCATCAGGCTCCGTTTGGAGGCAGCTCCGGTCCAAAAGGCGACGCGCAGCATCTGCAGACGGCTGACGCAGATTTATATTAATTGATTTATTGGGAGAAGCAAACAGTCGGAGTAATAAAATTAGTCTGAAACAACACTGTAACTCTGAAGCTTGAGTGAAATCATCCCTGTGATTAATAGGTGGCTTATAATCTCCATATGGTGCAGAAACGCAGTCTCAGATCAGTTCTGGACTGCAAAACCACAAACTATTTGTGATCTAGTTTCCAGTGCAAATATCTTAGTACACTTGAAATAAGACTTAACTAACTTAGAAGCAACTTTTCAGCAAAAAACAGCTTTTATTAGTCAATAATTCCATGAAAAGTGAAATGTTTGGCAGATTATTTCACTTCAACTTTAATCTAAAAGGCAGAGAACCTCAACTTTTTGTGGTTTTCAGCTTTTTGGATAAATGGACTTTGTACAGCGTGTTTAATAAATGATGATAAAATATTTGCGGCTAAATAATGGAGAAATCCAATATGATGTAGTTTAGATATATTTTATGTATTTCACCAAGGGTTGTTTTGTTTGGACCCCCATTAGCCATTTCCATAACAATGGCTACTCTTCCTGTGGTCCACCTCATAAAAAGACAATTACAGAAACAGTTACAGTTGTTAATGAAATAGATATGATAAGTAAAGTTAAGCGTTAAATTAACATAAAATTAGTCTTTTCATTTACAACAATCCTCTTTCATTCGATTTAATTCAACTCTAATCCGTTTGTCTAAAAACTCCGGTTCAGAAACTCTGGTCTACCTACAAACTTCGGTTTCTGTTCGGTTGAAGTGAACTCTGGTGCGGTTCGGATTCATATGTGAACCCCAAGCGGACCAGAAAATGCTCCAAAAGCAGGAAGTGGACTACAGTGCAGGGTATTCTGGGTAAATACAACCAAAACATACAAGTTAACCTCGATCTAACGGGAGAAATGGCTTGTTGTCTTTTACCAAACACAAAAAAGAAATCCTAGAACCGCTCAAATCTGAAACTACTCCATTTTTATTTACATTTTCTGAAGAAGGAAGTTGCACTCAGTGTCTTGGTGCAGCGCCCTCACAGGCGAGGAGGGGGACAGGTTTTTCAAAAGTTTGGTTTGTTTGACTCGGTGCAGCGTGAAAGAGAACCACAGCAACTAAAAATGTAACAAATGTTGCTATTTTGGTCCCGAATCAAACCAAATTCACAGGACTAGCAAGAAGGAAAACTCCCTTACTTTGAAAAGTACTGTTGATAATTTCTCTTAAAAACAGCAGATATTTGATCATTTAAGACAGAAAAAAACCAGATATGAATTGTTTGTAAATATGTAAATAATTCCTCTTGTTTGAAGAATCATAGTATTTTTGAGCCAAATCCTGCATTTTGACATCAATGCTGGGATTTAACAACCACAGAAGGATAAAATTGTTTGACATTTTATGAATCACTGGACATGTGTTCATTCATTTTGGCAGTGACCATGCCCACACAGTCACACGTAAACCTGTTTACTGGAGCTGAAAAACAGGGGTGTTGGTGGCGGTGAGGTTGTTAGGTGACAGAAGGTTGGTTTCAGGAAGAAAACATGTTCACAGCTCACATTTCCTACTAGATAAAAGGGCTTGACGACTGCTGCCTTGAAAACGACGGGAACCTGACTGGTGGGATTTGGTTTTTATTGCCATTTGCAGTCAGATTATGTTAAATTTAGGTTTTTGTGTAATTTCTTCTTTTTATTTTTGCTTTGGGATGAGAATTTCTCTGGGGATTAAATACACACATCTGAGAGAATCTTACAGTTTTGTACTCTTTTTTTCAATCTCGCATTGAAATTGGTTTCCTCCAAACTGACTATGAGTTTTAAAAAAATGCTGAAAATACTGTTTTTCCTTGCAAAATCCGACAGTGAAAAATTGAGAAAACATTTTTATTAACGGAAATAAATAAAAATGGTAATTAAAGTGGAAAAGCTATAACTAACTGGAATTATGTTGCACGGTTATAAAGTTAACTAAAACATACTGAAATTACAGATGTAATGTCCTTCGTTTTTGTATTTTTGAACTAACGTGAAATAAAAAAATTTTCCCACTGAAGTAGTTTACATCAGGTGTCAGGAAATTACGACACCATGTAATAATCCTGGCGGCTACGCTAAGCTAGTCCACAACATGGCGGCATCAGAAAGCAGCTGTCAGATGGTTGTTCAACAATAACTGAAAACATCTTTTTTTAAATTAATACATAATCACAATACAAAACTTTTACCTTTTTTGCACCAAAATATGAAAAAACCAAACTAAGGCGAAACATTTAACTCATAACTAATATAAAACTAGCAAACAAACAAAAAGGCATAACGAAATAAAACTAAATCTTGGTCAATAGTGATAAGCGAGTTTTTCTAAAAACTTCCTTCGTTTATGAAAATTGTTTTTGTCATATTTATACCAAAAGCAAAACTTTACATTTAATAACCACCAAGCTTTCTTTCGATTCGACCATCACTGCTGTGGAAAAAATTACAGATAGAGAACAAACGCAAAGCCGTCACATTTCAGATTTCCTCCCATATACGCACTCAGAAAAAGAAAACCATACTCAGAGTTACACAAACAACTATTTGAAAGTCCATTTGAGGAGAAGACAGACGGCTCGATAACCCAACAAAGCTGTGACCCAGTTGACTCGCGTGTTTTCTTTTCTACAGCTGGAGATGGACGGAAGCAGAAGAAAACAAGAATCAAACCCCGGCTTGAGGTTTCCGACACTTTGAAGGTGCCACTGAAGTGTGAGGGTTTTTTTTAATGGTTCTCTCTCTGTGTGGACATAAAACAAAGTAGTTGGTGTCTGTCTGAAGTTATCACTGCCTCGCAGCGATGCTCAGACAGCAGACCGGACCCGCCTGCACAATAAAGATCAAACCCGGCTGTGGATGTTCAGAAAGCACGTCTGGTCCGGAGCTAAAAAGAACAAGTCACCTCTCGGTTTTTATGCGTTATGTTCGCGTGCTTTTCATTGCTCTTGTCTTCGTTCCTGCGGTTCTGGTCCGGTAACCGTGTTGCCATTTTCAACAGAATCTCACTAAATGAGATTTCGATTTTAATAAAGGTCAAACAAACCCGTTTTGATGGAAACCAGAGGATGGATTTGTTTTGCTTTTCACACTGATGCTCAGGGATCTTTCTGTTTTCAGCCTTTTCCGACATTTTATCATGTTACAAACACAAACAAATGTTTATTTAACAGGATTTTAAGAGAAACTAATAAGTTAAACCACAACAGTGATGGTTTTCAAAAACTACATAAGGAAATTACCAATGGTTATTGAATTACTAATAATAATTTCCTGAAAATTTACCAATGAATCTGTATTTTATGGAAAAATTTAATTGTTTACAGAAAGTAAGCAACAAAATCCAGCCATATATCCACGAAAAGCATTAAAGTCTTGTTTGTAGTTTGTAATTAACAGATCATTCCCTCTTTCAAACAAGGTAGTGGCAGCATCAGAGGTGGGGACTCGAGTCACATGACTTGGACTCGAGTCAGACTCGAGTCGTTAAAATCACGACTTGAGACTTGACTTGAAAAAATGCTCAAAGACTCGGACTTGACTTTGACTTTCATGCCATTGACTTGGGACTTGACTCGACTTGAAGCTGTTTACTTGAAAAGACTTGATATTTTTTACTCAAAGTCTTAAAATTTAAAACACATTATTTATAAAGTGGCGTCATTAATTAATGTCACTCATTCCGTATCAATATGCGCAGACCGTCACTATGGTTTCCTCTCTCCTTATGTATGTGTGTGTACGTAGCTGCAGCACAACCAATCAAATTAACAGGATTTGGACGTTTAAAAAACCGCGGCAAAGCTACAGAGCTCAGGGAACGAAATACGAAATAACCGCTGGAATATGCTTCCGCGAGTAATTTCTTTTGGCTACGTAGGTTATGAACTTTCGACTAAAAAACGAACTGCAACTTGTAAAACATGCAAGAAGAGAATATCGGATGGAGATGCCACGACGTCCAACTTTGTCCGGCATTTGAAGCTTCACAAAGATCGGCAGGTGGCGCTTTTCTTTTGCTGTAAGATAGTTGACTTTAGCTAACTTCGTGTTAGCATGTGTACTCCGGGTTAAATTGGTGATGATTTACCATAAATCCGGTCCTTCAAATGCCTCCACAAATAATGTGCACCGTGTTAGCTCAGGAAGCCGGTGGATAGTGAGCTGGGCTCCGGAACAGAAAGCAGATTCTGGACCTGAACACAGGGAACAGAGTCTCTCTGTCCCATCATGATGATGAGCCGGGTCTAGTATCATCTAAGGATGGTTGGTGTATTTGAAGACATCTACGTTGGGAAATTATATTGACAATATATTGTTTTGACAGGTCAGAGAAAAGAGGAAAAAACTGCTGTTATGGTTCTTTGTATTGTGCTGTGGAAATGTCAGCATTTTCGTCTTTTTTATTGAATATCAAGTTTAACAGAACTGGGCAATAAAGTGGTCCAATTTGAAAATGTTTTTTATACTTTGTGTTCAGCTACACATGTTCTATCATTTGAGATAAATACATATTTTAAAACAAACAAATGGTCTATTATTGGAATTTTATGTATAACTGCAAATTATAAAAATAAAATAAAATAAAAACGTCTCGAAATGACTTGAAATTAAAGGTTCCTGACTTCAGACTTGACTCGACTTTTGCCTGTCTTTACTTGAGACTTGACTCGGACTTGAGGACAGAGACTTGAGACTTACTTGAGACTTGCAACACAGTGACTTGGTCACACCTCTGGGCAGCATCATGCTGTGGGAATGCTTCCCCTTTCAGGAAATTAACTAGACACTGAAACAAGGCTTCTAGCACAACCCAAAACATACAACCAGAGCTACAAAGTTATAGCTCAGATCAAAAGTGTTTGTAATCAATTGTATTAATTAATACAGTTAATTGCATTGTAATTAAAATTGTAATTGTAATTGCAATTACAATGCAATTAATTGCATTGTAATTGCAATTACAATTACAATTTTGTAATTGCGTACAAAATTATGTATGCAATTATGTTTACAGACACAGTCTGATAGAGATTGGGTTATTTTAAATGACTTTAAATTTTATTTCCCAATGAAATCCATTGAAATGTGAGGCTGCAATGTGACAAAACATGAGAAACATCAAGGGGCATGGACACTTTTGTAACTTTTTTTGAAAAACAAACACTAGTTTGCTGTGAAAACTTTAAGTAGAGGCTCATATGCTCGCTAAATACAGAGCAGCCCACATTAAAACAAACTAACGGCGAAGACAGTTAAAAAGAAAAATAACAAGGAATCCCAGGAAGTCTAATTTAAAGCAGACATCTCGGCTATCTCCCCCCGGTCCTCTTAAGTTGGGAACTATTCATTTAGTCTCTGTCTCCATCTGTTTTCCATCTCATCTTGAAAATTGTCAGTTTCACTTATTGTGCAGCTTTTCCCTGAAAAGTAATGTTCAGGCTGGAATTATGCTCATGATGATGGCGTTCGCCAGCTCTCCTCTTGTAGATTCACATCAAAAGATTTTCCTTCTCTTTTTTTCAAATGGTGGATAAAAGAATGAGGGTGAAAATATGAAAATGTTGCAGCACTGTGTGAGATCGACTCGTCTAAGTGGAGGGAAAAATTCAGGTTTTTTGTTCCGGCTGACATCACAGGACCTGAGACTGGGACCATTAAAACCTTTTCCCAGTTAACTTCACTGGTTTGCTGCTCGTCCTGAAGCGGTTCCGTTTCATTCTGGGAAAATTTCCAAATGCAAATCAAGAAAAATAAAAAAACGGATCATGGAGAGAGTTTGGAAATATTTAAACCAGTTTCAGTTTCAACTGGGAAGAGTTTGGTTTCTGCTGAGGGAAGAAGAAAACTGAAGATTTACTGGAATGACCACCAATCTGTTCATCCAACCGTTCATCCATCCATCCAACCGTTTATTCATCCATCCAACCGTTCATCCAACCGTTCATCCAACCGTTCATTCATCCATTCATCCAACCGTTCATTCATCCATTCATCCAACCGTTTATTCATCCATTCATCCATCCAACCATTCATCCATCCATTCATCCAACCGTTCATTCATCCAACCGTTTATTCATCCATCCAACCGTTCATCCAACCGTTCATTCATCGGTTCATTCAGCCAATCATCCAACCGTTCATCCATCCGTCCAACTGTTCATCTATCCGTTCATCCAACCCTTCATTCATCCATCCATCCAACCGTTCATTCATCCATCCAACCATTCATTCATCCACTCATCTATCCGTTCATCCATTCATTCATCCATCCATCCATCCGTTTATTCATCCATCCATCCAATCATTTATTCATCCATCCATCCAACCGTTTATTCATCCATCCATCCAATCATTTATTCATCCATCCATCCAACCGTTTATTCATCCATCCATCCTCTTCAGGTTGGTTTTCTTCTATATATTAAAATTTTTCTTCCTTCACTTTCAAAAATATCAACAAATTAACTGAAAACTGAATGTGAGCCTAGAAAAGCTTCACATGAAAAGTTGTTTAAAAACAAACAAAATGTTTGGCTGATAATCATCAAACTAAAATAAACATCAATCTCTGTGTGTGTAATTTATCTACACAATGTTTGACTTGGTGAATTGAGTTTATTAAATATGACTGTAGATATAATACTAGTTAAATAAAATGCAGAGGAAGAAGCAAAATGAAGTTATTAGACTGATAGATGTAGAGAAAAACTGCATTATATAACCCAATAAAATGTGTTGAAGTTTTAATGGGAGAAAAAGCTTTGTTTTAAATCTCCATCTAAAACTTGTCCTGTGGACATGAATAACAAAATCTGATTGTTTGATATAATTACATAAACAGTGGATTAAATCCACTTTTCAGGCCAGGATAATTAACACAAACATTAACCGATTAGAACAGGATAAAGCTCTCCATTAACCACTAAATCCATTGTTTAATTAGGTTTTGAACAATAATTTAATCATTTTTAATTGGACAAAATCCTCAAGTAACCTGGACGTTTTTATGAGTCGATCTCGAAAAGAGAGAAAAACAGAATTTCAAAACAACAGATAATAAATCCAGAAGGTGATAGAGGTACGATAACATCGAGATAAAAGACTACTGATTACTTTGCTTTGACAAAAAAAAGCACAAGGATTTTTCTATTGATTACCAATTCAGCCTAACATTATTTGGCTTGAAATAAAAACCAACACAATGGAGTAATAATCCTCCTGAAAGATACAATCAGGCATACAAATCTCTGAGGCTTCGTTGGGACAAGAAAAACGGAAGAAAAAAGAAATGAATAATGAACTCAGCCAAGGGGCTTTTTTAATGTAATCCAGCCACTGTCTCTCGCCGAGCATTTCATCAAACTTCAATAAAATAATACAAGAGAAAGTGACACATAACTACCGAAGGCAATGTGAACCGCTCAGGGACAAAACAATCAAGAAAGCAATCTGAAAAAAATAAAAAAATCAGAGACAGCGTTCTCGACAAGAGGCTGGTGAAATTAGAAAAGATTTAATTTTAGCGTGGAGCGGCGGCGACAATCGAGCGTCGCTCCGGGGTTCGGTAACATTAGAACGGCTAACTTCCCGTGTTGCTCGGCTTGTTTGATTGCAAATTTAAAAAAAGTAGTGTCAGAGGTGTACGCCGGTGTTCAGACAAAGAACAAAATCACATTAGAGGGGTAAAGCGGCCTATTGTTGCTCTCTCCGCTCACAATCAATAAAGACTCGCTCCTATTCAAGTCCCTGAGATTAGATCCAGCGTTTTAGTGGGCTGCTGTTGGCGTAACCAGGTTACATCAGCGGGAAAGCGTTTCCACTTCCAGGAAAGTTCAGTAGGTCCAACAAGGGTCTCAAAATTTCACCTCCCAGTCTGAATGTCACTTGATAATTTGGGCTTCAATCATTTGTAAAGTTTGAGTTTATTGCAGATTTTCCCCAAACCAATCTGCTCAAATATAGACGTGAACTCTGCATATTATGTTGAAGACAAACTGACCACGAATATATAAAATCCACAACTTTAAAATTCGTCTGTCTATAAATCACTGAATGGTTTAGCATCAAAATACATTAAAGACTCCATGTTGTTGTATCAACCTTAAAGTCCTCTCAGGTTTTCTGGTTGGTGGAAAACCAAACATGGAGAAGCAACATTCACCACAAATATGGAACAAACTCCCAGAAAACTGCAAAACTCTGATTTCCTTTAAGGTAAGGCTAAATAGTTTTTTATTATTTTTAATTATTTGATTCTTAGTAACTGGAACATTGATTTATATATTTGTGATACGTTTGCTTGATGGTTTTGATGATGGCAAAAGATGTATTGCTTGTTTTATAGTTGGTTACCGTACTGTGTTTTTACGGTGTGCTGGTTTTCTACCCATTTCCAGTCGGTAGTAGACTTGGTGGTTTCTCTGTGTGTGCTGGTTTTCTACCCATTTCCAGTCGGTAGTAGACTTGGTGGTTTCTCTGTTGGTGCTGGTTTTCTACCCATTTCCAGTCGGTAGTAGACTTGGGCCTTGGTGGTTTCTGGGTTGTTTCTCTTTGAGAGTGACAGTTTTGGTTAAAAAGTTGGATCTGGGACAGAATTGGGCAATCCAACAAGTCAAAGCAAGGTAAACCTAAACTTTACACTGCTTTCCATAATGGTGTGTAATTGTATGTGCATCACACTTAGGGTCTGTTTTGCTCACAAAGGTTTTCATTGCACAAAGTAGATGGAATAGTGAAGGTAAACCTTTTCAACTTCACCACAAATGAACTAGTAGATGGCTGAAACTATGGACAAAAACAAAGGTTGTGAAGAGTGTATGCAAACTGGAGCTATAAGACTCAAGTAATTACTTTATTCTGTATATAAAATGATCAATATTTCTTCTAGCGACACGTAAAATAATCAGTTACCACTATAAATGCTTAAGAGTCACTATTGCAGGAGAAAAGTGTCCAATTGATGCGTTTGAAAACCGTGTATCACCACTTAGTTTTGATCAGCTGTGGGTTGAGATTAGCGGTACGGTTTGAGTCACAGACTTTAATAGTATGTTTCTTAAATCAAATGTACCTTCTCAAATCCAAGTCCTGACAGATTAACTAAACTCTGATGTGTTCTCACTGCTGTCACACTAAATTAGCCATAATTTCATGATTTCTCAGGTTAGGAGATGAATAGACATCAAGCTGTAAAGCAAGTAAGTAAAGGTGTGAGTTTCTTATGCCTCAAAGCTTTTCTTAAAATTATTATTTCTAGTTTTGTTTAGGTTTAAAAAATAAGAATCTTGTCCAATAAAGAGGCATCGATTGACTGATATCCACGGTGGCAGCATCCCTCAGGACTCTGAGGTAAACATCTTCAAGGGCAAAATGAGAGAAAACTCAGAGATAGCTTTCAGTGCAGATGAGTGATCGACACAGCAGGCATGAAAATATGTCAAATTCTGAGTTTCATCATCTGTTCCCCTCATTGTCAGCATCACGGACAAATCAGTCTGTGTGGTAATAATTTATTTATCTAGATTTTCACTGGATTAACATTTTGTTGTTTTGTTGTGCTTCTGCAGTCAGCCAGCTTTACCTGCTGAGTGAATTTTCTTAAAAATTGAATTGCAGGTTTGTGCATCGCTTGCTAACTTTAGTATCCTGATAACAGGATCTTTGGTTGTGCAGAGCCCTTACGGTGCTTGAAAAGAGGCTCAACAAACTCCAACTCAACAGTGATTGTGATAACCTCTTGAGTACCTTCGCACCAGAGCTTTTCAGTTCAGCTTAGTGTTTGATGAATATAAAATAAAAACAGCAGGATGAAAATAGACTAAATTAATTTTAGAAATAGGACTTCAAGAGCGCTTTGAAAGACAAAAACCAAGATGTAATAAAGAAAATGGAGCCAAACAAATAAATATGAGTATCTTGTATCATTATTATTATTATTATTATTAATAAACTATTATTTTAAATTGGAAGATGACTTCAAGAGCTCTTTGAAATACAAATATCAAGATGTAATGAAACAGAAAATTTGGAAGAAAGAAAAGTTATTAAATTAAAAAATAAACAACAGAATGCACATTTAAATAAAAGGAAAAAAACTAAATATAGCCATGCTAATATTGACACTTATTAAATAGGAAATCAAATAGAGCAGAATGTCAAAAAATGTTTAAATATTTTTATTTTTAGAAAATACGATTTTCTAATTTTGATCATTTTTTACTATCAATATATGGAAAATAAAATAGAATCTAAAATAAATATTAAAATTATAAATGTGAATATTTCAGACTTCCTAATTTTATTTTATCTTAAATGTTCCAATAGAAATAAATTACAAATGAGTGAAAATATTTTGAAGTGCCTTTCATTTCAATCATCCTTCTTTTATTAATTTCATGCTAATAAAAAAAGCATTTCTATTTAGTATTATCTGTAAAAGTTACACCAAAGTATAACTTGACAAGATGCTCAACATTTCTCATTTTATAAATTTTTTTGTTTACTACCTCATTCGTGCAATTGAAAAAAAATTCTTATATTTGGATATTTTAGAGTTTGTTAAATTCAAAGTACAAATAAATAGAAGATATAAACAAGATGGTGTCACTCTGAAATATGAAACTCCAAAAATGTTATCGTCATAAACCAAAAATTTGTTAAATCAATTCTATTGATTAATCGCCCAGTTTAAACTAAAATGTTTGGTCTCTGTGTGTGCAAAGAGCTGTAGCTGTAAAAGGCAGCACTTTCCAGCTTTTCTAGTAAAAGTGTAGAGAAATCCTTCCTTATGCTCCACTTTGTGTTGCTCCATCACATCCAGGTAAAAGATACTCTAAACTCCTACTATAAGTTCGTGGTTTCAATGCACTGTGTCATTTTGCTAAAATAAACCCTTTTGCCAAGTAGAATATTACGTACGCTCCATCCTGTGATATCCCCATCCTGCCTGGGGAGCTGCAGCAGGTACAGCGAGGCGAGAGGCTGAAAAGGTTTCACCCAGGAGCCGCAGAAAAGTGTCAGCTGGTAGCAAATCACTAGACTGCCAGAGCAGCAGGCGGACATTCCTGAGACAAGACGAGGTGGGAGCAAAATCATCCCCTCAACAGGAAGCTGGATGAAGTTCTGCAGAGCTGGGAGCTCCAGCAAGCTGCTCGCTACAAAAGCACCAAGTCTTACCAAGTAATTTTGGTCCAGTTTCCACATCAAATATCTCAGTGCACTTGAAATAAATCCAAACTAACTTACAAGTAACAATAAATAGGAGCTTATTTTAAGACAATAATTCCTTAATATTGATGAAAAAGTACTAGTTAAGATTATTTTATTTATAACACGGCGTTTTTCCCATATTACATGTGAAATAATCTACCCGTGTAACTAGTACCTTTTCATCAATATTAATATTGCATGAAAAATTCACATAATTCACATTTTTATACTTTCATATGGATCTCAACTGCTTCTAAAAACGGCGTAACCGTTTAAAAAAAAAACACCTGACTGGTTTTTTATTTTCAATAAGTTCATGTGTTTTTTTGTGTCTGGAAAATGAGGCGTTTCAAATACCTCCGGAATGTAACATCACAAATCAGCACGGACTGCCGTTGCCTAGCAACCCCAGCAGAGTTCCATCCGTTACCTACCAACCCAAATGGAGCTCCAGAACTTTTGTTCAGTTTTCTTTTCTTTTTTTTTTTTTTGCTGTACAATGATTTCTGGAAAAACCAAGTGGGTCTTTTTGTTGACTTATCATCCAGAAACCATTTGCTTTATTCCTGTTGGTTGTTGGCAAAAGGCTCCACTTTTCACACATGTACGGTTGTATAATTGTGCATCTGTTAGCAGCCATTTTCACTTGCCACTGTAAACGTTGATTTGGAGGGCGTGGCCAGAAGCACCTTGTTTGGATTTAAAGTTACAATAGGCTCTAAAACATTTCATTTTGACTAAAATCTCATTATCTAAGAAGGATTTTGTGCAGAAAATGTGATGAACATGTTTTGTGTAGACCGTAGACCTATCCTAACCTGTTGAAGGAAGCATAATAGGTCACCTTTAAGCAAATAGTTACTTAAAACAAGCTGAAAAGTTCCCTGTAAGTCAGTTTTGTCTTATTTCAAGACAAAACCATCTTATTTCAAATATGAAATAAGATATTTACACTAGAAAATATACCAAAACATTGGTAACATTTTGTGTTTTTGCAGTGTTGAAACTGTGTGCAGAACTTCTTTGGATAATTATTTACCACAAAAAACCTGACAAATGATGGTCTTAAAGCCTGACTATACCAGTGTACTGCAAATGAACATCCTTCTCTGGAGCGTCTTATCCTTGAAACATATGCGCCGCACATTTTCAGCACAGGTAATTGAGGAAGAAGCAAAGATCCAAGGACAGCTGCGGCGCTTTAATGACTTTATCTTCATTTGAATGGGCACCTCTCTCGGAGGAAATGTTCCACATCATTGCCTGAAATCCATTCAGGCAATATGATGGCCACCTGAGAGGCGCATCAGCCGAGATTCTATGGCTCCGAGTTGATTCTGGGGAGCATAATACCTTCGACTGTGCAGAATTATCTGCTCAGAGATAAGTTTGGCTGCGCAAGACGGTCTCACTCGTGGCCGAGGTGTGACGGCGACCCGAGGAGAAAAATGAAAGCCGGAGCGTCCTGCGGCGGCGCCTGAAAACTTAATCAAACTCCATTTAAGGGGGAAGACTGCTGGAACTAATTGTGCTGCATCTCAAAGCTCTGGACCCGAGTCACGCATGGGCATCTCATCAGAAAGGGTGGCCAATATGTCGCTTACGCTTATTGCAAATGTGCACAACAGAACTTAATCACAGCTGCTGTCTCTGAGCAGGTGGATTCCCACTGCTGAGGCTCTAAGCGTAAAGCAGAGCATTTTGAGCATTTTCTCTGAATATGTTTAAAGGTTTGCCTACTATGCTTCCTTGGACAGGTCAGGATAGATCTATGGCCCATACAAAACATTCTTAGATATTGAGATTTTAGTCATAATGAGCCGTTTTAGGACATCTTATCAATTTCAATCCAAATTAAGCTGCTGCTGGCCACGCCCCCCAATTGAACATTTACACTCACATGTGAAAATGGCTGCAAACAGATGCGCAATTATTCAACCATTCATCTTTGAAAAGCAGACATGGAGCCTCCTGCACAACCAACAAGAATGCAGCAAGTGGTTTCTGGATGGTAAATCAACAACAAAACTTTTCCAGAAGCCAATGTAATGTGAAACTAGCTGAACAAACATGCTGGATCTCAGCGTGGGTTGCTAGGTGACAACAGAACTCAGCTTGGGTTGCTAGGTAACTTGCTGGGCTTTGCTGGGGTTGCTAGGTAATTTTAATTTGCTAATTTGTGAAGTTATATTCCATAGATTTTTGAAACTGTTAATTTTCCAGACATCAAAAATCATCAATTATTACCAATAAATGGCAAGGTGTTTCTTTTTTAAGCGCTTGAGCCGTTTTTAGAAGCAGCAGAATCCCAAGTGGATGTACAAAAATGTGGAAAATATTAACTTAGCATAATAGGTCCCCTTTAACGTAATTTATTAAAATCCAGTTGACATTTCAAAATGTAGCAGTCCTTCAGTTGTAGATCAACAGGAGAGAACTACGAAGGCCGTCCGACTCTGCTTGTGACTTTAATTTAAATTTGTCTTTATTTCTAAAACTAGAATCTGATTTTAAACGCCATGATTGGAAACAAACACAACTTTTCTTACTTTCCATGTTTGTGTATATGGTAAAATAAATGTGGATTGTTAATAAAATAATCATATATTACTTTTGAAACAGCAACAAAATATATATTTATTTATTTTAAACAAAAGCAATCATGTTTTATGTTTTTGTGTTGATAATCATGGTATTTCTACTGAATGAGTAAGTCTGCATTCAGCTGTTTACCATATGTCTACTACTTGCAGCAACAAGTGGGGGAGGGGCAGAGCCACTCTATGCCACATATGGGTGAAGGAAATTTTTTAAAACTTATTCAAAAGAGTTTAAAATCCAGTTAAAGTGTGATGGGAATTCCTTTAACTGCACAAAACTTTTTACTTTGTATCCATAAAAAGTTGAGAAGTTATAAAATTATAGAAACTAATTCATAATAGGACAGAAAGTTTGTACAAGACATATTATCTCTGAGTTGATATCTTCTCTGAGTTTCAATAATTCAAATGTATTGTTTTTGGTCGGGTCAGAAACTCAAGAATTACGGGTTTTTAAAATGATCCAAAACGGACCCAGTGATTTCCAGTCCAATCTGATCAGGGCCCACCTGAGTTTCTGTGAAAAAAAAACATGAATCTTCCCAAGAGGGCTGCAATATGTGCTGTAATGACTCCAACTGAGCAGGTCCCCAACAGATGGTGACATTCAACACCCAAAGGTTGTCCCTAGGCTCCTCCTGCAAGTTGAGATATTGTATTTCTTACGCAGGGTCAACACCTGTCAGAAATGGCAATCGGGTCCAGGAGAGACGCTGCTTTATAACACCAAATCTGTTTAGCTGCAAGTATTTAACAATGTGTCGAAAATTCCACATTTTCATATTTATAGGTTAAAAACATCTTACCAAGGTCTGATAAAGTGTAGAATTTATTTTTAGGGCAGTTTGTTTACTTTGGTATGAATTAGCAAATAAGTGAATTTGTGTTTTTGCTTCCTTTTAGACATTGAAAACTTAAGAAAAAACAAAAGTTGTCATTACCCACTAAGTGAGAATACTGTGTGTGTTTTCACACCTGATAATCTGGTACATTGGTTCGGTTGGGGACCAAAACCGCAATATTTGTTACATTTTCAGCTGTTGTGGTTCTCTTTCACACCGAACTGATTCAAACAATTTAAACTCTTTGAAAAACCTGTTCCCCTCCTCACCTGTGGGGGCGTTGCATCCCCCACAAGGGGGTTTTCGTGTTTCCTTTCGTGGAAACACAAAAACCTCAGGAGACACTAAGCACAACTTCTTCCTTCACAAAATGTAAACAGAAATGGAGTAGTGTCAAATTGTAGTGGTTGTAGGATTTCTCAAGTCATTTTTCACGTTTTGGTTGTATTTACCCAGAATGCCATGTGTTGTAGTCCACTTCCTGCGTTTGGAGCAGTCTCCAGTTCACATATGAACTCAAACCACGCTAGAGTTCACTTCAACAGAACTGAAATCGAGGTTTGTAGGCGGAACAGAGTTCACTTTTTTGAGTAATAGACCTACCTCACAAAAGAAAGGAAATTAAAGCATTAACTAATTTACCAAAAGTATTAAAAATGTGAAAAATCATATCAAGATTGAGAAATTAATTGATTTGTAAGGAATAATGCATATTTTTAAATGTAATTTATGCCTGGAAACAGCATTTATTGTGTTTTTACAGAAAACAAAATCTGAATTCCCATTCGACTTTCATTTCAGCGCTAGGAGCAGATGTTACACTAAAATTAAATTACAGCCTCGACACGGACGAGTCATATGCTAATCTGTATGTTGCTGACTCTTTAGCAAAGTAGTAATAACTCATCTGAGTTTTTGCTTCTCTTGGCCGACGGTGTGTTTGTTAGAGCTTTGAAATGCTGTAATAACCATTTCTGACACCTTTCTCCTTTTCTCTCCTGAGCTGCTTCTTTTGTGTAAAATTTCAAGGGTGAAAGGTCAGCAGCAATATTGGTTCCTATGAATCTGGGAAGGGTAATACAGGAAAGTCTCAAATGTTGGAAGTCCATCATTCTACATTTCTATCTCAAATTCACTTAATTGTCAGAATAAATGCTAAGGTTATTTGCAATTTTCTCAGTATAGTCTATTCTCCTGCTGCAACTTTTAGCCATTTTTTAACGGCCCAATTCCGACATTTTTACCCGAAATAAAAAATCTGATTTGATCCTCTTTGATTTGTGGAACAAATTTGGATCCGATTATTTTCAAAGCGTCTGCAGTCCGAACGATTAAGTAGCATTTTACCTGACATTTACTTCACTGATGCGAGAAATGCGAAATAATTCTGCACCAGAAGAACTCAGACGCGATAAAATCAGGACGCAAACATTGGCTGAAAATTCTAATTATGAACTTATGAAAAAAGTGTCAGTAACTGTAAAATTTAGCAGATTGTAATTACAGATAAACTAGCTTAATGGAAACACGGCAATTTCAAAATAACTCACGTTTTTCGGTAGAAGGTTTTTGAGCTAAGATGAGGCGGTTTTTCAGCCATATTGAGACGCCTTTATTCACATCATACAACTGGGTGTTTCTACTGGCGGAAACACCAAAGAAGACGACAGGAAGTAGTAGGGGGATGATGGTTTGTTTTTGTTTATTTTGAACAATGTTCAGCATCACACAGTTCATAAAAAATGGTGTCATTCCAAGTCAGTGTTGTTTTGTTTACCTTTACTTGAAAAGGTTCTTATAAAATCTTTATCAAGGTTAAAAATCTGAGCTGCCAATTACAGACACACCATTCACTTTTCATTAATTCCTACAAGTCAAATAAATCTGCTTCTAGGAAACTTGGAGGCTGTTCTTAAACTTTATTTCTATTATTCCCGTTTGCGGTCACTGAACAAAGCACAGTTACTGGAAACAGTTTTTCCATTCTGATGTACACACTGTTACAACTGAATTACACCTTTTCTATGAAAGCAGATGGTGTGATTCCTAAAATGTCTTTATTTCCAAACATAACGCCCGTTGACACTGAGCTGATGTAAACAATGTTGACTCTTGGACTCTGAAACTTTCATGCGTGATGAAATCCTTGCAACACGCAGAGGCATGCAGCACTTTTGAGCACATTATGACCAGTAGCCCTTTGTGCTGGATTCATATTTTATGACAGCATGACCAAGAGGGGCCATATGGTAATGGAGGTTGGACCTGCCTTGAAATTCCCCCCTAGCTAGAGGTGGTGGAGTGACCTAATGAAGCAGCAGACTGTGTGCCGCCTGCAGACAGAATAGGAAAGGAGTTCAGATGGCTGCGGTCAGTAGCAGCAGCAGCAGCTAAGCCTGTGACTCGAGCCGCCCCAGGACACAGCAGAACCGGCAAACCAGTCACACAGGACAGCCTCCCATGTTCCCAACCGCACAGCTGAAAGCCATAAGGAACGGAGGTATTCTAGCAGACTTAGTCATGGCTCTGCGTTTGTGTTTGTTTCTTCTTCCTTAATGCTATTAAACATGCTAACCCATGTCTAACGACAACCTTGACCTACGAACTAGTGCAAGCCACTTAAATCACTAAGCACACGCAGAAACGGAAATAAACAATATATTCATGAAAGCATTATTGAAACACAACTAAATGTTAAGAAAAATACAAAACAGCAAATTAAGAAAAATACATTAACTAAAAACTACAAAGAAAATACGACAAAAACTACAAATAAAAAAAGCATTAAAAACTACAAGTTAAGAAAACATTAACTAAAATTACTAATTAAGAAAATATGACATTTCTGGCAATGTTTTCAACCTTCCTTTGTATTTTAAGCATTCAATATTTTAATCATTTACTCATGATTTGTTTGAATTATTTCAATGTAATGAATATTTATTACTCCTAATGGCTCAATAAGTTATCAGTGTAATTTAAGTAAAAGTTGGTTTATATTTTATATGTTAAACATTATTTTTGTGTCAAAACAAAACATTTTATAGTTTAGCTTACTTTGTCCCTGATGTAGAATGTAGAATAATATCACACAAAATTACTAGTAACAGTATGAAATGATATCATATAATGGTGAATTGAAACTATCTTTTTAGTTCAACTCCAAAGTGTGGTGTTGTAAAAGTTACTTTGAAAAGTGCTTGAACTGCTGTGTGAGAAAAGTGAGCAAACCTGCAGAGTTTTGTTTTGATGCACCTTTAGCATCAGTTCTGTCAAACTAATGCAAGAAACACAAAGACTAACACTGAATATTCTTTATTTTCTCACCTGAACCTGGCGAGAGACCAGTGGGCTTCATTTCACTGCTAGTGTTTCTTGACACCAACATGTGAGAATCGCTGGTTGCCAGCCTGTGAAAGAGAATCTTGGCACTTTTCCTTCTGAATCAGATTTATCTGCTTAAATATAGGAGATCAAACTAATATGTGTTATGTAAAGCTGATTTTAACAATTGAATTCAAAACTTGTGATGGAAAACTACATTTTGTAAACCTCATTTATTCATGACAAGCTTTTTTCCAGTTAAAAAAAATTTTAATTTTATTGTGAATCATTTTCTTTTTACCCACTAATAGTTCTCAAAGTTGTACGGTTTCAAGATAAACATTCTTGTTTATTCCCGCCAACAGAATGAGAACTGTCTCAGTAAGCCCTTAATTGTATTTCGCTAATTTATTTTAATTAAGGTCAGAGAAAGAGCAGCCATTCTACAGCGCACACAGCGGTAAAACAAACTGTCCAAATGTGCTGGAGATCTACTTGGGTTGCTAGGTAACAGGCAGAACTCTCCTGGGGTCGCAAGGTAACGGGCGGAACTCTCCTGGGGTCACTAGGTAACGGGCGGAACTCTCCTGGGGTCACTAGGTAACGGGCGGAACTCTCCTGGGGTCACTAGGTAACGGGCGGAACTCTCCTGGGGTCACTAGGTAACGGGCGGAACTCTCCTGGGGTCACTAGGTAACGGTCAGTGCCTGCTGATTACATTCTGAAGGTTTTTGAAACGGCTCATTTTCCAGACAACAAAAAACAATAACTTAATGCCAAAAAGATGTTTCTATAAAAACGTGCAAAATGTTTAAAAGAAACAAATGTTTAAAAGAAACACAATGGTTAACAATGAACACTTTTTTGTCTTCTATCTAACCTGGTATGACTAAGCCTTCTGAAGTGACAGTTTTCCTAACAATCTGTTTTGCCTTACAAATTAACAAAACAAAAATGCTATGGTTTTCAGTAAAGCTGAGTATTAACCAGGATTTCTTTAAAAAATTATCTGATAAATGTCAAGCACCATGAGCCAATTACTGAAATGTTTTGACATAAATTCTGAATATGCTGCCTGTTTTCATAATCGGGTTGAATAATATTCCTTGTCATGTCAAATGTGTTTACAATGTTTGTTTTGATTTTGTTGTACCATCATCAGATGACACACACACACCGTCAAACACTAAGTTCTTAAAAAGATACTCCAACAATGACAACAAAAGCCTTTTAATTATTTAACCATAGGGTTAAATAATCACATTTATCACATGCTTAAACAAAATATTTGCTTTCCAAGCTGAAAATTATAGAAAATAGGTTTAAAGGTGATATTTTTAATAATAAAATTGCATTCATATGCCTAACAGATGTTTGTGTAAAGCAGAGATGACATAACTCCTGTAGTAAAAGTTTATGGCCTATTAGGAATTAATTAATTTTACGAGTGTAGTGAGTTTTGTCCTACTTTCTACACCTAGGGGGCATCTAGAGGTCACAGTGACACTAAAACTGCTTTATTGCTGCCAAAACAATATAAGTTCTTTAATATGTCTTCACCTTTCTTACATTTATTTTCCTTTTTAGCTCTCAACTGAAGGGAAAGTCTTTTTTTCCCGCTCACTAATATTTTCAATTAAAAAGCTCTTAGACATGCAAACATACCAAGCTGCATTTTAGTTTCAATTAGTGCTTTCTGGCAGTTTCGCCTTCATTATCAACATCGGTGGTGTTCCTTACAAATTTTCACTTGTATTTGTGGAATACAAATGAAGTTGTAAAAGATAAACTACTTTTTAAAAAATGCAGTCAAAAAGAACTGGCATCTTAATGAAAGCTAGATGCAGATTCTGCTGTTTAGTGTCAAGTAGTTAAGAAAGTAAATTAAATATTTCTGGGCGTGTAATTCCATTGTTGATTTATTGTTTAACTATATTCAAAGTAAAGGTTTGTACAAATGAAAATATAAACTTCATTTCTGCACAATAAATGTGTAAAAATAAAAGTTTGTATGTTTCTAAAACCTCATAAATGGACGATCAGGTCCTTAAGTGGGATTAAATGTGAAAAATGAATGAAATTTCTAAAAACATGAGTTCCGTGTTGTTTTTGTCACTTTTCATGCCCTCCTGCTCTGAGTAGTGCAGCGCATTGAGGTCCAGGGTGTGGCATTCACAGTGTTCTGTCGCATCGTGACCGGGTAGGTTACTATAGGGTAGGTTACACCATGTTATTATTTGTCTTGCTCTGTAATTATCTGTCTGTCACAGACAGATAATTATTAAACACGATAAAGAGAAAGTAAATCATGTTGTCAGTTTCACTTTAAGTTCAAGCATCCAGCATTCTGAGGTGAGAGACTTGTTTTCATTGTGTTTTCTAGTTAATTGGTCATTACTTTAATTTTTTATATATAACTCCAAGATCACTATATAGTTCTAAACTAGTTAAATATTTAGTTCTTAGCTAGCTATACAATCAGTTTGCAGAAGTGGACAACCAAAATAAAAGTTTTTCTTTTAAGTTAAATGTTTAGCTTACAAACTAAATATTTTGTTTTCTTCTGTTTTGATTAATTGAATAATTCAATATCTAGCTTGCTAACTAAATAATTAGTTTCAAACTAAATATTTAGTTTTCTTCTGTTTTGATTAATTGAATAATTCAAATTGCTGCTGTAAATTTTTGACTGTAATTTTACAAATGACATCCCACATATTCTATCAAATTAAATTAAATGTAAAGTGTGGAAATAGAATAAAACCAGCTCATTTTGGTGCCTGAAAGACGTTTAATTTACAGCCCTTGTTAAAGGAAATGTCCCCACTAGCCCCCTTTTTTTTTTTTTTTTTTTTAGGATTTCTTTTAAACTCTGGAGAACAAATGGATGATCACACCTTCACTGCATCCAGCCGAAGACAGCACAGAGAAGATCTAGTTAGCGGCAAGATGGACTCAGGCATAACTAAAAAATGCCGGTGAACTGTCAGCTTTTCAGTCTGCTGTGTGGCACAAGTTCCAATTAAGGGAGGAAACTGAAACCAAGTGACAACACGAGGACTGCACAAAAGATAGAGGGGCTTGTTTTGTAGGTAACGAAGGCAACATCCAGCACTTCATACAACACAAAAACAGGAAACTTTTTAACACTGGTGTCTGCGTAAAGCTCTTGAAATGGTGCTTTCAAGTTTAAAATGTGTGCTGTTCTACTGTTTAAGACGTGCAATTTGTTCTAATCAAGCAAAATCCAGATTTGCATGGACAAATAAAAGGGAAAATGTGAATGAAGCTTTCATCCTTTCTGTTCTTGTAAGGTAAAGAAGGCAATACTTTCATTGTATACACTATATCTGTCTGAAACCTACAGATTAAAATAACTGATCTAATCTTAAATGGATCTTTCCCCAATTTTATATGGTACATTTCAAGAACTCATGGTGTGTTTTTACATATCTTGTCACAACTTACAAGATATTTTCCATTTTTCTTCCAAGAACTCGTTGGTACTTTAAGATCTTTCACTGTACTTGTTCAAAACTTAAAGGTTATTTTCCCATAACTTAAAAATAATAATTTTCAACATCTTAAAAGGGTAATTTACCAGAACTTCCTCAACTTTCACAGTAAAGCCTGAACCTAAACTGCAGCTGTGTACTCATTTTTCATGTGGGACAAGGTTTTTGCAAGTGTGAAATGTGAAATTCGTGGCATTTTTTCTGTAATGGCGACCAAACACTGATGGAAATACTCTTTGAAGACCAGTTTCTGTTTTACCTGGTCAGAAAAAATCAACTAAAACAGCACAAAATTACCTGCAGTCAAAATGACTGCCACTTGAAAACAAAGAAGGTGGAAATGATCTTATACAATTTGACATTTGCATTCTACGTATGAATTTCATTTGTAGAAATTTACAAATTCAGAAAACTTTATTTTGGCGCTCGTTGGATACGTTTGTCTTATTTTCTTATCATGGAAAAAACTACTTCAATATTTCTAGCAAGTAAGGCTGGCCACTAATGTTTGGTGTATTTTTATGCCAACACACCTTAATGTAACACGTTAAGGTCATTAAACGGGTTACATTTTTTATTCACTAATGTCAATTTGGTTGCGTAACTTATTTTATCACGCTGTGAAAGACAGTTGGAGCACGGTGACAACATGCCAGCTAATGTTAGAAACGTAAGATAATGACGGGTAACCATGGCAAGTGGTAATATTATTGCAATGAGTTTGATCTCACATCCGCCGTGTTTACAAACAAATAATCTCATTATTGGGAGCATTATAAGAATTTATTGGTTACTTTCATGTAACTTTCCACAAACTTGTGAATATTTACAGGTTCCATTTCTAAAAAGTGCAATAAATACCCAAGAACTTTCCTGTTACTGACCCAAAACTATAAGATCAGTTTTTCATAACTTATGGTTAGTAACTAGTTACATTTACTCACTTACATTTACTTGAGTAACATCTTTGAAAAAATACTTTTAGGAGTATTTGTACTATGCTTTCCCATATGGGGCAAAACTGGAAGGGGAATCTAACAGAAGTCACTCTGCTGGTGTTGACATTTCATCACATTTACTTATGATATTTGTTATGAGGACGATCAAAGTCACAACAAAAATATTTTTCACTGAATTATCTCTGCATAAAGTCAGTCATTATCATGACAGGGTGACAAAAAGTCTTATGAAGTTTCTTTTTGTTCTACGATAAATGAGATAATTGCAAATCTGTAATCTGGTCAATCATCAAAGGAGTCAAAATAGTGTTGCGTTAACATAAAGGATGTAAAGAATGGCTTTAATGGCTTCTTTGTGTTCCCGCCGATTTATAATGAGAGAAGCATTTTTCAGTTTGAAGCCAAAGACGTCTCAGTTCTTCAAAAGGGGTTAAGCTTGATATGTGAAGTTTTGGTCTGGAAGAAGTTATGTAACTTTCCTTTATTGCTATGAACATTATTTTTAGTTTCAGTATAAGTATAAGGGTGAATCCACATCAGTCATGTTTAATCTAACTCACTTATTTACCTAGAAAGTCTGGTTCGCTTGGGGAGGTGTGAATGCACAATCAAACTCTAATGCGGATCAAAAATGTCAACTCTTGGTCTCAGTTTGGTTTAAGTTAACTCTGTGTGGTTCGAATGCATATGCAGGAAGTGGACGACAGTACGGGGCATTCTGGGTAAATACAACCAAAACAAACATGAGAGTCTAGTGCTAAAAGGAGAAATGGCTCATGGTCTTTAGTCAAAGAGAAAAAAGAAATTCTACAATCGCCACTCCTTTTGGAACAAAAAAGAAAAAGGAAGTTGCGTTAAGTGTCTTCTTCAGAGGTTTTTGTGTTGTTTCCTTCAGTGGTTGTTGGTGCAGTGCCCCCACAGGCGAGGAGGGGAACATGTTTTTCAAATAGTTTGGATTGCTTGGCCAAGTGCAGTGAGAAAAAGAACCGCAGCCTCTGAAAATGTAACAAATGTTGCAATTTTGGTCCCCAATCAAACTGAGTCTACCAGACTATCAGGTGTGAAAACACTCAGAGTATCTCTAGTTCATTTTAAACTTTGATGCAAAAAAAAAAGGCTAACTCTGGTCCACCTACAAACCTCGGTCTTGGTTTGGTTGAAGTGAACTCTGGTGCGGTTGGAATGTGTATGTGAATGCCAAACAGACTGGAGACTGATCCAAAAGCAGGAAGTGGACTACAGCACAGAGCATTCTGGGTAAACAACATAAACAAAACACTCTAATGGGAGAAATGTCTCGTGGTCTTTTATCAATGACAACATAAATCCTACAACCACTAAAATCTGATGCTACTCCATTTTTGTCAACATTTTGAAAAGAAGAAAGTTGCTCTCAGTGTCGTCTGCAGAGGTTTTCTAGTCATTTCCTTCAGTTGTTCTTGGTACAGCGCCTCCACAGGCGAGGAGGGGAACAGGTTTGTCAACTAGGTTGGTTCGTCTGACTCAGTGCAGTGTGAAAAAGAACCGCAGAAGCTGAAAATGTAACAAATGTTGCAATTTTGGTCCTAATTTGAACTGATTCTACTGGATAATAAGGTTGGAAAAAAACCCTGAAGATGCAGGATTTTACATTTTTGGTGCTTTCCTAATCCAGTGCAGAAATGCTTATTCTGCAGGCTTGGAAAGCAACCTGTAGGAATCAGGGGAGTACGGTCTGGATTATGCATTGATTAAAAATGCACTGGTAGAGGAAAAACTGCAGAGAATGAATATAAATGATCAGAAGTCATTGTTTCAACTTGATGCAATCATAGGAAATGACGTTTAAAGGCCATTCAGGAGTCATAAATGTTTCTGGGCCGAGGTCCAGTGACTGTAGGCCCCGGTTTTATTCCCGTTCTTCGGTTCAGCTTGGCAGTCGAGGCGAGACCCATAAACCTCCCGCCGTGGCCCGACGTCACCCTCCTGAACTACAGCAAAGTGGAGGGGCAACGGGGGTGGAGCGGCGGAGTCGTCGCCTCCGGCGGAGCGGAGTCACAACTTGGCATCCTCCACTAACCTTTTAAAATGCAAGCAAGCACAGAGCCGAGAAGCCAAACTTCACATGGATCCGTTTCAGGATGAGCGCTTATCTATTCAGCAACAACACTTAAATCTGCCAAAATACTGCGCCGAGCGGAGGAAAAGGTCACGCACGGTCGTATGCAAAACCACACACACACCGGCAGCTGCGCTCCTGCGAGCTACATGCAGGATCACACCATCAGAGGCGGGAGAAATGCATTTTCTAATGCACAGCTGATCAATTTCCGCGGGAAATAACCTGGGTCCTGTGAGTTGTTATTGCCCTCATACCATTTTGCGGATGTATTCATAAACATCCCAGCAGCTTATAGTGGTACACTCAGCAGAAAAACTGACAGATAAATGAATCATAAAAAGGCCCGGCAAGGACAGCGTCCCCGAGTTCACCCAAACATGGCTGCTTCTGCAAGCTGCTGAGTAAGAATCGCCTCCAACCCCCAACCTTTAATAATCTGGATCGTTTATTCGTTGATATAGGAACACCAGGAAAAAGCTAAATGTTTAATGCATTCAGTTGCTATTGGAAACATTTTTTTTTCCTTTTTTTGCTTCTCTTTGCAGATAAATAATCCATTACAGAGATAAGGCTGCAGTATAGAAAACCACAGCAAGGCTGGGGAATTTATATGCAATTTATTTCCTCTACATTGCTGATTTTTTGTCTTCGTATTTAAATAAGATGTTAAGTAAAAACAATGAAGTTCTACGATGGAGCATCAGGGCCACGCTAAGACAATAAAATATAAGATTTAGAGAATAAAGTTGAAACAACACAAGGATAAAGTCATAATACAACTTTATTATCATATTTTGACCTTATTCTCATTAGTTTCACTTTATTCTTGTATGACTGTCACAAGATTTTATTTTCATTATTTTTGAGTTTATTCCATCATTCATTTGACTATTGTTACATTTTGACTTTATTCTCATTATTTTGACTTTATTCTCATTATTTTGACTTTATCCTTATACTGTTATGACTATTCTCAAATTATCACTTTAATTTTGAAATATGGCCCACGTATTATTTTGACTTTACTCTCGTACTTTAACAACTTTAGTCTCGTAATTTTCTGACTTTATTCTTGTGATATTAGGATTGTACGGTCATGTTAATCTCAATTTAAGTTTTTCTTAGGATGGCTCTAACACTACATCTTAAAGTCCACCCTGTGCCAACTGCAGAAAAACAATAAAACAACAATAAGTGTGTGTGTTATCAGGGGGCTGGAAGCCGTGTAGATAGTTTTTACTCAGAGGAGCTGTTTTCTGATTTCAGGAAACACGAATGTTGATGTTGATGGGGAGGAAAACTGATCTTGAGAAGTGAACAACAAGCACGATAACACTTATCTGGGGAAAGCGGGGCAATACCCAATACTCAAACGGATGCTCTACTATCTGAACAAAGTATTTTCCTTATAAGAGGAGGACAAAAAAGAAAAAGAAAGGGTGGTCTCTGATGTGCCGGCTTTGCACCTCACAGTGTAATGGAATAAATGCCCATATCTTTGGACTGTAAAAAATGAGATTGGGACTGTGCAACTGTAATCCAAAGCGGAGGGAGGCTTTCAGTGTAATCAATCTCCAAAAAGGCTTTTAATGGAATCAATGGAGAGAAAAGGGGGATTGATTTCTGCACAGCGTACTGCCATTTTTAGATATTTACTCTGTCAAATCTCTCGGCGCAGGACTGAAAACTTCCATTCTCTGATATAGGTTAATTGCATATCGAGCACAGCAGTCCATTTGTTAAGTGGCACACTTTTTCTTGGTGGCCATTAAGTCACATACAGCTATATTGGAGTGTGAAACTATTAAACTGGGCCGTGATCAAAATGTTTCACCAAAATGTATGACCTCGCTGGTTGTCAAAGGTATGCAGGGTTTTTCTTATTCCTGCCTGTTTTATTCTAAAACAGGCCAGAGGTTGTTGCTTTATAGGTTAAATACTGGTGTGTCTGTGGCAGTTTGACCAAATTATTATTTTTATTTGGGGTTCAGCGGAGACACTATGACCTGCAGTAGGTAGCAAGTTGAAATTAGAACTACTGATACTCAGATTAGCTTTATTTTTGGTAAATTTACAACATTACAAAAGAGGAAACTATTTTACAAACCAATAATTTACCAGGAAAAGAGTAAGCTAAGGTCAAAGATTATACTAACCTACTGTACTCATACACACAGTAGTCTACAACAGTGAAAGATATCTAACAAGATGGTACATTAAAGTAAAAAAAATAAGTATCCATGCATTTAGTGTGTTTTCCCACCTCATAGTCAGGTAGACTTGGTTCAAATTGGGGCCAAAGTTGCAACATTTGTTGCATTTTCAGCTGCTGTGATTCTCTTTCACACTGCACAAACCAAACAAATCAAACCAATTGAAAAACCTGTTCCCCTCCTCGCGTGTGGGGGCGCTGCACCAAGAACCAGTTAAGGAAATGACACAAAAACCTTCAAAGACGACATGAATATCAACTTCCTTCCTCACAAAATGGAGTAGTGTTAGATTTTAGTGGTTGTAGGATTTCTCTTTTGTCTTTGGCAAAAACAACGAGCCATTTCTCCTGCTAGCACAAGGCTAGCATGTTTGCTTTAGTTGTATTTACCCAGAATTCTCTGCTTTTGGAGTGGTCTCCGGTCCATTTGGCGTTCACATATGCATTCAAACGCCCCCAGACTGAACCAAGACTAAGGTTTGTTGGTGAACCAGAGTTCACTTTTTTGGTCCACATCGCATTCACACCTCCCCAAATGAACTGGACGTTTTAGACAAACGGACTGAAGTTTGATTAAGGTGAACTAAACAGGTGTGGTGGGAATAGCTGTGTCTCTTTTTACTCTAGATCAAAACACTATATCCAGGTTTAAAAGTTTACATTTTCTTTAAACTCTCTTGGCTTCATAAAGAATAAAAGTGTTGTATAGTCATCAAAACATGTCCATCAACCTCCAGAGTTTGGAGGCTTGTCAAAAGGCTCAAGGCTTTATTTTATGCAGATGTACCGGCATGATAGAGCACATACAGTACAACAGTCTGGGAGATATTTTTTCATAAATAGTAATTAGCACAAAAAAATGCATTTAGGGACATTTAAATTCAAACATATGAAACTGCTTCTGGTGACAGCATCCTCTCAGAGTAACTGACTGAGAGTAATAGTGTAAAAATGATTTATTTTAGTAACTATTAGCTCGACTATCAAGTGAGAGACGACACTGTACGGTGTAATATGGAGATCCTTGAACTCAAATTCTACAGAAATATATACTCTACTGTTCATCTTATTAATGGAATTGCTAAAGTACAAGTAAAACTGCAATCACGACCATTCCTCACTTGGTTTATCACTTATTTAACCTTCCAACCATCCGAGAAACGCCTATAAAGCACAAAGCTCCCTCTTGTTTTCATGAATAAATATCCATCTTATCTCGACTTGTAGATCTAGCTGTAAGCTTACCATCTTTTGACAGTGAACCCAATTTTCCTTGCAATCTGGGAACCCATTACCCAATTCAAGAGACCGGTTAAATGCTGCTCAGCTGTGGTTCAGCTTCAGCTCTCTGGATTTACAAGACACAATACAATGCAACACTTCAAACAAAGCATAACCGTAATAGCATATCAAGCCATCTGCGCCTCACAACAACATGTTTGACAGGTAATTGGAGTCTAACTCTGACAATTATATACTTTCACTATGCTAATTTGCTACAATTAAATAGCTTTAGGCTTAACAAATAGCTCATTATGAAAGAAAGTCTTTAAGAAGCTGTCGAAGTTGTTTGGCGGCGCTTTGACAATTGCAAACCCGGTCATAACTGAGACATGCACAACTGCTGTGGACATCTGTCTAAACACAATAATGTCAAGAGCAAAGACATGTAGATTTGGAGAGGTCATAAAAACATCAACAAACCTGAATAAAAAAACAAGGAATTCATGTACAAGGAATTCACGTCCATCCGTCCGTCCGTCCATCCATCCATCTATCCATCCGAGCTCTGGGACTGCTTTAGATAAGAGACTTGGTGCTTTCCACCAGCGTTGGGCTCACAGAGCTACTTCAGACTGAGTGGTAACCATTGGGATTTCTTTTGATTTAACTTGAAACATCTGTATCTAGGTATCATCAAAAAGCTGCAACCACCACAAAGCTTAACCCAGTAACGTCTAATCCACTCAACCAGCCTGCAGGCTACATCGTGAATAGATTGTTTGCATGTCCTTATCTACATTTTGTATGCAAGTTACAATAACTCTGTCAGTACATGCTGTAGCAAAGGAAATAATGTGTTTGTGGTTCATTTATTTAATTAAGCTGTTTATTTTTAGTACACTCTTACAGCCACAGCGCTACTGTTACTTAAAGGTACAATTATTTATTACAGTGCAACTGCTTCTCTGTTACCATTACTGCTGCACTGTTACATAATGTTACAGCATTACTGATACAATGCTACAATTAATGATGCACTTCTACACGATTAACATTACTGATGCAATGTTACTCTTGCCTCTTTAGTCTTTACTGCGTTCGGTACAACATTTCTGATTTTGATACAATATCACCATTTCTGCGACACTGTTACCATTTTTGGTACTCTGTTACGCTTTTCGCGACACTATTACTGTATTTTCCAACACTGCTATGGTTGTTGTTACATTGTTCCCATTTTACTACACTGTTACTGTTTTTGCTACTTTGTTACTGTTGCTACATTGTGGCTGGTTTCCTTCACAGTTACAGTTTCCTTCACAGTAACTGTTTCTGACACTACTAAACTAATAGTATTTGGTCAAATATTGCTCTTTTTTGCAACAATGTTAGTTTTTGCTACACTGTTGTTATTTTATTACAATGCTACAGTTTTTTGCAATACTGTTATTATGTGTGTTGATACATTGTTGCACTTTTTACTACACTATTACTATTTTTGCAACATGGCTACTGTCTTGCTACAATGCTACAGTTCTCCTACATTGTTACAGTTTTTGCTACATTTTTACAGTTTTTGCTACTCTGTTGCTTCACTGTTACTGTTGCAGTTATTGATGTATAACTGATAGTAAACTATTAATATCCTTATACTTGTACTGTATTTGCAACACTTACTGATTTTGCTACTCTGTTTTTTGTAAATTGTTACTTCTACTTCTGTCATGTAGCACCAACTTCTGCTGGTAATTTATTACGACTGTTGAAACACTGTCACTCTTAAACGGCTGCTACTGCTACGTATACTGTACTACTGTTACTCTGGTACTGCTAGACCTTTGTTATGACTGCAACTGTTGCCACTTAGGCCTGTCGCGATAAACGATAAATCGATTAACCGTACGATAAATTAAAACTATCGACGTCATCTTAATTATCGGCATTATTGTCTCTTCCGTCCTTTTTCTCTTTCTGTTAATGACACTGAATGAAAAATGGCTCAACTCCGGTGCTCTTCACTGACCCTCCCTTTCTCATTTCCTTAGTGTAAAGCCCAGCGCACACTACACGATCTTAGAGCTGTCAGCCCATTGTCGGCTCATTTTCAAAACCTGACAGATCACACATTAGCCGACAGAAATCCTAGATATAACGGTCCGATCGGGTTCGGTCCTGCCGTGTGGTGTCCAACAATGGGCACAAAATAATGGCTACAAGTCCAGTGAACTAATTTTAAAACCAGGCATTAATCAATGCTTTACTACAATCTACCTGCAATGCATGTGGCTAGTGTCAGCGTAAAGTCCTGACTGAATGAAAATCATTATAACCTACTTACGTCACGTTAACGAAGAACAGCTGAAAAGTTACCGGGTTTATCAACTGCAGTAGCGATTTCGCTCCAACTCCTCCTCTTGTCATTTCTATATTCTTTGCATGTTGAATAAACATTAATATTGTTTCCACGTATCATCTCCAATGTCCGCTGGACTTCGGGTTGCGCCGTGTCAGCTGTTTGGGATTCCCAACGTAATTTCCAATCAGAAAGCACGAGGAGAATCCACGCTTTCTGATTGGCTGCCTGTCACATTCAACAGGTATAGTTAAAGCACCCAGTCGGGAAAAACCCTGATTTAGATCGGAGCGGCAACGACGATCTACCATAACACACCACACAATCTTAGAAAGACCAACGTTTTAAGATTGTTGTAAAGGGAAAAATAGCAGCAAAAAATCGTGTAGTGTGAACTATTGCATCAGGTAGTCGATGTGCCCATCTTCTCTATTTAAATCTAATTATTACTGAAGGGCAACATAATATACAGACTTCATAATCTGCAGTCTTTTGGTTGAATGCAGTATTTATTTCCACTTTTACTTTATGTTGTTTAGGTTTTTTTTTCAAGTGCGTTTTTTGTTAATGGAGACTGAGAATCCATTTTATTTTTGTTTTTGGTTGTTTTGTTTATTTTGTTTATCAGTTTCAGTGTTAAATGTTCTTTTGAAAACAAAGTGTATCTATCTTTGGCAGGAAATCACATGCATTATTACGTCATTTCCATTAAATCAGTGTAAAAAGGTCTTCAGACAATATTATCGTTTATCGCAATAATTTTTGAGACAATTAATCACTCAGCAAAATTTGCTATCGTGACAGGCCTATTGCCGCTACATTACTGCTCCTGTAATGGCTGCAAAATGTTACTGCAGCGGTGTTGCCGGCTCCTGGCATTAGATGGGAAGGTGCAACAGCGGGGATCCTAACTACTTCATAATTTAAAGCAAAAAGCACAAAAAGACCAGCAGGAAACTGACAGCAACTGTGATGTGAAAGAACTATTTTTTTTCTTTAAAAAAAAACACAAACGAATAAAGACTTCAGGGTATGAGAGGTGAAAACAAAAACAATGTCCAACCTCAAGTGAAAGGAATTTGTTTGAAATCAAAAGTTAAAGGTTTTAAACTTATAGTATAGGCTCTAATGCATCATTTGGAGGGTTTTTCATCCCTAACAATAATTTTCTGCTGTATGGATTACAGATCAGGCTCGCTGAATTCATAGCTCACTCTCTCAAGCTGCGGTGAAACCAATAAAATGTACTAACATGAGTTTTCAATCAAATGGTTATCCATATGCCAATGCAGGTAAGAGAAACAAATCCCCAGTTAGATATAAAATAATTTTACTGACTTACATAAAACCCAGAGATGTTTTCGCCTCCAAAATTACACTTTTGGATCTCCTGCAGCAATTCATACAACAACTCGTTGTTTTGTTCACCGGGCATAATGGTGTGAAATACATTAAAGCAGCATGTTATAGTTGTACAGAAACAAACGGAGAACACAGAAGCAAAAACAGATGGTAGCCTGTCAGAGCAGAGAGATTAGTCTGTGGTTGGCATAGAAACTAAGCATGGACACTTGAGGTTAAAGGGTAAAACCACTCAATCCCAGCTATAAAAAAAGATTGAAAATCACTTCCATCTTCTTGAAACACTTTGGCAGTTATGTGTTTTTTTTTACTGTGCAAACATGCTGTTATCGTCTATAGAAAGATCAACTATTTATTGTTTGAGCCGGTTTTTCTTTTTTCCTTCCCTTTTTTAAAGTCTGTGTGAATTTAATAATTTACTTCCTGTTGTGTTCAGTCTTTCTAAATTGAGTGATAAGTACAAAGATTAAAATTGTGAAATGTTTATTATTTATTTCTTGAAATCTACTGCTTAGCGTTTTTGGAAGTAGAGCTTAAAAAAGAAATGTTACATTATGACAATTTATCAAAAGTTTCACCTTTAGAAATCAGATTCTACTAATACTGCTGATAAATTACATATAGCCTGATTTAATTTTTATTTGTTTCAGATATCAAAATTCACTTTAGGTATTAGTCTAAATTTACAATCTGATAAAAAAAATTACAAAAGCAGCTCTGAGGCTCTGCAACCTGCTAATTTATAAATTACAATTTGGGGAGAAAAAGTTAATAAAAAAAAGAAACTACAAATATTTCTAATCAAAGCCACATAAACTAATCAAAGTTAATGAAAAATTTTACCTTTAATTAATTTTGTAGAATTTTTAATCTGCAATGTTCTCATTTTAATTCTTTATCGTTTCCAAATTAAATAAATATGAATATTTTTGCTAATTATTCAATTATTTAACATGTGTGCACCTTCTTTGTGTAAATTCTGCTCTGATCTGCATGGCTACTGCTAAAAAATGCAAACATTTACTACTATTTACTTGTTTACTATTTATTAATTGAAAGAATTGGTGATTTTATTATGAAATGACCATGAAACCTTTAGTTTTGAGGGTTTTCAGAAGTTTTTCTTTTCTTTTTTTAATCTTTAAACATTTTTATAAATGTGGATGTTTTTAGTCTTGAGTAGCAGTTGACCTTCGACCTTTCTAACTTTCTGTCGTCACAAATATTAAAATATTTTTTATACTTTAAAATAACAATTGTGACAAAATGCTGTACAAATAAAAATCAATTAACATTCAAAATATGGAAATGACAAAAGAAAAAAATAAAACACTAAAACGGAAATAAGCCAATGAATAAATATGTAAAGAGAAATTGTTCCATAGTTTGGGAATTTTGTTCACATTTTATAGTAAGACTTTTAAGCTAATTTTCAGTACCTTGTTGACTGCAAGAGATCAATTATAATGGGAAGGATCATAAACTCGATACAAATAGAAACTTTAAGTTCATTGAACAAAATTTATAAAAACACTTAAATATCTAAAACAGGATATTAATCACACCTGCAGAGGTGGGAATCTGTTTGGAGAGCTGAGCTACGGAGAAAGCTGCGGCACGCCGGATCTGGTGCTTTTCAGGGAAACATTTAATTTCCCTTTGGGATAAATAAAGTATTTCTGAGTTTAACTGAATTTGTTTTTAACAACTGCAGCCTGGAAAACACACGGCCTCTTGAGGGAACGAGGCTCTCAAAGCAGACCCCAGAGACAGTCGCAGCACTACACCGAGCAAACATGATGGACATTTATTAGGATGCAGCTAAGATAAGTATACAGGCAACTGTACATCAGCAGCCAAAGGGAAAACCATGAGAGGAAGAAAAGGGAAACTTGAATTCAACTCTCTAATAGAAAATCCTGATGGAAAATGTGTTGGGATATTTAGGAAACAATGACACACTATTCATAAAATCTTCTTCAACAAACACATAAATAAAACCCAGTAAATCAATAAATAAATGTATAAGATTAACAAATTAATAAATATATTAATGCTGCGGGATGTGATCTTTATAAAAAATATGTCTCCATGTTATGAGACCATTTGAAGAAATGCACCAAAGTCAACCAATCAGAGCCAGGAGGCGGGTCTTAGCGCTGTCAATCAAACTTGTGAATTCGCTAAATGTGCTAATGGCAGAAAAACAGTTACAATTTTCAGGAAAACCATTTACCCGCCATCATTAGTGGCTATGCTAACTAGCCATAGCATTCAGGGCAGGTTATGTTAGGTGTAGTGTATCACAGAGAAAGAGAAGAAGTGTGATTGACAGCGTTAAGACCCGCCTCCTTGCTCTGATTGGTTGACGTTTCATCTTGTCATGGCAATTTCAACAAATATGTAAGAAAATATTCTGCCTCTTTTAAAATGCTCCCCAATAAATTTTTTACTGCCCTTGTCAGGTCGCCCTATTTTGTTTTTAATGTGATGTCAGTGAGCTGCAGGCCGGCAATCCCTTCCTGTCAGCTGATTGCAAAGGGACCAGGAGGCAAATTATCCACCGCGGCTCATTGCTTCTCTCTGCGGACAGAGCACTCTTTAGGAGGGAGTTCATATTTCACTTGTGAGCGGAAAAAGTCAGCGAACCTGATCCCGGAATTCGTTTGGAGGAAATGGGGTGATTGTGAAGGGTAACGGTAAAACCCACCTGAGGCTGTGGCAGTAAAAAGCACGGCGTTTAAAATAGAAACTCAACACCTCCTCTGTTCGCCGCCGCCTCGCCGATGCGCAGGTGTTTGGCACGGCGCTTGACGAGCCGGGCGTCAAGCGGAGCTGACAGATTGTTGACATCTTCACTCACGCCATATGCGGATTAAACGCTCCTGACAGCGACTGCTGTTTTATTTCTCGGCTGAGATCTGATGAATAATGAAACGGTCGTGTCAGGCCCCGTCCTTTATTGAACGTAACATGTACACTCTTCGTCAACCTTTGTCCCCTGTCGCCAGGGAAGGCCGGCCTGGGATTTTTCCTCCATACCCTGAACAACATTTCTTACTCACACAAACAGACCCATGCTGGTGTTTGTTCGTACTAATAAAACCACACAGGGGACGTTCTTCAGATACGCGCCTCTGGCTTGTTTGCTTTGTTCCCTTTCTTGTTTTTCTCCTTCCCTTTAGTTCAGTGAAGTCCAAATGGTTGTATAATTTCAGCATGTGTGTATACAAAGTGAAGCACGCTTCCTTCAAACTCCTCCCACATGCTGAGCTCAAACTTCTCGAGCTTTGATCGTCAGACGCACACAAAGCATGAGCACACAGCCTTTAACGCACAAAAAGGCCCAGGAAAAATAATTTCAAAGCTGCCGTATCATGTAAAATATACTTTTCTTAGCTTTACATTATGTTATAATGTTATTTTCTAATTAAAAACATACCTGGAGTGTTGCCTACATTTGTTTATGCATGTTTGCGAAATCATTTAGTCTCCATGGCAACCATTCAGCTGTTTAAAACACCTGGGTGGACTTAGCTCCGCCTTCTAGGACAAAGCTCCTCCTCTGAGCTGCAGTTTTCAAGCTTCTGCCTCATGAAACAGCTCTCCCCCCATTCAGCTCCTTCAGACTAGCCAGCAGCAATTAGTAAACACCTGTTTGAGTTTTTAAAGACACAGAGGCCCAATTTCAAGACGTTAGATATCAAATCAGATACTGTAGTTCCTTGATTGTGCATAAATTCGACCTAAGTGCCTGGAAACCACAACACTGCCCATTAAAGGTTCAGTAAATATAACCGTTTTTTTTTTTTAGTTGCAGACATGCAGGCTTAAGTGTACTGTATGCATACAAAGTAATATTTTCTTAAATGTTTCTTAGCAAGAGGCTAATTGGTCTTTAACATGAACTAGTTCTAATTTCAGTTCAAGCAGGTTAAAATGAACTAATTCTTGTTCAAAGTTCACCAGCTATCATTACCTACTAACTTCATTACCTACTAACACAAAATCTTACCATGTACTTTTGTCTTTTTTAGTGCAAATACACTTAAAAAATAGCAAATAGCTTTTCAGCAAGAAATGAGCTTGTTTTAAGTCTATAATTCCTTAATATTGATGAAAAATACTAGTTCCACTGATTATTTTACTTAAAACAATGGAAAATGTCTTGCAATAAGAAAGCTGAATCAATGTTTTCATATTGTTTATATTAAATTCTGACCAAACTTTCCTGATGTTGCAGCTGAAATTGAGACTTGTCAGACCGTAAAACATTTTTTCAATCTGTTATTGTCCAATTTTGCTGTAGCTGCGTGAATCGTATCCTCAGTTTCTTGTTCTTAGCTGACAGAAGTGGCGTCCTGCTGTTCTTGGCCATCTGCTTCAAAGTTCAATGTATTGTTTGTTCAGAACTACTATTCATGATATCCTAGTTTCTATTGCTTTTCTATTATTTCACTCCGGTATGTCCATTCTACACTGACAACAATACATTATTGTCCACTCTTACTTGATAGTTTCTCTTTGTTGGACTCTGTCGGCCTCTGTAAACCTGAGAGATGATGATGAATTCATATTAGTTTCAATTCGATTGGGGATCACAACCGCAACATTTGTTACATTTTCAGCAGCTCGGGTTCTCTTTCACATCGCAATGCGTCAAACAAACTAAACTGTTTGAAAAAACTGTTCCCCTCCTCGCCTGTGGGGGCGTTGTACCAAGAAACACTGAAGGAAACGCCACAAAAACCACCAAGCGCAACTTCCTTCTTCACGAAATGTAAAAAAAAATAGGAGTATCAAAACCATTTCTCCCGCTAGCGTTAAGTGTGTGTGTTTGCTTTGGTCGTATTTACCCAGAATGCCCTGCACCATCTGTTTTTCATTATGCTAATTTGAAGAGAGCTAGTTGTAGTATAAAATTGCAAATAATCTAAAATTTTTTGTTATATGGTGATTAAAACTTTCCACCCCCTGTTCTTTTGCTACATTATAGCTTGCTCTAAATTTGTACTGTCTCAGAAGCTAAGTTTAATTACAAATGCACATACAACTTACAATATTCCACTAACGTCAAAAAGCAAAAAACTATTTCACAATTGCAATTTGGAAATTTCCAAATTTCCAACAGCCATTATACAACGCATACAGCAGCAAAACCAGATGACCAATGGTGCTGGAGCTCTGCTTGGGTTGCTAGGTAATGGGCGGAACTCTGCTGGGGTTGCTAGGTAACAGCGGAGTTCCTGTGAAATGCAAACTAACTGCTCAACTAAGCAGTTGAGACCCAAATGGAAGTACAAAAAATATGGCAAGTGTGAATTTTGCATAATAGGTCCCATTAGATTCCCTCCTTCAATTAAAAATTTCTGGCTCATCACCAGCCTAATTGTAGTACAGACAAGTAAATACAAACAGAGCTAAAATTACAAGAATTATGCGCCATTATTACTATTTTTAGGCAGAGAAATAAAAAAAACCTCATCATCATCATTGTTCCTAATTGTAAAAGTGAGTCATGTTTGCCGAAATTTCAAAGATCTCCAGAGGAGTTTTAACTAGTTAAGACTTACCACAAGAGTGATTTCAAAGGAAGAAATGTTGGCACATTTAATTGGAAAAGAAATATTTTTGAATCACAGCCAGAAAATTACCCAATTATAATCTGCTACAATGAAAGAAACTGAAACATTTGCAGATGACCTTTGGAAAGAACAGCTGTTCCATCTAGACAACCTAGATTTCTATAGAAACTAAGATATCTGCCACTCTGCAATTTCTGTATTCATTTTAACACTTATGAAAATGCTCAGAAAAGTATTTACCCCCTTTCCAAAATTTCCATCTGCTTACGGTTGTTTGCCAGACCTAATTGTTTTATCTAATCAAATGTCTGCTATCTATTATTTATGATAACCGACAAATTTTTAACATTACTGTTGAGAAATTTTGTTATTTTAGCTTGATTCTGAACATTCAGAAACACATAAAGACTATTACAAAGTCAGCCTTTTATCACCTGAAGTACATTTTCTAGGATTAAATAAGCACCAATTCCTTGCAGTTCACATGGAGAAGCATTCAGTTTTTAATGCTCCTCCAATCTGGAACAAACCTCCAGAAAACTGCTGAAACACTTACTAGGTCCAAAAAAATCTCCATAATCAGTTTATTCACGTTTTAAAGGAAGGTTAGTTTGGATGATTCGTCTCTTTATAAAAACAAGAAAAAGCCAAAGTAATCTATAAGGACGAAAATACTTTTCCCAGCTCTGTAGGTATAGTTGTGTTCCTTTACAAATGTGCGCAAAACTTAGTCGATATTCCACTAATACTGAAAACCACAATTTCGCAATTGGCTGTTTCCATTTAATTCATTAAAAAACACGTCGTGCCATTATCCTCCTATCACTTCCTGTCGTCTTCTTTGTCGTTTCCGCTAGCAGTAACATCCGGTTGTTGATCACATGACTAGTCTGATGCAAAAAAACATGTTTCTACTGCAGTTTTGTTAGCCAAAAAAACATCTCATCTTAGCACAAAAACGTTTTTAGCAAAAAACTTGAGATTTTTCAAAATTATGCATTTCAATTAAGCAAATTTACTTTAATTCCAACTTGTGCAATCGAAACACCGCTCGTGTTACATTAAACCTGCTTTCAAGAACATAAACTTTACACTCTAAAGTCCACCAGCTTTTTTTCCTAATTCAGCACTTTCTACTGAAGACAGGAAATTGAAGAGGCTTCACAAATTCACGGCCAAAAGCATCTTTTCTTGTTACTACCTCTGCCTCAGATGTCAGCGTTGATGGTTTCTTCTTGTTATTGATACGAGTCGTCCATGTCAAGTGGGAACCCAGACTGGCATCACCCGACTGAGCGGCGTCCTTATCGTGATCCCGGCGCTGTTGTTCCTCTAATTCCTCGCTGTCGTAATGTGTGTTCTTGGGGGTTTCGTTTACACAGATTTGGCCTCTTTACCAAGTCGTTTCCTCCACTCCTAATCTCAGGAACATGGCTGCTATCTGATCCTCAGCGAAAAACCTTTTAGCCAGATTTATGCAGGGTTTGCTTTGCTTGGCAGACAGCTGAGGGGTTTTCATTGTGTAATTTGAGGATGCGGTTACTGTGCCCGAAGAAAATGGGTCTAATTAAGAGTTATATGGTGTCAGAAAGTAAGTTTTTCTGTTTTGTGATTAAAGTTCTTAAGATTGGGCATTGTAAAATGTTCTCATTGCACATGTTCAACATACTGCATAAGTCTCGTAATTGGCTCCTTCCCTTAAGGTTTGTTATTCAAAATGAACAGTTTTCACATACATACTGTATCTGCAGAAAAACACTCCTTTTATGTTGCATATGTAAGTGATAATGATGCTCCACAAAAGTGGGAGCGAGCAGACAAAAGATGCGAGGGGAAAGCACATGATGGTAGTGAGGGATTGTTAGGTAGCATGGAGTGAATGGCGCGTGGGAGGACCCTGCTTGTGAGTGTCCGTGGTAAACACCCCGGCGGCTTGTGGCAGAATAGGGAAGCAGATGGGTCACGGGGAGAAACATATCAGTGTGTGAAGTGACAGGCGGAGATCATTACGTCCAATCAGAGCGGTGCAGGAAGTGCAGGCCGATTGAGATTGATGGCAGCAGACTGCTGGTGCTGCTGCTTTACGACTTTAGATAAATGAGGAAAAGAGAAAGAGGGTCAGGGAACAACAAAACCACCGCGCCTTCTCCATTTCTTAACCACAGCACTCTGGTTATGTTGTGAGTGAGCCTGCTAGTGCTTGTTGCTCCACAAGCTGCTGTTGAAGTTAAATCAAATCAAATATACTTTACTGTCCCTACTGGGTAATGCTTTGTGGATTATATAGTGCTATGCTGATATAGGCAATCCATTTTGTAGAAGCTAAAGTGAAATAGAAACACATTAGCAAACCAATGCTGTAAAACATCAGTAGTGAAATATTACTCCAACACTGCTGTGATTAAAATAAATCCCAAAGTAGGTAAAAAAAACACTTTTTAGCCCTTAAAACTAAAAGTTTGGATCCAAAAAGCAAAAACAATTTAAGTAATTTAAAGAGGAATGCCTGAAAACTGGAACGGTTTTATGGCTCCATCATTTGCCTGAAGGTCAAAATCAGAACAAAAATGATGAGAAGTAACAAGTCTAAAAGCAAATCTTCAATTATCCTTGTTTACAGTCAGATACAACACACTGCAAAAACACAAAATCTTACCAACTATTTCTGATCTAGTTTCCAGTCCAAACATCTTATAGTACAATTGAAATAAAACTAATGTAACGAGTAACTTTTCATCAAGATGCTGGAGCTTGTTTTATTTATTAATATTGATGACAGTCTTATTCACAATCCGTCAAATAAAGTGTTACCATAGTTGGGAGATTCTTTCACTTATAAAATGGGAAAATGTGTTGCAATAAGTTAAATAATCTGCCAGTGGAACATATTGTTTTTTTTATATGGAGCTCAATGGATGAAGGGCGTGACATGTTGGTGCTCAGAAAGTGTTTCAAAGAAAACCGTAAAACCTACAGCAATGATTCTTATATTCTCTGAAAGCAGACCCCATTAGCTATCTTTTGATGCATCAATTATTTCTCTAGAGTGAAATCTGTACGAACAGCGGCATTTTGTTTGTGAAAAATCAGTCGATTTTAGCTAGCCAGTCGAAACTGGCTAGCATTGACATGCAAACCAGTTTTGAGCAGCTTGTTTCAGCCGTTTTGACAAATGATTATTGTAGTGAGTGGTGTTACTAGTTTTCAGAGTTTGTGTTGAAACATTGGTAATAATGGTGAACAGAACCCACCTCCTTTAAAAACTATCTGTAGCTCAAAGCGGCGGCTCCGTCTTATTTACATCCAGAAGCTTCTCCCATGCATTAGCCGCTAATGGAGCCCTCATTCAGCTCAGTTCAGGCAAATCTTCATGTTTCCATGCAGTTTCCTATTCAGCAAAAAAGCACATCAGTATATTGAGCATAAAGCAAAAAATGATCATAACAAACAAGTTAAAATGCGTGTACCGCAGGCAGCTAGGCAACAAAGAGGCTGGTGTAATCCTCTTGCAGGCCCACGTTTTCCTCTCTTACGCGTCTTTTAATTTATAGCAGCTTACAATGGTGCAGTGATCTCCATGACTTCCTTACAAAGTCTTTTCATTTTGTCAGTCAGCAACCTTTTTTATTTATTTATTTACTTCTATGGTAAAACCCCACAGAAAAGACACATCAGTGGCTGTAAAAACGTATCTGATGTCTTTGTGTGTTCCTGATATTCTGCATTTCTTTTGTTTCGTCTTTGAGTCTGTTCCCACAAATCACCATTTACCAGGATGATTTCTTTCCATTATTAAAAAGAGATTATTTTATCTTTTTTGCAGTAAACCACAACATCACCTGCAGGTTTAATGCTTAATGCCATTTGGATTAATGTTTTGCTCAGATCTACAATTAGTTTTGTATCTTTACTTTTTAAAATTACTTGTGTTTTTATCTTTTTGCATTCAAATTTAACTGGTATTAAGTATTGTGTGAAAATTTTAAATCTATCTGCTGTTTGCCAATTTGTGTTGCATTGCCTTTCTACTACTTCCTGCTTCCATTTAATCTGTAAAACTTTTTTTTTACCAATTTACAGAAGTGTGAAAAGATATTTATTATAAATCTGAAGGAGAATGAGCAAAAACTGCAACCAGGACAGATTTCCAAGGAGGAAACCAGCTGATCAGAAAAGACACAAAGGTCTGACTTACACTTGCCAAAAAACATTTAATGATCTCCAACGGTTGTGAAAGATGACAGAAAAGTGGAACGTTTGGAAAGGTCCACATCAGGCTCCATAAACTAACTCTTTTTTTTTTTTTTAAATATTGGTGCCGTGGCATAAAATTAAGGTTTTAGACTGTCCAAATGAAAGCCAAGACTTAAATCTGATTGAGATATTGAGAGATATTTTTATTAAACAGGTTGTTCATACTCAAAACAACCTCCAATGATGCTGGGATAAACATTTCAAGTCAAAATTCCTTCAAAGCAATTAAAAAAAATGTACAGTGGACTCCTTACTCTGTTCGACTGGGGATCAAAATTGCAACATTTGTTATATTTGTAGCTGCTGTGGTTCTCTTTCTCACTGCAATGTGTCAAACAAACCAAACTAAATGAAAATCAGGTTCCCCTCCTCACCTGTAGGGGCGCTGCACCAAGAACCACTGAAGGAAACTACACAAAAACCTCAGAAGATGACACTGAGCGCAATTTCCTGTTTTGCAAAATGTAAGCAAAAATGGAGTGGCGTCAGATTTTATTCTGTAATTCACTTCCTACTTTTGGAGCGATTTCTGGTCCACATGGCGCTCACATACGCATTTGAACCCCTTTAGTTCACTTTAACCGAACCGAGGCCGAAGTTTGTAGGGGGACCAGAGCTCATGTAAGCATCCTCACCTCCCCAAATGAACCAAACTTTTTAGGCAAATGATTTAAAGTTTGATTAAAGCGGACAAAGCAGGGCTGGTGTAAACGTACAGATATTTTTTGTAGAGCATATTTAAAATATCGGGAAGAAAATGCAGTTTTGGAAGCTAAATTAGCATCAACTGCTATTGGATTTATTTTCCTTGCCACTGATTGGCTGTACCCTGAAGAACGAAAAACAATAGCTGTTAGCTTCTGTGGTTGTGCTAAGATGGCTTCCACAGCACAAATGAGCAATATTTGATGTTTTGACCTGTTAAAAACATCTGCAGTTGTGAGCGTTTTGAGAGGGAGTCTCAAGTATTCGAGTATTGAAGGTTGAAAAACTCAAGAAAACCAATGGATGAGATTAAAATCATGGACTGTTTTGGTGTATGCCATCCAAAAAAATCAATTTCTTGAGTTTAAAATATTAAATTTAATGAGTACTGAGTACTTTCTAAGAGAGCAGAGCTTTCATATTTGAAATTTCTCTTTTCTTACCTTTTTTCGAAACACTCCCTAAATGTTGAATGCATTGCAGACTGATTTATTTAGCCGCAGAGTTTCTGTGCTCAGTTAATTTGAGACTGTGTACAAACGGAGCGATGTAAACTACTGGTGCCAGACACTGAAATAACAGATCGGATCAAAACGGGGAAACATGCACATCCAGACCTATCAGGTCTTCTCCGACGGCCAGAAACAGACCGGCAGCTTGTGTTTGAGAGTAGATGTTTATCTAGAATCAATACACCACAATCTGGCCTTATCTCCCACTCTGATATGGCGCACTGCCACTTTTCCACACCCCTCCAATGTCCTCAGGCGCTCCATTTGAAATTCCTGATGGCAGTTATGGATTGCAAACCTTTCGTCAATAATTCCAGAATCACTCTACTTAATCAGCGTTAAAAGAAAATGGTATGAAATTTGGATATTCAATAACATTTCTTCATGTTCAGTTTGTGGAAATAATAAACTTTTAATCAACTTTGAGTACACTCATCGGTTTTTACCCTACGGCGTGCAGGGTCCAGTGAGTTACAGATTCTATCTCCATATGACCGACGGGATGATTTCTTCCTGGTCGTGTCACCTTCTCTTCATTATAATCTTTCAGGGATGACCTTACAACATTACACAGATGGCACTCGAGGCAGAATCTGACAGTTTCTGACCTGGGAACGCGTGCTTTCAGACAGATTTTTGTTTATGTGGCCTTTCATCTCCCGGGTTTCACGGTTCTTATCCCCAGGATTTTGGTCGTGTTGATAGTTCCATATGACAAGAATTGAATTCTAAAAATACTTGACTTTCATATTTACTACTTGCTAGTATGAGAGTGTTTATGTTTTACTGGAAGTAATTTTAAACAAGAATATGGCTAGTTGGTAAGATATAAAATAACAAAAAGTTTAAGTGAATTTTAGCTTGATTTACTAATGGTTATTAGACAGAATAATCATTAGCTCTAGCATCTTTGTGCTCAAGATGCTGGTAGTTTAAATAGCTGTTAGCTAGAGTAGTCTTTAGCTTAGGTGGAAGTTACTTTATTTAGATGTTAGCTAGAATAGCTGTACAAGTGTTTAGCTGTTTGCTTTTTGATTTAAAATCATTTAGTTTATGCAGTGGGTAGCTTGAGTAGCTATTAACCAAACTACTTGTTCTTTGACTGGTTGTTAGCCAAACTAGCAATAGGGTTAAGTACCTGCTACCTTAACTAGCTATTTGAATAAGTTGCAGTTAGCTTGAATAAATGTTGGCCTAACTAACTTGCTTGAGTAGTAGCTATCTTAATTAGCAACAAGCTTAACTAAAGGGGCATACCGGTTAGCTTGAGTGCCTGCTTTCATAGCTAGTTGAGTTTTGATTTGTTAGCCGAATAGATATTAACTTTTTTACCTGTTACTCAGGTAATTATTGGTTTAACTAGCAACAGTCTTAACTAGCTACAAGCTGGATTAGCAGTTAGCTTGAGTACCTGCTATACTGTCTATTTATTAGTTTGAGTTAATGTTAGCTTGAATCGATATTAGCCTAAGTACTTGTTGCTAAAATGATTGTTAGTTTAACTAGCAACATTCTTGGTTAGAAGCTGGATTAGTAGTTAGCTTCAGTACCTGCTATAAAGACTAGCTATTAGTTTGAATTGATGTTAGCTTGAATAGATAGTAGCCTAACTACGGTGGTTCGTAGTTTAAATAGCAACAGTCTTAATTAGCTATACGCTGAATTAGCAGTTAGCTTGAATACCTGCTATATTACCTATTAGTTTGAGTTAATGTTAGCTTAAATAGATATTAGTCTAACTACCTGTTGTACAGTGATTCTCAAGTGGCTTGTTAGGTTTGACTATCAACAGGCTCAAGTAGCAGTAATATTCGGAGTAGCTGCTAGCTTAGCTAGCTAGCAGCTAGCTTAACTAGCTGATAGTTTGAGAAACTGTTCACTGATATTTGATGAATCAACAACACAAAGGCCCACGTTAACACAAACAGATGAATAAATAATCTCTCTCTTATATTTATAGTTTATTTACATACTTCCTGTTGCGTTTTTATCCTTTTAAGCTGCTCTGTCCCAGGAGGTTTCTGCGCCTCTCTTTCCCCTGGAGCTTACAGGGTCCACTGATTTAGAGATCCTATCTCTATATGACCGACAGGATGATTTCTTGCATGTCGTTTCACCTTCCCCTCATTATTCTTTTAGGGATGACCTTAATGACCTATCATGCATATGGTACCTGGGCAGAATCTGTCTGTTTCTGACACAGTATAGACATCACCCATGTAGATTTTTGTTTATTTAGCCTTTTGTCTCCAACGTTGCGCAGCTACTCCGGATTTGGGTTTATTTGCACATTCTGCTCGGCTACATGAATCGACAGTGAGGACCGTATCACAATACAGTGGTGGTTCTGCTCTGTGATGGAAAGAAAAAGCAGAGGAGAGGAGACAGAGCGGTGCTCTGTGAAGGATAGAAGCGGCCCTGCTTGAGGCTCGCCACAGGCTATGTCTGACATCCCTCTCTCTGACGGACTGATGAGATTACCCTGACATTTTTTCCTTCCAACTTAAATTGCATTACCACAAGGATCTTATGTTAGGCAGATCTCCATATTATTCTCGGGGGGATTTGGGTTCCATTTTGCTCTGCACTCATTCTGTTCCCTCCTTTTTTTCGTCTTCCAGTCACACTCAGAGGGATGAAATCTTCTTTACAGCCTTTCTGTATTATCTGGTGGTGATTCTATATGGATCCCATTTGAGAGCTCGCGCAGTCCCCTCCCGTCGTAAACCACAACGATGCAGGTCACTAACTTCGCAACTGAACTGTGACATTTGATTAGACACCTATCCTTGCATGGTGAGCTGTTAACACAATGAACTAACCAAGCAGTTCAGCCCAAGGGTCACTTCTAATTAGGGATAATCAATACTGCTGACATTGGCACCTTTCTTCGCAAACAAAAATGCTGTATTTTATCGTTGCAGAGCTTTAGATCTTTATGGACAGCATAGGAATAAAAACTTACTTTATTTTAAACAAGATTCTGTCTCGTTTGGCAGATACAAGACGGTAGAAGGCTTGAGTAAATTTTAGCTCGATTAGCTGTTACATTAAATGGTTATTAGACAGAATAATTGTTAGCTTTAGCATCTTTGCGTTCAAGTTGCTGGTTGTTGAAGTAGCTGTTATCTTAGGTGATAGTTAAAATAGTAGCATGAATGTTTAGCTGTTAGCTTTTAATTTGAACAGTAGGTGGTTTATATAGTGGTTAGCTTGAGTAGCTGTTAGCCTAACTACCTGCTGGACTACTGGATATTAGTTAAGCTAGCAACAGGCTTAAGCTTAGTTAGCTTATCTAACTATTAGTTTTAGCTGTGGTTACCTTGATAAAGGTTAGTAAATCTACATGTTGCTTTAGAAGTAGCTATTTTAATGGCCAAAAGGATTAACTAGCTACCATTTTGCTCAGAAGTTCGTTCTGTTTCTTCCTTGTTTTCCTCTTCTAGTCACTTGGAGGGATGAAATCTTTACATCTTTATGTACCACCTGGTAGGGAGACTACATGGATCAGATATATAGCTAGAAGTAATTTTAAACAAAAAATCAGTGTTGTATCTGGCAAGATACAAGCTGGTAAAAAAGCTTGAGAAATGTTTTGCTTTATTAGCTACTACTCTAAATGGTTATTAGATAGAATAAATCTTAGCTTTAGCATCTATGAGCTAAAGTTTATGGTAGTACAGCTATTGACTTAAGTGGAAGTAAGTCTATACGGGTGCTGGCTAAAGTAGCTGTGTGAGTGTTTAGCCGTTAGTTTAACTAAAGTAGCAGTTTATATAGCAGTAGGTTTGAGTAGCTGTTAGCCTAGCTAGCAACAGGCTAAAGTACTTGCTAGCTTAACTAACCACTAGTTTTAGTTGATGTTAGCTTCAATAATTGTCAGAATAACTACCTGTTGCTTTAGTAGAAGTTATTTTAACTATCAAAAGGACTAACTAGCTGACATATTGCTCTGCGTTTCATTGGGTTTGCTCCTTTTTTCATCTTCCAGTCACACTAAGAGGGATGGATACCTGACAGTGAGACTACCTGGATCCGATGTATTGCAGGCAGTGATTCTAAACAAGAATGTGTCTAGCTGGTATGGTACAAATGGTAAAAGGCTTGTCTGAAATTTTAACTTGATTAGCTTATGGTTATTAGATAGCATAATTGTCAGCTTTAGCACATTTGAGTTCAAGTTGTTGGTAGTACAGCTATTAATTTAAGTAGTTGTTAGCTTAGGTAGAAGTTAGATTTTTTAAATGTCAGGTAATGTAGCTATTTGAGTGCATGAGCAGCTGTTAGACTCCCTGTTTAAGTAGATGTTAGCTAGGCTAACTTAACCGTTTTAGTTAGCCTAACTACCTGTTGCTGTAGTAGATGGTATTTTAACAAAATGATTAAGTTGCTACCATTTTGCTCTGCGCTTCATTCTGTTTCCTCCTTTATTTCGTCTTCCAGTCACACTCACAGGGATGAAATCTTCTTTACAGCCTTTCTGTATTATCTGGTGGTGATTCTATATGGATCCCATTTGAGAGCTCGCGCAGTCCCCTCCCGTCATAAACCACAACGATGCAGGTCACTAACTTCGCAACTGAACTGTGACATTTGATTAGACACCTATCCTTGCATGGTGAGCTGTTAACACAATGAACTAACCAAGCAGTTCAGCCCAAGGGTCACTTCTAATTAGGGATAACCCATTTAAAAAGCAAATCTAAACAAAGACCATGAACTGTGCAGATTGGGGTCGTGGGAGCATGTTTTTCACGCCACTAATTTACATTCAACCTTTGCGTTTCACCTTGACATTTAAGGTTAACTGACAAATTAGGGCGCTGTTTTTTATGATTTGGTGTGGTGGGGGTGAGCCCGCGCACTGGGAGTCTGTTTGCCACCAGAGTCGGCACTCTATTTTCCTGTGCTGCATAGCGTAATGGTCTCAATTAGTCTAAAAGTCACCGTGGGTAATAATTCACCTCACTCAGGCTTCATTTCCTCAGATTCAAGTCAAGCATAGCACAGGAAATGACACTACAGGAGCTTTTAAAAAATGATGAGGACAAAGCAGCGTGATCGGCACGGTAAGTCAGGTGAGCGACACGTCAATGGTGACAGCGGCGGAGCCTGTCAGTCGCCACGGTGATATGTTCATCAGGAGGCCAGGGATATCACTCAATCACTGCGGCCGTTATCACAAAAAGACTGGTCACAGGATTCAAACAGTTCTTACTGTCAGGTAGCGTCTCGCTAAAATCAATCACTGACAGATTCTGTCATTCATAAAAACTGGTGTGTAAACATACAACCCCAGAGATAACCCTACATACATTCATTAACTCTGGACTTTCTCTAAATTACACAAGCTCAAACATGAACATACGATCAGAAAAAAAATAGTCTATAGATCTCGCCCCCTTCTCCTTGCTGGACGATGACTAGCATTGGTTTTAGCATCAAGATGTCAACATAAATTTTAAATCTACAAACAAATCTACAACAAATCTTTTGCTGGAAGTTTAGGATTTTAGTTTCCTGAACTGTTTTCCATCAACAGTGTTCGTATGGCTGAGCGAAAGCAACATTACTTCTCTATTTATTGTAATCATGAATGCAGCATAGACTGCAGTATCCTGAAGGGCAGCAGCCATTTTCTCATTTGCTGTTAATTACCTCTTGAAAAATGATGATAAACGATACAACTTGTGTCACATTTTGCCACGCTGGCTCCACACAGCAGAGCAGTGAGGGACGTATCGTTTGCACCTTCACCGAAACGTTTGGCGGCCTGGGAGGGGAAGAGAAGAACGCCGGTGACCTTGGCAGATAAGGATCTTCTCCATGTTCAAACCGATCCGGAAACCATGACTTACCAATCATTAACAAGCTTATAGATCTGCTATCCTGGAGTCATCTTCATTTTTCATGCAGCTACTCATAATTGCTACTCTCCTTACAGTTTTCCAAATACATTACTGAGGTGTTGTTTACCATTTTCAAATATTAATGACTGCATTAGTTGTATCTCAGCACAAGATTGACTGAGTACATCACATTTAGCTGTCATTAATTGATCACTTGATTTTCTTTAATGGTCATAACATCTCTTTATGGTATTAAAGTGACAAAATTCATGTTTTATTTAGCAGCCAGTCCATGCTGTGATACACTTCACTCTGAAAACAATTTGAAATCGAAGGTTTTCATATTTTCATTAGCACAACATCACACAGAAATTTGGCAGAGAAAATAAGAACATTTCTAAACTGCCACTTGCAAAAGAAATAGCGTGTAAAACTTCAAGAATCTTGAAAAATGTCTAACTTAAAGAGTAACTAATCTAAAAAAATCTACTTTTTGCCATTAGACTGTCTAAATATGTTACTTTGGAGGCTATTTTTTTATATTTCTGTGCAACTTTTGATATTTTTATGCAAGTTTGTTTAGTTGTGTGTGCTTCCTCTCATCCTGAACCAAACTGTTCATCCCCAAATTAGGCCACACCCCTCAAAATCACTTGGCTCGTAGAGATTTTGAGGCACTAGTACTACTAAGTACTAGTACTTGCAAAGACAAAATCTTACGAAATATCTTTGGTCTAGTTTGTCGTGCAAATATCTTAGTACGCTTAAAATACGACAAAACTAACTTACAAGTAACTTTTCAAAAAGATATATCAATAACTCCTTAATATTGATGAAAAAGTGACTTTAACTGGCAAATTGCTTTACTTGTGAGAAAAAAAATTTTTGCAATAAGTGAAATAATTTGCCACAGGAACTAGTAAGTTTCCATCAACATTAGGGAATTATTGATTTGATCAATTTGATTTGTTGTTGCCCAAGATGAATTTTGCCCTCCACAAGGAAGCACAATTTTTCAGCTGCTTGTCACTTTTAGTTGATACATTTCACTTGTATGGAGAGTAACTCACTGGAATTTGAGATTCAAATATTTTCTCACTCATTCATGCGTCTTTTGTTCAACCCCTCAAACTTTCAAAGGCACAGAAATGATTAATTTCTCACCCTCGCAGTCTTTCCAAGAACTAAGAAAGGCTTTGAACAAGTTCAATACAGTCAAGTTGTCAGTTTTTGAGACGAGAGCAGATTGAGGGTAAAGAGCCTCGGGGGTAATGGGATGAAGTGTGTTGCCACATTGTTGCAACATGCGTGGGATTCCCACGGGAGGGCTGGAAATTGAGTCAGGACAGAGCTCCTTCCTGACATCGCAGGCCCACATGCCACTGCCTTCACATCTCTCCTCCTGTGTTTGATGTCCAAATTGAGCTCTGCTTCATCGCCTTCATAGTTGGCCCCTCTCACCCCAACACTACCCACTCTGCTCGCGTGTTTTTCTTTCCAACGTTCTCACAGACAGGAAGACTAAATTGGTGTTTTGATGCCTAGATGAAGCACTGTTAGAATATTGTCTGAACAAACAATACAAAACCTAAAGGATCAGCTATTGGTATACATTACTAGGTCGGTCACGGTAACAAATTTAGCTGAAGTTATCACAATAAACGATAATATTGTTGCTTTGCGACCATTTTCAAGTAATATAATGGTAATAGCATTCTGAAAGATCAGTAAACTTTAAATTGTAGTGAACATTTATCACTAGAAATAGAAGACACTTTAAATATCCAAAATAAATAAACAAAACAACAGAAACAACAAAACTGTCTTTATAAAAACAGGCTAGCTGAGACCAAAGCACCAGACTGAAGACCTTTATCAATCAGTTTTTGGTAAAAAAGAAATAAAAACTGATTTTTTTTTAACCAAAGAAAATCAGTTTTTTGGTACTGAATCATGCAAATGGAAATTATTGAGCTTGTTTGAATTTATTATGTAATTGAATGATTTACTGCTTATTGCAACATGCCTATACTGGATTGGACATACAGTGACTTACGTATAGTGCCACATATGCTCCATTGAGTCAGGAAAGTTACAAAAATTACGCAAAAATCTGAAAAAGGAATGCAATGTTTTGCTATTAATTGTCAACACTACAAGTAGGCAACACATTTTATATCCAAGGAAAAGGTTTTAATTTAAAAAAAATATTGAGAAACTGGGAAGTAGTTCTGATATGCTAGCTTGACTATGACAACCTTAACATGCAGATGTGCTGTGGAATTTGGTTTGTTTTTGTTCAGTTAACGCAGAAACAAGGCAACCCAGACACCAACTCGCTGACAGATCATCGGTAGAGCAGGTGTTTAAATTAACTGATCAATCACCACTTGTGTTTAAGTGTCAACTTATTAATAAACATCAAAGCTCAGTCAGGAACAGGGAGTTCTTTTGTTTTGAGTGGATGAGTCTTTTGAAAAGGTTCATTTAGCATGCTTGGGAGAAGAGTTTCATCACTGTGAGGCAGATGGTATGAAAGCTGACTCCTTTGAGTCTGAGGTCAGCTTCTGACCCGGAAAATGGAGGTTTGTTCCCTTGGGGTCAGGGGTCACTCTCTGACTAAAGTGGAGGAGTTAAAGTATCTTAATGTCTTCTTGTTCGTGACAGCTAGGATTGAGTGGGAGATAGATCAATGGTGCCATTAACACAAACTGGAAGCGTCATACTAAAGCGTGCAGATTACCGGACCACAGAAATGAATATTTTTATCAGAGGCACTGATGCGACTAATTAAAAAAAGGTTTAAAATTGATTGCTTGGTGTTGGAGATTCCACTTGCAGACACAACTGATAAGGTTTCTTAAATGGGAAATAAAAAAGGCATACTTGTTTAAACGAGAGAACAATTAGAGAATGGTGTGAATGGTTTACAACCCTAAAGCAACCCGCATGCACAGAAGAAGAACGTTGACGTCACACATTGATCTCCAGAACGTCCAGGGATCAAATTAAAAATTTATTCAGCAACAAGTTCCAACAGTATCGTCACAAAAATCCTAATCACAAAGGAAGCTAATAAAAAGAAAGCACAATTAATACCAACGACCTTCTGTGGTGCATTGCCTGCTGGTTCTGTAGGAAAGTTTAGATATGTGGTCAAAGCTAAAAGTGGTCGGATTTTGACGTGACGCGCTTCAGTGACAGACTTCTTTCGTAAATTCATAATCAGAATTTTCAGCTATTGTTTACATCCAGATTTACAGCATCTGGCTTTTTCTTGAGCAGAATTATGATCTACAAATCTGATAAAATGCGACATGACCGTTCAGACCGCACATACGGAAGAGGCAGAGATCAGATCAGAGGTCAGGTACAGGTCACATATGAGTATTGTTGGGCCATATCATATCATTCACAATAAACCCGGTAAAAATAAAAAACTGCACTGTCCACCCATCAATGGCAAACAGTGTGATACTAACCAAATGAACAAGGAGGTGAAATTCATCATGTGATAGACAGACAGACCCACCTGCCCAACAACCAACCTACCTGCACATACTTACTCACCTACCTACCAATCTACACACCTGCCATTCTACCTACCTATCCCCCTACCTACCTAACAAGCAACCAATCTACCTGCCTACCTATATATTTACTCACCTATCTACCTACCTGCCCAACAACCAACCAATCTACCAACCAGCCTATGTCTTTTCCCACCAAACAAACAGTCTATGTACCTACCTACCGATCAACCAATCTGCGTGCCTACCCACCTACTTAAATTAATTAAACAATTTGTTTAATTTGTGCGTTTAAATATTTTTATTTCCATTTGGAAGCTGATTTCAGGCTGTTTTTGTTAGCCAGATTAATTTAGATTTCTATTTATTTTGTATTTTCTTGGATGTAGTAAACATACTATGTGATTATACAAATATTTTTTAATATAGTGACTTTATAAAGGAAAGTAAAAATAAAAACTTCTGCAGATTTCAACTTTTTAACACATACTCTGGTTTTACAGCAATTTGGTATTTTCAAGAAATGACAAAACGAGACGACAAGCTGAACTGAACTGATTCAAACCACGTCCAATTTCTTTATGTCTTCCTTCAAAGTAGTCAGACTTTTAAAAACTCTATTTAAATGGTCCAGATAAGTGGTTCAAATCTAGTCGTTTTCAAAATAGTCTAGATTTGCAACTCGGAATGAATCAGAATTGCTGATTCATTCAGCAACTCTGAAATAAATATCACAAAAAGGGGATCGTCTTCCAACAGGATTATTTTTGTTGGAAGTGTTGAGAGAATTCAAACAAACATAACTGTCATTGTTGTAACTATTGGAAACATGCACAAAAAAGAAATTAATTTGACCAGACCAATTAAACATGAATCACTAGCCGCCATGGTAAAAATATCAAATTAACCCTAAAAGCTTGTTGTTGAACCGAACCAGGTTAATTAAGTTATGACATTATAATTGCTCTATCTAATTTCACTTTGCACATTTTCCAACAAATCATTTTTGGAGGGTCTAACGTTTCAATTTGCCTTATTTGAATCAGCTGAAAAATAAAAACAGGAACAAACTCTACAATTTGAAACTTTTTATACCAAAATGCAGAATCCCTAAAATCTCCATTGGTTACAATCAAATTTAATAACAATAACATTTTCACTTTATAAACCAAAGAATTGAACAGCTGTTTATTGTCAGATTCATCAATTATTGTAACATTTTGGATTAATATTTTAAATGTTCCTCATGGAAGAAAGTGATGACAAATGGATTTTCTTTACTTCTGTCCATAAAATGTATTTCCCTCTATTAAAGCTTCAGCCACATAAATTATGCGTGTTGAACAATGGCTCAGTCAGTGAAATATTTTTTACTTTCACCCAAAATCTAAGAATCTCTAACGCCATTTTCCTCTGCATGTTGCTGAGCAATCAACAATGTCCCCATTTCTCATCTTTTTCTGGGCTCTTAATTCTTTTATTTTCTCTGCCCATACTGCAGATAAGATTGGCTGCAAACTGTCGAGGAAATTGTGTTTAACACTATCGTAGCGTTTTTAAATAATCAGCACTGTCTGAGAAAATAAGGCAGATGGATTTTAAACTTATTGGAGGAAGAGGAAAGATGTAAAAATGTGTCTTTTTTGCATTAAAAGTCTGGTTTTCTAAAGGTGACTGAACAGGCGAGGATAGAAATACAGTCTATACAAAACATGTAATTTTTTTGCACAAAATCATTCATAGATAATAAGATTTTAGTCATAATGAGCTATTTTAGGGCATCTTTTCACTTGGCCACGCCCCCCCAACTCAACTTTTACACTCACACGTTGAAATGGAAAAAGATGCTCAATTATACAACTGTACATCTTTGAAAAGGAGAACTGGAGCCTCCTGCACAACCAACAAGAATGCAGTAAGTCGGCGTGTCCAAACGTCTCACTCCGAGGGCCAAACTTACTCAGGGGCCACAATTTATTTGTATTTCTTTCAGCTAAAATGCTAAATAATTTCATGAAACCTTACCATAACAATTACAATTCATTTTAAATAAAAAGGTCTGAAAATAGGTGCCAGGCATGTACAGCTTCCTAACTTGCTGGGTGTGATTAAATCTGTTTTTAAGTAAGAAGTTTGTGAAGATTTGTGATCCTGCTGACTGATATTTTAAAAAATTGTTATTAAAAGAAGAAAGACTCTTGTTTTACACCTAAAATTTATTATTTTAGATGTAAGTTTGCTATATAAATTTGATACAAAGAAAAACACAAAAAGTTTCCATTTGCATCAGCTCCATTTGTTCCACCCATTACCTAGCAACAAGCTAGGTAATGGGCGGAACTCTGCTGGGGTTGCTAGGTAATGGGCGGAACTCTGCTGGGGTTGCCAGGTAACGGCGCAGTGCCCACAGAAAGTGACATTACAAATCGTAAGGTTTTTGAAACGGCTCATTTCCCAGACACCAAAAAACATAAATTTATTACCAAAACAGCAACTCAGTGTTTTTTTTTGTTTTGTTCTTTTTACACATTTGAGCTGTTTTTAGAAGTAATAGAAACAAAAAGTGAATTTAGCATAAGAGGTCCCCTTTAAATGGTTTGGAAAGATCACTGCTGATGTTTTATCACCCTGGTTAAACTGTGTGAAGTCTTCTTTGTGTTTTTTTGCACACTCTATGCTACATTTAAAACATTTTACATCCTGGTTAACTCCAAAAACTAGAGGCTAATAAACATTCACGTTTTCAGCATTCATTTAAATTTCAAGATGCCTTTCAGGGTCCCTAAGTGAAGGTGACCTAACCTGCGTGGTTGTGAACTGCAGAAGATTGCCAACATAGCTTTATAAAACATAAACATGCTCTGCTATTTGTGGTAAATAGCAGACTCATTATATTTAATTTTCTATTTCAAGACATTGTTATGTTTGATCTTTGCCTCTTTCTCTGTGTTTCAGTTCAGCAAGTAGGTTGTTTTCTTTAATGAGTGCTTGACACAAGAAGAGGCAAAACAAAGCATTATTTGCTGTTAAACCTATAAGCAGCTGGAGAAAGAATAAAATTGCTCATCTTATGGTAAAGCGGTATTGAAGTTGGAGTTAAAATTCGTAGAAATTCACAGCAGCAGGAATGGGATGCCTCTTTAGCCCCGCTGGCTGCCTGCCGTCTAAGTAGTCGCAGCTTTTTGCCTTTAAAATTCGCCTCATTGGTCAGATGAGTTTCCACACATTTCACTTTGAAATGAAAGCAGCAGAAAGAGATGGGGCCACTGCTGTTTCTGACATATTATCCAGCACATCTGCTGGCCACCGCCATTTTTATTTCCTCTAAGCTAACCTGAAAACACACAGAATACACCAGCTTCAATTCTCACTAGAGAAAGCCTTCAAGTAGATTCTGCTTTTCAAATGTAGATTTATCTAACCTTTAATTTCAATTAATGCTAAAATGATTCATCGGATCATTTGTGAATAAACATCAACTGATTTAGTAATCGATTGTTATTTGGAGTACACAAACTCAAATAAGGGAATTTTCTGGAAAAAAACAACAGTCAGAGCAAAAAAAATGCAAACATTTTTCAAGAATATAGACATTTTGCTATTAAGATTTTTTTAAAAAGCTTAGCAGCAGGTGAAAAAATAACAAATACTGCAACTTTGATCTCCAATCGAACCTAGTCCAACTAACTAATGTTGAAATTTGAATAAATCTGCCATTTTGGGATTCAAGTTATTGATTAATGAGTAAATCTAGAGTTGATTAACCTTATCAATCAACTAATAATTAATTGATAAAGCACTCATTTACTTAAAAACCTGAGTCTTCTCTTGTATGAATAAGGCAGACCCCTCTTTCCACAACATAAATGTGTCATAATGTAGCCGCACTTATCCGACTCATCTGTTGTACATGTACTCTGCGTTGTGTGTATAGGCAAAGGGAACCAGCAGACGAGGACACCAGGGTGTATTGCAGCAGTAGGGCAGGCTTATTCTGTTTAAAACAAAAATGCATCAGCACTCCAGTTCTTGGGCTCTGGCTTTCCCACACACACCTCTCCCCAGCGCAGCTTGGCGCGAACTGAGGACTGTGGTAAAACCAACCAAAATTCTCTGACATTCACAAATAATAAAGTAAAATGTCAAGACAATTAAAATAAGACCCAAACAAAAATAATCTGCCCATTAGTTACAATATTTTATAATTCAAACTGAAAATATACAAAATACATTAATTTAACATTCAGATAACATTTTGAAGCAACTCACATACCTGTTTAAAACAAAAATGCATCAGCACTCCAGTTCTTGGGCTCTGGCTTTCCCACACACACCTTAACAAATCAAAAGAACAAAAATGACCACATTGGCACGGTAAACTCAATAAATGTCCTTAACGTGGGAATTAAGTACCCAGTACAGTGCTGCGCTAATCATAAAACAGTTGGGGAACAACATATAAAAACTTGCGAGTTTGGCAAAAATACTTTTAAGGACATTTTGAATACTTCAACAGACAAACAGAAGACAACTTTGTACGCTTACCTCTCCCCAGCGCAGCTTGGCGCGAACTGAGGAGGGCAGCGCCAACGTACAGGATATGACAAGGAGACAGGAAACAAGAAAATAAAAGCTTCTCTGCCAAAATAAAATACAATTCAAAAACTAAGAAAAACAAATATACTCAGGTAATGAGGATGGATTTGAGGTGAAATATAATATATTTCTATATTTCACCAAAATCCAAGTCAGTCCAAATTTTGCAATCCTAATACAAGAAAAACTGACAAATTTGATAAATATTTAACACAGGGTTGCCATAACCAAGTACAGCATTCAGCTTGAGAGCCACCTATAAAACAGGTTTCGAAGGAACATACGGTTGATCAGGCCTCTGCCCTTCTCAGATCAATATGATGCCATTTACACCATATAATTCTGTGTCTACTTTAAACCCATAAACACAATACCGGATGTATATTTGAGGAAAACAATATTCCATTACAGTTATATTGCTAAACTGTCCATATAAAGACTCTAAACAAATGAGTTCACTCAAAACCAAGTAAGAATGGACTGGGATTTTTGGCTCACAGAGTTTGTCAAATCCCTAAAATCAAAAGGTCTTTGAATCATGGATTCAATGAGTCTGTTCACCCTTTTGCTGACCCTGCCCACCCGAGTCCTAACAACTTGGTCAGTATTCTCTGGGGGATGACACATGTCCATGTTAGCTTCTGAATTAACAGGAAGAGCCTCTGTGTCCATAGAATGAACTTGACTCACTGCATGTAACTCTTCTTCTGCCAGATGACTATCAGCATGTTCACCTGAGAGTTCCAACACACTGTGAGGCGTTACAAGACTCTGGTCGGATAAGCCTGGTTCTGACACCTCTCGATCCAGAGAAACATCGCTGTCACAGTTCGTCGATTTACTCATCTCCCATGCATTATCTCTATCATCCAAACTTCTCTCTCCCGAAGCATCAAAGGAGTCCGACAGGCCTTGCGCCTCCTCTGCCCCGACAACAGCGATGTTTCTCTGGATCCATATATATATATATATATATATATATATATATATATATATATATATATATATATATATATCATATATATAATATGCTGCAGTAAAACAAGAAACATTAAAATTTAACATTTTAAATACAGACTGAACAGAAAATTGTGGTTCTCACGTTAAGCTTCGACATAATTATGAAATATAACAAAAGAAGAACTTATTAAACTGCTAATAGACAAATAAAAGATTAAATGAATAAAATATGTAAGACACTTACAGAGAGATGTTCATACAGAAGTGCCGTCTGTTGGTCTTGAAGGAATAAAACTTTTCTCCGTGAAGTGCAACAGCCGTGGATATCAATCTTGATTATTAGCATCATGTTTTAACACTTTTTCTCCGTTTTCCCCCAGCTTTTCTATCATCATATCCTCACCTTCTTAGCTCGGATGGATAAAACTTTATTAAGGTGAAACTTAAGGAACGTTTCGAGTGTTTATATTTCAAAACAGAATCGCTTACAGTGCGTTTAGCTTCCTGCGCCGCTCTCTGTTTGGACCGTTTCTCTTTACAGTTGTGGAACGTCACCGCCGCCATCTTTAATCCTATCTCAGAAACTTCATCTGAGGATGACCAGCAGCGCCCTCTGCTGGATGGCGGCCGAACTACAACACTAAATCAAAAATTTGTTAGAGAAATCTCAGACATTTTAGATGAAAAATTTCAGAAATTTTCAAGGAAAAAAAGACAGAAAATGTCTGAATTAGAAATTTTTTAAATTTGCTTTTTTTAAAAAACCATCAAATTTTGAGAATAATCTCTAAAGATTTCTAGAAACAAATTGGACATTTTCAGAAGTCATACATTTTCGACTTTTGAAACTGACAAATTTTTAAATTGAAAAAGCTTCAAAATGTCCAAAATTCCCAAATTCCCATGTTCAACTTCTGAGTTTTTTTTCAAGCAAATGTTTGACTTTTGCAGTTCAGAAATTTTTATAAATGTGTCTACAAAAATTTTAAAAGTTTCTAAGGATTAATCTCAAAACCCCTTTTTTGGGGGGAGGGAGACGAGTTCCTACCAAATTTATGAATTTATGGTCTCAGAAATATCAGAATTTTTTCTAGCAAATTTCAAACTCAGAAATGTACGTTTTTCTAGAATTTCTTTTTAGATTATATATAAAATTCCAGGCTTTTTGTAAACTTTTCAAACTCAGAAATGTCCAAGTTTTTTCCTATAAAATGTCAGATTGCTTTCAAAATTTGAGATTTTCAAAGAAATTTTTGGCTTTTCAAACTTAGAAATGTACGAGTTCCTACTACAAAATTTCTGGTAACAATCTCAATATTTCCAAGTCTTTTTGGTGAAAATTTTCTCCAATTTTCTTTGTATCTACATCGACCCTCATCACATTGACGATACCAGATGACTCATTTTAGTGAGATGTTAAAATATGGGCGTGGGTCGTAAAGGACTCTCTTTCTGTTGCTTCTTTCCTTCTCGGCTCACTTAACACCTACTCTCCCTGGAGCCTCTGGGAGTCCAGCAGTCGGTTCTGGTGTCGCTGTGGCAAACTGGGCAGGAACAGAAAGGCTGGGGGCGTCGCGGCCGCGACTGCCGGGGTTACGGGGGCGGCTGAAACAGATTGGTTGATATCACACTCTCACCTCAGGGGGGCAGAAGACTGGGAGGCATGGCGGGACTGCAGTTGTTTGTGTGAGAGAGGGAAAGAGGGAGGGAGAGGGTGATTGGGTAAGGGGATTGTGAAAAACACAAAATCTTCAGATTGCTGAGTTTGGATGCCATGACCCCACACCGACCCCCATTTCCTGACTCAATTGCCTCAGCGTGAGGCGGGCTCCGTTTCACAGCACCGCTGATTCTTCTTCTCTTGTCCGCAATCATGTGGACTCATATGGGACTGTCGACATCTCCATAGTCAGTAGTAAATAACGGCGCAGGGTCGCAGTGTGACCGTCCTGATGCAGACTGCCCTCGTTTAATTAATTATCAATCAGGCCTGAAATGCAATTTCAGCTTGCTCACTGGGAGGTAAAAGTAAGTTTGAGGACAATTACTGAAATGAAAGTAATTATTACTGAGAATCATCCACTTTGTCGTTGGAATGAGTATTATTGGGTAATTTTAGACAGAAATAGTTTAACTGCTCCATATGAGAAGATTTTAAAAGTGTTAAAGTAATTTTGGTCTAGTTTCTGGTGTGCTTGAAATAAGACAAAAATAACTTGTTTAAAGTAAATAATTCATTAATATAATTTTTTAAAAGTACTAGTAAGTTAGTTATTTCAAGTGTACTAAAATATTTGCACTAGAAAGTAGCCAAAAATACTTAGTAAGAACTTTTGGCTAGCATGTATCCACAAATTTGAAAATGGAGCAAGCATTAGCTAGAGTTGCTCTTAGCTTGTACTAATGCTAGCTTGGGTAACTGTTAGCTAATGCCGCTATTAGATTTGGTAGGTGGGTTTTGTCTTAACTTGTGTAACTATAAGTTGGAGTAGCTTTTAGATTCAGTGGGCATTCAACTTAAGTTAAATTCCCAAGTATCTCTTAATCCCAAAACTGAGATTGCTCCAAATAATAAAGCTAGCCTGAGTAGCTGCTAGCTTGTATGACTGTTAGTCTGTCAAACTTTTGGCTAGCATGTATCCATTAACTTGTATCTTGAGTGGATAAAATGAACACAGTGAATAGATGAGAATGGAGTGATCATTATCCAGAGTAGCTGTTAGCTTGTTCTAATGCTAGTTTCTGTAACCGTTAGCTAGACCTGCTGTACCTGTAAGTTGTAGCTTTAACATTCAGTGGCCATTAAAGTCATGTTAAATTCCTGAGTGTCCTTTATTTACAAAACAGAGATTGCGTCAAAAATGTGTAGCTAACGGCTTGTGCTTAACTAGCAAGGCTGACCAGAAATGCAGCAAGCTTGTATGACTGTTTGTAAAACATTTAGCTAATGTTTATCTATTAAATTGTATCTTATCTTATGTTTATAACCTGGACACAGTGAATAGATGGAAAATGGAGCAATAATTACCCAGAGTTTCTGTGAGTTTGTACTTATGTTAGCTTGTGTAACTGTTAACTAGAGTTATCCATTAGCATTAGTAGCTAGGGTTTGTCTGAACTTGTATATCTGTAAGTTGGAGTTGCTTTAAGATTCAGTGACCATTAAATTGATGTTAAAGTCCTAAACACCCTTTATTCCCAAAACTGAGATTGATCCAAATATGTGTAGCTAGTGGCTTGTACAGCAGCTTGCTAAACTAGCAAGGTCAGCCTGAGCAGCAGCTAGCTTGTATCACTGTTAGTTTGTAGAACATTTGGCTATCATGTATTCATAAACTTGTATCTTGAGTGCAGAAAGTGGGCATAGTAGATGGAAAATGGGGCAACCATAAGACAGTGTTGTTAACTTGTACTAATGCTAGCTTGTGTAAATGTTAGCTAGGTCTGTTCTTAGATTGAGCATGTGTGGTTTGTCTTAATTTGTGTATCTGTAAGTTGGAGTAACTTTTGGTTAGCGTGTATCCATCAATTTGTAGCTTGAGAGCTTAAGATAAATTGGACACAGTGAATACATGGAAGATGGAAGAATGAATAGCCAGAGTCCTGTTAGCTTGTTCTGATACTAGCTTGTGTAATTGCTAAGTAGAGCTGATCATAGACTTGTGTATCCTTAAATTGGAGTACCTTTTAGAATCATTGCCCATTATGTTAAATTCTTGAGAGTGTCTTAATCCCAAAACTGAGAGTGCTTTAAATAGCAAGGCTAGCCTGAGTAGCAGCTAGCTTGTATGACTGTTAGTTCATAAAACTTTTAGCTAGCATGTATTAATACACTTGTATCTTTAGTGAATTACTGTTAGCTTGAACTAATGCTTAGCTAGAACTGCTTTTAGCTTTAGTAGCTAGGGTTTGTCTTAACTTGTGTATCTATAAGTTTGAGTAGCTTTAAATTTCTGGGCGTCTTTTATTCTCAAAATTGTTTGCTCCAAATATGTGTGCTATATGTAAGATAACGACAGCCTGACTTCAATACCAGATTTTATATTTATACTACTTTATACTACTTAGCATTACCCAGCTGTTAATCAAATTATAGATAATAGTAAGAAAAACAGCTCTATTTTAGTTTCAAATCCATCTTTTTAGGTTGGGGAAGCTAACAGCACACGCTGCTTTCAGAATATGTTGTCCATGCTGCCTGCAGCTGACACCACTGGTGTTTGTGCTCTAGAAACAGATTAAAATAGCTAATTATCCAGAGGTTATGCTCTATGTCACAGTGCAAAATACTTAAGGGCAACGATTTCTTGTCCTTATGCCTAGCGCGTGTGTGGGTGAGTTCTTGAGCCTTGCAGCTATTTAACGCTTTTACTATTTATAACAAGGCTTTAGAGGCCTATTAGTGCACAGTCATCTGCTTTTACGTGTGCCATGTCCTTGCTTTTTCCTCTCTTTTTGAGGTGCTGACTGTAAGCTTGGAGGTTTATTGCAAAATAAAAACTTTTTGACATTCAGTGTGCTTCTATAGCTTTGATAATAGTGACATAGTTTATTTTTAGCACATAGCATTCATATTACAAGCACACAATCTCTCGTATTTGTTAAAAACCCTTTCTGAATAATAACCTACCTCCTTAATAGTTGCTAGTTTCATATGACTAAAACCGAGAAGCAACCAACAAAAGCAGATTATAACTAATATGGGTTATTAGGCTGTAAAGTCCGTCATAAAATTGGATGCAGAGCAGAGAACAGCAATCAGAGGCTAACGCAGATGCATGCTTTATTATAACCGAAGCAAGTCATGTGCAGCTAATGAAACCAGTGAATGTTCCTCACGGCGTGACCGTTATTAGTGCAGAATGTCCAATCTGTGTAAATAACGCCTTGATCGTGTACTGTGTCCCTTAAAGAATGAATATTACTTTGAAAAAGGATTTAAGACTTTCAGAAAGATTAGATCAAGAGCAAAAAAGTTTCGCTTTTGTTATATTTTTCCATCAGCACTCCAACTTGTTCAGTTTATTTCAATTTATTTTATTTATACAGCTGTAATTCAGTTTAATGCCACACATTGGAAGTTGATTAGGTTCAGTTTATTATTTCAATTTTTTTTTTTTTAAGTTTTGGTAAAAATTCTAATCAAATTATTAATCATTTAATGTTTAAAAATTACATTATTAGCTCATCCAAAATGTAAAATTAAGTAGAAATTTTGGTATTTTAAGGACCAAAATGATTCATATGAATGACATAAATAGAAAATGACAAAATGAGACCAAATAAAAATTTTAAAATCAGTTTCTTTCAAAATAAAACTTATAAAACTTTAACAAAAACCTACAGGTGTGTGTCTGTGAGTTTTGTTAAAACTGGAGCCGAGTAGTAACTAATCACATTTACTCAAATACATTTAATTTAGTAACTTTTTTGAAAAAATGTTCTTCTAGGAGTATTTTATACTTTTACTTGAGTAATTTTATTTTGAAGTATTTCTACTCTTACTTGAATAAAATTTCTGGATTTTCTACCAACTGAATGGAAAACAAACATGTTTTTACCAAAAATCCACCAGACAAAGACGCACACCTGCAGTTTTTGTTAAAGTTTCATAAGTTTTTTATTGAAGGAAACTGATTTAGAAAAAATAATTTTTGCCTGATTTTGATGTTTTGTAATTCTGTTAATTATTTTTGTCCTTAAAATACCAAAATTTCCACTTAACTTCATATTTTTGCTCCGTCTGATGATGTAATTTTTAAAAATTAAATGGCTGGTAATTTGATCAGTCAGTTGAATAACTAATCAAATCAATTAATATTTAAAACTTACATCATCAAACGGAATAAAATCTAAGTGGAAATTTGGTATTTTAAGGACAAAAATGACAATAGTTCATATAAGTAACAAAAGCAACTAAACAAACTTTTCCTAAATCAGTTTCTTTTAATAAAAAACTTATGAAACATAAACAAAAACTGTAGTTTCTGTGTCTGATGAATTTCTGGTTAAAACATGTTTGTTTTTCATTCAGTGGGTAGAAAATCCAGGAATTTTACTCAAGTCAGTGTAGAAATACTTCAAAATAAAATTACTAAAGTAACAGTAACTCTGAGTGACAGTAACCAATCACACAAACCGCTGAAACACAATTAGTCCGGTTCAGCCGAGTCGTTTTTGTTTTTTCCGGGGGTTTTTTTGCGTCACGGCTGTTACCTGAGCAATTACTCCCTCAACAGCGAGATCTCCGGGTGGTGCAAAACATTTTCATTTTCATTTTCCCGCACTCTCTCAATCAGCCAGCCAGTGCGGCTGGAATCAAGCGAAACGCAGGGAAAGGGAACCTCTTCCCCATTCCGGCTGCACTCCACAGTCCCTGTAAATCATCCTTAATGGGCTGGTGGAGGGAGCGCGCGCCGTTTCACTGTATCAATCATTCACTCTGTTTTCCTCCTCCCGGTGCCATCCGCAGGATCACTTTGGTGCTTTAATGAGCCATTACAATTCCTATCAGACGATCTCTGCGCCACGTGTGTGTGCACAGCCGCGGCTGTTTGTACATGAGTGCGTGCATGCTCTAACTGTTGTGGACTCATGCTGATATTAGATTGTCTCCACAGAGTTTCCGAGATAGCACTGATCTCTTGTCTATCTATTTCTCACCCACTTTCGCTCTCTGTTTGTCTTGCTTCTCGTGTGTGTGTGTGTGTGTGTTGTGTGTGTGTGTGGACAGTAGGCATGGGTTATAATTGCATTGCTTTGCCATCCCACTCGGTTTCTTCCACCCATCTGTCTCTTTAATATCTAGCTAAGCACTCTTGACCTTGAAGCATTGCAGACATCACATCCACAAACGACTTCTCCGAAAGACCCGCCGAGACACTGGAGCAGCGGGATGACAGAGAGAAACAAAAAGAAGGAAAGAAAAAGAAAAAGAGAGAGAGAGAGAGAAACAAGGTGCGAAATGTTTTCACCGAGACAAAGGTGAACAAGAGAAACATGATGGATGGATCTGGCCGCAGCGGATTGGACACAGAGACACCTTCAAGGTCACACTTCTGCTCCTCTGCAGACAAGATTTCTGTTATTCCAGGAGAAAATATGCTAGATTAATTTATAGTCGAAGAACCAAGAAGGGTAATTTATTTGCCTTCCAGCAAATATCCCTTTATGCGGCGCAGAAAAATGGTTCGTTCTTAAAGCGATGCCTTTGGGCCGTCATGATGAATTTCTGAGCTAACTCTTTTTATTGTATAATTTCTGAGAAATGCCCTAAAGCTGCAGCTCGCAATTAGAGCTCCACTCTAACCTAAACCTATTTGATTAGATATCTTAGTGCCTTTAACAATGATTTACCTTCATGCAGAGGAAGTTTGCAGCATCCTGAGTGTTTGGAGTGAAATGTTCGTGGAAATCCACAGAGGTTTGGTGAAAAACCTTACAAAACAACTCCTTTTAAACCAAATCAGTTGGAAGATTGCTCATTAAGAGCATGGGTATGGACCACTCTGCTTGGCAACTTGTTGTTTTCTTGGCACAACCCTGGCTCTTAAACATTATCTACAATGTTTTAAAAGGGCCCTATTCTGAAAAATTCACCTTTTCCATGTTTTTGTACTTGAATTTGGAACTGAGCTGCTTCTAGAAACAGCCCAAATACTTTTAAAAACCCTCATCCAGCTGTTTTTTGGCAATAAGTTCATGTTTTTTGGAGTCTAGAAAACCCTCGGACTGTACAGTCACAAATCAGCAGGCGCTGCCCTGTTACCTGGCAACCCAAGTGGAGCTCCAGCACGTTTGGTCAGCTGGTTTTACCACTGCATTCTTTAGAATATCTCAGATGTTCTTTAGGGGGAAAAAAAATTAACCAATTTAAAAGGGATCTATTATGCAAAATTAACATTTTGTACTATTTTCTTTTACTTTTGTTTTGGTCTCAACCGCCTCTAAAAAGAGACCAAGCGCTTTATAAAAACCACCCAGATGGTTTTTATAAACATAAATCCAATAAGTTTATTATTTTTGGTGTTTAGAAAATTAGCCTTTTTGAAAACTTCCCTACTAAGTCACATTCTACAAGCACTGCGCCGTTTCCTAGCAACCACATCAGAATTCCACCTGTTACCTAGCAACCCAGGCTGAGTTCCAGCATATTTGACCAGCTGATTTTACCTCTGTAGGAGCTGTACAAAGTATTTTGTTGTTGACTTACCATCCAGAAACCACTTGCTCCATTCTTGTTGGTTGTGCTGGACGCTCCACTTTTGCTTTTCAAAGATGTACAGTTGTATAGTTGATCATCTGTTTGCAGCCATTTTGACATAAACGTGAAAAAACAACAATACTTTTATGTTTAGAAACACATATTTCTGATGTAAAAACAATACAGTAAAAATACTTTGGGCTGTGAAATTTTAATGAATTAAAAAAATATATGCACCACTGAACTTTTAAATTAGGCAGACTATATGTAGATTTTTAAAATAAGATTATTTTAAAGTTATAAAATTACAGTGATATTATTCATACATTTCTGTATTCAGAAAGAAGCATTTAAATGTATTTTATCCTAGAACATTTTTTTTCTTCAGTTAAAAATCTCAACCATTTCACAGATTTTCTTGTGAAATGCCTGATTTCATTGTTTTTGTTGCAATAATCAGAATATCTAGAGAACTTTACATCCATTTTGTGGTTTATAGCATAGGTCAAAAGCTTGTAGGAAAAAGAAGCCAAATGTAAGAATAATAAACGGTTGGGGTTTGGGTAGTTTGACGGTATACGTCAGGCTGTAACTTGTCGTGACATTTACAGTACAGCAGAAAGCTCAGTTTTCGTGGTTGTCTGGGTCAAACCTCCTCCTGGGGTCTCTGCAGTCCTTCTCCACGTCGTTACAACAGGTCACCTATTTCGAAATATAAAAGCTTGCACAAACGACCTATGATACTGCTTTTTATTTGGGTGACACTCCGACGAACAGCTCTGACATTTGATACAGATTTTTATGGTTCATGGAATCTGTTTCACTCCAGTTTTTTTCTGAAAACTGTCACTAGGTGTCAATTTATGCTTTTAATTGAATGTTTTAGCAATTAAATTACTTCAGAATGGAAGATATTTTATTATTGGACCAATTCTAGCTGTAAAACCGATGACAAGATTTTTTAAAATTGGTCAACAATAGCGACAAATTAATTAAATTAGCATAACCAAAAAAAAATTATATACTTCCCTTCTTGAATTGATAAGAATTGGTAGCAATCATAATTTGACTTTTGATGGAACATTCATAAAAACACATTTTAATTTATCCGAGAAAAATAAAAAAGTTCAAGTTAACCCTTTCAAGACAAAACTCGGATCATAAATGATTCACTTTTTAATGAAGCAGCTCCTGAATTTTAAATGGTTAGTTTTGTATCTCCCTGTAGCAGCTAGCTGTGCTAACATGCTAGCAAAAGCTTGTAAATAAACTACAGACAGAGATTTGGTTTCAGTAATGTTTTTTCCCCCATTTATTTAATCCTTCATAAAAATGTAAAGCACTACACCAACATTTCTGTAAGCCTTGCAGTGGTTAATGGTATTTTTTAGAGTACCAATTTGCTTCTTTCCAGCTAGCTGTGCTATCATGCTAGCAAATTCTTGTAAACAAACACGCGGGGAGCTGGATTAGATTCTTTTTTTTTTACTTTTTCATTTATTCTGTCCTTCATAAAAATGCAGAGCACTGCACCAAAATTTTTGTTACAAGTACTAATAGTATTTTTAGAGTACCAATTCCCTTGCAGCTAACTGTGTTAGCATGCTAGTCAAAGCTTTTAAGCAAACATGTGGAAAGTTGGTTTTATTTTTTCATTTATTTTATCCTTCATAAACACATACATCTGTGCAACAACTTTTTTCAGGTAAATTGTATTTTTAAAGTGCTACCTTACTTTCTGTAGCAGCTAGCTAGGCATTTATAAGCTAATCAAAGCTTATAAATAAACAGGAAGCAGGAATTTAGTTTAAGTTGGTTTATCCCTCCATCCAGTTTTATTCCCACTCTGTCCTTGCGGTGTCTAACTCTTCAGTCAATGGCCAAGAGGCGTGGCGCAACCTGAACCGGTCGTCGATCCATCACAGGACAAGACAGGTTTAATGCAATCAAAATATGAATCTTTCCCAAACCACAACACCTCTGCTGGACCTGTTACCATTGAAATTTCAAAATAACACACTTGTCTTGGTGTCCTCTTATCAACCCAATGTCAAACATAAAGGATAAGTCTGATTCTGGGCCAGTCTGGCATTTCGGCTGGACCTGAGTGGGTGACTTATTAAGAAAATGTTAACTCCCTGCAGCACGGTTATCTTTATTGAGAAACAAAGGATTAGCATCATGATTGATGGGGCTTGTCTCCCGGGGATTATGGTGCAGAGGACTTCTAATTGCTCTCTTTTGCTCGACGTAGTTTTGGCAGCTACACTTTTAGCTATCACCTTTGCCATTGGGGCCTGTGGGGCGGAGGGGTGTCGGCGGCAGGACTGAGGTAAGCACTAAAGAGATTGAACCGTCCTTAATGTTACAGCCAGGGGGACGGCGTTTTGCATTCAGGCTCGAGTGGTTTGTTGAGCGAGCGCCAGAAGGACGGGAGGAGAGTGAGACCAAACACTGTATGGGCACGGCAACGCACCATGTAATGGACTACTGTACAACTGGAAATAATGTGCTGAGTCATTTAGGGAGGCCATTAAGCTGCCTGGGTGACTTTGAAATTCACTAAGCCTGTTCACCCTTTACATTCACCCTGCCAGCTGAACACTGAGACAAGAAAAAACACAAATAACTGAAGGGGCGAGGGCTTATCGTCAAACAGCAAGGAAACCAGCACGCTTCTGCAGGCAACAAGGTTTTTTTCCTCACAATTCTGACTTTAATCTCAGAATTATGAGATTAAAGCCCAGTTTTGGAGCAATAAAGTCTGAATTCTGAAGACAGAAAAGTCAGAATTGTACTGAAAAAACTGAGATTAAAGTCAGAATTATATGAAAAAAGTTAGATTTGTACAAAAAGGCTGAATTATGAAATTAAAGTCTGAATTCAGACTGCCTACCAAGATGGCTGCCAGCTACAATGTTCCTGGAAGCGTGACATCACATGAAAACTATGCATATTGTTTAGGTTAGCAGTAACGAATTGAGAGCAAATTCTTTGCTTGTGAGTTGTTTACTGTTGTCATAGCAACTGTCATGGATACCTATCAAGATGGCTGCCAGCTACAAAGTTTCCAGAAGTGTGACATCACGCTTCCTGGTTGTAAGATTAGCTAAGAAGACATATGCACATATTTAAGAATGAACCACTGCGTCAATGTGATTCAACAGTCAGGAAACTTCTTTCATTTTGTTTTTTTACAGTGTACTGTACAGCTGCTTATTCTCAAATACCTAATTGAGCATGGGTTGCTTTAACCTTGAGTGGGTTTTGGTGATTCTGTTTTCAATTAATTTTCCTGAGGAGAAGACGTACAAATTAAGCCTGGGTGAAAACACAGTGTTGCTGTCAGAGAAGGTTCCTTCTGCAACAATAGGCGGCTTGTTTTTATAACAAAGCTTCCTAATAGGTTACTGACTACTTAGATCACCGCCGGCCCGTGAGACCGCAAATTACAGCATGGCAGCTTAATAGGCAACTATGCAGCGCTTAATATAACGACTGAAATGACCAACACACCTTCATCTGGGCTTCATTTTCCTTCATGTCCTTGTCGTTCATCATTAAACCATCCGGAAGATACAGCGGCTCCAGGACGGATATTCACTTACTCGCAATTTTCTGCCACATTTAGCAGAAACGTTGTAAAAGTAAGCCGTACGTTTCATGACTAGATTCAAACCGGTTACCAATAAAAGACGTCTTCACCTCGGGCGACGCTTTGGGGGGCCAGAGGAGAGGGAGTTTCAAGAACTTGCCTGTTAGAATATACACAATTCTGCATTTTGTTCTTTAAAAAAATTGATGGTAAATGCAGAGGAGAAGTCTATTTGTAGAACACAACAAACCTGGAAAGTGCATGTCAGTTTGAGCCTCGCGAGGCCGGCTGCTGAAGCAGAGGGACCGACGAAAGGCCACAGAATGTAAATGTCTCGCCGTGCCTTCGCAGGTCGGCTTGCCATCCGGTGATGGATGCCGGCGCTTCGCATTTTTTCACCGTTGGGAACGGTTCAGACGGGGGAGAAAAAAAACCCCACAACGGTTTCAGAGGAGAAAGACGGGGGAAGTGAGAGATTATTTTAATGGATAAAAGAATGTTTGCGTTTGAACAGCGTTTAAATTTCTGAACATTTAGTCTTATATTTGATACGTGGATCTCCTGAGTAATCTCTCATTTCTTTATAAAACATCGTCTGCTGGCCACGCCCACCATTTCAATGTTTACACTCATAAAATGGCTGCAAAAAGATGCTCAAGATATAACTGTACATCTTTGAAAAGCAGAAGTGGAGCCTCCTGCACAACCAACAAGAATGCAGCAAGTGATTCCTGGATGGGAAGTCAAACACCCCTTTAAAGGTGACCTATTATATTTCAATGAACAGGCTAACATAGGTCCATGGCCTACACAAAACATGTCCATTACATTTTCATTCTTAGATTTATCTAGATCAGTTCAGCCTATCTTGAGCCCCTTTCAGAATGAGGTGCTTTAGGGCATGTTATCACTTTAAATCAAAGTAAGTTGCTGCTGGCCACACCCTCCAACTCACATGTGAAAATGACTCCAGACAGAAGCGCAATTACACATCTTTGAAAAGCAGAAATGGAGCCTCCTGCACAACCAGCAAGAACACAGCAATCTGGTTTCTGGATGGTAAGTCGAAAACAAAACACTTGTCTCTTCCAGCAGACATTTGCACAGCGCATACAGCAATAAAACCAGCTGACCAAATGTTTGCAGAGCTCCAGTTGGGTTGCTAGGTAACGTGCGGAACTCTGCTGAGGTTGCTAGGTAACGGCTCAGAGCCCCTGGAATGTGACTTAATAAGGACGTTTCTGATACGGCTCATTTTCCAGACAACAAATAATATTAACTGAGTAATTTTTTTTTAAGTGATTTGGTTGTAGAAACAGTTAAGACCCAAATGGAAGTAAAAAGAAAAATTACATGCAAAATGTGAATATTGTACAATACTGTATATTCCCTTTTATTGTTTAGATTTTTTCAGAGAGAATAACTGAAATATTCTAAAGAGAATGAATGCAGCTTTGGAAGCTATAAAACCTTGACACAATGCTATTTGACACACTCATAATCCTCATTGTTGTGCTTTTAGATATAAATATAGACACTAACTATAAGCAGGTTTTGACAGTTTTAAAAATGTTAAATTTTCACAACAGAATGACAAAAACGTACCAGTCAATGTATCTTTAGATCCAATGATCTTGTTATTTGATGATGTTTTTAAAACATCTTCATCATTGGTTTTACCTCCTCCTGTTTATTTCCATCAGATCTTTCTGATTAGAAAATGAGTTTTAAAAAAAGGATCAAAAACATAAAAAAAAAAAAAAAACATTTACAAAATCTTTTGAAAGCCTGAAAGATCACTTTAAAAAAATAAATTGAATACTATTTTTTGCGTAGGTCTGTTTGAATTATTGTGTAAAATACAGAGAACAAGTCGTGATGATAAAAACAAGTTAAAGAAGAAAAAAGAAGAAAAACAGGAGCAAGACCCCCATCATATAAACAACCACATAAAGTTCCTGTTTAATGGAGGTGAGGTTTTCTCATTAACACCGAAAGGTTACACCAATTTATATGCTTTATTTATCTCATTTTTACGTGTTCAAGCTCATTCCAGGTTAATTTGATGCCTGAATTAATTTTTGGACTTTGTGTTGAACCACTTTGGTCAACTTTTAACACTTTTTATAGGAGTGCAAGATAAATAAATAAATAAAAAATGCCATTTTGTAAGTAGTTTCTCCAGCATGCTGGGTATTATTCCCCTGAAAGAAGAAGTAACTCAAGGTATTCTTCACATTTTAAAGTTCCTGAGGAAGACTGGCAGGAAACCTGGGGAAAAATACGCCTCAAATTTATCAAAAATGGAGAGGGCAGAAAATAAGGGAAGGCATGAGAAAGAGAGTTTCTCAGCGAGATAACTAGAAATGGATTGGAGTTTGCTGCTGCTGCTGCTGCAGCTGCTGTGTGGCCCTGAAATGAGCTCTGGCTGGGGGTAACCCCTGCCTCCGTGAGTCATTCTCCACTCAGTGTGATTAACCGCAGCAACCACTGCTGATGGATGGAGGCAATGACGGAAACCCGAACGCACAGCCGGGTGAGAGAGCGGCCTGCCTGTCAGGGGATGTCGGCCATTTTGGTTTCCATCCAGCTGCAGTCGGAGGTTTATACGACGGCGTACTCAAGAAAAGAAACGGAGGAATCAACTTCTGTCAGAAACTTTGAGATTAATGTACGAAATTTTCTAGAAAAAAAATGGAAATTTCTGAGATCTAAAAGTTGAAAATATCGCAGAAAAATTTCTAGAAGAAAAACTTGGAGATTGAGTTTGAAAAGTGGAAATAAATTGAAATTAATCTGAAATTTTAGTTTCAAAAACAAAAGATGTTCTAGAAAAAACATGGAAATCTCTGAGCTTCAAATATTGAAAAAAATTTGACTTGAAACTTAGAAATTTACTAGTTTGTTCTAAGAAATTTCTGAGATCAATCTCCAAATTTCTGAGGTCTGCCTTTCAAATTTTCGACTTTTGAAACCCAGAAATTACCCCATTTTTTGTGGAAGTTTTCTGAGATTAATTAAAAAATTTATGACTTTCTTCTAGCAAATTCTTGACTTTTCAAACGTCAAAAGTTTTTTGTTTTGTTTAGAAAATTTCTAAGATGAATCTCAAACTTTCAGACTTTTTCCCAGCAACTTTTAAGTTTTTAAACTCATTTCCAAGATTTTCTTCAAAACATTTTCTGGGAGTAACTTCAAAATTTCAGAGCTTTTTTTTTTTGTTAGCATTTTTTCTTTTATTATTTTAAAACTCAGAAATGTATTTTATTTTTCTAGAAAATTTTCCAGATCAATCTCCAAAAATGTCTGAGGCCTACTTTGCAAATTTTTGACTTGAAACTCAGAAATATAAACATTTTTTCTAGAAAATTTCAGAGATTAATTTGAAACTTTCCAGAAAATGTTCAACTTTTCAAACTCAATTTCCAAATTTTGAGATTAATTAAAAAAATTCCAGAGCTTTTTAGAAATGATCTTTTTTAACTCAGAAATTTTCTTGTTCTTCCTAAAAATATTCTCTTTTCTTTGGTGGAAATTTACTCTATAATTGGTCTAACATGACTTGTAGGTCTTCATCCAGTCATCAGTCATTAATTTTAGCCTTTTAATGAATCTATGGGGGAAAGTTGGAATTTATTTATTTGATTTCTAATCCAGACGTCAAAATGGTGTGGATGTGAAGTCGTGGTCACGACATGGCGCAGTCCTTCGTTGAAGATTTAACTTTGGCAAACTTTGTCTCCATGAGGTGATTTTATTTTTTCCTTCTTTGAGGCTAATTACTGAGAGCTCCAGAGGCGACAGGATTTCATTATGCCAAAAGAGCAGGACATTCATCACCAAGATTTTAAAAAGCTGATCAGAAATTCATGCCCCAATCGTACTTTTTAGGGACACCATTAGTCACCGTGGCACAGAAACCCGAAATCCTCTCTCCGTTCTCCAGATCTCCACCGCTGGAGCTGAGAGGTTTTCCTGGCCTTCTAACAAACACACAACTCAAATAGTGCAAAGCTCATTATTGGAGTTATAAAATGTTTTAAGTGAACTAATCTGCCAGTGGAACTTGTACAAATTATTTGTTTAAAATAAGCACCTATATTTTATGAAAAGTTACTTGTACGTTAGTTTTGTCTTATTTCAAGTGTATAAACACATTTGCACAAGAAATTAGGCCAAATTCACTTGGTGAGATTTTGTGTTTTTGCAGTGTTGTTTCACAATCTGTTATGTTTTTATTTGTACTGCCTTGTTACACTGAAAAAACACAAAATCACATGGGAAACATGTCTTGTTTAGCTCGTTAGCTAGCAACAAAGCTAGCAAATGAAAACGTTTCCATCAGTATTAATGACTAATTGACTGAAGAGAAGCTCAGACATTTTGCTGAAAAGTTACTTGTATGCTAGTTTTGTCCCGTTTAGTGTTTACTAAGATATTTGGACTTGAAACTAGACCAAAAATGCCTGGTAACATTTTCTGTTCTTCCCTAGAATCCATTTTGTTGAGAGTTTAAGCAGCAGCAGCAGCAGCAGCAGCAGCAGCAGCAAGCCTCTCCGTTGTATATAAAGGATTATTTTTTAGGATCATTTAGAGAGCAGCAGGTGGTCCGGTTTCATGGAGACAAAGGTGCGCCATGATCCCTCAGTTGTCTGGAGAGACATGCACCTGGTAAGCCTTTCCATGTGTTTTATTTTTCCCCAGTGGGGTCATGGCTTAGTCTTTCAAGGATGGACGAGCTAAATGGTGCTTTACCGTGCCATAAGCTCGTCTCCGGAGACCGAGGACAGCGGCTGTTTGACACTTCCAGCCACATCAAATGGCTTCTATATTTCATCTCTCAATTACCTGTGACTTCACAGCGAAAATAGAAGCCGCCCCGCTGCGACGCGCGGCCTTTCTCCGCCGCCAAACTCAATAGGACAACCCGGCCTCACTGCGAGCGACCCTTTTCCAACCGGTGGGAGACGGCTGGATTAGAGGCGGCAGCAACCCCGAGAAGATCCCAATTAAAATCAAAGCAATCACCATCGCCAGAGGCTGTTTGAGGCTAAACGCCATAATAATGCAGGAGCCGCAGGATTTCAAAATCCTGTCAGACGCCGATTTCATACGCTGGAAAGTTTGATGAATAGAGCCTTGTGAGAGGCAACTCTTGAGCGCGGCGCTATTACCAAAAGCTTTGCTGGGGATTAGAGCGCGGACAGAAGCTTTCATTCCGTCAGTAAGTCAATGTGTGAATAATTTACTCAGTGGGTTTCTCTCTGTAAGCCCTGCTAATGTTTTATTTGGATGTTTTCTGTCAAAAGCGATCTAGCGTCCAGAGCTAGGCGAAGCTATGCTACCTGTTTGATGCGACGCTAGCTGTCAGCCATGATTAGCTTTTCGTCGGACAACGTCCGTTCGCCGGAAGAGCTGAGAGGAGAACACACGAAGGGCTTTCTTTTTTCATCTTCTCGTCTCCAACTGTCTCGCCGATGAGACGTTTAGCTCTGCGAGTTCATGTTGGGTTTCACGGTTACTGCTGTGGGAAACTCAAAGGGGGCAACAACTGGGTCACATTTACTCCGTTTGTTGTTTGAATACGACAAAATGCAAAATATTTTCAAAATAAAAATATGTTTTTTACATATTTGATAAAACCGTCACCGTGTTATGACAGCTTGCTATGAGACAGTTAATCTGGGAAAAGATTAATATCCTCCACTTCCTGCCTGAGCTGCTATTGCCGTCTGAAGAAATGCACCAAAAACAACCAATCAGAGGCAGCAGTGCTGTCAATCATCCTTGTGTACTCACTGTTCAACGTGCTAATGGTGGAGAAACAACTTACCGTGACAGAAAAATTGTTTATCCACCATCATCAGTGGCTATGCTAACGAGCAGAGTGATTGACAGCGCTAAGACCCGCCTACTGCCTCTGATTGGTTGTTTCTAGTTTGCACTGGAGCTAAATTTTTTTTAGTCTGTGTAAAAAAAAAAATATATATATATATATATTTTTTCTTTTACACATATTCTCAGAAAACTCTGACATTTCTGATCTTCATAAGTTTTTTGAATTTTAAAAATTTCAGAGAAAGAATTCAGCCAAAATTTTTCACTTTTGAAACTTTGAACAAGTTTTTTCTAGATTTTTTTGGCTGAAATTTATCCTTTTTTTCAATCTACAGTGGCACTAATACACCATTATATCTCTCTATAAAAACTCACAGGTCCAATATTTGTATTCTTCAGATTGTGCTCTTCAAAATCAGACATATAAATATATTTTATTAGTATTTGTTAGGTTTGCTTGGGTGAAATTTCTTCTCCCACAACAGTTTGCCCAATTTTTTATTGAAAGAAACTGATTTGGAAACATTTTCTTTTGCCTGATTTTGTTATTTTTTGTTACTTGTTTTAAGTTTTGTTATTTTAGTCCTTAAAATACCAAAATTTCCACTAAGTTTATATTTTGGTCCTTCTGATATTGCAATTTCTAAATATTAAATGATTGATAATTTTTACTCAAGTAAGAATATGTACTTTGTTTTCAAACTCTGGTTATTTATAATATTAATAACTGATGTTTTGAAAACAGTGGAGGAAATAAAAAATGTTCCTGAAATGTTTGGATGTTGATTTTTTATTTATTTTTTACTTTGAACAAAGACTCAAACCTCAGAAAACCTTTGCCTACTCTTTCTTTTACCCTGACATTTATATCAACTAATAAAATTACTTTTTCCCTTTCATCTCAACTGAATTACAAAAAAAAAGAAAATCAATCTTCTTCTCTCCACCTCTGTATCTTTTTTTTCTTTGCCCTTTAATGCATTTTCGCACCAGAAACGCCCAAAATCGCGTTTGTGGTGCCGACGCCCGAAGTCGAGCCGACACTCGCACACAAACAGAGCGAGAAATGTGGAAAAAAAGGTAAAAGACAGAAACCCCAAACACCAAAACAGTATTAATCCCCAGAGGAGGTCTCTAAAAGGCTTTTCTAAAGCTGATGTCCAGCACACTGAGGCTTTCCAGGTCAACACTGTTTGTGGTGGCAATGCTGCTGAAGCATTCATGCTTCACGCCCTCACCTTTCCACTCTGCTACTTCCTATTTCTTCACCTCTCTCTCCTTTATTTTTTACTCTACATTTCTGCCGTTCTGCCATCCACAGTGAGCCGGATGAACCTGAAAAGCCTGCCTATGTATGGAAAGGGGTTGCGGCTGCATTGCGTCAGATTACCATGTTAAATTTATTTTTTTGTGTATAAATCATGTGGGGGGAAAATAAAATATGGGATGAGGTAATCGACAACAGCTGTAGTTTGTGACTGGCTTTTGTGGTTTAGAATAAATGTCTCTCCCAACAAGCCCCACATTAGATGAAACACTTTATTGAAAGGGTAATTTTTGTGTATTTTTATGAAACAGTTGCAGGATATTTAGTTAAAGGTGACCCATTGTGCTTCTTACGGCCTATACAAAACATGTTTGCTACAGTTTTTGCATAAACTCATAGTTACATAATGAGATTTTAGCTCTTTTAAGGTGTCTTGTCACAATAAATCCCAAAAAGCTGCTGTTTAAACTTGCACATAAAATGTCTGCAAATAGATCTTTGAAAAGCAGAAGTGGAGCCTCCTGCACAGCCAAGAAAAATACAGCAAGTGGTTTCTGGATGGTAAGTCAATAACAAAACTCTTATCTGTTCCAGCAGCCACTGTACAACGCGTACAGCTATAAAACCAGCTGACCAAACGTGCTGGAGCTCAGCTTGGGTTACTAAGTAACGGGTGGAACTCTGCTGAGGTTGCTAGGCAACGGCTCAGTGCCCTCTGTGACTTCACAACTGGGAAGTTGTTTTTTTTTAAACAGTGCATTTTCCAGGCACCAACACATCATCTTATCAACATTGCCACATTTTGTAAGTGCTTGGGTTGCATTTAGGAGCAGCTAAGACCAAAATGGAAGAGCAAAAAAGTGAAAAATGGTAAATTTTGCATAATAGGTCCCCTTTAAACACTTTATTATCATTGTCATGTCTTTGTCTTTCGCTTGTCTACTTCCACTGGAACAGAAATTAAGTTAAAAAAAATAACAATATGAATTTAATAAAATTGTTATATAAAATGTTGTGTGAATACTCATACGATTAGCTAAAGGATACAAAAATCTCAAAACAACCAAAGTCAGAAAAGTTTTTCTCTCCATTTTATGCATTAAAACACAAAAAATGATCAGATTATGTTTAGTACTTTGGTTCTGATGGATTTAAAGAGACACAGTCAGAAGTATAGCTAAACCAGGAATTCCTGCTATTATGCAAAAGGCGGCCATCTTGCATTTTAATATTTGGGTAAGGAACATTGAGTGATTCCAGGTTTTTCTTATATTTTACTGAAAAAGACATGTTTTTTTCCCCCAAAGCCAGTTTCAGTTTGGGATAAACCAGAACAAATACAGTAAAAATCCCCCAAAATTAGTGATTCCATAATTATTTTTTGTTGGTTTTACTGTTAATTTGCCTTTCTGGATTATAATCCGACCCCGGAAGCACATCCTCCCACTAAAACTGAACCATACTTGGGTTAAACACTGGAGCAGAGCGGCTCTCCCTCCCTCCACCCCTGTCTCTGTCTCTCCACTTTCTGTCAAAGTTAATATGTTTTGTGTTTGAATCGCTGTTATTTAACATAAATCGAACTTCAAACAACGGTGAAACAAATGCACGGTGTGGCTCTGTATTTGATTAGTCGGAGGTCTTTAGCATATCTGTTTTTATAAGACCCCCCACGCTCAGTAATGGGATAATTAAAATCGATACAGTGACATCATCGCTGGTGACTTTCTCTTTAAATCTGAGCCTCAACGAAAAACTACAGAGGCAAACAGGAGGAGGACATTTTGTCCTTTTCAGCATCAAAACCTTTCTGCTTTTACTTACTCCTATGATTTTATCTAATTAAACTAGATGTTTAAAAAATAACAATGAGTTCTGCTGTTTGTATGGAACACCAGACGTGCCACTAGTAAAAATTTCCAGACAACAAAAAACATGAACTTGCTGCCAGAAGAAAGGACTTGGTGGTTGTCTCACTTGCTTTCTATCACCTGAAGAACATTTCCAGGATTAAAGGACTAATGTCTCAGCCAGATCTAGAGAAACTCATCCATGCGTTCATCTTCAGTCGTATTGATTATTGCAACAGCGTCTTCACAGGTCTGTCCAACAAATCAATCAAACAGCTGCAGCTGATCCAGAATGCTGCTGCTGGCGTTCTGACTAAAACCAGGAAGATAGAGCACATAACACCAGTTCTAAAGTCCCTCCACTGGCTCCCTGTAGCTCAAAGAATAGACTTTAAAATACTGTTGTTAGTTTATAAATCACTGAACGGCTTAGCACCACAATACATTAAAGATCTGCTGTTGTTGTATCAACCTTCCAGACCTCTCAGGTTCCGGTTCTGGTTCTGCTCTGCATCCCCAGAACCAGAACCAAACGAGGAGAAGCAGCTTTCAGCATCTATGCACCACAAATTTGGAACAAACTTCCAGAAAACTGTAAAACAGCTGAAACACTGACTTCTTTTAAATCTCAACTAAAAACCCACCAGTTTAGAATTGTATTTGAAATGTAATCAATTACAAATTTATTGATGGAACTTGACTTAATGCTTTGTTTTGATTGTTGATTCTATGTTGCATTGTGTTTCTGTGTTTGTAATGATGTAAAGCACTTTGAAATGTCTTGCTGCTGAAATGTGCTATACAAATAAAATTTGATTGATTGATTGATTGATTGATTGCTTTGGCTGTTTTTAGAAGCAGTTGAGATACAAATGGAAGTACAAATAAGTAGAAAGTTTGAATTTTGCTTAAAACGTTCCCTTTTAAATAAAAGCAAGATAAATACAATTGAAAGGAAAAAGTGAGAGCGCTCTCTCGGTGGAGTCTCTTAGCAGTCCTGTGGAACAACCTGAGCGATATTGGGAAAATCAGATTGTGTTACAGTTTCATTTCCTCCATCTGTGAATCGAACACCTTCCCCTCCTTGCCCCATCACCTACATCCCACTCGTCTTTCCAACTCTCTCTCCTCTCTCCCATCAACCCGTGTGATTCCTGGAGCGGGTTGCGGCTCTGACACCTTGTGATGTGCGCCGCAGCGGCTCCGCCCCCTCGATGAGCCCAGTTTTAATGAGCCAAACCCACCAGAGGTGCTGCAACTCTCACCGTTTCATTCCTCTCGCTCCGCTTGTGCAATCAGGCGTTGCAGGGCAATAGATCAAGGTTGAACGGCTGTACATCACGACCTCGACACACAAAGACGCACATTTTTATTTTGCTCGCTCCATTTGATTTCTCCAAAAAGTTGAGAATAAATGGGTCAGCAACTTTCTGCAAAGTGCCAATGATCTGATGAAAACATTTATTTCTATTAAGTCTTGGAAACATGACTGGTTAGTTTAATATGAGGAGACAAATCTAAAATTGTTCAGTTTAATTCCTTTCTTTTTTATAATTTGACTTTTTATTCTCAAAAGCTTTGAAGAGTTGGCTGTAACCATGGCAACCAATGTCTAAATCCACATTTTAATGTTTTTTATTTGACTTGTATTATCACTGTAATCCCTGCAAAAGCCCAACAAACAAGATATCAGACATTTTTAATCAACCATCTACAATATTGTTTTTATTTATTTTCAAACAAACACTTTTGATCTTTGCACATCATAGCATTATGGCCAATCTCTTAGAGCAACAGAAGACTTAGATGTGCAGGTTTTTGAACCTTCCTAAACATCTTTTCTGAGTTTTCCTTTGCACTTTTTAAGCTTTTTAACTCAAAGAGACGAGTTTGTTTAGTTTAACTGGCTACGAATCATCCAGGCGTATGAAAGGCTGCTATGTTCAAGGGATGAGCTAGTGCTTTGTCAACCCACAAACTTAGCAAAGAAGCAACTTTTAAATGGGATAATTAGGCAAGTTGTTGCCAGCAGCTGGTCAGAAAGAGACAAATTGCCAACATGTTGACTTTCAAGAGCTGTTAGCTGAAAACTTGGCAACACTAGAGTGAAAATAAAAGATGATTTAATCAAGCTAACTACTACTCAAACTAATATAACTCAAGCTAAATAATACTGAAGATAATAGCTACTCATGCTACAAGCTATTTAAGCTACCTGCAACTCAAGCTAAAAAATACTTAGGCTAAATCTTATTCAAGATAAAAGTTGTTAATGTTAATTGTTACTCAAGATAACTGCTAGTCAAGCCAAAAACTACTGACTTAAACCTCAAGCTAACAAGTACTTAGATTAAAAGCTACTTGGGCTAATTGCTGCCCAATAATTATCTAACTGATACTTAAGCTAACAGTTATTTAAGTTGCTTGGTTACATAGCTATGCTAATGTTCAAGCAAAAAACTACTTAAACTAACTAAACCTCAAGCTAACAACTACTTAGATTAAATGCTACTTGTGCTAATTGCTGCCCAATAATTATCTAACCGATACTTAAGCTAACAGCTATTTAAGTTAGCTATTCAGTTACCTTAAGATAGCTATGTTCAAGCTAAAAACTACTTAAACTAACTGATTCTCAAGCTAACATCTACTTAGATTAAATGCTACTTGTGCTAATTGCTGATCAATAATTAAATAACTGATGGTTAAGCTAACAGCTATTTGAAGTAATAGCTACATGGCCTAACTGCTACTCTAGTTAGCTCCAAATCAGGCAAAGAAACTGCTAGAAAACCTAACTATTAAACTAAATGCCACCTACGAACTGCAATTAAGTTATCACTTAAGCTTAGCACTCAAGCTAACATCTACTCAAGCTACTACTCCAGCTAAAAGATACTCAACATTTTTAATCAAAAATGTTGACTCAAGCTGAAATCTAGAATTGCCTGAGGCTGTGAGGAATTACGTACACCTTTACACTCACTGGCTTAAATTCATGAAAAATGCTGAACACAACCGATAATAACTAGGAACTCATTTATATATAATGTCCTACTATTACTAGCTCAAAGAAAGGCTGCCATTTTAGTGTTATTGTTACTTTAATATTTCATCTTGTAAATAAACATTTTAATTAAAGAAAAGTAGTTTAATCAGTTGTTTATTTTACAGAATAGAGGTTATAGTAAGCAAATTAGCTTTAATTTCAAATTGAGGATCAATACAGTGACTCAAATTCTGTTTTAGGCTTTCCAGCAGCTGCATAATATTGAATAATTATGTAATTTTACTAGCCTCTTTATTCAAAATAAAACACCTGAATTCTCATCACGACACTAATAAAAAACAATTAAAACAAGCACCTCGGTTGACCTACAATGTTTTTTCTGAGTTCAGTCTTAATTACTCTAATTGTTGAAAACACCCCAAAATAAAAAAATGTTAAAAAACAAGAAAGTTTTAATTGTGGTGAACAATTTTCAGCTCCTGCTCAGGTGTTTGTGATTATTGCTGTTTTCTCCAAAGCTTTTGGTGAAAACAGACGCAGAAGCCGTTGATCTGAACCGCTTTGTCACCGGGGCGAAACGTGACCTTTATGTTTTTGGGAAGAACTTATTTACAGACATGAATCTGTAGTTACAGCTTCACTGAAGCTTCTCCACAGTTATAGCACTGGTGGGAAATAAAACAGCTTTCCATGCATGACTGGTGACCTTTGACCTGGCCAAGTCTTTATGGATTATCTTTTATGCCCTAGACTTTTTGTGAATTTTTCGTTATTTTGTATTTTATGAGTGTACGGAGATGTTTCAGCTTTGCAGAAAAATGCCGTTATTGATTAATACTGTATGTTATTACGGGTGACTGAGAGGCTATTATATTTCTTAAATCCCTCAACAATAAATAAATTTCACTTTCCATGTATTTAATAAAGAAAATCGTTTGGGATATAAAGTGGAAACCGGAGGAGCTTTCTCAATAAATCCGACTCCTCTCAGGTTTTAGTCCCTGAAGCCATTGTGTCTGGCGATAACTCAGGGGAAAAAGATAAAACTATGTCATAATCACAGATGTTGGTCAAAGGAGGAAAAAATAAACAGAAACACACACACACTGCCTAAAGCTGTCTGGCCCATCAGGGTGTGTGTGAACTCTTTATTTTACTTAATGACTTTCATGTTTTCTGACACCTTGTCAAAGTCTTTATTCTTTTGTTTTTCACCAATTGTATTCAGTATTTATCATCTTGGTGTAAATGTGAGCAGTTAGCTGGCAATATTTGCAATTAGGATCTAGGAGTAAGGACAACAACACAGCGTAATGTTTCAAAAAGGCAAAGTCTAAAAACAAAACTAAAGTATTTTTTAAACAAATTAGAAGGTTTGGTCGTTTTTTCAGTGAACCCAGAATTGCGTTGCTAATGGCTCTAGCATGTTGGGTTAGCTTTGATTTGTTTCTTTTTGTTCTCTTATTTTCATTTGGTTGCATGTTTGACCAACTATTCCCATTCCTGTATCCCCTACTCTAACATCTCTCTATAACCGGCCTGTAACCTGACAGCCAGACAGAGATTTAAAAAGAAGTGGCAAAAGCAAATGAGGTGGATTTCCCAACAACTGATGGTGTCATCCAGGACATGTTACTGTGGAATATCGTCTCCACTGCCTGGTAATCGATGTTAGCATGTTTCAATCACCATGAAGAATGAGGTGAGTTAAGACAATATTTTAATCTCACGTTGGGAGACATAAAATAATTTTGAATTTTACTGAACTGAACTTTAAAAGCCTCCAAAAAATGCTCCTTAAATGTGAAGCACATCATCATAACGTCTCTGTCATGTTTTCCTGTCAATATGATGATCTTTGGTGAAATGCCAATTTAATATCTGTTCAAATGGGACAAAGTTCCACTTCTTTCTCATAAGTCAACAAAATCCCAAAAGTCTGAGGTATCAATGAGGTTGCATTCATGGCAGCCATGTTGAGTCCGGTTTAATCAAACTCCAGTCCGTTTGCGTAAAAAAGTCCGGTTCGTTTTGGGAGGTGTGAATGAATCAAACTCTGAAAAAGTGAACTCTGGTCCGATAACAGACCTCAGTTTGGTTGAAGTGAACTCTGGAGCGGTTTGAATGCATATGTGAACTCCAAAAGGACCAAAGACCGCTCCAAAAGCAGGAAACGTACTATAGCGCAGTGAATTCTGGGTAAATACAACCAAAATGAACACGCTGACCTAGCGCTAAAATTGATTGTAGGATAATTATTTATCGAATAAATAATTATCTTTTAATTACTTAAAAGATCATTTAAATAATTATGTTTTAAATATTTCTAAAAGAATTTTAAAATGTAAATAATTAAAAATAATTTAAATGTAATCTTACTTACCATTTTTGTAAAACAGAAAGTTGTGCTCAGTGTCTTTCTCAAAGGTTTTCGTGTCATTTCCTTCAATGATTCTTGGTGCAGCGCCCCCACAGGCGAGGAGGGGAACAGGTTTCCTGTGTAAGTTTCTTTATTCAACATTTTGTCATTTAAATAAATAATTTATACTAAATTCTTTCTTCTTTTAACTTTTTGAGGCTGCTCAGTTCTATAGGGATGGGTAGGAAATCCAAAATTGATAAAACTCAGCATTAAAATCATCAACAAACTTGTTTATTTTCCACAACTATCTGTTTGATAGTAAAACTACTTAACGGGAAATCTCCTTGGCAGCAGCTGATTTGATAGACAAATGCCATTTTTATTTCTATCCCAAAGCACAGAACTGAGACAAAGCTCCAGTTTAATAAAACGTCTCTTGCTGTGGGGGAAAAACAAAACAAAAGTTAAACTTTAATTTTCCACTGCTGTCAAACAAATCTGTTCTTTATCCTACAAAAAAAAAAAAAAAAAAATCCAGCTTTGCACAAAAGGGAGCGTGAAGACATCCCAAACTGTGTCAGAATGAATAAATAAAAACCAACCAGTTACACAACATCCACAGGCTTTTACGACGACTACACATATTCTATTCTCTGTGTTTTTCAGATTAATATTCATGTAAAATTTGCTTTGTTAAGAAGTCATTAATAGAGGAGGATTAGAGCTTAAAATGCAAAACATTAGAAAGTAAACAGAACGAGGCATACGTCTGTTTTTCTTATGCTATTCTTCCTGCTGGTTTGTCGCTCTTTTAATTAACCTCATGTCAAAAGTTGTTTGTGTAGCAAAGTATTTTTAAGTTATGTTGTTTTTTCCCCAACTTTGCAGCTTAGTTTTAGTAGATAATTCTAAAATAACTTTAATGAGTCCATCAAGTGACAGATTTAGCTCTATTACGATAATCATCTCGAGACTATGTAATTACTATCTAAGTTTGATCTGAGTCGAACTCAGAAAATAACACACCATGAGTATATTGAAAAGAGAAATGAACGAGCTCTGCGAAATCACCTCACGCCTGAAGCAGAGGCCAAGTAGTGGTTAAAGAGTAATAGTCAGCTCTGGTAATTGTGTTTCAAGTATTTATATTGCTAATCTCTTCCTACGTTGTCATTATAATCAGAGTGGGAGGCCTATTTTCCTTGAGTGGACGCAGAGCGCTTTAAATACTGACACAATCTGTCCGTGGCGCCCAACACAGCAGCAAATGATCGCCGCAGCTTAATATTTACGACAGCGAGCACCTAAACCGGGATAAATCCATAAACAGAGGCAGGTTGGGGGGAAGATGGATGCTTCTGTCGATGTTTACTGTGTCCTGCGATTTGCCATCAAATTGACTGCCAGGGCAGACTGAAACAACACTGTCAGGGCAGCAACGGCTCACGGGGGCAGTTAGCTTTACAACGGTCAGAGAAAATCCACATTTTGTGCTTCCATTTGGTTTTCTAAAGCTGAAAAGAAAACACAGAGCAGTTTTTTGGCACTAAGTTAATGTCTTCACCACAAAAACACAAAATCTGACCAAGTATGTTTGGTGTAGTTTCTAGTACAAATGTGTCAGTACGCTGGAAATAAAAACAAAACTAACTAATAAGTAACTATAAAGACATAGGATCTCATTTTAAGTCATTAATTCCTTATTGCTGATGAGAAAATACTTATTTCATTGATCTTGTTATAAGTGAAATAATCTACCAAAGGAACTAATAATTGTTCATCAATATTAAGGAACTATTGACTTAAAACGAGCTGAAAAACTACTTATAACTTAATTGTGTCTTATTTTAAGTATACTAAGATATTTGAAGTAGAAATTAGACCAAAAATACTTGGTAAGATATTGGTAACTGGAAAATGGACTGTTTCAAAAACCTTCTGGAATGTAACAAATCAGCAGGCACTGCCCGTCACCTAGCAACCAAAGCAAAGCCCAGCCCGTTACCTAGCAACCACAGTGGAACTCCGCCCCCTGGGGGTTCTTTCAGAGTAGTTCAAATTCAAATATACTTTATTGATCCCAAGGGGAAAGTAAAGGTTGTTGTAACTCATTTTATTTTAAAAGTCTTTAAATTGTTACAGGAGGTACTGATGGCTGTCGGCAGGAAAGATCTACTAGTAATAGAGCGTCAAAAAAGTACAGAACTTGTACATTTCAATAAAATGCCTCGTTCTTGCAATCATTTCATTCATTCCTTCATTTTGAAAAAAAAACAAACAAAATCTGGTTAATAAAGTGTCACCAGCTGCGTTTCTATAACAATGGGCAACTCGAAATTACGAAAAACAAATTTGTTAATGGAAAAAACCCAATTTCAATTTTGACTTTTTTGTTTTACGGTCGAATCCAAACGCTTTTTTCACATCACAAGAGTCACGTGACCAACAGCCAATATGCTGCCGATTGGCAAAAACAATCTAAACTAAATACAGTTGTATGATAAATTAAAAAAAAAATTTATTTGTGAACCTTAAATTTAAATATGTGTTTGTATTTAGGTGTATAAAAACCTAAATATAAAAACTATCAAGAAGTTGCTTGCAGAATAGACATTCATTTTAGAAATAAACCGGAAAAACTGTAAATCCTGCATTTGTTTGTTATAAACATTGATTGTTTTTGAGCAGAGATAAAATGTATTGTTGAAGTGTCGATACACCCACCAGCTGATGCAGTGGGCCTTAACATTGTACAGTGATGTCAAGTGGATATTCAGCTTTAAATAATAAAACCACATGGGAGCAATTTTATGTAATTTTTACCTATGCGGTTCCCATTGAGTGTGTTTTTTATAATAATCTGTTGATCTAACGGTCTGGTCAGTGTGACGTGAATACAAGCGGTGGTGATTAAGATTGATATTCTGACATTCTTTTTCAGCCACAACAAAGCGCTCCTGATGGGGCCCCTTATTTATTGTTATTCTGAACACACGGCTGGAGCTGCAGCTGAAAATAATGTGTGAAAACAACAGGTTTAATTCCAGGCTACATCATTCTGAGTGCCTCCGTGACTCAACAGGAAATTGGAGCAATACCGAAGAAAACAAGCATCGATCTTCCAATGAACATCCCCCCCAAGTCATGTTGCAGAGCCGCAAATATTAATTGCAAGTCTGCAAGACGTAAAAAACAGTCCAGATGATTCGGAGAGGAGAGAGACTTTGGTGTTTTTGAGCTGGTTTTTCTCTCCTCCAGCCGGGAACACTTCAGGTCACACTTTGAAACTGACCAGAGGATTGTTCTGGTCCCAGTGGGGCCGTGGAAAACTCCCAGCAGCAGACAGTAGCACAGCTGCGGACGCCCGAGGCAAACCTTTCCCTCCTCGGCGCCGGACTTCGTCACATCTAAACTGGGGCAAAAACTTTCTGCAAACAAACACAGACAGCAGGACTTTCTCATCTTCCCTTTTTGTGCAACCTACACGAATGTTGCAGCACCGAGCCAGCGTGGAGAAACAAAAACCCCGGCAGCGTCTGTCACAGCATTTCCACGTTTCTTTACTATGAGACATCAGTGATTAATCGTTGTCACAATGTTCTTGGATAAAATACAGCAGGTGTGGAAAGCACAACATTCACGATAATCCTGGAAAAAACCCAAGCTGGCTTTTTCGGTCTTTTGGCAAGAATACTTTCCCCACTAACAAGTATCTAGCTGAAGCCTGAAATAGGTATCTGCTCTGAGCCATGGGCTCGGTTCCTGCCAAAAGACATGCTGTTAAAACACATCAGCGAGCTGTGTTTCACTGTGCAGCGCTTTTCCTACACATCGTTTTATTTCAAGCCTGACCATGTGGATTATTCTTTACAAGATCTGCTTTAACCTCTACACTTTATCTCTGATTGAATTTAAGCCCACCTTGTCTACTTTTGTTGGATTTAAAGGGCATCTATTATTAGAAATTCACATTTTGCATGTTTTTGTACTTATATTTGGGTTTTTCTACTGCTTCTAAAAACAGACCAAGTCCTTAAATACATATTTTTTTGTCTCTGGAAAATGAGACGTTTCAAAAACGTTCCAAATTATCAGGCACTGCCCGTTACCTAGCAACCCCAGAAGAGTTCTGCCCCGTTACCTAGCAACCCCAGCAGAGTTCCAATAAGTTTGGTCAGCTGGTTTTATATGCGCTGTACAATGGCTGCTGGAACAGACGTGTTTTGTTGTTGACTTACCATTCAGGAACCAGTTGCTGCATCTTTGTTGGTCGTGCAGGAGGCTCTACTTCTGCTTTTCAAGTATGTACGGTTGTATAAGTTGCACATCTATTTGCAGCCATTTTCACATCCGAGTAAAAACGTGAAAAAACAACAAGACTTTGAGAAATATTTATTTCTGATGTAAAAACAATACAGTAAAATACTGTAGGCCGTTTAGTTTTTAAAAATAAAAATAAAAATATTGTCAAACATACCTTACCACATTGTTTAAGCTGCAATGCATTCTGGGTAGATAATGTCTAACAAGTCCTGTAGTGCTAGCTTTGGATCTACAAGCCCGTTCCTCCAAAAGAAAATCTGATTATTTGTTTAGTTAAAATAGTTTATTATTAAGTAGGTAAAAACCAATAATTTTACTGAATTTAGTTTTTTAAAATTACATTTTTTGGATCTAATGTTGAAGACTAATAAGGACAGAAAACAATGAGAATTATTGCTGGCATAGATGGTTCTACAAAATATTGGGCATTTTTCCATACATGTGAATATTGGAAAAGGTTCAAATAAAATGTGTATGTAATATATACTTTTATATTTGCACAGTGCCTCAGTGCTCTGAATGGAATTTGATTGTTTCAACACAACTGAGAGCAAAACATACAAACATCTAAATCAAGTCTCGCTACTTGCAGCAGAAATACTTGAAATCTTACAGAAGCGATATGGCTCGTGGTGCTGACTGTGGGTGGTACAGTTTAGATTCAGTGAGGAATATCCACAGGTTCAAAGCAGGATGGATGCCAAGAACGAGAAGGGCCGCAGTGAGAGACGAGTCTGAGATTTAGTCAAGAGTGGAGGCATGCCGAGCCCGGCAGGAGAGGAGTGGGACTGTGGCTGTGGTTCAGGAAAACGCACGGAGCCAATAAAGATGTCTGAGTGGAATAATGATTAAATGAGTGTGGCGCATCACTGAAAGAAACAGGGTCCAAAATATGTTCTTCAGCTGTTTATTTGTAAGAAGAATCTTGTTTCAACTATTGTTGAGACAGATGATTACATCTATGTATAGGCTAAAGCACTGGCTTTAGCCTATACATAGAAAATAAGTAAATGTAATTTAATTTTTAAATTAAAATGTTCAAAGATAGAAAGTTAGTTTTTCCTATCCAGCAGAGCTAATGCTACTCTGTCTGTTTATGAACCTGTTAGCATATGTAGCTAATTGCTGGTAGAGCTGTTGTTTTAGAGCCAGGCTTGAAAGAAAACAAAACTCTAAAAATGTAATATAAAAATTAGAGACCAACCAATATGATGGTTTATGTTAAAGTAAGCAGAGTTCCAATAAGCTTCAGGAAGTTAGCTTCGAATGCCTCCTTGCTAATATGAATACTTTTTAGCTTGTTATCTTTAAATGTCTTACAGCTAACCTCTCCTTGACATAGGATTGCTTATTTTTGCAACACACATGACGGCCCAGCAACAAATGCATGTTAAAATGTCTAAGGTGAGAAAGTTGTTGCTATCCATCTGTGCTAATGCCTAACAATCTACTCTAAGAGTAGCTAAAATAATCTACTCTTATTTTAGCTGATTCTCTTCTCATGCTTCTTGAAATGCACCTGGTTATTTTTAGAAAAACAATAGAAAATTGTGTAAATAAAATTTTAAAGTTGAATTTTTTTAAGTGTGAAAAATTGACGACCGCAGATTCTGCCTCAACAACTCGCAGTCAAACAGTAAAATATGCTTGGCCCCAATTCCAGACCACGGCAAAGTTTCTTTGCAAACATTTCTGATTAATTTTACAAGTCAACACACCTACTGTGCTGAATTCTTATATTTTGCCTCATAAATTGCTTCCCCATCCCTCCACCAGTTGGTAATATTCACAACAAGTGCCATTTTTTGGCCCAATTTTTCCGCCACCCATCTGATTGATGGTAAAGCTGGGCCTCCGCAGTGGGAGCCGGCTGTTTACGCCGAGGTGAATTGGCTCCTGGGAGTTTTCAGCTGGACTTAGAAAAACAAACAATATTCGTGTCATGATCTTCTGCGGCTCTGTGAAATAAAACAACAGCTCTGGATTTAGTGGGTTGTTTTCCTGAAACGATGTTTGTTTGCAGGTTAAAGCAAATGTTTCTTAGTTTGACTTTGAGTCTCCAGCCGATGGTAGCACCTTTTTGTTTTTGGGACTATTAAAAAAGAGGATCATTTTATGCTAGCGTTGGACAAAACGTTTGGCTCTTTTCCTCTTTAATCTTGCCCGGGATTGACGAGTGACGCTCTCCATGGGCGACGTGCAGCGACCGCGTGCTGCTAAAACGAAACAACAAAACGTGTTGACGTCACAGATCACGAAGTTTTAATCTCATACAAAACAATCGACAACAAAACTGCAGAGGAACAGAGATATGCATTTTCTCATAAAAATAAAAACACACAAGGGGAAGACAGACAAACACAAAACACATAAGACAGACAAAGGCGCCCAACGTGGAGTAAAAAGATGGAAAAAACTCTCCGTTGGCTTGCTGACTTGTACTTTTTAATGAAAGAGGTGTTTCCCTATTTAATATATGCAGTCAAGGCGTTCCGTTCTTTGACCAATTAGAAACTTAGAAACTCCCCTCATCACAGCCCCGATGTCTGGTTTTTATCTAAGTGAAAGGGCGGACGACTTCGTCTTGGGCCGCGCCAGGTACGGGGAGAGGCGCCAAAGAGTCTGTAACTCCTATCAGAGTGTAAATTTTATAGCTTTGTGTCTGTCAGCGGGGGAGGAAAAAAGGCCCTGCTTTGTCCTGCTTCTTCAGCTGAATTCCCAAATGTTCAACAGAAAACTGTTCCAAATAAAGTGTTGGCTATCCCTTTACACATGTCGTAAGATTAAGTGTATTTTTAGCATTAAATAATCATTTTCCTTAACAATCCCCCTTTTGAGGTCTTAATCAAAAGACCTCAATAAAAATTGATTAAGCCTTCTAATACAGAACCAAAACTATGTATGAAAAAACGAAAAAACCGAAAAATAAAAAGACAAAAAAGTGACGTACCCTAATTATATACAGTCCCCCTTTTTAAACAAAACCCAAGGGTAAGAAAGACTTATCCTTACAAAAAATGTAAAATCATAAAACAAAAATTATCACAATACAATCAAAAACACAGGACAACAAAAAACCTAAAGTATACAATAAAAATAAAGCAGGGACATACATATAAAAACTAGTAAGAAATGCTCTGCAACTTCAAAGACAACATTCATCACAAAATTATAAACCGTTGAAACAAGAAACACACAAAATTACAATCTGCTGCACGTCTTTTCTGTTTTTTTTTTTTTTTTTTTTCAAATGTCCATCGACAGTCTCTCAAAAAAATATGAAGTCTTCGTCAGGAATTGTTCAAAAAATGCGCGCAAAAAAACAAAACGACAGTCCTTTCCAGAGTTCACAACGAACGAAAAACACGCAATAAAAGTTTATGATGATCCTCTTGCAGCTTGATCTTCTTCGGTCAGAAACCTCAGGCTCCCACCTGAGCGTCCGTTGCTCACTGAAAATTGGATTATTATGCCAATATAACCGTGAGTTTCAAAAAGAAAGTGAAATCTCCTCGTGAGGAAATTAGATCTTAGGAAACGACCTGTCACAGGTTAATAAAACAGACATTTTGTTGCAACATGAATTTCATCAGCATCAGAAACACAATTACAACATTTTTTAATATCATCTTCATTACTGTCAGCATAATCAAACGATGGTTTCACCCAAAAATAAATTAGTCTTGTTATTTTCCATCCAGGGAAATTATTTTAATCTTTTTTATCAAAGAACGCAGAGTTTGAAGGAGACCACATCCGCAGGGCACCAGGAAACCAGCTGCAAAACTATAATGACAAAACAGAGATCAGATTTATCCAAAGGCATCATTCATTTGTGTAATTCAACACAAACATCTTCAATTCACTTTGTGTTCAAGTGAATCCTCCAACGCTCGTGGCTCTGTGGCTGTTATCTTCGAAATAAGTGTGAAGCCGCTCCTCCAAGCAGCCCCACCCCCGCCTCGCATGACACAGCTTGTGTGACAGAGTCCAGAGTCCCACCTGGAGCGCGGAGCTCCAGGGCAATCCGTGTGCAAAAACCACGAGCAACTCATCCCGTGAGGCCTTATCTCCTACTTTGTCCAGTTCTGTTCATCAAATGGTGGATGTGATCCCTTCAATTTACGTTTCTATTATTTCAAACTATAGTTCCTACCCGATGGAAAACAGCAAAACCTTGTAATCACCCGCTTCAAAAGACATGTTTCCAAAGTAACGTTTTGCCAGAATATTAAACAAATGCAGATCTTTTCTTAAACCAATCTTGTAAAAATAGGATCAAACAAACGAAACAAAACAAACACAAAAACCTAAAAATGTAGTTGTAAAGCTTACATTTACCATCAAAAATGAAAATCGCTGTGAATTAAACCGTCCCATTTAAATTACTTTTATAGAACAAACTAGATCTTATTGGTTATTTATCTAAATCATTTTACATGCGTTCCTTAAACAAAATTCAAACGAGTTAGACCTGGAGAAATTATAATGCAAATGTATGCCTTAACAAAACCAAACATTTTCAAAATATACCAATTTTACCTAGGCCTTTACTTGTCGTCGAATTTAAAATTTTATTCAAAATCGTTTTAAATGGATGTAAATCAAAAAATCAAAATCAAGTTTAGAAAAATCATTATAATCCCGCCTGTGTACTTTTACTGATTAGTGATAACTTTAATCAAGAACAGATTCTTCAAACATTTCTTAAAACATTCATGCTCCATTAAAGCAATGCTCTGAAAATGGCTGACACAATAATATTTTAATTTCTATAATTATTTTCCCAAGTTAATTAACCAAAATATGCTTCATTATCACTATAAATTTATCTATTTTCTCAAAATATGTTAGCCCATTATCAGAACATCTTTTGATGGAGAACAACTCAAAGCCATGTAAAATAAGCACATATCAGACATGTTCTTCAAAAGTTTTGTTTAAGTAATATAAGTGTTTCAGTAATCTAATTAAATAATATAAAAATAAAAATAAACCCATAACATATCCTCCCCCTTTTGATGATGCATTAGTAGGTAATGCATCACAACTACCACTACTTCAAATAAAGATGTTGATGAAACAGGGTTATCATGTTAGCTGAGAAATCCCACCGATATGCAATGCTGCCTTTTTCCCAAAAAGTAAACCTTTCAAAAACAAACAGAAGAATTTATTTTAGCACGTTATAAACCTTCAAGAGTGCTATTTTCCCAAAATATTTCGCATTACAGTTCTAAAGCTCATTATTCAATTTTACTCTCATAATTTTCAAATAATTCATTGTAGAAACTCCTCAAAAATTTTCAGCAGTGTTTGACAAAAAGTGTTTACCAATTAAGACTCTGTGAAGGTTATGCATAAACGAGCCAGAGAGACGTCGAAGAAAAAATTCAAACACAGTTAACAAAGAAAATCCAAAAATAATAAATTGGGCCCCTACTGAAATCAACATAACAAAAAAAACAACACAGGTAATAACAGAACGACGTAAGCACAAACTGACCTAACAAGACATGAGGGGAACTTAGATAACGGCTGATCAGACCATTAACACACTAAGGGGTAATTAAACACAAAATCCTAACAAATACTGGTCAGTATATCACTAAATCTACAAATGAAAAAAAAAAATAAACTAAAGATCAAATTTCCCCCTCCCCCTTTCGGAACAAAATAAGAGGAAACTGGTAACTCAAAATGAATTCGTGATATTTAACAAAATATAGAAGAACTGACACTTAAAGTTAACTAAATGAGTGCAGAACAAATAGCCAACTAAAGAGTCAGACTAATGAAAACAAATTTAAAGATATAAATCTAAACTACTCACTATATAAAAGTAATATGAAAGGAAACCAGAAAATCATTACCCAGAGTGTCAGCGTGTGACAGTTGACTCAGTGTTTCGACGCTAAAAACTTATATTTAACATTTTCCACATTATTCCTTACTCACTATGTATTTGCTTGTTTAAACTATCTACTTTAAAGAGAAAATGTTTCACTAAAGCTAGGAAACCAAACTGCATCAAAAATCCTGTCTTAAGTGATGAGAAAAGACTCTCTACTCCTTCCTATAATCTATAATGTGAAACAATACCCTAAAATTTAAACAGCCAATCTCTATGGTCCTTAGGAAAAAAAAATTAAATCCTTTTGTATTTTTAAAGTTTATAAGTTGTATTTTTAAAGTCACTACACGTATCCGAGCAACGTCTTCTGCCAGAGCACAAAGCAAATCTATAACCCCACCATAAAACCCCCTTTACACCTCTCGGAGGAACTATTTGTATGGCAGGAAAAAGAGCCGATAAGGATTTCAGGAGGAACACCTAATTCTTTATTAGGCTTTGGCACTGGAATCATCAGATATGTTTTAGTTCCTTCTACTTTTAAAAATGAACTTACATGCAGATATTTTGTCAGGAAGTACTGTAAACGATGGGAGAGAGTATAATTTGCCTTACAGCTGCTGGTGCTCCCTTGCTGAACTTCTGTGAGCAGAGGTTGCTTCGCACTTAAAATTAGTGGTATACAAAGAGGCTTCACATGTTAATTAGTTGAATCTAGTGGGGTAGCAGTTACAGCCCAGCTCTGTGGCCCTCCTGGAGCGGCTGCAAGGGGGGGGCTGCAAGTCCCCTTGTCCACATTATTCTCTACAAAAGTTCCATATGATCTTTTTCATTAACCAATAAGTTATTTCAAACTTAATGTTATCCTTCAACAACCAATCTTGTAAATTTTAGCAAACTGTTCTATATTAAATCAATTTCTATTTAACAAGAGAGTGACTACTAATTTATCCTGTGTAATTATCCGTAAGTCCTGTAGATTTAACAATATTTTATCTATCTTAAAGTTTTGGTCAGTTTGAAAAAAGACTGATTGTGAAAATATCTAGAGTCAGTTGCATATTGCAATTTGTTATCTGAGCAATTCCTCTTACAGTTAGAGCCTGTTTCTCTAAAGATCTGTTCTGTTTTTTGTCTGTATCCTCAACTCATTAAAAAGGTCCTATTTTAACTCATTGTATTTTATTCTATTTTGCTGCTACCTTCTCAGCGTAGAAGGAATAATTAACATTTTATCCACTATTTTAGTTCTCAATTCTATACACAGGTTTTATTTTATTTATTTCTCTACTTAATCAGTCATGTATTTAGCCATTTATTCATTCACTATATTTATGTATTTATCTAGTAATTGGCCAAGACAGCATTTCTACAATCCTCTGTGACCCAATTTTCTTGGCTTATTCTTTCTGTCTTTCTTTAATTATTTAATTATGCATTCATTTAACCGTAGAACCCATAATTTATTTTCAATTTGTTCTGATGATTTATTTTATCAAGATTCTATCCTTTAATCACCTTCCAATCTGTACACTGCAGATCACACTTACTGCTGTTATTGCTTAATTTTAATAATTTAGTCCAATTGAACACAGAGGATGTTTGTAAAAACTGGAAATCGTGCACCATGAAACAGCACTAAAAAAGATTCTGTATTTATATGACATAAAATACCCAGTGGTATTTTATCTCCAATCACACACTCTTTCACACCAACATGAAATGTAACACAAACAAAAACACAAAGCACATTACAAAAAACACAAAACACACACATCTGGCCAGGTTTTATAGTCAGTCAAAATTTCATCAGTCCCCAAGTGTCAGTCTGTGGTCATTATTCTATCAAATTTAACTGTAATTGTTATCAAATTTTCTGTAATTTATATCAAATTTACTGAAGCTTCAGGAATTGTCCAATGTTTTATTAACATATTTTCATGTGTCAATTTAATTAATTTTAAAGTCCAATCGTCAGGAACCTTTTAATTCCCCGTGCACGTTTAAAAGAGAGACATCTCAAAGTTATGTAAAAATCAAACCACAACCAATAATTTTGTTTTCTGGTACCAGTGTTATGTACTTATCTCTTATTTATTTTATTTATTTATTATGTTGTAAACTAAACGACCACGTTTTCGCCATCGTTGTACTTTCCCCGTTAAAACTGTTCTACGAACCATAGCGTATAGCACGTGTCGCAACTCAGTGTCCATAATAACTTCACAATAAAACGCAGCAAAATCAATGCAAATTCACACACACAGCGCTATCCAAACAACTTAACACTCTGCTGAAACACACAGCCAGCCCGAACTCGTGCACGCGCACACACACGGCCACACAGATACACACGCACAGACACACACAGAGACACACATACACAGTTACAAACAAACGTAAGAGACAAACGGGGGAATTAAAAATAAAATGCCGGCTTCAAAAATGCATCCATTTGCATCCATTTTCCAACTTGCAAAGTTAGTCCTCTGAGTGATTCAACTCGAAACCCAATATAAGTCCAACAGAGCGATTCAGCTCGAGTCCAATATAAGTCCTATTTCAAGAGCGATTCAACCCCTATTTCAATGTTTGACCAGAGAAAAATTAATTTAACATACTTTTCAAGATTTAACCGATGAATAGAGCGATTCAACGCGAAACCCAATATAAGTCCAATAAAGCGATTCAGCTTGATTCCAATATAAGTCCTATTTCAAGAGCGATTCAACTCCTTTTCAATGTTTCACCAGAGAAAAATCAATTTAACATACTTTACTAGATTTAACCGATATAGGCCAATATAAGTCCGCTGGAGCTGAGTCAAATCTCCGGGCCGATTCAAGCCCAAACTACCAAATTGATACACAATTCCCAAATTGCTTTTTTAGGGACCCAGTCATTGATTCCCAGGGCACAAGAAAAATAATTAAGAAACCCAGCATTTTTACGATAGAGGCAACGTAAACTCCTTCCATCTGAATCCGCCACGATTCCCTGTAATGTGCATCTTCCTGTTAAATTAGTAAACAACAGACTCTTTTAAAAAACAAATCTATCTTCTCCTGCAGCGTCGAACCTCCGCGTGGCTGCACACAACAAAAGAGTAATTAAAAAACGTCTTACCGCACGAGCCGGACAGATCGATCGGGGAGAGACCGCCACCCGCCAAGATTCCAGAACCGGACGAAGCCCCCAAATATTAAAAAAGAGGATCATTTTATGCTAGCGTTGGACAAAACGTTTGGCTCTTTTCCTCTTTAATCTTGCCCGGGATTGACGAGTGACGCTCTCCATGGGCGACGTGCAGCGACCGCGTGCTGCTAAAACGAAACAACAAAACGTGTTGACGTCACAGATCACGAAGTTTTAATCTCATACAAAACAATCGACAACAAAACTGCAGAGGAACAGAGATATGCATTTTCTCATAAAAATAAAAACACACAAGGGGAAGACAGACAAACACAAAACACATAAGACAGACAAAGGCGCCCAACGTGGAGTAAAAAGATGGAAAAAACTCTCCGTTGGCTTGCTGACTTGTACTTTTTAATGAAAGAGGTGTTTCCCTATTTAATATATGCAGTCAAGGCGTTCCGTTCTTTGACCAATTAGAAACTTAGAAACTCCCCTCATCACAGCCCCGATGTCTGGTTTTTATCTAAGTGAAAGGGCGGACGACTTCGTCTTGGGCCGCGCCAGGTACGGGGAGAGGCGCCAAAGAGTCTGTAACTCCTATCAGAGTGTAAATTTTATAGCTTTGTGTCTGTCAGCGGGGGAGGAAAAAAGGCCCTGTTTTGGCCTGCTTCTTCAGCTGAATTCCCAAATGTTCAACAGAAAACTGTTCCAAATAAAGTGTTGGCTATCCCTTTACACATGTCGTAAGATTAAGTGTATTTTTAGCATTAAATAATCATTTTCCTTAACAGGACGTTTTGTGTTTTAATTATTATCTGGCTTCATCCACATAATAAAACCGAATGTGTGCGTGTTGGAACAGCTGCTACAAGCTGTCACGCATTAAAAAGAAGCTCTAAAACAGAGAATGAAGGAAATTGGCACAGACCTACGCAGGCAACAAAAATGTCATCTGTCGTGGAAGATTTGGAGAGCTCCCATGAAGAGCCTTGAAATGATATTGCACGTATAACCGCAGACAAATAAATAAGCGGCACTTTCTCAGCTTGAATTAAATCAGCCTCAGACATTGATTGGAACGAGGGTTTCATAGCATGTAATTGCCTCTGTGATTCTGATCATTGATCTAAATCTAAACAATTGTCTCAGAAAAATATTATTACTGCGGTCTACAACTGTATTTCATTACGAATGATTTCCATATCAATGCAGATTGATTTTGATCATTGAACACATTCAAAGGAAGGGAACTCGAACCCCCAGGGAAGCTTTTACAACAACAGGCTGTCCCCAGTGTTTCTAATAGTTATTTTAGTTAATTTTCCCTTGGTAACTGAATGAAATGTAATTTCATAGTCTATAATGTAATAACAGGAAAATAATTCATTTGAGGAAGGGAATGGGAGCTGACTTTTCTTCCTTTATTGCAGTTAAGGACATTATAAGTCCGTTTAGGCCGACTTAATCCAGCAGGAGCTTATTTTTCTTGAAAGTCCGGTTCGTTTGGGGAGGTGTGAATACGAAATCAAAAAAAAAAAAAAACAGAAACAAACTCCGGTCCACCTACAAACCTCGGTCTCTGTTTCAAGTGAACTCTGGCGCGGTTTGAATTATATGAATGCCAAGCAGACCAGAGACCGCTCCAAAAGCAGGAAGTGGACTACAACCAGAACAAAGAGGCTAGCATTAGCGGGACAAATGACTCGTCTTTTACCAAAGACAGACGAGAAATTTTACTGAACTTTGACACCACTCCATTTTTGTTTACATTTCATGAAGAAGGAAGTTGCGCTCATGTCTGAGGTTTTTCTGTGGTTTCCTTCAGTGGGTCTCTGTGCAGCGCCCCCACAGGTGAGGAGGGGAACAGGTTTTTCAAAGGCACAGATGACATCAAACACCCCAACCATTTTAGTTTCGGACAACAGCGATTAAAAATGGTGATTTTATTTGTGACCGGCTGATTTAGGTTATTAGTATGTACAATTTAATGCCCACCTGAGTTCCTAGCCTCATTGCTCACCTGTGCTGCCTGGACTTCTGCACTCTTTTGTGATCATCATTAAACCATCATTTCCACCATAACCTGGGCCTACCCCATCAATCCTCACCACTCTACACTATAATTCATGACAGAAATATTTTATTTTGCCTCATGAATTGCTTTCCTATCCTCAACCAGTTGATAATATTCGCAACAAGTTCCATGTTTTTGATAGTTGGTGCCATTGGAACCACACCAGCTGAAAACAAGATTTTTTCTTTGGAAAACTTTGATTTGCCCCAAAGCACTAGACCCTCAAAATAAAGTTTGAATTAATTTTAACATTTGCATAATGAAGAAATCTAGTCTTCCAAACGTTCTTCAAATGCCACGATACTGTTTATGCTTTCTTTGAGCAACAGTGACACCATTTGCAGTCAACGCCAATGGAACCACACCTGCTGAAAATGCAACAAATGTGGCAGTTCTGGTCCTCAATCGAAAGAAGTGACACATCAAGACCAAATTTGTCATCGAAACTGACGCAGCAACAACAGCTGTTTGGCTACGAAAACTGCAGCAACGTAAACAACGTCAAAACCACTAATCCCATGCAGCGAGGCGGTGATTGCTGAAAACAAACTGCGCCTTCAGAGACATCTAAATATTCTCCATTAGGGCAACAGCAATGCTTTTCCTCTGCCAGGCGTTTGACATTTGATGTGGAAAGAAGTGGCGTGAGTCAGAGCCGGGTCAGAATCTATATTTAGACCTGCCACAGCCGCAGTTTAATCTGTGGGCGAACATTGCCCATTTGTCGATTAAATATGAACGCTGACAGTTTACAGAAACCATAATGGATTTTCGAGCAACCTTATCAAGAATGTTCTTTGAAGAGCAGCTGTATCCTGGAGGCTTTTTCACTAAATTCAAAGAGTAGATTCCCTGTAGGATTCAGTTTTTTTCTTCTACTACTAACAGGTGAGAGTGCACTGAGTCAGCTAATCGAGAGAGTTCGATTATTTTAGACTCTCCAGGTCAACTTTGGTGCTCACATTAAATATAATGTTGCCTCTGTGAGGAAAATATGAACATTGGACGCTTGCTAACCAGCCCCAAAGAGCTTGATACTCAAAATAAAGTTTGAATTCATTTTAATGCCTGCATAATAAAGAGATCCAAGCTAATTAAGTAAATTCTCTCTCTTTGAAAAATAGATAACACTGACCTTCCCAGATGAATTTAAAACAAAGCCAAGAACACTAGAATATTCATTAAAAAGCAACGTTTATGTAACACTGAGAGGTTTATATGACTTTGCTTCCCAAAGGAAGGGAACCAGAAGGCAAGGTTGAAATATATAGTTTTAGCTTCAAAGCATAATACTGTATATTAGGTTAATTAATTCTGGTGCCTAGGGGGGTCTGAATGAAGCGTAGCAGCAATATATGCTTACATCAACTGGATATTTGCTTCAAGTTCAAGTCATTTCAGCTTTATTTTCTTTCTCCAGGAATTGCCGGTGTGAAAATGATTTCAGCAGGTGTGACAAACCTTTTAAAAGCGGGAAATCTTGGCAGGAGTCTGTTGGTGGGTGTTGACACAACGCCAGGAGGAAAAGACACCAGCAATGACCTTAGAGAAGCAATCGTTGCTGCCTATCAATCTTGGAAGGGTTAGAAGAGCATTTCCAACTCTCTGAAGTTTATCACAGTATTGAGACACAAGATTATGTAGTGCCAATCTTTCCAGGAGTGGCCTTCCTATTAAATTAACCCATGGTCAAACTGTACAATACTCAAAGAAATTGCAAAAAAAACACCTGAGACTTCACAGTTCTTGACAAAACAATTAAAGCATGAACCACAAGACTTCTGGAACAATCTTCTGTGGACAGACGAGACTAAAGTAGAGATATAATCCCTTGTACAGTGGTGGATAGGATATAATTGGGGCTTGATTTGGATGTGCACTCATTAAGTGAACAAATGACTGTAGAAAACCAAAGTTTTCTAGAGTCGAACATGAGGCTGTCAGGCTTTGGCAGATAATCCTTGACAGAAACTTCACAACGTGGCTGACAAAGGAAAGCAATAAACCTTGACTTGGTTAAATTGACTTAACTTTGCGGGACGATAAAGGCTGTTTCTATTCTGTTCTATATTAGATATACAGACATTATTCTCTGGATCAAAATCCTTTCATAATCGCTAGATGTGTTTCCATTGACTTTATAAATGCTCAAATTGGAATTACAAAAATAAATATGCTTAATGTAAAATGTCTGTTTTTAAAAAAAAACTGTTAGAGAAAAGGTTTTTGCGATATGATCAGGTGGTTTTATGCCTGTACTGAAATTTGTTTGGCAAAACTAGAATGGAAACACTTTTTGTCACACGAGTCACGTGATCGACAACCGGATGTTACTACTGCCAAAAACAACAAAGAAGACTACAGGAAGTGATATGAGGATGAGGTTTTTAATGATTTATCACGTGAACAAACATAATCACTCATGATTTTAATTGTTTCTTCTTTTTTTTTTCAAATTGTGTGTTTCAAAACTTGCAGAAAATTGACAGTTTTGTGCAGATTTGTAATGGAAATGGAACTAATGGTAGTTGCTAACCATGGTTCAACAACCTGTTGGGTCGTCCATGGAACAAATTTATTAGAAAAAGCTAATAAATAATAAGCTAATTTTCTTATTATAAAAAGCTAGGTGGAGATAATTCTGCCTTAGCTTTATGTTTGTTTAATAAAATATTACAGAGTCCATTGGGTGTTCATGTATGCTTTAAATTCATAAAATTGATGAGTAAATCTCAGATTAATTTCATTTTGTCATGAAATGGTAGAACTGAGTTGTTAAAGTTCGATACCGTCGGCCATTAAAGGACACATTGGTGTAGCGTTTTGTTAAAGACACGGACAGGACGAATCATCAATACCATGAAAAAGAATTTCATAAAGGTGAGCCCAGTGTCATGTTGTTAGTAGCAACAATTATCCATCAACCAGCGAATGAACCATCAGCGTTCACTGCCAGCTCTCCATCACACAAATCAGTCTTGATGGCTGCATGGAACAAGCTCACAGCCACCTTTAGATCTGCTCTAATGTCAGATCCCATTCCTTTAATCCCCCACATCCGCCATTAGCACAGTCGTTAACCATTTTTGTACCGGTACCTCTCTGAGCTTTAGCTGGAAGTTGCATCACCTCCCTTTGGGCCACATTTAGAGCTTTTTGCAGTGGAGCGTGCTGAAACGGCTGGGCAAAATAAAGAAGCACAGTAATATGCCAAATTAGGTGCCTAGCAAAGTAAAGTCTAAAAATAATCACACAGCACAGACATTTACAAGGAAGTCGTGTGTTGTATCTATGCTTTGGAAACCATCTAATCTGTTTATAAAGTTGGGATTTGAAGGAAAATAAACTGGAAAACATCTACTAACTAATTAGAATAATTGGCATCAACTTAACAGAATGACTGGGTATAAAAGGAAGTAAGGGGGTACTTAAGGAGACAAGGGGAGGAAGACGATGTGGGCTAATTGATTAGTAATTTCAGAATAACGATTCTGAGAGTTAACTTTCAGATTAACTACGTATTTCATTATTTATGTCTCAGAAACATTCAAAGAAATCTCTGAACATGATTTAATCTACCTAAAATTATTGATGCTCTTTCAAACTTTGGTGAAACTTTATTTGAGTAATAATACCAAGTATTTTGGTCTAGTTTAATCTCAACTTTGTATTAAAAGTGTCATGATTTACCAAATGACACTTTATGACAATATTCATGAAGACTTACTCATGTTCATGACAGGTGTTATGTCATGTTTATGACGGCGTCATGACAGTCTTATCATGACGCCGTCACATAAAGTGTTGCCAAAGATCTTAATTCAGAGTTTCCTTGTACTAGCTAACCTCTGGAACAATACACGTCTTTGCCTATAAAACTGTTGCATCTGTCCGATCAGCTTCCTGACCGCTACCTAAATGTTCGTAATATTCAACCTACATGTCACACTGGTAGCTTTTTTTGTCCTTAACTACATTCCTGACCGTGTTTAAATATAAAACTTGTACCTCCCATATGACGAACCGTTGAACAAACCTCTGCAGTCTCTGGAGGTAGGATATGAGTTTTTGATTTGGATCATTAAAGATGTCCTCCAGCAGAGCCGCTTTAATTCCTGGCAGTGGGAGCTATTCTTGCTGTTCTTTGTCACTCATGCGCTCCCACACAGTCAAACTCAGCTCATTCTCCATTTGGTTACCATCACTGTCCAGTAAGCCTCTCAGCCATTATCTCCGGGAAGAATCAGCGGCTGATCTCTGCTCCTAAAAATGTATTGCTATTCTGTCATAATGTCGTTCAGACCGTCTGCAGCGCTCCTGTCTGCGGCTTTCACTTCTTCCTCTTTGTCAGAAAGGGTTCGGCCCCGGCCTCCATCAGCCATCTGTTTACCCCGCTTCAGCATCGACACCAGTGTTGAGACAACAAGGGCAGTTCAGAGTCATCCTGGTTTTAATTTGCAAAACTACTGTGACTTCCATTTGGGTCTCTACTGCTTCTAAAAACCCAAGCGCTTAAAAAAAAACCCACCTAGATGGGTTTTTTGGCAATAACTTCATGTTTGTTTTTTTTTTGTTGTCTGGAAAATAAGCCCTTTCGAAACAAGTTGCATTCCACGGGCAGTGTGCCGTTACCTAGCAACCCCAGCCAAAGCCAGCCCCGTTACCTAGCAACCCAAGCCGAGTTCCATTTGAAATAAAACAAAACTAACTTATAAGTAACTTTTCAGCAAGAAACAAGAGCTTGTTTTCAGTAAATAATTCCTTAATTTTGAGAGATAAATTCACTTCTCACATGGTAAGAATATTTTGTTATAATTGAAATAATCTGCCAGTGGAGCTAGCGCTTTTTCATCAATTTAAGGAATTATTTACTCAAAACAAGTCGATATATTATGCTGAAAAGTTACTTGTAAGTTGAATAACACAAAAGTAAGATATTTGCACTACAACGTAGACCAGAATTGCTAAAGATTTTGTGTTTTGGCAGTGTAGTTAGTACAATTCTTTCCATTTGATAGATCATTTTAAATTTTTGTTGTGTGCTATTTGGGGACAAACAAAATTTCACCCCCTCTGAGGATCAATAAAGTATTGTTATTATCATTATGTTCCTAATTTAACTAAAGACTATTTAACATGTGATATAATTCATTAGTGTAAATCCACTATAAAACTGTCAAATTTGAGCTTCTATAAAGTGAGAAAAAAACAAACAAACACCTAAATGCATAAAGTAGAATGAATTTATTAGCAACTGATGGGCTTGTGGACTTTGCCGTTCTGTCAGCTTTGTTTACCCCTTTAATTCGCAGAAGAGTTGATCTGATCTCCGTTCTTCCCTCACCATCTGTCGGTGTGGACTAAGACGTTCTCCTCGTTCTCACCGTGGAGTGGTTCACGTCCCCGTTGACGAGAGATTTTCATTTGCATTTCATATCAAAGTACAAATTACTGGCTTGTTTATGAGCCGGGGTTTTACATCAGCATCAGCAGGCTCTTTTGGGCATTCTGCGGTTCATAAAAAGAATTAAAAGACCCTGTGTGTTTCTGTACATGGATGTTTTTGATTAATAAATGTTCCAGACAACAGGCTCGTGAGCTCTGTTTGCAGAAAAGAGTAGCTGTACCACAGGTGTGAAGATCCCCGCAGAAATGTTTACCTTATTAACTTTTTAATCAACAAGAGGCCAAAATTAAAGCAGAGAAGATTACACAAAGTTCACGAGGTGTTCAATCATAAACAAAAACATTGAACAGCTTGGAAAATTAATCTGGGACTTTCTGAAGAAAATTGCTAGATGCCATTAAGCTGGTCTTGTTGAATCCTACTGTACTTTTATTAGTTTAATTAAATCCATTTTTATATAGTGTCATCTAAAGGCACTTGAAGAAAATATCCAATTTGTATACATATTGGATGTTTGTGAATACATAATGCATTACAATTGAATACTAAATAATGCAGTTAAGTTTAGTTCATTATTCAAATTTGGAAAGGAAACAAAGCAGTTTGCTGTGAATTGGTAGCTGTGTTTTGATTGCAAATGTGCACCAAACCAGGGTAGAAAAAACACTATTTCACAATCGCAGTGTTTCCAAAGACAGAATTAAAATCACATGTGAATAAGTTTGTTCACATAAAAATTAATTTAAAAAATCACCTTTATACTATTTCCTGTCGTCTTCTTTGTTGTTTCTGCCAGTAGCAACATCTGGTTGTTGATCACATGCTGGAAAAAAAGTGTTTCCAGTGCAGTTTTGTGAAAAACACAAAATTTGATACAGCTGAAAAAACATCTCTTCCTAGTATAAAAACTTACTAATGGAAAACGTTTCTTTTTTATTTTGCAAAACTGGCTTTTCCTATTTATTTTCGGAATTTCAATTTGTGCAATTTTGAGATCAATAGAAACGCAGCTAGTAGCACATCCAACTTGTTTTGAATTCCCATTATAAATGAGCGTAAAACTTTGTCGATATTTTGCTTGTCAAAACACAATTTCTATATTGCGATGTTTTTATTCCATCCATCCATCCATTGGTGTCTATCTCCAGCTGTCAATGGGCGAGAGGCGGGGTCACCTGGACAGGTCGCCAGGTCATATCAGGGTTCATTACATAATAAACCCAATTAAAATCACATGTGAATAAGTTTGTTCACACAAGGAGTCATTAAAAACATGCAGCCCCATCTTTGTCCTACCACTTCCTGTCGTCTTACCCGTCGTTTCCGCCAGTAGTAACATCCTGTTGATAAGATGACTCGTTTGATGTGAAAAAAGTGTCCATTACTGTTTTGCAAAATACACAAATTTCTATGTCTGAAAAACCAACTAATTTTAGCAGTTTATTTTTTAATTGGCATGCCTCTATCAACCAAATTTATTTTCGTAATTCTAATTTTTTTTTACGGTCAATGGAAACACAGCCAACTATGTAGTTTCAACACTGATAAGTTTAAGAATTTTTTGTTTTTTTAACCATAAATGCAGTTTGTCTTCAAAAGCTAAACCCAGTTGAGCATTCCTACTTTTATATTTCAGAGTCTAACCAATATGCATTTAAATACGGATGGAACGTGAAGTTTCTAATTTAAGTCCTATCACTTTCAGAGTTCGATCCTGACACCTCATTGTGTTTGTTTGTGTTTGCTCCAGCAACTCCAGCCTTTCAGTTACTTTCTCGAAGGATTTATTCTATTATAATCCTTCTCTGTTGTTTTAATTGACAGCTTTCTTGTTAGGACCCCTTTTCCTGTCAAGCATCCAGGTGCAACAGCTCATTAAGGCCTACAAGCCCACCCTTTACTATTCAGACTCATTTACATAATAATTCTGGCTACTTCTACCTGGAGGTGTAAATACAGCAACGTAAAATTCACATCCCCTGCTGTCTGTGGGTTTGATGGAGTACCAAGCAGGTTTTATGTGTTTACCTGCTTTGATTTAATGAACCATGATAGAGTGCTGTTTGTGTAACCTTTTTTAAAGCCGATACTCTTCGTTTATTTAATTAATGATCCAGTTATTATCAACAGCTGAGTCCATGTATGTGGCTGACCCCATTAAAGATGTCTTAACCACACCGTAGGATAATTAACATCACTTGATCTGTCATATAGTTGGAAACAAACGCTTTAAATCCAGAAGGCAATACCTTGGATGTGTAATACTAGCACAAAAACCTTTAAAAGTTTCTGGAACCTTTTTCTTTTAGCAGTGCAATATTATCAATATTGCTAAGAGTATCTTTTCACAGATCATTGCGAAAAAAGTTACAATTTAACAATTGTTTCTCACCCAGGCCTTAGCAGAATGGGATGTTGCTGATTTAATTTATTTTGGCATTTTATGATCTACTAGTCCTAGAACAGATTATGGAATTCTGTTGTTGTTTTCTCTGAATATTTGCTTCAAATTTATCACTTAGTCTGCGTATTAGCTGGACAAACTAATGAAGTATTTACTGGTCACTTTTTGATGATTCGAGTGAATAATTGGTTGAATTTAGCTTTCATGTAGAAATAAAAGTTTGTTTCTTTTTATCCAGTAAATGTATGGTGAGATGGGAAACAGTAGCTGGGTAAAAATGCACAAATTGAAATTATGAAAATTAATTTGCTTACTGGAAACACGACAATTTTGAAAAAACTTGTTTTTCAATAAAAAAATTTGCTTTAGGATTAGGTGATTTTTCAGCTAAATTAAATTAATTAGTGTATTTTAAAAAATTTGCAATGGAAACACTTTTTCGCATCACATGATCAACAACAAGATGTTACTGCTGGCAGAAATGACAAATAAGACGACAGGAAGTGGTAACAGGATGATGACTTGTCATGATTTTAACATGTAAACAAACTTTTTCAGATGTAATTTTAATTGTGCTTCATCTTATTAAATATCATTTAATAAGATGATATTAAATACATCTTATTTAATAGAAACACCAGAACTATGTGTGTGGTGTTTTTTTTATATATATTAGCGGATTATCAACAAAGTTTTATGCACATTTGTAATGAAAGCGCAGCTACTGACAGCAACGTCAAAATAACTCCAGACGTTCAGTTTGAAACTTTCTGCACAGTTAGTCACAGACAGGTTTGAGTAAATGTGACTTCATGTCAAAGCTGATTTTACATGCATTTCATGACAAAAAAGAACTAGTTGAACATATTGGCCTAAATATGTTGTCACTTTCCTCTTAACCCAGGGGTGCCCAAAGTCGGTCCTCGAGGGCCGGCATCCTGCATGTTTTAGTTCTCTCCCTGGTTTAGCGCACCTGAATCCAACAATGGCTCGTTAGAAGGCCTAAGAAGAACACTGACATGCTGAAAAGGTTGTTACTTCCACCAGAGAGAGAACTAAAACATTCAGGATGCCGGCCCTCGAGGACCGACTTTGGGCACCCCTGTCTTAACCTAAATGTTTTTGTTTGTGAGCTTGACATTTTGCTCATGCTAACTTTGTTGCTAGCTAACTAGCTAAAGAAATACTAGCTCCACTGGCAGATTATTTCACTTATTACAACATATTATCCCCATGTTTTAGGTCTTTACATATAACTAGCACATTTTCATTAATATTAATGAATTATTTTGTTAATATAAGCCCATATTTCTCACTAAAAACTTACTTGTAATTTAGTACACTTGAAATAAGACAAAAACTCGACATTTGCACTAGAAACTAGACAAAAATATTTAAGACTTTTTGTCTGTGCAGTGTACTCACTATCTGTTGCTGAAATATTACACATTTTACTGATATTTTACACAATTAACACCATTTTTATGAGAATCAGGTACATTTTTCTGATCTTGTTTATCAGGAAACAATTACCTACATCTTATTTGGTTATTTTATCCAAACAACAATAATTTTTCAGTTTTATTTTTGAAAAGGAGAGAACCTTTGACTCAATTATTTAGCTATAAGTACAGCACAGGCTGCAGTAAAAGCAAGGCTATGGCATGAAAACATCGTGTTGCATTCACAGCGTGAGCCTGAGCCCAAATTGGTTGTGAAATAAGTGTTTATTAAGGACAAAAGATCAGCAGAGATAAGCCTCGCGCTGCATGCAGACTGAGGAGAAACGTGGGGAGCTCAAGCCTGGCAAACACGGGGACAGCTGGAGAGTCGCAGCTACAAACAGTTGATTCTCACTTTATGCCACATGAGGAGATTTGAATAGATTTCCAGCTCTTTGTGTCGGTTCTGCTGTCGCTCCAGTCTGGAGGGAAATCGAGAGTCCACCATTTGTAGGATTTTGTGGCGTTACATTGTCATTCAGCGAGCGTGTGAGAAACCCCGGTCAGTTTTTCTTGTCTTTTTACCAACTAAACTCATTTAACCTTCCTCCTCTTTGATCATGTTCTCTTCGCAGGAGGAGGCCGCGGTGGCTCCTCTGGCCACGCCGCACAGCAGACTAATGATTAAAACTTCTTTAAATAACGTCAGAAATCCCTTGCTTATTATTTCTCCCTCTGTTCTTCCATTCTATAATGACAAATCTTGGACCTTCAGAGTATACACAATTATTATTCCTTTTTTCTTCTGCTTCCCGTGGAGACGCTGCCTGGGTTGTTTGATGAGTGAATCCTCTGTGGTCTTTCTCCATTGTGCCTCTAAAATAAAGCACAATTTAAATTAAGCCCTGCTTCGTCTCTCATGTATTGCGCTGTATGTTTCTTTTTTTTTATCCGACACTGCTTCCAGGAACTGGAGTTTTCTAGCTGAGAAAATGTAGTCTGCCGCTCCCGATTGTTTGTTTTTTCTTTCTAATCTTCTTGTAGAGCTCTGATTTAAGATCTTCTGGGTTCGCTAACCTTCAATTTGGAGAATCTTTTGTTTTTCTGCTGCGGATGGGGTTCAAAAACTGTGCAGAGGTTCAGGGCTTATAGGTGAGCATCGCATTCTGAAATTAAGTTGATCTTTAGGAAAACTAGAAAAAAGTAAGTATTTTTGTGGAACGTATTTCTTTTAACATTTGTTTTCTGAATGCTTTAAAACATAGATTTCATAAATTTGACTGACTCTTTAATTGTCTTGTTTTGTTTAATTGATTTTTTTTTTAATTAAATACGGATTATTTTAAATTTTTGTCTTCAAATAACGGAACATTTCCGCTCATTTTGTGTTAGTGTGTTTTGTTTTGTTTTAATTCGTGTTTATCTAGTTTTTTTTTTTTATATTGCCCACATTTTTATTATTTACACAGTGCTTTACGTACTCATTGTTTATTTAAAAAAAGTAAATATTACTGTGTATACTGCAACTGTACACCATTAAACATGTAAACTGTGTAAAGAAAAAGCAGCTAAATGTATTTAACAAACACACAATAATTCAGAAACAAACAATAACTGTGGCTCACTTTTTATGTTTCAATTTAAATTTTGTGAGAAATATTTACTGCTTACAATAATTGCAATAATTATTTTAGACTTTAATTCTTAAGTAATAATCGGTCTATAGTGATTTCCAAAAAAAAAGAAAGAAAAAGAAATCCAGATAATTAGAACAGAATAAAAACCAGTTTTAGTCATTGCTTTATCTTATAAACCTTTAAAGGCCTTAAAAAAGTCTTAAATACATTAGAAAAAAGATACGTTGGCCTTAAATACAATAATTACAGGTCTTAATTTTGTGGTGGCAGAACTATTTTATATTGTACATTTGATGTTTGAGTCGTGTAGACATCTTCACTGCTAACTAGCTGCTAGCGTGGCCTTCCTAGCTAGCTGCCTAGCTAGCTTTTTGCAAACTTGTTTACCACTGGGTCACTTCTGTTATCAACCAAAAAAAGCTCTGCAGTATTACTATTATACTATCTAAAACATTAGATTTTCTTTTGTATATTTCTCTCGTGATGAAAGTCTTAAATTTCATTCATGGCAGTCTTAAATACATTAGAAAAATGTAAATTGGCCTTAAATACATTAGTAACAGGACTTAAATTTTGTGGTGGCAGGACTATTTTACATTATACATTTGATGTTTGAGTCTTGTTCAGATATCTTCACTGCTAACTAGCTGCTAGCGTACCCTTGCTAGCTAGCTTTTTGCCACTGGGTCACTTCTGTTCCCCCCAAAAATACGACCTTTGTACTACTACATTAGTATCTAAAACATAAAATTTTCTTTTGTATTTCTGTTATGATGTACAGTAGGTCTTAAATTTCATTCATAGAGTTCTTAAAAAGTCTTACATTTTACAAATCAACAAAACCCTGATTTATGCTGTGAGTAAATGCATTTACTAATTACGTTACTTTTGAAAGGGTATTGAAATGCACCCCACTTTTTTCTGTTGGTTCATAAAGTCCCAAGAAATTCAAAGTCAGTGTTTGGAAACTGATACGTTTCCACCTAACTGCTGTTGTTTTTCACATATTTTTGTCCCCTCTTTTTAAACTTTGCATTAATGTTTTCCCCTATTTTGTCATTATATCATCTTGCCACTGTAGTTTACGCTTTGGGAGCCCCTGCTTTCTGGTTTCTTTCAACTATTCATCCCCTGATGGCTTGGCCTGCTTGAGTCATGGATTTGGACATTGCTTTCATGTGAAAAATTACTTTTACTTCACTTTTTTTCTGTATTCCCTAACCCCACATTTGCACTATCCTTCTCTTCATTGTATCAACCCTTTTCCCTCTCGAGTATTTGAGTTTCCCCCCAGTTGGGGTGAGATATTTTGGGAAGTTCTTGGGTTCTGCACGCGTGTTTGTCATGTTTGGTCCACGCCTCTCCGAGCATGTCCCTTCCATATCTCTTTTTCACAGACAAGGTCTCTGTGGAAGACAGATCTCGTCTTTCCCTCTGCGCCGGCACACACTGTGGTCCCGTCTTTCCAATTTCCCTCCCTTAAAAGCAACAAGAATACATTTCACACCCAGTTTGCATGATTTTTTTTCCCTTTTTGTACAACTTTTCATTCCAACCTCTAAGCTTTCGCTTCAAGCACTGGATTTAAATTTTTTTCTGTGTTTAACTCACCTTCAGTTGGTGTAAAACAGAACCGGCAGCGTTCAGGATGAAAGTACTCTGCTGTGTTCAGAGACGTTTGCCCCTGTGGGCTGAATTTCAAAAAACGGTGCAAATCCATACAGATCTTCGCCGATAGTTTTGGAAGATGTTTCTAAATTCTGTTGCATGTTTAAACACCAACAAAGGAGCATTTTCTTCCAAAGGTGGGCTGGGCGGTTGAATCCACAGTGAGGGAATCAGGCTGTGTGCTGTGACTACCCAAGCAGGGTGGGAGGAAGAAAAAAAAAAAGAAGAAACCGGTTTCGGGTCAGTAAGCAGGGGCACGTTAATCTTACGTGACTGCCCAGGTAGCATGATGGGAAACAAATGGAGTGTCATTTCCCACCAAATGACTCAGCAGCATGGGACAAGCGGCAGGCCGAACAGCGGAAGTAAGCACGATGTGACGCGCCGTACACAGAAAACAGGACGCTGACAAATGGCTGGGCAATAAAACGTAGAGGACATTATTATCTGGTGACACGGCGGCGGACAAAGCTTATCTAACCCTAAACCCCAAAGTCTGGAATAAATATATATATATATTAAAACTCTTACGTGTTCAGAATGTTAATGAACTAATTCATTCGTAGAGTGTTTTCAGACTTGGTTTGACTGGCGATATCTACACAGCACCTGTAAGATGACATGAAGTAGGCCTAAATGGCTCAAAAAGCAACATATCAAATCTGAAAAGATGAGAAACAAATTCATTGCCTTTTGCCTATTTGGAAAGGGAAAATGAGGAAAATATAGACCAGCCAGAGGAGTGACCATCCTCCAAAAATGTCTCACTTTGTTTTTGTTTTTCGCATTTAAAGGAGGTTTCTTAAAGTCTTCTGTTCAGTTCAATTCCAAATGCTTTATTTATATGAAGTTAAGGGTGTTTTCACACCTGATAGTCTGCTAGATTCAGTTCGATTGGGGATCAGAGTTGCAACATTTGTTACATTTTCAGAGGTTGCCGGTTCACTTTCACACTAAACTATGTCAAACAAACCAAACTTTTGAGCAACATCTTCCCCTCCTCGCCTTTGGGGGCGCTGCACCAAGAACCTCTGAAGGAAACAACATGAAAACCTCTGAAGAAGACACTGAGCCTAACTACCTTCTTCACAAAATAACAAAAATAGAGAGACATCAGATTTTAGTGTTTGTTGGATTTCTCTTTTTCTCCTGCTAGCGCTAGACTTGTGCGTTTGTTTTGATTGTATTTACCCAGAATTCCCTACTGTAGCCCACTTCCTTCTTTTGGAGTGGTCTCCGGTCTGCTTGGCGTTCCCATATGCATTCGAACCGCACCAGAGTTCAGTTTGACCAAACTGAGACCAAGGTTTATAGGTGGACCAGAGATCTTTTTTTTTGATGACCATAACTTCCTTCTTCACGATATGTAAACAAAAATGGAGTAACGTCAGATTTTAGAGGTTGCAGGATTTCTCTCATCTTTGGTAAAAGACAAAAACCATTTCTCCTGCTAGTGCTAGACTCATATATTTGTTTTGGTTGTATATCCCCAGAATGTACTTACTACCAAACTAGCAAATTTAGCTTAACTAATGTAGCTTTTATCTGCTAGCTGAGATGGACATGTAGCCTTCGTGTTTGTTACTACATGTACTTACTCTGCCAGTCACCAGAACCCTGTATTCACACAAAGAATGCGTATGTTTTTTACAAATCCATTTAAACACCGACTTTATGAATTGATAGATTTCAGGCTGTGAAGCTCCTCCATTGTGTATAAACTCTTTGTGTTCACTAGTTAGTGAACTACGTCACAGTAGATCGGAGGCAGCTTGTCCACATCGTCTGACATATTTTACTTCTCCGTCTTATATGGGTTGATCCCAACAGCAGCCATTTTGTTCATGTATTGCTTTCTCGTACATTGGTCAAGAGTGTCTACATATTTTCTTTTTGTTGGTTTCGAAGCCATGGGTCTGGTCTTGCCTACCAAGGTGGCGCGGATCACTTTCAGTTGAGACTTGTGGTAACTATGCATAGAGCATTATAGGGAGATAGAGCTTCTCATTCAACATTGGCTTCTGACTTCAAATTCCTAAACCTCATGAAAAGCTTTCCCAGAAGAGTCGACACAGCTATAACCTCAAAGGGTAGACTGACAATAAATGGTACAAGCAGCAGGTAAGACTTTTATGACATAAATTGAGAAGATTTAATTATCTATAGCAGAAGTATGTTATGATTGAACAGCAGGACACAAATTGACAGAAGCATTTTCCGTTGGTTCCAGGCTCCTGGACATTTCCCCATAGAGCTTTAACAGACTCAACCTGCTAGGTAAAGTCCTCAGGGTTGAAGAACCAGGCCTTGCTGCAGGGAGTAGATCTCCTAATTGGCTTGGAAGCTGTTTGACATTCTCTCCAAGAAGTTTTCCAGGACACCGATTCACACACTGACATGGACAAAGCAGCTTAGCTGAAAAGGAAACTACCTCTCTGTTTATATTTCCACATAAGTGGGTAAATATGTCCTTCAGCCTGGTGTATTTCTTCTCAGATGCTTTTTTTAAAGGCGGTTCTTGCTGCTGCGAGGTAATTTACTTTGAACAGTTGGGATGTAAAACACAGTGACTTTCATGGATAATTGTGTAGAACAAGTGAGCAGTTTGCCGCGTCAGCTAAAAGAAAAAAGGTCCAACTTTGCAGGTAAGAGTGGAAAGAATGGGAAGCAGGAGCCTTCAATGATAAATAATTCATCCAAATATATTTAAAAGACTTCTGACATATTTATTCAGCGTGAAGCTGTAGAGGATGTGTCTACTTCAGTGGTTTTGATGCAAAACAGGCGTCTGTTTCTGATTATCATCTGTTTACTAATTGATTTAACAGCTGTATTAAATTCACAGGAAACTCATTGTTTATATCAAAGAATATCCGCAGTCTCTCAAACGTTTGCGCGTTTTCTCACGATTCGAACACAAAGGATGTCCACACATCCTTAAAAAGTCTTAAATTAATGTATCTTAAGTCAAGGCATTAAAATGTGGCTGGACTATTTAATCTCGCATTCTATGAATACTTAAGACCATTTTAATGCATAATTATATTAACAGATAGGTTGTAAGGCCCTAAATGTATTAAGTTTATTTAAAAAAGTTACATTGGCCTTAAATATGTTCTTAAAGCCCTAAAATGTCACAAACTCATTTTTAAAAGCTAAGTTTGACTCAAATATGTTAATCATAGGTCTTAAAGCCTTAAAATGTCTTAAATTAATATTAAAATAGCCAAGTTAATCTTAAATATGTTAAGTGCAGTTCTTAAGGCCTTAAAATGTCTTAAATTCATTTTTTTTTAAATTACACTGGCCTTAAATATGTTAATCATAGCTCTTAAATTTAGTTGCAGCCAGACTATTTAATCTCATTTTATATGTAGTTGTTTTTTCTTGTGGAATTGCTTCATTGCATTTTGTAACTCAAGGCCATTGCGGCTAATGGTAAACAGCTGCTAACATACACTTGCTAGCTAGAACAAGTATATTAGCAGCAATATTAGCAGGAACCATTGGTTCTGGTTTCTGCAGAACCAATGGAGGTATGAGGAAAATGTAGCTAGCTAAAAAAGCTAGCTACCTAGGATCTATTGACTTAAAACAAACTCCTATATCTTGCTGTAAACTTACATATAAGTTAATTTTGTCTTATTTAAAGTGCAGTCAGACTTTTACCCAAGAAACTTGACCAAAAATACAAAGATTTTGTGGATTGGCAGTTGTTAGCATTACATGGTGACCAAACTACTAGCTCCCAAAAACGAGATGCAAACAAAATTCCTGATTATTGGAAATATAAACTGTAGTAACAGATTTATATGGAGATTAATACTCTAGGTTTATCTGCTTTTTTCTCTTTTTATGGTCACGTAAAAACTAAATCTGAAATATTTCTTGCATGTTTTCTCAGACTGAAGCAAAAATAAAGCTTTCAGCATCACATACAGTCTTATGTATGGTAATAAGCATTGATTTTTCTCTTCCAAGATTGTTTCTTTTTTGTTTCTTTGGACGGTGGCCTTTCCCCAAGTCTTTCTTGGAAACTTTTTAGATTAATAAACTCCTGACAATCAATAGCCAACCAGAGCGTGCAAGTGAGCAGGCTTTGGTGCAAATAAACATCATCTTTCTTCTCATACTTTTACATTTTCCTCCTCCGGATTATTTCCTTTAGTTTCTCAAATCTGCATGTCGGCTCTCTGGAGCTGCCCGTCAACGCCGGACCGTGCCGACAGATCCAGACTTGGAGGCATCGTAGCGTGATCCGAGCCGTGACTGGGGTCAACCTGAGGGAGACAGGTGTCAGAGAGACCAACAGGTCCCATGTGGGTAAAGGTTCACCATTAATGCCCCGAGGGCTCCTTTGTGGGGAGCGACATGAGGTGGAAGGATCCGGATGAATACTGATGATGCCAGCTTCGGCGCGCAGACTAAAAGCAGCAGGTGGTCGAGAAGAAGAGGGCGCAGGGATGATATTATTTATTTATCAACTCAGGAACTGGGAAACCTAATCTGAAAATTTGATGCGGTTCTTGCATCATTTTTTTTTTTTAACAAAGATTAAAACACGTCACATGGTGACTTGCTGGAACCTGAGAGACTGTTTTTAATTAGAGCAGGCATGTAGAGAGAGTATAATTTTGTTCTTATCAGCTGGATGCAGCTGGATGCAGCGAATTTATCACAGTTGCTCTCATCTCCTTGATAAGGTTTTCCTCCTCAGACTGGTGAACGTTCAAATAAGACACAGAGCGAAGCTTTCTGACAGATTGTTGCTGGCAGCTTTGTGAAACAAGTAAACCTTGAGTCATTCTGTACACTCCTTTGCACAGATATGGGATTTCTCCTTCACTTGTTCATTGAAGATTTTCTGGTCTGCAGCTGGTATGGTTTTCATGGTTTGTAGATTTATCAAATGCACTGAAAAAGTTTTCTCTTGGATGGGGAAGCAAAAAGAAAGAGGCAAATCACAGTTTGATAGTGGAAGAGTCTCAGCATCACTACAAATCCAATAAAGTGAAGATAGATATGACCTCAAAGAGACTCCTTGGAAGGTAAAGTATGTTCTAAAAGCAAGTTTTGTCAACCAATATCCCCAAGAAGCATCGTTGAACCACGATTCTGGAGCTTTCAGAGCTCCAGAAACCAAACCATTTTGGAAAGATCTTTGGTGTTTTATAGTTCACCAATCCATTTTTGGAAGCCAAAGTAGTAGGGCTACATAAACCACAGGCCCTACTTGTAAGAGGCAGGTGAACAGAAGACTCTTTGGAAGGTAAGTTGGGCTGTAGAGACAGGTTCCTTGCAGTTTGACTAGTGTTGTTCTCTCTAAATTGAAAAAGCATTGTTGAACCATCGTCCGGAACATAAAATGGCATAAGGGTCTAAGCTAAACTATCCATCCATCCATCCATCCATCCATTTTCTAGCAACCTTGTCCCCTAGTGGTGTCTATTACCTAGAGGGGTGCTGCTGCCTCTCCAGCTACGTTCCGGGCGAGAGGCATTTTTATCCTTCCTCTCTACACTTTAACATGAAATAAAGCAATGAGCATCAACAGTTGCCTTTAAATTGCTCCAGCTCCCATTTGATGTCATCGTTATTTCAGACTCATTGTTATGAGGGTTTTGTTTTCTTTCTAATTTGAAAAAAAAAAGAGAAAAATGTCAATATTGTCCACAAGGACAGGCCGAGTGCTTAGAAACATGTCTGTCACTCAGAGAGCTGGAGGTTTTTCAAATTGTTTTTATTGTAATGGAGAGGTTACTGCCTGAAATGATGCAAAAACAAAAATAACCCAAGCGCTCCACTTTGAAAGTGTCGCAGCTCAATCTCGACCCTTCATCCATTTTCTGTGCTGCTTTTGAAAATAGGGACTCAAAATCCTAAATTTGACATCTGTGTCGAAATGTTGGAGACTTAATATGAAAGTTGCTTTCTCTAGGTAAAAAATAACATTTTTCATGTCGCCGTTTCTTTTATTTTAAGTTTCTTACAAGATTGAGACCGGTAAATCCAAAAAAATATGACAATATACAGTGATATGCATTAACATATAAATATGCCAGATTATAAAGTTGTAGACAGTTTGGATCAACTGGAGAGTAACAGACGTTTTAAGAATTAAACTCTACATACCCCTTTACGACAGGGTATTACCGCATTGTTGATTAAAAAAAGGAGTTAATATTTTATCAAAATATCAAAAACATTTTTGCTCAAATTTGCTAGAAAAAACTCAAAAATTTTGAGATAAATCTAAGAAATTTTCTAGAGAAAAAATGGGAAATTTCTGTGTTTGAAAAGTAAAGAATTTGCTCAGAAATTTTGAGATTAGTCTCAGAAATAAAAGAAAACATGTAATAATCTGAATTTGAAGTCAAAAACTTGCAAGAAAGAAACGCAGAACTTTTGAGATCAACCTGAGAAATTTACATCTTTTTTTTCCTCAAAGATTTCTGAGACTGATCTCAAAAGTTCTGCGTTTCTGTCTGAAAACTCAAAGAAAGATCAAAAATTTGTTAGAAAATCTCAGAAATTTTGAGGGGGAAAAAACATGAGCATTTTTGAGATTGAAAAGTTTTTTTGTTTTTTATAGAAAAACCCCTCAAATTTTCTACAAAAATCTTGGAAATTTCTGGGGGGTTTTCTATGCAATTTCTGAGCTTAGCCTCAAACCTTCTGTGTTTTTTAGCAAATTTTTGATTTTTCAAATTTGTTTTTTGTAGCAAGTTTTTTGGCAGAAATGTACTCCTACATAATTGTTTCTACCTACATTGACGCCATTGTTTCACTTTAGCCTTTAGCAAACTTCTGACATTTATTTTATCAAACATCTAATATAACATCAGAGAATATCTGAGCTTTTATATTAGTTTATATTAAACTATTTTATTTTATGTCTTTCCCATTTTGGACATAAAATTGAGCTTTTATATGTGAAAGGTGTACAATCTTTATTAAGTATACTTGTAATGTTGAAAATAAGCTGATAAACTAACATATTTAATAAATTTATGCCTTCAAACAAATTTAGCACATTTATCCTGCAAAATTGGGACTTGAGGTAAAATTCTTTGACACATACCTGAGGGTATTTTGGTGAAAATTTGCTCTTTGTTGTTTTACTTTGGTCTACATTTGGCCCTAGCAGTTTTTTTGTGTGTGCATTGAGTTTAAAAGTAGCATAAAACTCCAGAAAGAGATCTTAAGATTTATCAAAAGCACCTGCAGTTCGGTGTGGATTCCTCTGCAGTTGGTCCTGCTGTTCATTAAAGCCTCTTCCAGCCTGCGGCCGTGAAAAACTCGGACTGCCCCCTTCAGGTTGGAGCATCTGGAGGTTTATCTGAAATATTGACGTTTGACAAAAACAGAACAAATCCATAAGCAGAAATAAAAAAAAACAACCTGCAGGCTTATCTGGAGAGAAACGCACCACATAATCACGGACATGTTTTCGTTTCAACTCTTTGTGGTTTTGTTTTCGTTGGCCTTATCTTTCATTTCTATCCTCCTGGTAAAACAGCAGCAGGAACAGCTTGCTGAAAGTCACCGCGTATTAAAATAAAAATACGATATTCTCCTCAACTCCAGTTTCCTTAGCGGGTTTTTATTGCTTCTTCATATTCTATTACTTTTCCACATTCTTCTTGCTCTGTATTTATGAAGTCCAGGGTTCAGCAGTGGCATCGTCAGCTGCAGCTCGAGTCGAGTTACACTGTTGTCCCTCCAGGCAAGAAGGAAATAACCAAAAAAAAACAGGATAAAAATGAATCCATAGAAACTGGAAGTGAAATAAATGACACTGTCTGCTCTTTCACACTCCTTCCATTTAAATACTCACATTGCTAGAAAGAGAAAAGGCCTGAGTGTAGCTCGATGAAACGTGTCCATCACCGGCGTTTTGAGGGATATTTACAGATATTTCTAAGCACGGAATAAAAAGACACATAACCTTTTTTATTCTCACTGTCTTGGTGCCAGATAAAAATAAAATGTCCATGTTTTAAGTGAAATCAGGGTTTGTATCATCAATTTACAGTTGAAACCAGATATTTACATACACTTATTAAAAAGAATATATTTTTTCTCACCATCTGAAATTAAATTAAACTTTTCTTAGTTTAGGTCAGTTAAACTATTTCTATTTGCTCAATGCTTTTTATTGTATTTATGAATATTTAATATTCCTGGTGGCTCAATGATTTAGTGATCTGTGTAAATGAAATAAAGGTTGGCCTGTATTTTATACATTCAAATTTCAAAACACTGAATTTTGTTTGTCCCTTCAGTACAGCATACAATACAATCAGAAGGTATATTTTCAAATATTTTGTTGTTGATTTGGATTGTTTTGTCTCCAAAATGTGTTCAAACGTCCCGTCGAATGCTTGAAAAGAAAACGAGTTCTGTTCTGACCCGGGCTGAGGTGCCGCTCGGTGGGGAAGAAGCCAAATTACAGTTTGAAAATGAAGTCAAGGACAAAGAGAATCATCTTTAGAGACAATATTTAGTCATAATGATGACGCGAAAGATGAGGAAAAGAATATTGAAGCGACATCTCAAAGCATTTACCAGGAAGTTGGACGCAAATTGGTGGAAGAAAACCAAAAACGTTTAACACACATTATTCAAAAAATACTAAACAAATGTTCTTAATGTTGTTCCAGATTTATACGTATTGCAGCCTGAGGTTGAAATAATAACGTGAAAAATTATTTTCTTTAATTAACATTTTTAATTTATGTATTTTATATATAATTTTATCTTATTTAATTTTCTTATTTATGTTTATTTTTTAAAATTCAATAAATTTATTTAAATGTTTTTATTTATTTTTTTATTTGTATAATTTTATTTAAAATATTACTACTTTATAAAAAAAGTTAATTTTATTTAAATATTATTTAATTTTTTATTTATATTTTTGTTTTTTCTCTATGTTTTGCCGGGGTGGGAGCATGCTCTCCTGAGTTTGTTTTGTCGGTTCCTTGTGTTTTCTTTACTTATTTTCTCATATTTGTTTTACTTTCATTTACTAAGAAGAAAAAATGTTGGTCATTTTAACCAACTTGTTAAAACTGTCTTCATAAAAAGCAATTGCTTTGATTAAAAAAGTAATTTCAACACCTTTCATGCTTTGAATATGTTATTTTCCCCCTTTAAATAATATATTTTTATTTAATAATCAGTTTTGCTTTTAATATTTTGGGGTTTTCTTACCACTTTTTCCCCTTTGAGTCAAATGAATGCATCTCATTTAGAGATTTGACAAGATTATTCATGTTCTAATGAGAAAACACAAACTGCATATGAGCAACCAAGATGAATTTCTCTAAAATAAAGCGCTCATATCCAACGTTTACTGTTTGTTTCACACCTTTTCTGCAGAGAAAATGTGCCATTTCTGATTAGATCTCCATCTGTGGAACCATTTTTCTGCCACTTTGTTGAATTCTCTAAAACCCACAGATTTCAGCAGCGAGGATATGCGAGCGCCATGTTTATTAATAGTATTTGTTTTGCATGGATTCCCAAGACTTGTTGCTGACTCGGAGCCTAAAGGGGGAAGAGGAGGAGGAGGGGAGGGGATCTTTGGCGCTGCAGCTGCTGATGCATTTTCTCAGATTTTTTTCTACAGTTCACTTGGCTGCAGAGCTAACAGGAAGATAAAGCGGCGCATATATCTGTCAGAGGCTTGGTACGCATCACTTCCCCCTGGGAGGACGCCACGCCCAGGAGGGAAACGCCTCGATGATTACAACTCAGATTATGCAGGCGGGAAACCGGATGAGAAGAGCGGAAAAGTATGAAAAAGCAAGGTGCGTGCGCTTCAGGACAGATATCAGGAAGAGTAACGAATGGTTCACGATGTTAAAAAATAAATATTTACCCCGAATAGAGTTATTACTTCTTGTAAATGTTTAATGTTTCAATGGCAAAGGTTGGTACGGTAAATACAAAGATCAGTTTTAGTGACTGAATTTATGATGAGGAAAAACTATCCAAAGTAAAGTAATCAAACCCTAAATGGACTCGAGTGAGAAGAACTGATTCAATTAATTGATCAAATCTGATTAGCCAGACAGACGGATGTTTGATTGTAACCTTCAAAAAGTTTCCAGTTTTGTTTCGTTAGTCTTCAGAATATTTTCTCAATATTTTTGGGGAATCATTAAAGGGAATCAATTACACAAAATTCACTTTTTGCACATTTTTGTATTTCCATTTCTAAAACCCCAAACAGCAGTTCTTTGCTGTACTGTAATTCTGCGGTACTTTAAGCTTTTTGAAAAATTCCAACAGTTTCTGAAATGGGAGACGTTGCGCTTTCTACCCAGTATGGGGTTATTACGGTAATTTCACTCGTACCGTTGCAGGAAGCAGGTTTTTCTTCATTTTAATCTGGTGAAACTCTTTTAATAGACGGTAAGTTGCAAATAACTGCTAGACTTTGAAAGTTCCAGTTGTTATGGAGAAATAGGTTAAATTATTTACTCACAGGGGATTTAAAGAACTTTGTACAATTAAAATAAGCAAAAATATCCAGGCGGAGATTTGATACGCAGTCCTTTAAGGGTTATTAAGAGATTTCTTCATGTTTCTTTTTCATTCATTTTCATAAATCTTAATTTATTTCAAACGACAATTGGTTGTATGAGAGAAAATATGAAAACAAAACTATGTTTGAGGGGGTGAATACTTTTCCACAGCTGTTTGTAAGTGGGTTGATATATTTGATGGATTTTCTGGACCTTATGAAAGTCAACCCAACACCTCCATGTGTTCCTCCTGCTCTAAGTTTTCTTTTGCCTCCAGCAAATCAGATTAAAGTTCAACCTTTCAAGGTTTCTCAGACGAGCTGAAGAGCAAAAAAAAAAAGTCATATTGATTTTTTTTCTTTAGCACTTATCATATTTCATTTTGTCTCCGAGTTAATATTTCAACAACAGCATGGCAGGTTGTACAGGCTTTCTTTTTATCTCTCCGGCACTGAATTCAAGCAGAGCAGCAGAATAATAAAGAAACAAGACATTTCATAATATCAGTCGTTGTGAATCGCTGTCTCTGAAAATATTCACAGGATCTCGGTGCTGCGCCTCAAACGCCTCTTTACAGGCAATAAATATCTCTAAAGTACTCCGCATCTCCTGCTTGCTAAATACATCTGTCTGTCTTTCGCCAAATAAAGCTCCCACAATGTGCAACTCTTCAGGCAATTTCCTCTTTCAGAGCATATTTTGTTCTAAAAACCCCTGCGGTGAATAAAAGTTCTGAAATGCGGCTTCATGGTCGGTGTTTTTCAAGCCATAATTGGGACCTGTAGCTTCTACTTCACGTTTTCTGGATGATGCTTGACAATTATCTATAATTTTGCTCGTATTGAAGACAGAAATTGAAAATTAAAGATATTTTATAATTACAAAAAGTTGCTGTCTAATGAAATTTGCATCCAAACCAACCTGGCCCAATGGGAAAATAAACCCATCTGCATTCTTACACCCTTAGTATTTTGTGGTCAAATTTAGTGATCTGTAGGATAAGGAAAAACCTCAAACTGTACCTGTTTGACAACACAAAGTGGGCTAAAAAAATCTCAAAAAGCAACCAACTCATCTAGCAAAGTCAATACCTGGGTTCCCATTGACCGTACGATTGGAATTACAAAAATAATTTCTAATAATTTCGAACAAACTCACATTTTTTAAGAAGAGATGGCTTCACAACCATATTTGTGTTTCGCAAAAACTGCAATGGAAACACTTTTTGTTGCATTACATGAGTCACATGATCAACAACTGGATGTTACTACTGGTGGAAATGCTGAAGAAGACGGCAGGAAGTGGTATTGGGATGATAGCATAGCATGTTTTTTAATGGCTTATCCCGTGAACAAACTTATTCATGTGTGATTTTAATTGTATTTCTTAGTTAATGGAACACAGAAATTGCGAAATTGTATTTTTCGACATTAGCGGAATATTGACAAAGTTTTGTCCACATTTGTAAGTAAAACACACCCAGTGCGTAATTAATCTGTGAAAAACTTTCTAAAACAAATTAGCTTTTCAATAATATCCTAATTCATTGAACTGGTCTGAGTGGGTGGAGAACCCAAAAATTTTACTCAAGTAAAAGTAGTAAAAAGCAGCCTTCTAAAAAATGATTCAACTAAGAGTAAAAAAGCATTTGGTAAAAAGTCAACTCCGCTTCTTTTAAAAAAAACTTATAAAAATATAAGAAAAACTGTAGGTGTGTGTCTGTGTCTGGTGAATTTTAAAAACATGTTTCCATGTGTATTTTTGTAAAAACTGCAATGGAAGCACTTTTTTCACATCACTGGTCATGTAATCAACAATGTTACTACTGGTGGAAACGTTGAAGAAGACGACGACAGAAAGTACTATTACAGTGCATTATTTTATAATGTTTTTTAATGACTTATCGTGTGTGTTTTTAATAGAAATCCCACATTTGTGAATTTGTTTTTTTTTACATTCGTGCAATATCGACAAAGGTTCGAACACATTTGTCATAGAAAGCTTTGAGACTTCAATCAGTGGAAAATGCCACAACTTTCTCCAGTAGAATAGAAACAAAACTGAAGTTATTATCACTCAACCTAACAGCTTCAGTTATTGTAACTAGAAAACAGCAATAAGGTCCAAAATCTGACTGTAGTGATGGACTCTGACCTGATGGACTGACCTGAACCTTCAGTCACATGAAGACGGTTACAAAGTCGGCCTTCTATCACCTGGAGAACATTTCCAGGATTAAACAAGATCTAGAGAAACTCATAAATGTGTTTGTCTTTAGGCGCACTGATTTCTGCCACAGTGTCTTTACAGGTCTGCCTAAAAAAATCAATCAGATCCAGAACGATGCTGCTGGCGTTCTGACTAAAACCAGGAAGATGGAGCACATCACCCCAATCCTAAAGTCCGTACACTGAGAAAATAAATCACTGAACCACAATACATTAAAGATCTGATGTTGAAGAAGCAGCATTCAGCTTCTATGCAACACAAATCTGGAACAAACTTCCAGAAAACTGCAAGACAGCCGAAACACTGACTTCCTTTGAATCAAAGCTAAAAAAGTTGCATTTTATTAGTTGTAACTGAAACATTGATCAACATTTTTTATGTATATTTGACTGATAACTGCGTTTGACAAATAGGATGGTTAATTGCTTGCTTCATAATTGTTCACTGCATTTTTTTATGATGGAAAGCACTTTGAACTGCCTTGTTACTGAAATGTGCTGCACAAATAAGCTTAGACTTTAGCAGATTTTCCACTGGTAGATTAAACTAAAAGACAGCTGAGTGTCTATAATCTACAGGGAGGCACAGATATTAATTATGCAAAAGACGTTACCAACAACTGCATCGTCTTTAGCATCCCACATTTAAAAATAGGATATAAAATAATCAAAATGTAACGTTTTTGTTATTTCTAAACTTTCTGAAGCTGTGGTATACCTCCACGCTGACTCACATCTATTGTAGAAGCTGGATATTTGCAGTTGCCGGTAATCAGGGCTGCTTTGTTGTCTGCAGAAGACGGCTCAATGCTACTTTAGGAAGGGAACAAGAATAGCCTGAGTTTACGGTGTTTCACAGCTTTAATGCTTCCAAAGAGCGTTCAATAACAACAGCTAAAACACCGTTCTCCATCGGTAAACGTGTGCATCCCTCCGATCATCTCCACACACGGCGTTACGAGCCAATAAATAGCCTCTGCATTCATCTGCAGCAGATAAAGCACAATCATCCTTCCATCGCTTTGCCTCTAACTGTTCGATGTGTGTTTTTATTCCAGACGCTTCTTTTTGGCTTGAACTTCCACAGCTGATCGCTTCTTCTTCTCCTTCTTTTTTTCTTTTCCCCATTCAACAGTTTCTGCTTTGTTTATGATTCAAGGCATCCAAGAACCAGAAAATAACACACATTTCCTTCGCTTCGCCAGTGAGAGTTTCAGGAGAAAAGAAAAATGTGCCCTTGCTTTTGTTCTCGGGTCTGGTTAACAGGGGTGGGAAATGACTTGGAGACAAATAAAAATAGCAAATAAACTCTAAACAAGAAGAAGTTCAATGAAAAGTTGACCTTTTATCAAACAGCAGGGATTTTCTTTTATTTACACAGTTGAAAAGAAGGCAGGAGATACTAATTTCAAGCTAACTTTTTGTGCAAATGAACCTCCAATACAAAAAGAAAATTTGATCTTATCCTGTCTGGATGTCTCCTTAAAGTTTTCAGTTTGAATAAGCTGTCAGTGACAATGTTCCTGATTTCTACAGATTAAATATCTTTTTTCTTTCTCCTGCGATTTCTAAATAGTTTCTCATTCATCTTGAGAAACAAGACATTTCTCGACAAGATAATGACACAATTAACTCCTAAAGATCTCCAATAACGCACCAGGAAGGTGAAAACTGCATCATCTCCACGTGTGAAAACATTTTCTTAAAATAATATATCTGGATTGAACTGAAATTTACAAGTTGCAACATGTGAAATGTTGCAACTTTGGTCTCGAATCAAACCAGCACCATCACTGCAATAATTTGCTAACTTGCATCTTTTCATGTATTTCTAATATTGTATAAAAAATGTAATCTGCAAATTGTGCCGATTTTTTAAAAATCCAATACATAACTAAAATAATCGTTAGTTGCAGGTCAAATTCTAATAGGTTAAAGGGACAAACAAATGTGCAACAGCCAAAGTTTTGAATTAGTGATGGCTAAACACTCCAGTACGTCCCTAAAAGAAGGTTAGAAGAACAAAAAAATGGAGTTGCTGCAGATGAAATGTTATCATCGTCACCCATATTGTAAACTCATCACGATACCTCAATCACTGTAATAACCCTGGCAACCGAAACTCAGCGATGTCTGCTGGCCAGCCGGGCAAGCATTTATAAGATCTTGTGCCAGGCCCAGAAGTCTGACATTATTTGGCGGAGACAGTAGCTTGGCAGCAGCAGCGCTAACAGGAGGGGCACAGAGAAACTGACAGGCAGCCAACAAAACCCAACTACAGTAATGCCTTTAAACGACTTGAAAGTCAAACTAATGTTGCAGCATCTTAGAGGAAATACGGGGCAGAAAAGTTAGGCTTCTGAACAAGAAAAAGCAACTGAGTCAAATCAGAGAAGCTTCTGGTTACTTAAAAACAGAAAACCTGTAGCCGTCCATCTTCATTTCTCGACACATTTGGACCAATGGAAGAAGCTTTTTCCATCGGTGCGTTTCATGTGGCTTTGAACCTGGGGAGAGTGTCATTTCTTTTCCAGCAGTGTGCATGTCAGGGACACCGCAGCAACAAGGTCCCCAAACGAAACGGGATATTATTAAGGACTTGAGAGACAAGGCAGACGAGATGAGGGGCACAGTGGCAGGATTGTGTTTGTGGAAGATTAAGGCTCTTCAGGACGGACGGATGATGGATGGACGGGAGTCCTTCATCCATCAAAGCCTGTTTACATCACCTTTAAACAGGCCACAAGTCTTGCTCTGTTTGCTCACTCTTAAAGGGACGGTGCTGATTTTTATTTCATCTTATCTTCTGTAGACGTCACAGCTGGATGTGGTACAATATTATCAAAATTTTTCATTAATTTAAACACAAACAGTTGAGTAATCAACCTATTTCTGTTCATTTTCTGATTAATACGGCTTATAGGGAGTGAAAAACCCAAACCAGAATGTACAAGGCTTCTTATTGCTGTTTTTAGGCTACTTTATCCCCTTATAGTCTGGTAGATTTGGTTTGATTTGAAACCAAAATTGCAACATTTGTTACATTTTTAACTGCAATCTGTTCCCCTTGGTAGTGAAAACTTCGAAGCATGTAATTTCTCTTTTACATTTTGCACCAAAAAACAACTGAAGGAAACGACAAAAAACCTCTGAAGATGAAAAACACAACTTCCTCAGTCACAAAAACGGAGTAACGTCAGTTTTTTACAGTTGTATGATTTCTTTTATGTATTTGGCAAAGACTACGAGTCATTTCTCCCGCTAGCACTAGGCTAACATTTTTCTTTTGGTTGTATTTACCCAGAATTCCCTGCGCTGTAGTCAACTTCCTTCTGCAAGACAAATGAATTATGTTTTTTTTGGGGGGGGGATTAAATATCATATTGGCTTGCCTTATTGATAGATCAAATTGGTAAGCATTCATGGATGTGACAAAAGAAGACATATGGAGCCGTTTACCCTCCACCTCCCGCCTGTTTTTTTCTGCTGAATCGGCATTTTCACGCTGCATTACATCACTACATTTTAAACCCGTCATTTCCCCTGAAATGTGACACCCTACTCTCTCCATCATTCATTCGTTTAGCGGTAAACACGTCCTGCTGTCCGCTCGGTTCCTAAGGAGCCCAAATGAGACGGGACCGCTGCCTGCCATGGTGGCTTTCCAGCCGTTATCAACAGCCAGACTTTTATCTGATTGCTTTCATTTCGTAGGCTTGAAACGCAAAGCGCCTTTTCAGAAACAGGAATTCAAAGCGAGCTTTCCGAACTGTTTTCACCAGTTCACAAAGAGCAGCCTTATTTCAGGATCCAAACTGGTTTCTTATTAGAGATCCCAGACTCATAAAAATTCCCTTTGAGGTTGGTTTATAGTGTTTCCCCTTATTTATAATGAGTATTTCCCCACAGTTTTAAAGCTGTATTTGAAATGCGGTTTGAAGTGAAAAGATTCTGCTTTTTTCTATTGTTTCTAAGCAGCGTAGAATCAAATCTGGAGGAAAAAATATTCCAATATATTGTATTTAATTTAAAAATGTCTTGTAGTAAGTGTAATAATCTGCCTGCGGGACTAGTAAATCTTAGCTAGCTAGCTAACAACAACACTAGTGTAGAAAAAATGTCTTGTAATATGTGGAATAATCTCTTTTTTAGCTAAATAGTTAGCAACAGAGCCAGCTAGCTACCTATTTACATAGCTTTGTTGCTAGCATGGGGAAAATGTCTTGTAGTAAGTGAAATAATCTGCCAATGGAACTAGTATTTTTAGCTAGTTAGCTAGTAATAAAGCTAGCATAGGAAAGTGTCTTGTAATAAGTGGAAAATTCTGCCGACTAGTATTATTTATCTAGGTAGCTAGCAACAAAACTAGTTAGCTACCTATCTGGCTAGTTTTGTTGCTAGCATGGGGAAAATGTCTTGTAGTAAGTGAAATAATCTGCCAGTGGATGCTCGTATTTTTTAATCAATGTAAAGAAATTATTGACCAAAAACAAGCTCCAAAGTTACTTGTAAGCTAGTTTTGTCTTATTTTAAGTGTACTAAGGTATTTGCAGTAGAAACTAGACAAAAATATTTGGTAAAATCTTGTGTTTTTGCAGCGTCCTCACATTTCCTTCACTTAGAAAAGACACTCAAAGCAGTTTCTTTGAACACAAACGAAGCTGGTGTCTAATTTGCTCTTGAAGGGTTATTACTAGAACTCCCTCTTCTTCATCTCTTCTTCACGCAAATATGATTGCAGATATCAGTACTTCCGTACATAATTATTAGAAGCTCTCGAGGATGGACCGCTTTTATTCTTTGGACTATTGCAAATATTAACCTTTGCCCCCTTTTCTTTCCGCTGGTATATTGTCAGATAATATTGAATTCCTTTATCTCCCTCTTGCAGTTACCTATATCATGCCGACCTGTTTAACCAGTCATCTACAGTGGGCCCGGTTTGCCACAAAGCGGCTTCCCAGGAGGAGCTGCATTATTCAGCACCGCTCTCTGGCTTCTCTCGGCCCGGTAATCTCCACGCCAGCAGGTCCGCCGAGGAAAACAGGAAGACCTCCGCTGCGGGTTCCTTCATAAAAAGAAATCCACCAAGGCGCTTTGTGGAAGACAACAAAATGTAAAAGAGAAATTACATGCTTCGTAGTTTTCACTACCAACTTTGCTTGTGTTGTAAAATTCAATTTAATGGACTGTATTTCCATCATTTGCTGGTGAGATGTGAAATATCTGCAGACAAAGCTTCATTTTTTCCTCTCTTTTTCAGTGATATGGCTCATCAAGTGCAAATATCAAATGAAATGCAGCTTTTGTTGCCATTTAACTGGAGCCCTTTATTGATCCCTGAGGGGGATTCAGTGTGTGGATGTATGGAAATATGCAGCGTGTTGAACTCTTTCCTCTTTAAAGGGTTTTATTCACTCCAGTAGTTTTAAAATTATAGCCTAGAAAAGTAAAATATTTAAAGTATCTGGCCAATATTAAAGACAACGCACTAAAAAACAGCAACACAATCATTTGTTGACAAGTAAAAATATTAATTTAGATTATAATACTTATGACTCAGATCAACAAAGAGTCTAAAGACTTGGCAAACTATTCCGTGTCCAAGTCTTGTGCTGACTTCTCAGGTTTTTGAGGGGTCGGTCCAAGTTAAGCTTCGACTTGGGACTTGAGTTGGAAAAACTGGTTGACTTGTCCCTCTTGTTTTGGGACCTGACTTGGTCTCACCTCTCGGAGACTTCAGAATTAAGTCCAAGTCAAGTCTTTGAGAGATAAGTCCAAGTTAAGTCAAGTCCTAAGTCTGTGAGAGGCAAGTCCAAGACACGTGTCAGATTTTGGAAGAACGGCCAGTAACTCCTGAACTTGGTGGAAATCCTCCCCAGTAGATTTAAGGCTTTTTCACAGCCTCACAATGTTTGGCAAGTTATGATGAAACCTGTTTTCTGCTTTCATTTCCCAACATTAAATGGTTTGCCAGGTCGACTCGTGACTTGTTATTGTTTGTCTGCTCCATCCAGATGAAATACCGCCATAAAAAAAGAAGCAGAATATCTGGAGCCATGATAAGACGGCGATATGGATCTCAGGTAACGATTATGAAGCGTCACGCTTCCACTAATGACCTCATTACAAAGCAGCACAGGAGGATTTTTAAGTTTAATCAAATTCCTTGCAAAAATAAAGCACCTATATTAAATTTCTCTCTTTAAAAATACCCACCTTGAAATTTCTCTGACTCTCTCTGGTGAAATGAAGTTACAGAGTTGAAGTAAAACAAGAAGAAAATGGTAATTTAATTCAAGGAGACATTCACAGTTAATATTAGCCTAAAAACGCACCTCATAAATACAGGAAATAAGAAGTGAGGCTTTGAGGTAATAATAATCATCCCACTCACAGGAATAACAGTCATTACAGGAACGATGCGCCAGGCGACCTCAGTGGAGGGGAGACAGGATTTCCCCCTGCGCCATCAAACTCAAAACCAAGGACGAAGTAAGGGTGGAGAGTTTTCTCTACCTGCTGACAAAGGGGAAAAGATGATCACTCTAAATGCCGAGCACTAAATCTTTCACACTTGTCAAGTCCACTTTGTTCCTGCTGCCGGAGCCGACCCCTCTCTGCATCAGCAGGGATCCGGCCTTGGACGTCAGAACAAAGGGGGAGGAAAGTCAAGATGGAGGCTAAATTTATAACCCACCTTTGTGCTTCAATGAAACCTACAGACAGAGCTGGACAGAGGAACTAGTTACATTTACTCTATTACATCTACCTGAGTAATTATTTGGAAAAAATGTACTTTTAGGGGTGTTTTTACTACGCTGTACTTTTTACTTTTACTTGAGTAATTTAATTATGAAGTATCGCTACTTTTACTTGAGTAATTTAATTATGAAGTATCGCTACTTTTACTTGAGTAAAATTTCAGGATTTTCTACACACTGAATGAAAAACAAACATATTTTAACCAAAAATTCATCAGACACAGAGACACACCTGCAATTTTTGTTAAACTTTCATAAGTTTTATATAGAAGTAAACTGACTTGGAAACATTTTCTTGTTACTTTTATGAATAGTCACTTTCATCCTTAAAATAATGCTTAACTTTATATTTTGGTCCACCTGATTACGTAGTTTTTAAACATTAAATAATTGATAATTTGCTCAGTTACTTGAGGAGTCTTTCGACCAAATATTTTTTACTCTTTCTTGGACGGCTACTTTTCACTTGAACTTGAGTAATTTTATTATGAAGTATTTCTACTCTTACTTGAGTAAAATTTCTGGATTTTCCACCCACTGAATGAACAAACATGTTTTAACCAAACAATCATCAGACACAGACACATACCTGCAGTTTTTGTTAAAGTTTTATATTAAATTAAACTGATTTTGAAACATTTTCTTTAGTTGTTAGTTATATGAATTATTGTCATTTTTGCCCTTAAAATACCAAAATTTCCAATTAACCTTATATTTTGATCCATCTGATTATGTAATTTCTAAATATTAACTGTTAATTTCTGTAATTAAATTCAAAAAGTAAGGCTCAAATATTAGAGATTTCTTACACAAGAGTGTACAGTGCAACAGACAAAATAAAAGCTCAAAATTTGGTTTGAATATAACATTAATCAATTAAACCGGATTTGTGACAGAAATATTGCTAACTTTACTCAAAGCACCACAGGTCAGAGTAAAACTGCAAAAGAAACAGCACGTCAGGTCGCTGAAATAACATGAGAAGCTAATGCATGTGACCGCTAGCTTAAATGCTAAACATGCTAACAGCTCAGATGCAACATTTCGATCAACTGAAAGTATATTTGTGTTTTAAGTAACTATACACTGTAAATATATGCTCCTACGTGTGAAATTATATATATTTTTACGAACTTACAGGTTGTGCTCCGCCGAATAAACAGCTGCAAACGATCGTAGAACAGTAATGCTAAACCGGAAGTGCAAACTCCGTGACTTCCGGTTTCCCGATTTTCAAAATTAAACTGAATAAACAATAAAAACCACACAAAAAACACGTGTCACAAAAATAAAATGTTTTATTGGTCTTTTGTAATATTTACGTTTCCTGAGAAACTGAGTTGACGTCTTCATTAGCTGTTAGTCACAATTGTCAAAATTCACGGTGATAAACCCTTGAAATATATCCATATGAATCACACATAACACGTAAAAAGAACATTGTACATGTTGATTTAGTCCAGTTTAAGATGATATATGACATAAAGAACCATAAAACATTCTTCTTTGTGACAACATCTATACTATGAAAAGCAGTTCTGCACAAGCAAAGTCATTTTGACTATTTTCTTCTATCAAGATTCAGTCCTGCGGATATATTTCAGCTCTGTACGTTGACAAGAATGACCTTGTATCGGCTGCACAGCAACATGTTGGGGTATATTAACTTCCATTTTGTGAAATGATGTCAAAACAACTATTATACACTTGGGTGGCAATGTGATTGTCACAAGGTTAGATAGCTCATATAAATGAAAAATAAAGTCTCTGAAGCATGCTGGGTGTAGTTTCCAAGGGCTCGGAGAAGACAAGACAATTTCAGCAGAGATTTCCACTGCAGACATGCAGAAGTTGGTTGTGGATTGAGTTTGAAAAAAACAATTTTTATGGTGTTATTACTTGTAACACAAAAACTGACTTAAAGAAATTATTAGAATCAAATTATACTGGGTTATTGTGATGAAAAAACAAAAAATGAACTCCAGTCATGTTTTATGTTAGCGAGCCATGCGTTTTGTTTTGTGATTTTAAGAGCCTGGATTTTGGGACTTCATGAATAATTGACTTTTCAAATGGTTGAATATTGCAATTTTGCGTTTATTACATACATAGTTCATAAAACATTGTGTTTATTGTTGAGGAGATAAAAGACAAACAACAAAAAATGAGAATAAATTAATATTAGCATTTTTAATTTCATGAATTTTGTGACCCAGTTTGTCAGTTTGGACACCACTGATCTAGATAAACATAAATAGAATCTTCAAGATAACATTTATGTGTTTAAGTGTTATTTTATCAAACTAATCAAAAGTATTTCATTCTGAATAATGTCAAATTACATCAATATGAAAAGAAGTTTAATATTTAAAAGTGAACTATAATGCAAAGTTCTCACTTTGCACATTTTTGTCCTTCTATTTGGGTTCCTCCTGCTTCTAAAAACAGCACAAGCATTAAAAAAAAACAAAAAAAAACCGTCACAAATCAGCAGACCCTGCCCGTTACCTAGCAACCCAAACCAAGCTCAGCCCATTACCTAGCAACCCAATCTGAGTTCCACTATCAGCCGGTTTTAATGCTGTACAATGGCTGCTGGAAAAGACAAATGTTTTGTTGTTAACTTATCGCCTGAAATCACTTGCTGTATTCTTCTTGGTGGTGCAGGAGGCTCTACTTCTGCTTTTCAAAGATGTACGGCTCTATAATTCCATGTCTGTTAAGTGACATGATGCCCTAAAACAGCTCATTCTGATTAAAATCTCATTATATAAGAATTATTTTGTGCATAAAATGTAATGATAGACCTATCCTAATCTGTTCAAGGAAGCATAAATGGTTACCTTCAATTTCAAGAAGCACTCACCACATGCAGAGAAAGATATGAATGTTATATTAACATTTTAACAGTTTTTAATGGGTAACTTGATCAATACTTTCTGCCTCAACCAGCTGTTTGGAGTACATTTGTTATGTTGATGACGCCAAAAATCTAAATAAGTTCAGCACCTCTGCTCTAAGGTCTCATACAGGGATTTCTAAATGTGATTTTCTTTCAATATTAGTAACTGTGAAGATGATTTTATGTTTTTTTTGGGATATAAATCTGGAAACTGTTTTGACTGCATTGCAAGAGTTTATCCAATTTAAAGATTTCTGTGAAGCTGCAGTGTTTTTGTACTGCACAGATCCCTGAACAGCATAGATGTCGCAACTAGGAAATGGTTGTTGTTATCTTTCCGAAAGAGATCTCTGTGTCATATCAGTAGAAATGTATTTCCAGGCACCATAGAGATGCAAACTGGGAGACTAAGAATATCAGCTCTCCAGTTTTGGAAACTTTAATAGCTGACAGGCTTAAATAAGCTTACTCCTGAGGTGAATTTAAAATTCTGGCATATCTGTAGCAGCGACTTCCGCAGACAAGCAGATTTATCTCCTTTCTGCTGTATTTGCTGTGACCACATCATGGCACTGTAAGCGATAAGGAGCATGGTGAAAGAGTGAGAGGGATTTATCTGCAGCAGTGCTGAGTGGGGAGCTGATAACAGGGCTAACCCAGATGACTTGTTTTGACAGAAAAAGGCAGGAAGAGGAAAAAAAGAAGAAAAACTGTGTTAACAGCATTATGTAAAACAGGGAGGAGACACGTTCTAATCACGACGACGACCCGAAAAAATGTCTTCTGGAGAAGGAGTGATGAGGAAGTTAAGAGTTGTAAAAAATCAGCTGAAATTAAGAAGGCTTGAGGGATTTATCTGCGTTTCCAGTAAAGGGGAAGACAGGTTGGTTCAGATCACAACCACATAATGATAAGAATAAAAAAAGAGAAATAAAGAAAGAAAGTATTAACATTTATGCTTACAGCTTCATTTGGATTGACTTAGAAACATGGGGAAACATCTCAATGAGCAAGATGAATGTCTTAAGTTAGAACTAAAGGTGACTAGAATAGTTTAGGATGTATTTATAGACGATATAAAACATTTTAATTACATTTTTTGCATAAAATCCTTTCAGATAATGAGAGTCAGAATGAGCTGTTTTAAAAACTACTGTCACTTAAATCCAAATAAGCCTCTGCTGGCCACGCCCCCAAACTCAACGTTTACACTCACATGTGAAAATGGCTGCAAACCAATGTGCAATTGTACAACCGTACATCTTTGAAAAGTAAAAGTGGAACCTCCTACACAATCAACAAGAATCCAAAAAGTGGTTTATGGATCGTACAACAAAACACTTATGTTTTCTAGCAGCCATTGTACAGTGCATACAGTGATAAAAGCTGCTGGTTGCTAAGTGATGTGCTAAGCTGGGGTGGCTAGGCAACAGGCCAGTGCCTGCTAATTTGTAACTTATTCTGGAGATTTTTGAAACGGCTCATTTTACAGCCATCAAAAAACAAAGTTATTGTCATAAAACAGCTGGTTTAAGCTAGTAGTAGCTACCAATAAACTCTTAACTTGTTAGCTAGCTTTGGTGCTAGCTGGTGAGTTAGCTTTGACACTAGTAAACTAGCTAAAAAATACTAATTCCACCGGCAGATTATTTCACTTATTACAAGACATTTTTCTCATAAGTGAAATAATCTGCCAATAGAATTAGAATTGTTTAACCAATATTTAGTAATTGTTGATCTAAAACAAGCAGCTATATGTTGATGAAAAGTTATTTGTAAGTTAGCTAAGATCGGTAAGATTTTGTGTTTTTGTAGGGCAGGTCTTGCATTTTATTCATAATGGTTTCAGAAAGTCTTAAATTTGATTTGGTGAAACCTGAAGAAATCCTGGTGAAGATCAATTTACACAATTTTGGAAACGTTCAACGTCGGAGATTGAGATATTTTTACATTTAAATTTATTAAGGTGAGGCTTTCAAACCTGTTTAGCCACTAAGCATGGCGGTGGCCGCGTCAACTTTAGTCAGAGGCTTCCTTTGAGGTGATGTATTACAGACTGCTGCAGGAGATCCTTCCTGCCATTGTAGGAAATTTCACATTTAATTTCCCTCTGGATTATTAAAGAATTTTTAACATTTTAATTAAACATTTGAGTGTGTATTGATTAGGAGAAATCTGTTTGATTAAGTGTTGATTTCCCCTTTTACGAATACAAAACAAGACCAGTTAGTTTCAAATTATCACACATTTACTTTCAGATTGAAAAGCCATCAGTGTCTTTATTTAACAACACAAAATAGCAGCTTTTCACAAAACAAGCCTTGCATTTTAAGCATAAAAAGAAGTACTGCTAAGATAATTATTATTCATTCGCCTTATAGAGCTGCCCAGCTGGAGTTTTAAAAACAGAAAGTTCTCACATCCCACTGTGAATATGTAAAGCGAAGCTGCTCACTTTGAGACAACTTTAAGAGAAAGAGATTGTCTCTTTGAGAAATTTCTGCTGAAAACTAAATGAAATTGCTGTTTATCCTTCACTTTATTTTCTGCTGTTTTGCAACTAATCTAATGAAGACGCTGTTACTCTGCGCGCGAGAAGAAATCTGTGTTCTCCTGTGCAGCAGGAGGCTCGTATCTCGCAGGCTTACCCTTTCATAATGAAAGGTGTGGAGACATCTGTTTCTGGAGGCAGTAATTACGTTATTGTATAAGATAAACAAAACAACTTATAATGAGAAACCACATAAATTCACAGAGAAGCAGACAAAAAAACTCACACACCTTTGATCACTGGAAATGGATGCAAATTTACCTTCACTGCGTCTGCAAAACGCCCCGAATCTGGAATGATGCTAATTATCTCTGCACAGAAAACGCCTGCTGAACGCAGGACTGAAACCAAGACGGAGCGGAGAGAGTGTGTGTCCAGACTGTGGAGAGCGGCATGAACATCTGGCCGAAACTTGACCTCAGCGGATAAAAGGTTTGGCTCGATACTCGCTTCTTTTCTGCGCCAAGAAACAGAGGAAATAAAATTATTAGGACGAATCATAAGATTTATCTGTAAATGCTGCTGAAACAAGCTGTAGTATTTAATTAGAGGAAAACTGTTGATGCATATTTAACAGTCCTGTAGAGGTTTAAGTGTAATATTATTAATAATATATTTGTTTATAAACAAAAATACACAATTAATTAATTAAAAGGCACTTAAATTCAAGATAAAGTCGTAGAAAGGATTTTTTGTAATTGTCGCAGCCTAATTACTGATTCTGTTGTGAATTTTTTAAGCTTTATTTTTTGGACATTTCTACACATAATCTTTTCTTTCCTTCACTGCAAAAATACAAAATCTTACCAGGATTTTGTATTTGGTGCTATTTTTATTTGTGCTAGAAACTAAACCAACTAATTTTGGTTTAGTTTCTAGCACAAATAAAAACTGGTTTTCAGTAAATAAATTTTTTATATTGCTGAAAAAGTACTAGTTTTATTGGCAGATAAATTAACTTATAACATTGGGAAAATGTCTTGTTATAAGTAAAACAAGCTGCCTGTGCAACTATAACTTTTTCGCCACAATTAAATATTTACATAAAACAACTATTATATCTTGCCAAAAAGGTTATTTTAAGTTAGTTTTGTCTTATCTAAAGTTTACTAAGATATTTGCACTAGAAACTAGACCATAAATACTTGGTAAAAGTTTGTGTTTTTGCAGTGTTTTATTTTTCTCGTTAAGTTATAACCTGTCCTTACCTGCATGTCTCCTTCCTTCCTGACTCTTTTCATTCTGTGAATAATTTTTTTCACAGAAATCGTGTGGAGAGCAACACTGAGCACAACTTCTGCAGCAAAATTAAAGAGGATGTGGTTTATTCCTGGCATTAACTAACCTGCAAGGGATGTAAAATACGGAAAACAACATTAGAATAGAATAGAATTCAACTTTATTGTCATTGCACTGTCACAAGTACAAGCAACGAGATGTAGTTTGCATCTATCCAGAAGTGCTCTACGAGATATAAATATAAATATTTATTTACAGATGCACAAGACTATGTATGTATGGACTATAAGGGGTTATAGCAAGAAATATAGATATTGTGTATAAATATAAATATGGGAGCTATATGCACAGATTATACAGAATATACAAGAATGTTAGGGAATGGATTATAGATAAATAATGGTAGATAAAATTTACAGGTTGTATGTGTGTGTGAAGAAAACAGTCCGTGATGTGTGTGTGTGTGTGTGAGGATAGTCCATGTGTTATTGTTGTATGAGAGGACAGGGGAGTACAGTCCTTATAGTTTATGTTTTATGTCAGGAGGCGTTCAAAAGCGTGACAGCTGTGGGAAAGAAGCTGTTCCGGTGCCTGGTGGTTCAGGTCCGTAGGCTTCTGTAACGCCTCCCAGAGGGCAGGAGGGAAAAGAGTGTGTGTGCTGGGTGAGTGGAGTCCTTTGTGATTTTCCCGGCCCTTTTCAAACACCGCTTCCTGTAGATGTCCTTGATGGCAGGGAGCGGTGCCCCGGCGATATACTGGGCAGTTTTCACCACCCTCTGCAGCGCCTGCCGGTCAGAGACAGAGCAGTTCCCGTACCAAACTGTCTGTGCATCCCCTGACCTGAAGGCGATGTTGCAGGCCTTCAGCAGGAGGCGAACGTCTCGGTTCATCCAGGGTTTCTGGTTGGGGTACATGGTAATGCGTTTGCAGGTGGTGACACGTTCTATGGTGGTGGAAATATGGTTCAGTACAGATGAGGCGTACTGATCCAAGTGTGTATGGTGGAAAATAGTCCAATCTGTATTCCTGAACCGGTCCTGGAGCACAGCCTCTGAGCCCTCTGGCCACACCTTTACTGTCCTCACGGTAGGTTTCACAAGTTGGATGAGTGGTAAGTACCGAGGTGTGAGGAACAGGGAGAGATGGCCTGATTGTCCGATGTTGGGGAGGGGTCTCACATTGTAGGCTCCAGCCAGATTGGAGTAGACATGGTCCAGGGTCTTGTCTCCTCTGGTGTGGCAGGAGACATGTTGGTGGAATCTGGGAAGAACTGTCTTCAAGTTGGAGTGATTGAAATCACCTGCAACAATAAATGCAGCCTCGGGGTATTTGGTTTGGTGTTTGCTAATAGCCGCATAGAGTTCTTTCATGGCTAGCTAGGCATTAGCATCCGGGGGGGTGTACACGGCAGTGAGGATGATCGAGGTGAATTCCCTTGGGAGGTAATAAGGTCTGCATTTGACCATTAAAAACTCCACATTCTGTGAGCAGTGGCTCTCGGTAGTAGCAGAGTCTGTGCACCAAGCTTTGTTAATATAAATGCACAAACCTCCGCCTCTGGTCTTGCCGGAGTCATCTGCTGTCCTGTCGGCTCGGTGTGTGTGGCGTCCACTTAGCTGGATAGCATTGTCCGGGCAGCTGTTGTTTAGCCATGTTTCGGTGAAAAACATGACATTTGAGTCCATAATCCGTCTGTCACTCGTGATGGATAGTCGTAACTCGTCCATTTTATTTGCCAGAGAACGGACATTGGCGAGGAAAATGCTGGGTAAAGGGAGATGATGTGGTGTTAGCTTTAGCCTAGCTCGCACCCCTCCACGCTTACCCCGCCTTTGTTTACGTTCTCGTCGCGGCCTGCGTACCCTTCCACCCGGCCGGGAGAAGTGAGCAGCCTCCGGTGTTCTGGAGATCTCTGGGATGAGTCGGAGATCGGCGATCATAGAGTCAAAATTGTAGCTCCAAAGGTCCAGAAGTTCGTGTCTGCTGTAGTGCAGCAACGCTGTGCAATTCCGAAAAAAAGTCCTGTCATGAATAGATAAAAAACCACTAAAGAGCAGATTCTGGAGAGACGCTGAGCCTCGCGTTGTTCACGCGCCGCCATCTTGGTCATCAATCATGTTAGCATTCTTGCTAACAAGCTTAATGTAATAACATGGATTAGCTAGTCATCTGTTAGCTAACATTATCTGCATGGAGCAGCGTTACTCGGTTTACTCGGTTTGATTGGAAGAAAACTGGGAAGTATTTTGCCTTTTGGTTCTGGCTGAATATGAGCCTCCACTTTCAGATCCACAGGTCTAATCGGCACCGCCATGTTTACACTCCTGGTGCATTTAAAGACGACTCGGTAAATCACGTTACCACATCTTAATAAATAATCGAGCAAAGTAAAAGATATTTTTATGGATAATGAAGAAACACATCAAAACCTCTCCATACTGCTCACTACAGCGGCATATTAGGACAATTTTAGATATAAAAAAGGAGCAAATTTCCTCCAAAAATCTGATAAATGTGGAGATTAATCTCAGAAATTTTCTATAGAAAACGCAAAAACGCTTCCCTTTACCATATATGGAAAATATGTCACGGAACTACAAGGCCTCTGTTGTTAGCTCGGTGAGTGATGACGACGTATACTAAAAAAAACAAGCAGTAAATTTCAGCCACCAAAAAAAAAACATCTCTAAAATTTTCTAGAACAAAATGTGAAATTTCTGAGTTTGAAAAGTCAAACATTTGCTAAAAATGAGAAAATTTCAGAAATTATTAGATGAATCTTAAAAGATTTAGAGAAAAAAAACTTACATTTCTGAAATTTTCTTACATTTTGAGATGAATTTCAGCAATCTTTTTGACAAAAACTTTGAAATTTCTAAGTTTGAAAAGACAAAAACTTCATAGGAAAAATTTTAATTTTGAGATAAATCAGAAATGTTGGAAAAAACTTGGAACTTTCTGAGTTTGAAAAGTAAAAAAAAAATGCCTTAAAAAAAAAAACTCAGAAATTTAGAGATTAATCTTAGAAATTTTCAAAGAAAAAAAATTGGTGGAAATTTTTAAGTTTCAAAAGTAAAACATTTTCAATTTTTGGACATTTTATGTGTTTCAAAGGTCGAAAATTTTTGATACTTTTGACTCAGGAATTTCCCCATATTTTTCCTCGACAACTTCTGAGATTAATCTAAAAAAATTTGACTGTTCAAACTAACTTAGAAATGTCCCAGTTTTGTGTCAAATTCGTCAAAAAAATGTATGAAAATGTAATACATTTTTTATTTTCTTGCAAATTTATGAGATTCGTCTCAAAATTTGAGTTTTATTCTAGCAAATGTTCTATTTTCCAAACTAAAAGAAAATCAAAAATTATTCTAAAAACTTCTGAAGTTTTTTTTCTAGAAAATTGCAAATACTGAGGCATGTCTTTCTCCATTAATAACAAACACATGGGCAGATGTTAACTCCATTTCCAAATATCATTATTTCTTCTTCTGAGGTAGAGCTGCATAGAAGGACAGATTGCCTTCTGCCGCCATTGAACCTTTGACCTTTTTGTTTTTATATGGGCCCAAAAAGCACCAGGCCAACCTGACAGCCTTGAATGTTCCTTGGCTGGTAAGGCTTGTGTGGTGACATTCAACCGTCTCCCAGGAGGGGGTTTTCTTGGCGCCGACTCTGCGTTTTACAAGGTCCCCCAGTCTCAGGCAGTCCACAAGCAGGTGGGGATAATAATTAAGTATGATTACAAGACATTAATCCATCCAAAGAGTGACAGCCACAGCTGCAGCAGCATTATACAGGCCCGGCAGGTGACTCCCAGCAGGCTCTGCAGCAAAAGCAGGCATCCTTTCAGCAGCATTTATATTTCAGTGTTTTGATACGGCACAGACTTCAAAAATGATGCAGCACCATGAAGGTAAAGCTAAAGCAGCCTAATGGTTAAGATGCCAAATGTATTGCATTTATTCAATCTTTTTTTTCTACCACAAACATTTTCTTTCTTTTATAAAAAGATGTACTTTTACGCTTTCATTTTATCTTAAATGGAAGTTGTAAACAGCCCAAATAAATCACACATCTTTTAGAAATGAGATCTGTTTTCTGGCCCTGGTTAAAAATTGCTTAGTTTTCTGCAGAAATATGTTTTGTTTTTTTCTGTGAAAAGACTAACAACTAAAAAAAGCACTACATGAAGTCCAGCTAGTTCAGACTTCCACTTTTTAAAACATTAACTTGATGTACAACACATCTGCTATTCTTAGTGAAACAAAGTTTGGATTATAAATCATCTCTGTCCTTTTTTCCTTTCAAGATGTTTTAATACATTTTGTTGACACAAAAAGCACAAAAGCCACAACAGCAACAACAACAGGTTAGCAACTAAACAGGTTCAGACTAATTAGCCAACAACTACCTAGCTTACTCGCTAATGAAGCTAACTTCTCAGTTCAGGCTATTTGCTGCTCAAGCTAACAGCTACACAGTCTATTACATACAAAAGTTATTTCCAATTAGGCTACTCATAGAAACAGCTGGTCAGTTTAAAGGCTTGTCAAACTGTAAGCTACATGGCATAATAGCAACCTAGGCTAAAGCATTCTTAAGCAAGCATTCTGTGCTACTTTAATGTTTTTTAATGCTTTTTGTTGACTACACAGGGGTCAACAAAGTGCAAAAGCCACAACACAAGAACAATAGGTTAGCAGCCAAACAGGTTCACACTAATTAGCAGCTAAGCAAGCCAACAACTAGCTTAAGAGCTAATTCAGCTGACTTCTTAGTTCAGGCTAACAGTTGCTCAAGCTAACAGTTACCCAACTAACTGCTTACTCAAGCTATCCCCAGTTAGGCTACTCATACTAACAGTAAGTCAGTTTAAATGTTATTTAAATTGTGAACTACATAGCATCTTTGCACTTTGTTGACTTTAGAATGGTCAAAACAGTGCAAACGTAACAACAACAGATTAACAACTAAACAGGGCAACACTAAATAGCCAACAACTACCGTAGTTAGCTTACTGATTAATGTAGCAGACTTCTCAGTTCAGGCTAATGGTTGCTCAAGCTCACACTAATTAGCAACTATACAAGCCAAGAACTAGCTAGCTTACTGGCTAATGAAGCTAACCGCTTAGTTTAAGCTAATGGTTGCTCAAGCTAAAGCTACCCATGCTAATACATACTCTAGCTATGCCAAGTTAGGCTACTCATGCTATCAGCTAGTCAGTTTGGCTGTTACTTGAGCTAACAGCTACGCAGCAAAATAACGCTGAGCCTTGTCAAGTCAATAAATAAGAACACAGCTCTTTAAGGAATAGAGAAATTTCTTCCTACAGCAGTCCTAAAATGCAAAAAATATAAAATTTTTCAGAGTTGCCCTTATTCAGCAAATATAAAACTTGCTTTTGAAAAATTAATACGCTTATTGTTTGGCAAATCATCCAATTTGGGCCTTTTTAAAGTCATATGTAAACGTCACCATAAGAAGAATTAGCTGAACTCTGGTTTAAAACACTACTTTTGCTATGAAGGATAAAAAAGGCAAGTTTGCTATTGGGTAATTAGTAGGATAAGGTCCATCTATATCCATTGGCAGCGGCTGACAGCTGGAAGCTGTTAGGCATGTGAAAATGGATTTCTTCTCACTGTGAAGCTAATTATGGACATACTAGCTTAGTGGGAGATCTCGGGTTTGGGTCTGCAGCACACCCCACGGCGTGTGCATAGCTAACAGACACATCAGCAACAGGTCAGCCCAGATCATGGCTCGGAAATTTAAACCGACCAGGAACTTTACACATTAAACAAAGCTAATGAAAGAAGTTTGAGAGTGCCTTGCATAGGTATTCCTAAACTTTGTTCTTTTTCAAATGTAAATAGATCAACACAAATTGAAGTTAGTGTTTCACCAACTCAAATTTAAGACTTTTTAAAATCATAATAAATTAAATTTAAGACCTCTATCTCCACAGAACAAATGTCGTCCAGCCAACTGAAAATAAATTTGCACTTCTCCATGACACGGGAGTAGCTAGCTACTTAGCTAGTTAACTAGCTAGCGAGCTAGGTAGTCGTTCCCTTGCATAGCTAATTAGTGTGGGCTCGTTTAGTTTCTTACCTATTGCTGTTGTATTGTGGCTTTTGCACTTTGGGTCAACAAAAGCTAAAGCCACACAGAAGGCTTGCTTGAGAATGCTAGTTGTTGACTTGCATAGTCGCTAATTAGTGTGAGCCTATTGTTGTTGTTGTGGCTTTTACACCACAAAAAGTATTTAAATATTATTAAAGCAAAATAATGAATGCTCGAGAATGTTTTAGCCTGGTTTGCTATGAAGCTGTGTAGATTACAGTTAGAAGAGCCTTTAAACTGACTAGCTGTTAATATGAGTAGCCTAACTAGCCATAATGTTAAATCTCTCTGTTCTCGGGCGTATTGTGGCCTTTAAGGTTTTGCAGTTTTCTTTCTACTTTTAGCAGCTCCTGAACATTTCTCTACGTCATATTACACATGGGAGGATGAATCCATCATTATTTCACCCTTTAAGCTTTTTAAAAGTCTTCCTCTGCTGAATAGCACATCTCTAACTGGCTGTAGCACATAATTCAACCCAGTTGAAGTGAAAAGGGTCTTAGAAATGCTTTTCGCTCTGCTTCTAAACCAAGGCTAAATTGGACGATAAAAAGCTGCCTACGCTTTTAATGTTTCGGTCAGTTTTGATATTGCAACTTCATTATAAATCGCAGACTTTTTAAAATTAACTGAATTGTTCATTTGAACTGCAGATGAATGGAGGTATTCAGGGTTGTCCTTCACAGCCTGAAAAAACTGCCTTTATTTATCCAAGGCTGAGTTTTGCTGCTGAACACACCTGGCCCTGATTTGCCCATTCATCTTCATAAAAACTGCTTTTTTGTCAAATTTGAACCTTCCTCTCGCTCTATTTTTTGTAACACAGTGCAGATTTTCTGTTGGTCTGGCCTTGAGATGCAAAAAGAGAGAAAAAGTTAAATTGCAATCCACTGCTTCTTAATTTTAAAAAAGAACATACCATTATTAATAATAAATCGCATAAAGAAATGCAGCACCAAAAGAAACAATTTCATGGTGGTCTGGGAAATAATGGCACTTAATAAGAGCAAAATGATTGCAATTTTTCTGTCTGATTAATTCAGCTGTGATAATTACTTTTTTTTAATTTTTACACCAGAGAAATGATAATTATTTTTACTTATTGAGTCATTATGAGAACTTGCGAGGAGAAAAACTTGTGAAATCAAAAGCAATGTGACACCCATGAAGAAATGTGAGATGTTTACATTCCAGAACACCTGCAGGAAGTCATTTGTAATCCTCATTATTGAGCAAATGTGAAGAAAAATTTCATTTTATTGAGCAAAAACCACAAGTATAAAGGAAGAATGTCTAATAAAGACAGAAAATATAAAAGCGGCACGAGTTCTTAATATTAAAGGAACAAAAAAAGCAAAAATATTTCCCAAAAGACACCATATTTTGAAATAATTCACTCCTACTTTAAAAAATAAAATTAATCTAACAATCAGGAAGCAGAAATGTTTCTTCCCTCTTTTCTTATTCAACAGATTTTGTGAGTTTGCTTCTCTTGGGTTTTACCGCACAATTGCAAGCTGTCAAGGAGTGTAAAATGTCCTCTTAGGAGCAATCAAAAACAAATATAGGCCTCAAATAAAACTCATTTCACACATGCAGGTTGTGCTTGGTGGAGACTTTCGGTCTGATTGAGTGACAATTTAAACCCAGCTAATTTACCAGCATGAATGTTTTCAACAGCGTTATAAAAAGATTCATGTTGGCCTCTTTCTTTCGACATGGAAAAAGCCGTCTGGTGAAAAACTGAGGTTCACAAAGCAATGTTTGGAAATGAAGTTCAACAAAACCGCTAGCTGGGCAGCTCACCCTTCGGCCATTTTGTAAGTTAGCCTCTTTTTTTTGGTTGGTTTGTCTTCAAATTTTGGGAAGAAGAATGCCAGGACAACGTTTTGGGCTTTCCAATAATTTGATTCAATGCCGTAATACATAGTTCTCATGTGACATCACACTTCTGAGAACTGTAGCTGACGGCCATCTTGGAAGGCAAAATTGATTTTTCATTTATAAGAACTTTTTTTTTTTAAATGAGATAAATCTTTTGAACAATCATAACATAAGGAAACATATCCACCATAAGTATTGCTGCCTTTACCTTTTGTACCTTCACCCACCGTTCTGATCAGTCTGCATTTTGAAAATAGCCCTCACTTGTAGAGCACCTTTCTCTCCTTATCTTTCCTCTACAAACTGCTTTTTCGCAGCATTTTTTTTTTTGTGTGTTCACCCAAAAATCTTGCTTTCTACATATGCAGCATTTTTATTCTTAGTTGACAGGACTGAAGGGTGAACCACCCATTCTCCTACCGGAGGATCAAAGCCTCTACAACAAGCCTCAGCTGCCCACAGTTGCTCAACAACGACAAGTAGAGAAAAATAACATATTTATGTCTATAAATATGCCACTCTGTTTAGGTTTGAGCATCGGAGGAGAGACGTCCCGGATTCCTCTACGCCGAGGCAGGATAACGATCCAAAGTGCACTATTAAAGGATTCTTGCAGCATTGTTATCCCGTAAGAGATTAGATTGTCGACAGATGTGCAAAAAATAAAAATAAAAGTTGAATCTTGTCACTGCTACCGACTCCTTACCAGGTATTTGCTTAGTCCGCTTTAATCAAACTCTAGCTTGATTTTCTAGAAAGTCCGGTGTTTGTTTAGTTTTTAAAGCAAATATCTTAGTACATTTGAAATGAGACAAAACTGACTTTAAAGGAGTTAAACTGATAGTCTTTTTATTTAATTTTTACATTTTAGTGAAAATATTTTAGGTAGCTAACCAAAAATGCAACGTCCAAATAAAGTGCCTGGGTCCCATAAACCTTCCTCTATATTAATCTGTATTATAATACCTGCAATTTATAGCAGCTGCCAATGATTCTTGCAGCTACACTGTAAAAATACAAAATCTTACCAAGTGTTTTGATCTAGTTTCCACTGTAAATGTCTTTGTACATTTCAAATAAGACAAAAATAACCAACTTACAGGTAACTTTTCAGCAAGATGTAGGAGCTTGTTTTAAGTCAATAATTGATCAATATTTATTAAAAAACTACTAGTTTCCCTGGCAGATTTCACTTATAGCAAGACATTTTTCCCATGTTATAGTGAAATAATCTGTATGAAGGTTTTTTAGGGCCATTAGAAATATATATAAAAAGGAAGACTAAATATCCATCAAAAGAACTCAGACATTTAGATTAATCTCTGAAATTGTCTGGAAAAAATGAGAAATTTCTGAGTTTGAAAAGTCAAACATTTGCCAGCAAAAAATTCTGAAATTCTTAGATTGATTACGGAAAGTTTCTAGAAAAAACTGAACATTTTCTGAACTCAAAAAGACAAACATTTTCAACTTTGAAACTGAAAAAATTTCCAAAACATAAAACATTTTCCACTTCACAAGCACACAAAGAGTATTTTCTACAAAAGATGCAAAATTGATCTAAAAAATTCTGAGTTTTTTTCTCACAAATTTTCTGCATTTCAAGCTCAGAAATTACCACAATTTTAAAAATAAAATTTCTGATATTATTCTCAAACTTTCTGAGTTTTTTTTCTTGCAAATTTTATACTTTGAGCTCAGAAAATTTCCCATTTGTTTAGATAAAATATGTAAAATTAATCTCAACATTTCTGAGTTTGTTTCTTGTAAATTTTACACTTTAAATGTAGAAAATTCTGAGTTTTTTCTTAAATAAAATTTGAGGTTAATCTAAAAATTTCTGAGTTTTTGGCAGAAATATATTTTCAACTTTGCAAACTCAGAAATTTCCAAGTTTTTTTTTAAATTTGTGAGATTTATCTCAAAATTTCTGATTTTTTTTGCAAAAAATGTACTCCTTTTTTTGTACAATCGTACTCCAGTTGGAACTAGTACTTTTTCACCAATACCAAGAAATTTAAAAAAATCTAAACCAAGCTATTTTTGCTTAAAAGTTACTTGTGAGTTAGTTTTGCCTTATTTCAAATGAACTAAAATATTTCCACAAGAAACTAAACAAAAATACTTAGACAGATGTGACAATGACAATAAAGATCTATCTATCTATCTATCTATCTATCTATCTATCTATCTATCTATCTATCTATCTATCTATCTATCTATCTATCTATCTATCTATCTATCTATCTATCTATCTATCTATCTATCTATCTATCTATCTATCTATCTATCTATCTATCTATCTATCTATCTATCTATCTATCTATCTATCTATCTATCTATCTATCTACTTAAGACCTTGTGTTTTTGCAGTAAATTACTACATTTCATGAAAATGTTTAACCTGAAGCCAGCGTTACATTCCCCTTCACATCAACTCTGATTCAGCTACGATGAGCCACTGAGGCTAACATAAAATAAAAAAATAATACATAATGAGTGACAAATTACATTTGCTGCACGAGGCACAGAAAGCGAGAGGCCCACTATACGGAGGTAAATGTTGGCCGGCTGTATCCGGTAATAAATTGACTGCCACTCCAATCAAAGGAACAACATCGGGATGCCCCGCTGCATCAGGACGTTCCCTTTAATTAGGTCGAATCCTTCCAACTGTGGCGCAACGTCACGGTACAGAAACGTCTGGAACCAGCATGGACTCCAACTTTTCATTCATTAGCAAAAAATCAGGTCGGGTTGTGAATCTGCAGGAGATCCAAGGTGAAAGATATGAAATAATACCCAAACATAGCTCTGTTGTTTTCTTAAGCTACTTCAAAGACATTCAGTGTTTCCATTAAAGCAACAAAGGAAATAGTGAATCATTAGTTGCAGGAAAAAAACAATATTCGACTAAAAAATCTAATAAAAACATGTTGATAATTTGAAAAGATTGAATTAGTTCCTGGTTGGACAGATGTTGATGAGGTATGCATTAACTTTGCAAACAGAAATGAAACGGATCAAATTTATAATAAACAGCTTTATGCCCTTCAGCTGCAAAACAAGAAAACATCAATAAATAATTCTGAAATATTTAAAATGTTACTCCATCCTTCTGTTCCCCTGTAATTTTAAACCACAACAGTTTTATTAGGAGCCGTTTATTAGAGTTTTGCCATGATAACACCTGTTTAACATGCTCAAATATGTAAAAAAAAAAAAAAAAAAAGAAGTAGATTTCCTTTTGTGTTACACTGCACTATTATCACCAAGTAAAACAATGAGTTTAATGAATAATTAATGGCTTAATTTAGTTTATTTAATTTAGTTTAATACCCAGTGTGATAGTATAATTGGTCTTGTGCTTCAGTATTAAGGAATTGCTAACTTAAAACAAGTTAAGTCCTATATTTTTCTGAAAAGTTAATTTTTAGTTATTTTTAATCTATTTTCATGTGAAGGTATTTGCACTAAAAACTAGACAAACATACTTGGTAAGACTCTGTGTGTTTGCAGTGTAAAATCAATCCAACTCACTTTATGATACAGCTAGCATCAGTTAATTTAGTAAGTAGTTCTGAACACTGCAAAAACACAAAATCTTACTGAGTAGGGTTGGTAGGAGGTTGTGTTTTGGCAGTGTATACTTGACTTAAATAAACAAACACATACAGCAGTAAAACTAGCTGACCAAATGAGCTGGAGCTCAGCTTGGATTGCTAAGTAATGGGCGGAACTCTGCTGGGGTTGCCAGGTAACGGATAGAACTCTGCTGGGGTTGCTAGGTAACAGTCAGTGCTTGCTGATTTGTTATGTTACAGTCCGGAAGTTTTTGAAACAGCCCATTTTCCAGACACCAAAAGACATTAATTTATTGAGAAAAATGGCTGGTTGGTTGTTTTTAGAATTAATAAAAACCAGAATGGAAATACAAAAGACATACAAAACCTGAATTTTCCTTAACGTGTCTTGTTTAAAATATTCTTTCAGAGTCTGAGCCGGAGCTCTGGTGAAGAAAAATGGATTCAACTTGTGTTTGACATACAGCAGGAAAAGACTCAGCCTCTTCGGTGAGATTAAACAGCTTGAGCGATGATTTGTTGCAGACTGGTTGGATGGAGCGGATCGTGGAAGAGCGCTCTGCAGGTGGGTTGTCTGATCCTGCCCTGGAGACGGGTTGTAAGTGGCGGGTGGAGACGCTGCGCCTGCAACACAAGATAGGGAGACAATGAAGGAAAACAAAACTATTTAAAAGACAGGTAGATGATATGAGGTGGCGTGAGTGTTTAAATTATCCTGCTGCTTAAAGTACTTTCTGCACAAAATAACCAATTTTAGCAGCAGAGACAGAAAAACGGGGATTTCTATTTTTATTTCAGGATGTCTCCATGTATTAAACTCTTCATGTGAATCTTTTCTGACTGACAGGGTTTGAAAAAAACATGTTTGCGTGCTTCCATTAAAAACTTGGACTCATTATCTTAATTGCAATCTCGGTCTTTAATTAACAACACACACACACATACACACACAGAGTTATTCAGGTGTGATCAATGGCCTCCATAATCTCCCAGCATAAAATGAAAAGAAAATAATATCAGTGTTTTACCATCTTTAATTAGAATGTAATGTCAAAATTAATAACAATCAAGTCAATTAGCATTCAGAGTTGGCTGATGCGCTGATTCTGGTCTTTAATATTACTGCAATTCCTGGTTAATTGTCGTCATTATGGGAGCATTCAGTGGCGCTTCCGAGGAAATTAATGGAGTGAGCGGAGCTGACGGGAAAAGCTGCGGAAAACTGTAGAGCTGAGATAAATAAAGATGCAGCAGAAGAAGAAGGCGTATCACCTCAGCAGGATCGCTGATTTTACTGCGTCTAAATTAGATCGCTCTCCCAGAAACACAAAACCCAACCTGTCAGAGGAACCACTCTCCTATCAGGAGGCGGGAGGGGTTTTATTGTCTTACAGACACCAAACCTGCTACCACGACGACTTAGAGCTATTATAGGGAGAAATTTAAGGAAAGGAGGAATGAATGTCCGCTAAAAAAAATCTGAAAGTTTGAGATTAATCTCAGAAATTAATCCAGAGCTCTAAAAAGTTGTTAGGACAAAAAAATCAGAAATTTTCTGGAAAATACAAGAAAATTTCTGAGTTTGGAAAGTTGAAAATTTAGTAGAAAAATCTCAGATTTGTGAGATTAAACTAGAAGATTTTCTAGAAATTTTGAGCTCCAAAATTTGACGGCTTGAGCTCAAAAGTAAAACTGTGCAAGAAAACTTTTACTTTTGGAGCTCAGAAATTTGCACAAAAAGAAATTGCCAAAAAATTTAGAAATTTGTGAGCTTCAAATGTCAAAAATGTTCAACTTTTGGAAGTTTTCTGTAAAGTACTATTTCCACCAGCCAATGTTGTATTAAGGCCATTGGAGACAGAAAATAAAGTAATTTTCCCCCAAATTTTGAGATTAATTTCAGAATTTTTTTTACCAAAATCAATTTGGACATTTCTGAGTTTGAAAAGTCAAATGTTTTCTAGAAAAAAAACCTCTAGACTAATCTCAGAATTTATTTTAAGTCAAAAATTTGCTGGAAACACTTCAGAAGTTTTGAGTTCAATCAGATCTTTTTGACCTTTGAAATTTCAAAAATATTTCCTAGAAAACTTCTCAGATTGATCTCAAAATTTTAGATTTTTAAAAAAATGTTTTTAACTTTTCAAACTCAGAAAGTTCAAAACTTTTTTCCCTCTGCTTAATCTCCAAATTTGAGTTGTTTGGTGGAAATGTCCTCCTTTCCTATTATAACAATGTTATATGTGCCGTTATAATCATAAGACGAACATGTTGTAGTTATTCAGTCAATCACTGTTGTATTCAGTTGTTCATGAGGTCACGCTGGAATTTATCAATAATTTTCCAGACTCAATTTGGGTTTTGCAAATTGAATAAAAGTTATTTTGATCTGTAAATGCTCTTAAGCGCATGTCCCCCACTGACGACACTTAAAAAAATATTTTAAAAAATATTTTCCACCAAATTTCTTTGTCAGAGATTCAGTTCCTCCAGGTAAGAGGCATTTTGTTTGGGACAAATAATATATTTGTTTAGTGTAGTTCATTCTGTGCGGTGTCTTGTGGGAATAATAACTGTTTTGAAAATACTTTTAATGCTCTGGCACTAAAATAACAGAAAATAGTCAGAACCAGCGCCTGTTTAACCAGCAACAATACTATTTTCAACAACTTCGTTAGCAATGTTTCAACATAAGAGCTGCTAAATATCTGCTAACACAGTCCTACGGCTCTTTAACGAAGCTTAACTGCTAAGTAACAAATTGGAAGATCTCTTAATGCTCAAAATACATGTATTAAGCACAGAAAAAGAAACCTTCATACCTTTTCCAGCGGAATCCAAGAGGCCTTCCGTTAGCATGGGAAAACAATTCGCCCGCCATAATGTTACCTTTTCTGTTTAAACACCGAACTGACTCTCAAATATCAAACTATGAGCTTAATATGCTAAAAATTAAATCTAATTATTCACAATTACAGTCATAACAACACATTTAATGCAAATAAAATCAAAATGTCCAAACCGGAAGTTACCTGGTGTTTTGAAGCGGCTCTGCCGGCTTTTCAAAATAAAAGCTACCGGTGCTCATTTAATTTCCTACCATAATAAACTTCAAGTTTCACATGGCTACATTTGCACTAGAAACTATACTTAAATAATTGGTAAGATTTACTTTTTTGCAATGTAACACACCTGTCAAAACAACTGTTTTTGTAGTTTTCAGGAGATTTTCTCTATTACAAACCATAAAAGCAAGAACGTTATGTTTTCTCCACTTGAGAAATGAGTTTAGGTTGTCATTTGATTATTATTTTTTTTATTTAGTCCAATCTTTCCCCATGATTTGTCTGCTTTGAAAAGTGAATGATCTACAATGAGGTAATTTCCAGAAGAAACGCAGTGAAAAAAGACCTCATGTAGGAGAGGACGTTTGAAACTAAAGCTGTTGGTTTGAGTCCGCTCTTTCTACTTCCAGCTCGGAGAAACACATTAAGCAGGACTGGAAACGTAGGATCATCAATTAATGATTTCCTGGGCTGCGGTTTTCCTGCCCTGAGCCTGGTTCTGTAATCAGTGAGTGAATAACTTTGTACAGGACGGCTGCTAATGAGGGCCAATAAAGATGTTGGCCACAGGCTTCAGAGGATGAACTTGGATCCTATTTAAGAGTTTGCCCTTTGGGATGAGATGACCCACTAGAGACCGCCGGGCCGTTGAGATGTTTACCTTGAGATTCCTCACTAAATATTAGATCTTAATTATCTTTGCAGCCATTTGGGATACGCCGGTATATCCAGGAGCGAGTTTTCTCCTTCCGCTGCAAAAACACAAAGTATTACCAAGTATTTTTGGTCTAGTTTCTAGTACAAAAAGCTTTGGATGCTTGAAGTAAGACAAAACTAACTTTTCAAAATGATATAGGAGCTTGTTTTAAACCTATAATTCCTAAATATTGACACCCAGCCTTTGTCAGTTGCCTTTTTGGTTTGCCACTTAAACTATTCTCAATAAAGTTTAACAATTCAATAAAAATACCATCAGTTTATCTTGTCTTATTTCAAGTGTACTGAAAACTAGACAAAAGTACTTGGTAAGATTTTGTGTTTTTTCAGTGTACAGTTAAAGTAAATTCAAATAAAACACGGGCTTTCCAGAGATAAAGTACTTGCACTGCAAAAACACAAAATCTTAGTGTTTTTGTCTAGTTTCTAGTGCAAATATCTTACTATATCTGAATCTATTTCTATTTGTGATAGACACTAGACCAAAAATACGTTTGTCTGTTTGCAGTGTGGTGCGATTTCTTTCTTTGCCAAACAGTTTGTAAAAGTTTGGGACAACTCAAAGGGTCCAGAGGTGATACATGAGCGCACAGCTACGTCGTTAAACCCCATTACTCCTGACCTGAGGAGGGAAGTTGGGATTATCTCAATGCTATTGTCTTACATTTGGAGAAGAGCCGAGGGTTTAATCAAATCGTGGAGCAATCAATGCAGCGGCTCCAGCGGACACTTCCCGCTGCCCTTGGAACCCAAGGAGTATTCAGAGACGCCACCAGCGGCTAAAAGAGTCGCTTCGGATACATCATCACGGAGAATGAGATTAACCTCCCCTCCCCCGCCCACCGGGATATCTAATGTCACCGAGCTTATCTTCTAAGCGCTCAATCAACCTCCAAGAGTCTGGAGAAAAAAAACCACCACCACCTCGCGGCCATTTTGTTTCTCTTTCAACTCCCACGACATGGTGGCGACTCGTGTTTGTTCGCTTTTCAACTTTTCATGGAGACGATCCAGAGAGCCAACCTGCTGTGCTGGTGGGAGTGTTTCTGTGGGACAAGAGAGGAAGAAAAGTGGGGATAAAGACGCATTTTATGGCTGAAATTTTGGGACACAAACCCCTGCGGCCATGACTGGACTCTGTCCCAGATACCCTTATTTATTATTGAAATGTTTTACTCTTTTTCTCCTTAGTCCATTTGTTCATCTCAACAACATTTAAAGAGACACATCCGAGCTTCTTATAGCATAAAAATATATATTTTTCCACACAACAATAACAAACTTTATTGTATTCATTTTAATAGCACTTATATTATAGGGCAACACAGGGATTCAGACTTGAAGTAAAATTACGCTTTTTAAATATTTTACCCCCCAAAATTTGTGTTTAACCCCCTTTTCTCTTATAACACTAAATGTAATGCAGTCCAACCAACTGCCTTCAGAATAATTACTAAAAAGTCAATAACTACAAATTTATTGTTCACAAATGAAAAGAATATGGTGATGTTTGTAAAATTACAGTGAAAAATTAACACCCTGTCATAAAAAATTTCATAGTTTCACCTTCTCTTAACTGTTACCGTTTCAAACTAAATGTTTAACTAGCAAACTAAATATTTAGCATATATTTAGCTAGTAAACTGAATATTTAGTATGTAATCTAAATATTTAGCTCCATATTTAGTTAGCAGAGGAATAAAAGTATTTCTAAAATCTTTCAGAAAATCGTAAAAGAGCATCGAATTGTATCGTTTGCCAAATATTGTGATACATATCGTATTGTGATCAGAATACCGTATATTGTATCATATTGGGAGATTATTGTATCGCTACAGCCCTACTAAATATTTAGCTCCATGTTAGGCTAGCAAGCTAAATATTATTGTCATTCAATATAATCATAATTACAGCGTTTAACAGCAGGGGTATTTAAACATCTTCTTTATGATTTTTATCTTGTTTTTATGTCTTTTTTGAATACTTTATATGTGTGTTGAAGATTCATTTCTTTCAGAAAAATTAAATGTTCTATTCTAGTTTGAAGCTAAATATTTTTGTTAGCAAGCTAAATTGTTAGTTTAGAAATGAACAATCTAACTTTAAGTTAAACATTTAGCTTAGAACTCGTATGAAAATTCACTTGCCGACAACCAGAAGTAGATTATCAAAATAAAAGCTGGGGTTTCATTTTACAACATTGTCTTCAGACAGTGGTTTAACCAGAGCAGCTGGAATACAGACTGCTACTGGAGATCCTTCCTGGCACAACTCTTCAAAGAAACTTATAAAATGTGCTACGTTTAATGTCTAGTATTTTTTTAATTTGAACTGAACTGTATTATAATCTCAGAATGGTTGTAAAAACATATTAATACAAATGTATTAATTGCATGAAAATGTTCTGCATTGTTCTGCCACTCATTTTCTCTCCATGTGTGTGTGTGTGTGTGTGTGTGTTAAATTGAGCCCCTGAGCAGAAAGTGGACTCTGACTTCTTTTACTGGAAACCAAATTGGACGAAAACCTTAGCTGAATGCAGAAAATACATTTACATTAATGTGACCTCCTTTTTCATTTCGGCCAAGCCTGGTTTTACAGAGAAAATTACAGCCAGCCCATCATCTGAGGTAAATGATATATGTGAATGCATATTTTAAATATATTAATCCAAAAGCAATTTTCAGGTTGGCTCCCTGTCAGGTCGGCAGTCATCTTTTCTTTTCTTTTTTTTCCGCCCCTTCCAGCTCAGGCATTGTTTCGCTAATCTAAAAAGATGAGTATTAAGGTTATTTTGTCAGTGCAGCTTTCCATGTCAGAATATCCTGGAGCTGTAATCGTCCAGTGCAGAAAAGTTTATTCTATTTCCTCTAATTACCCAAAGAAATGTTCATATTTCAATGGACAGGAGGCCTAAACAGCTTTGTTTACAAATACGCAGACAGAATAGAAGAAATTTGGAAAATGCAATGTTTTCTCCTTTACAGATTTATTCTTTAGTCACATTTAAAGGGGACCTATTATGAAAAAAATGCACATATTTGTACGTCCATCTGCTTAAAACGAAACAGCCCAAAAATGTGTAAAGTTTAAATCCTTAAATTTGTTGTGAAATTAATCAAATATGGTTAATTTAGGTTATAACCATAGAGTTTAATCATAAATAAATCAAGTGATGCCCAGTGATTAATTAGATTTTTGTTTTATTTGTATTGATTTCTGCATCCCGAGTAACTTTTTGTTGTGTTGGTTCATAAATTTTCCAGAAGAGTCCATGAATATTTGCACTCTGGCTGCAGAAAAGCTTGTGGTATTTGTCAAATCTACATTCCAAAAAAGAGCTGAATGGAAACTCTCACTTACACACAATTGCCTTATTAATTCATTATGTGCTAACTGCTTACTTTGATAAATAATAGAAAGACTTCCAGCCTTGTAGGTGTCAGTCATCCTTGTTTTTTGTGCTAAATTGTGTTTGAAATGTAAATTCTGACAAATTCACCTTCAGTAATGTTTGAAAGCATAAACTATTGCGCATGTTTGATTATCTTTGCTTTTAATCTCTATGAATGAGCAACTTCTCCTTTTGTTTCATGAGACTCCTATGGGAATTTTGACTTTCTGACCGAACACAGATCTCTGCTTTGAAGATAATGAGAGGAATCTTGAAATCGGCTTTGTTTAATTGATAGTCAGTGTTAAAAACACACCCTAACAATCCGTGGTTCGGTCCGACTAAAAGCAGATCTTCCCTCTGAAATTTGGTACAGAGGTTTTCTGTTTTCACAACTTTGTGTGTGAAAAAATATGTTTTTAATGCAAAACCAGATATAATGTTAGATTTAATAAAACCTATTATGCTTCCTTTAAAAGCTTAAAAATGTTAGAATAGGTCTATATAATAAAAAAACATATTCATTACATTTTTGCACAAAATCATTCTTAGTTAATAAGATTTTAATCTGTTTTTTTATGTCTCTGAAAAGCAGAAGTGGAGCCTCCTGTACAACCAAGAAGAATGCAGTAAGTGGTTTCTGGATGGTAAGTCAGAACAAAACACTTGTCTTTTCCAGTAGCCATTATACAGCAAATACAGTGGCAATACCAGCTGATAAAACGTACTAAAGCTCTGCTTGGATTGCTAGGTAACGGCACAGAACTCTACTGGCGTTTCTAGGTAACGGCTGATTCATGTCGTTATATTCCAAAGGTTTTTAAAACGGCTCTTTTTCCCAACACCAAAAAGCATGAACATATTACCAAAAATCATGGAGTGGATTTTTTTAAGCGCTTGGCTTGTTTTTAAACGCAGTAAAGACTCAAATGGAAGTAAGAAATGTGAAGTTTACATCACAGGTTTCCTTTAAGAAGTTCCAATTTTTTCCTGACACTTCGCCTTCTTCACATCATCACAACAATGCCTCTCATTTTGCTGTTTACAATCGTTCTCAGGACCATTGGAGTGAGAAGTAGTTTGTATAAGAAGCTCAGCAGACTCACAGTTCGACTAGGTGTTTGCTAATTGCTGCTGCCGCTAGTCTAGAGGAGCTGACTAGCACCTTGTGAGGTCAATGCTCAGCTAAAGACTTCAAAGTTCATATTCAGCATAAAATTTGTGCCAAAAATGAGAATGCAGCAGCTGGTTTGTATAGAAACATGTAAAACTGGGTCAGTTTCATTGACTCCATCTTTAAATGAAACGTTTGTTGCAGCAGAAGTTGAAATTTGGACGTAGGAAGTGGCGAGTTGGGGGATGGGACCCACTTTTTTCCCCCTGGAAAGTCTCTTTCTCTGCATTGCTGCTCTGCCGACCCACACAGCAGTACAGATATCCTCCTTTTGAGGTGTGGAAAATCACCTACAGAAGGAGAAGAAGCCGACTGAGAAAAGCCTGACACAAAGGGATGAATTACAACACTATCCTGTGATGCAGTGAACAACCGATTGATTGATGGCTCTCAGCTTTGTGCTAAAGTGACCAAAGGTGTATTTTTTATTCCAAACAGCCCAACATTGCCTCTGCTTTTTGCCGCAACAATAAAATTCAGATTTTATTGCTCCTTCTGAGAAGATTACAACTCTTCTGCTCCTGTTTTAAACTAATATTCAGTGGTTTCAGGCATTATGTGGAAGAACCGTACGGCCATTTTGTTTTATTTGAGCTGATTACATGAAGTGTGTTATCTCTTTTTCTGTATCTGCTAGTTTTGAGCAGAAGCAGCAAAGATTAACAGTGCGTCTTCATGAACAGTTAACCTAAAAAAAATAATAAAAACCTCCACACATATATTGGTGCTTCAGAAAACGTTAAACGTTGTGAATCCTGCTGCTCATCTGTTAAAATTTATCAGAAAGGATCAGAACGATGCATCTTAAAAGCTTGACTGTTTTAAAAAGTAAGATAGAAGCCCTACAGGAAGGAGTGAGGGTGTTCAACGTGGGGTGCATGGGCCATTTGTGGCTCATGGACTGATTTTTTTTGCTGCTATTATCTAGTAAGAAAAAACTATTACTTTTAAATTGAAATTTACTTACAAGACATCCAACACAAAGTGATAAAATGGGTCCCTTCTGTCGTCATGGCAGCTAGGACCACATCTACTCATTGGTGCACCAAGTTGAAGATTTGGGTGCAATTAAAAGCTTTGATGGGCTGAAATGATTAATCGTGTTTTAGGTCTCTGTAGGTCCTAAAATAATAACTTCATTATAACTCCACATATTGATTTGTATTGATTTGTCATAATCATTGTTCAGTGTTTAAAGTGTCCTGGTTACATTGTAATGTAGAGTAATGCATCACCTGCATACTTACAGCTAATCTTGTTGCTTGTTGTAACCTGAATAGGAGAGGCCCAAGGATTGATCCTTGTGGTTCCACACATGTAACATTTGTCCACTCCAGTGAAATGTTACCAATTGACACACACAAACAAAATTGGAGTCCAAAACTCTTAGAAATTACTTTGTAACTGTAGAGGTCAATGGCTTTGGGCCTTTTGTCTGTTGTTTAATCTGTTTAGATCAGGGCATGAAGTTTTACCTTTTGGGATTCAATTAGCAAGCTATAGGGAGTTGCAAACGTATTCATACCCATTGAGCTTTTCCATATTTAGTCACATTACAACCACAAAAATAAAAATACACCATTGGGCTTTTATGTGAAAGACCAACACAAGGTGGTTCCATAAAGTATTGATTCAGGGGGGCTGAATACTTTTTCACAGCGCATTTTCACATTTATTATATGTAAATAATGTTTAGAATCATCTTCACATTGCGTATCACTTTGTGTTGGTGTATGAATGCTTCTGCAAGTCACCGTGTTACGCCAAAGATTCAAAGTCTAAAGAATTTTTGTAAGAATTTGGTAATTGTCTAAGACATCATTTTAATATTAAATTTTTTTTTTTACAGTCTTAGATATTTTTCGCTTTTGTTTTTTACCTAATTTCTAAGTGTTTCACATCAGAACGACGTAAAGAGTTAATCATCCGTGCATGAAACGGTGATTTGGCTTGTTGTGGATTCACTGTAATCCTTCCAGTAGCTGTTAGCGCTCTGATTCTCGGTTTATTCTCTCTTGTTTTGTGCAGAGGGGTCATCAGAGACGGAGCCGTCTCTCTCCTCACATCAGATCTCTGTCATAACACGTCTCTGGCATTCGACACTGCAGCAGAACTCACAGATGAAACACTCCTTTGATCAGAGAGCCCTTTGAGTGCGCTCTTTAAACCTCCACTGCCACATTCAGGAGGCATTAGCAGCAATGCCACAACACCGCCATTGTGCCTGGGCCTCTTGCACAACAAAACTCACAGAGACGATCCAGGAAAAAAGAAAAAAAAAACAAAAAACACCCGAGCCGGGCCATCAAACCGCATCAGCGGCGCATCAAGATTAAATCGTTTTATATTACATCGGACGTGCGAGTAATGCTGCCGTGTCAAACGTCAGGCTTGCAGTTCAGTAACGCTTCTTCAGCTTGATCCTGCCATTTGCATTTTTAAAGACAGTTCCTCTAATGAACATGAAGTTGCTTTTAATCACAGTTACCATCTTCTTAAGGAGAAATTGTTGATGTGACAACCCAGCTTTCTGCAGGAGAAACCTCAGCTGAAAACGCCTCAAAAGCAAATATAAGCTCTATTTATTTTAACACAAAAAATAAAGTTTTCGCCAATTTGATACCACATACAAATCATGGGAAAATGGGCTTGACACACAGGATAACCAGCTATATGGAGTTAATTTCCTGCCAAAACATTTGACACAAATAAAAATGGTTTATCTGCTTATTTTAAGTGGATATATGCAAATTCAGGAGATTTTAAAGTGAAGTCTATGCGTATCACATAGACTAATCCTCTGCAGACTCTACCTACCATTAGTGATTTGCTTTATGGTGGAAGCTGGGAGATAATTGTTTTTTGGAAAGAAAGTCATGCCCAAATAAGTAACTTCAGGTTCAAGAACAAGCCCCTGAAAACTGTAACTTATGAAATTTCAAGCCACTTTAGAAAAAAGAAACCAAGCCCAAAGCTGTTTATAATAAGTGGACTTGGCAATATTACCTCTTGTCACTTTAAATCTAAATAAGCTGTTGATGCCATGCCCACCAACTCAATGTTTACACTAGCATCTGAATATGGCTGCAAACAGATGCGCAATTATACAACCATACATCTTTGAAAAGCAGAAGTGGAGCCTCCTGCACAACCAACAAGAATTCAGCAAGTGGTTTCTGGATGGTAAGTCAACAACAAAACTCTCGTCTTTTCCAGCAGCCATCATACAGCGCACACAGCAGTAAAACCAGCTGAACAAACATGCTGGTTGTAGGTGACAACACACCTGGTTTTGTTGAACCAGGTGTGTTTTATAGAGATTAAGAATCTCTTTTCAAGAGATATATGGCCAAGACTGGCAGCAATTACAAATCAAAGCAATAGTAATGCTGTGTCGTTGCTGTTGCTAGGTAACGGAACAACTCATTCTCAAGACACCAAAAAAAACAGTAACTTATTTCTAAATAATGGCTGGATTTTTTTTAAGCACTTGGGCAGATTTTAGAAGCAGTAAAAAAATATGAATTTCAGGAAACAGAGAAAAATTCATTAAAAACAAAAATATAATTGGTCTCCTTTTGGATCAGAAAATATTTCAATAATTCTTATAGTTGGAGGCAGTCTGAGCCATAAAATACTACCTTTTAATACAGAATACGTTTTGGGACTTAACTGCGGACTTTGTTCTGAAATGTTTGTTCTGAAAATCACAAAAGCTCCAGTTGTCTCAAGCTGGACTCTGATCAAGACAACGAGTTCACTGAACTGCAGTGACACCCGGAGTCACCAGATCTCAATCCAACAGAGGACCTTTCACATGTGGAGCAGCCAAAAGATGCTTTCATGTCAAAATGGACCAAAATGTCCACGGCACCAAGAATTTAGTCGGTTCTGAGGGCCAACGAGGAACCGTTCAAGTGTACCTAGTTACACACAGAGCCTATAAAAAGTATTTTTCCCTGTGGATATGGTACCATTTAATGTTTTTACAAGCAGAATTTGGCTTTTTTGAGACAACAAATTGCAAAGAAAATGGTTAATATCTCATATTTTTATCTTAGTGCATTTAAAATAAGACAAAACTAACTTACAGTAACTTTTCAGCAAGATATAGGAGTTTTAAGTCAATAATTCCTTAATATTGATGAAAAAAATGCTAGTTTCACTGGAGGTTTATTTAAGATATAATAAGGCATTTTCCCCTCTTATAAGGCCAATAATCTTCCCGTGGAACTGGTATTTTTAATTTAGTTTTGTCTTATTTAAAGTGTACTAAGATAAACTAAATACTTGGTAATATTTTGTGTTTTGCAGTGTAACTGATTCCCACCAACCTGACAGAACTGGAAAATTTTCACAGCAAATCTTTGAATATCTGTGTCTTTGTATACTAATGTACATAAAATTGTTTGCTCTTTGCAGCTTTGTTGCTTTTATTGTTTCTGTTTCAGTCATAAGATGAGCTTCAGAGTATTTGCTGCCTTCACTTGTTAGAATAAATATTATAGAAGTTTATATTGAATGGATTTGAAGAGAACTATGAACTTCCTGATGTCCTTTTCATTTCTTCCTTTTTCTTCAAGCGTAATTACAGATAAGGGACCAAATACAAGGCGTTCAGCCCTTTAGATGCCTTAGATTCAGTCTAAGTGCATCTTTCTAACAAGTATCTTCTAAAGAAAGAATGACGTTTTTACATTTATTGTTAACTTCGCCAATGAAAAGGAAGAGCTCGACATTTTTCTGCTGCATTTAAACGATCCAGGTTTTTTTTTTCTATATGCGAAGCATAGAAGAAGAAAAAAAGTGTCTTCTAAATGTAATTTTTTTTTTTACCTGGAAAACGTCCAGAGGAAAAAATCCAAGGGGAGAATCAGTGGTCAACAACTCCACAGATTCTTAGACCAGGAATTTTACAGTGTGAGAATTCAAAATGTTTACATTTTTGCAAACAATGGATGAAGTTAATTTCTATTACGGTGGATTAGGGGCATTGTAGAAAGAAAAGAAGGAGCAAATTTTAGCCAGAAATCTCAGAAATTTTCAAGAAACAACCAGGATGTTCTCTGAGCTTGAAAAGTTGTAAATGTGTGAGAAAAAAACTAAAATATTTTGACATTATTTTCACATATCTTTAAGAAAAAAATGTCGGAACTTGAGCTTTTGTCTCACAAATTTATAACTTTTCGAGCTCAGAGAATTTCCCAATTTTTTTACAAAATGTTTTGGTTTTTGGCAGAAATGTACTCCTTGATTTTGTTTTTCAACCTACAATGGCACCAAATGGAGTGGCATCAGATTATAGTAGTTACGTTTTTTTTTTTGTCTTTAGAAAAAAACCACGAGCCATTTCTCCAGCTAGCGTTAGCCTAGCGCAACTGTTTTGGTTGTATTTACCCAGAATTCCCTGTAAAAAATATAGCAGGTTTTCTGAAAAAAAGGAAGAATAAAAACAGACCCTAATCAAACTCTGGTCTGCCTACAAACCTCAGTCTTGGTTTGGTAGAAGTAAAGTCTGGCCCTATGTTAATGCGTATGTGAATGTGAAGTGGACTACAGCGCAGTGCATTCTGGGTAAATACAACCAAAACAACTGCAACATGTTAATGCTAGCAGAAGTGGTTCGTGGTCGCTACTCCATTTGTGTTTTTATTTTTCCTGAAGAAGAAAGTTGCGCTCAGTGACTTCTTCAGTGGTTTCTGTGTCGTTTCCTTCAGAGGTTTTTGGTACAGCGCCCCCACAGGCGAGGAGAGGTAATAATTAAAAAACAAGTTTTTTAATTATTACACATCGTTTGAGTCAGTACAGTGTGAAAGAGAACCGCAGCAGCTGAAAATGTAACAGATGGTGCAACTTTGGTCCCCAATCAAACCGAATCTACCAGACTGTCAGGTGTGAAAGGTCAGAGTTCATGACTGAACAGCCTTCATTAGGCTGTTTCAAGTTCTGAGCTACAGTGGAACAGAAAGAAGAAATAATTTAGATCATCTTATATCACCATATATTCTAAATAGTGGTTAGTTAAAACTTAATGTTACTTTCCATAGATAAATGTTTCCTCTTTGTCCCTCAGTTTGATTACATTCACATATTGTTATAGCTGGTCAACATGAAAGACTTTAACGAAAAAGTTTGAACCCCGACTCGTTATTAGAAAGATCATAATGGCCTGTTGGAGCCACACAAATCCGTCTGTACTCATGGCAAACATCACCTGCACAGCAAAGATTATTAAAAGTCTAATTATGCATATCAAACACCACAGACGGGACAATTAGAGTGGAGGGCTTCAGGCTGCCTGGCACAGATGGTTTGTCCATATAAAGAAACTACAGACTAGTGCAGCTCAGTCATGTTGGATTTTATTCTAGTTGCAGGTCCCCACAGAGAGAAACAAATCAGTTTGAATGGCAAAAGACTTTTTTTTTGTTCCTTCAGAGGAAAAGAAAGTTTTAGTTCGGCATGCAGGCACACAGATGGCTTCAATCATGTTTTTATATTTTCAGAAATGTTACAGGTTGGCTGTAGGCATGTTTGCACAATAAAACACCCAGAAGAAGAAAAAAGCAACATGATGCACTTTAGAACAATAAAAGGAAAAGATTAGAAAGCCTAATAGATAAGTAACAATGAACATTTTTGATTATTTTAGTAACTGATTATTCTTGATGGCAAATCGGATAAAAAATTTGCTACATTCTGCAGATTTTTCATTTATCTACTTAAGTTTATTCTATACCATATCAATAATACTTAAAAAGACAACTTAACAAACAATTAAATCCATTTCTAAATAAGTAAATAAAAATGTCATAACCTAAAGTGCAACAGCTCAGCAGGGTTTCCTAAAGTGTGGCCCGGGGGCCATTTGTGGCCCTTAGAATAAGATTTGTGGCCGCTGACTGCGTTTGAAAAATGGTGCAAATTTGTCCCTCTGACTTTCAGAGTTGGATACTTTTTGTAATTGTTCTAGGAGACAGAAAATGCCATTAAACAAATAATTATGTCTTTCTTTGTTGCTTTTGTTTTTATTTAATAGAAATTCATACCACAAATACAGCGACGTTTTACTACAAATCACTCGTTGGTTTAACACACAGAAGGTTTTTAAAAGCAAATCCTCTGTTTTTGTTGCTGGAAATGAAGAAACATTTCATTGACCAATAAAATGGAAAATAATTGGCACCAAAAAAGTTAAATAACTGTAAACATTAAGGCAAAATTCACACTGATGTTGGTTTTATTAAAATATGTTTTATTGTTATGCAGGTCAAGGAGAGAAAAAGCAGAATTATATTAGTTTTGCATTTTTAGTTGGAGAGAAAAAGCAACTTTTAACCTTTGGTGAAAAACTTTTGGACGCCTCTGTTTTATTTTAATTAATAATTGGAAAGCAAAATGTGCTTAATATGAGTTGTTTTAATGTTGACATAATTTGAACCAGGTAAAGCTAGAATTGCTATTTGAGAAGTGAAAAGTTTTTTTTTTGTTTGTTTATCTTAAATGCAAAATTAACATATTTTGGGTACAGTTTTTGATTAATTACTTCTCTGAATATGTTTTCTTTTTCAACAAATGGCCTTTTTTGAGTCCATGTACGCGATTAATCGATTATTGAATTAGTTGACGATAACTTCAACAAGCGATTAATCACGATTAATCTGTTTAATCGTTTATTAATTGATAAACAAGTAATACATTCTTTAAGAAATTAATAAAGTATTCACTACTTTATGATTTGTTTTTGTTTTTTTATAAATAGACAAATTTATTCTTTCAAATCAACAAATTTAAAGGTAAATTTGGATTTAAGCGACCTCAGATTCTGCAGCAGATCCAGATCTCTGCAGTAATACAATTACTGTGAGGTGACATGACTGAATCAGTTGACATTTAGGTAATATTAAACTGGGGTTTAGTCACTCCTGCTGTAAACTTTAAATGTCAAACAGAGCAGGAGATACATGTTCACCAGTGGCTTGCGTCACTTCAGCTTTAGTTAGCGTTTTCATTGGCAGAAATTAAAGTAATGCAAAGATTATTACAAGCAGACGTTGCAGCGTTAGGGAGTAATTTAGCTAACGTTGCTAACACGTTTAGATGGTGAGCAGAAGAGAAACCTCGGTGGGCAAAAACATTTTAAAATATATACAAAAACATCACAGACTTTCTGACTTGTTTTACAAGCTATGTGTCAAACTCGAGGCCCGTGGGCAAAATCCGGCCCGCCATAGCTTTTTATGTGGCCCTCTAAACACTAAATGTGCTTAAATATTATGTTTTCAATCAAATCAATGCAGTTTTGATCTGTTTACTGCCAAATTATATCAGTCAGTCCCTCCAGTTTCTTGAGAATTATCATGGGAATTCACACAAAATCAACAAATCCCCACACTTTTTTGTGCTAATACATCATTGGGAGTTTATTGCAGATTTTTCTCAAAAATTGTCAAAAACTTTCTTACATGTACTAAATAGCTGCCTCAGCTGTAATGGATGTCCGATTATAATCCATGATTTATTCAGCAGTAATAAAACGTCACATTTACTGTCATAAATAAGCACAAATATTTCTAAATTTGTACCACAAACACTTTGATTTTTATTGCAAAAAATCACAAAAAGTATCAGAAGATCCTGCAGGGACTGAAAAGATGTTCAATAATATTTAATTTTAAGACTTCATTGATATTTTAACAGTTTCAACAGGTTATATCAATACATTCTGGCACAACCGGCCCTTTAAGAGCATTTATAATCTTAATTTGGCCCAAAACAAAAATGAGTTTGATATCGCTGCTATAGCATAAAACAATATGGCTATCGGTGCTACAACTAATCCAAATAGGAGAAAATATTGTCCTATAATTTCAAATAAGTTAGAAGGTAATTAATTAGAAGGTAAAAAAAAATCTTTCTTAAGTTTAACTTTTATTTTTTTATTTTGAAAAATAAATAAATTTACTTATTGCGTTACATATTTAGTCATTCTTTTCAAAGTACTAATAGACATTTTTTCATAGTAATAATAAATATTTTTATTTAGCATTTAATTTAAGTGTATTCGTATATTTTGTCCACTAAACATGTTTTATTTCTTTATTTTCTTGTCTAAAAGAAAATCAGGTAAATCATCACATTTTTATCTTTTCATCCTTATTGTTGTTGTGAATTACATGGATTTTTTTTTGTCTTCAACCTAAAACGGGAAACAATCTGCTGCCTCCGTCGCCTTTTCACTCCGAAAAGAATTTAAAATGTGTTTAGTTTGCAAAAACATCCAAAATGTTTTAATTTGAAAAAAAGAAGAGAGGAGTTCAGATCTTTTTTATTATTATTTTAATTCACTTTGAATTTCAGGGCTGCTTTATGTCTAGCATGTCATCAAAGTCTAACTTTCTTTGGTATAGACCTGTGGCAGGTAGACAGGACAAGCAGGACAGACGGATCAATGGGCGAACAGAGCCAGAGTCCACAGTGAGCAGCATGTTTTGACACTTTGTGTCCTGTTCTGGGCTGCAGGCTGTCAGGTGCTGCAGGAAACGACGCAGACCCTAACTCTGGTTCCTGCTGTCATTTCCTCCAGGCCACAGCTTCTCTTCACCTTCATCAGTTTGCTCTTCCAGCTGCTGGTGCAAAGGTTTCCTGTATCAAGTTTAAAGCTAATCTGGTTTCATTTGATGCGTTCGTTCTTCCAGTTTGGAAAGTAAAACTGAGCCTCAGTGGCGCCACCAAGGGGAGGTAATGAACATTTAAAATGACCAAACCCTTAACTTTTATTATTTCCTCCTCTTTCCATCCATAGGTCAGTACAACTGATGGCAACACAGCACACAGCCAACTAAACAGTTTTTAATGATAATTTTGTAAATGTACAAACAGGAGCGAAACATTTTATTGGGGAAGCTCTGCTTCCATGATAAATGTGCTCAAAACTTTGTAGATGTTTTGCTAATATTTAAAAAACATAATTTAAAAAAATAAATCCAACTAAAATCACGCAGTAAGTCATTAAAAACCATCATCGTCCTACCACTTCCTGCCGTCTTCTTTTTTGTCATTTCCACCAGCAGTAACATCCATTTGTTGATCACATGACTTGAAAAAATCGGCATGTTTCCATTAAATGAATTTATTTAGTAGATACAATTTGTGCAATTATATTCATGAATCCAAGATTTCCCCTTTGGAGACTCTGAGATTTTGTTTGGAATAGAGAGAAAAAGTCATTTTACTTGGGATTGTTTCGCCCACAGGACCAAATGTAGGAGGTCAGCGACTTTCTTTAAACAGACACTTTTTCTAAAACTAAATTGAATAATCAATAATCACCAAAAGACTTTCCCAGCTTGTGTAAGTTTGTAAATCTCCTTCCCAGATATTCAATGAGCTCCTTGAATTTTAACAGTGTTCCAGGTTTCGGTCCATCCAATGAGTGCTATCAAAACAAATCCTGTTTATGCTGACAAAGAGAAAGCACCAGCTGCAATCAACTAAGAAATGTTGGCCTAATCAAACTTTCAAATCCATTAAATATCTGGTTTTATATATTTCAGACTCTGTAAAATTGTGTAAATATCTTAGTCCACTTGAAATAAGACAAAATAACTTAAAAGTAACTTTTCACCAAGACATTAGAGGTTGTTATAAGTCAATAATTCCTTAATATTGATGAAAAAATACTATTTCCACTCGCAGATTTACAGCCCTGTATTTGGGCTGCTGTAGGTTAAAAAAAAAAAGGAGTAGCACATTTCTGTCAAAAAGCTGAGAAATTTTGACATTAATCGCAGAAATGTTCTAGAAAAAACTTGGAAATTTCAGATCTCAAAAAACTGAAAATTTGCAAGAAAAACATTTCATTTATAGCTTGGGAAAATGTCTCGTAATAAGTGAAATATTTAATCAATATTAAGTAATTATCAATTTAAAACAAACTCCATTGTTTTGCTGAAAAGTTACTTGTAAGACAGTTTTGTCTTATTTCACTAATTTGTTAAAACTAGAAACTAAACGAAACATACTTGATTTTGTGTTTTTGCAGTGTATTTTCAAACACAACAGTCACTTACTCAGTAGTCAAATTACAATACAATCTGTGTCTCTGATTGCAAAAAGTGAGCAGAGCATCATATTCTCATCATGTGGAGTAATAAGTGAAAAGACACACATCACTATTATTCATGCATTTAAAAAAACACATGAAGAAGTTCTGCAAACACCAACAGGCAGCGTGACTCCAGAGATGCACAGGAAGGACAGGCAGGAGGATTTACAGCAGAGACTCAGTGATCTGCTCAGGATGGGGGTTAGCTGAGATCAAGCTGCCTGCACAACACTGCCCCCTGGTGGCGGATCAACAAAGCCAAGCTGCCTCAGATGTCCTTTAATATCTAGAAAATTAACAGTTCTCATGGTTCTTCTCCAAACATTGACAGATTTTTCACGATGAAGCTGTAAGTCTTCAATCATTCTGATCCAATATTGATGTCTGCATTAAAATAAATCATTTTTACCTTGTTCTCACTGTGGATTTCAACTCTCATCTCCCCTTTGTTATGTAGAGATTTAAAAACCGCATGATTTGGGACTATAAATACATGAGACTGTATCAATGAATAACACAAAGCGCGACACGCTCTGTAATGTGTGAGTCTAACTGCTGACTGAGACTTCCTGGTGATGCTTTTCTTACTGGAGCTCACCTGAGGCTGGGAGCGACGGCTCATTGAAAAATTGTCAAAGAAAAGCAGAGCAGGTCACGTTTATTGGCACCGCATGGAAAACCTCTTTGCAGCAGTTTAATTTCACACTGAAAAACCTGGAAAAGTCCTACCTATAATCGAGTACATTTATTCAAAAAAGGGGAAAAATTCTGTGTTTAAAAAATGGGGGACCAAAATTGACTATGAAATGGAAAGAAAAGTCCAAAAACTGACATTTTATTTAAAAAAAATGAAAACTGGGATACTTAAAGTCAAAATTAAAGATGAAAAAAATCATTACAAAAGTAAGCGAGCACCATTCTCAACAAGGCAGTTCAAAGTGCTATACATCATAATAATACAAAATTAAAAGTCACCAATTGTGAAACCAGTAACAAGCATTACATTTTGTCAAGTGCCATCATCAAAATCACCAGTAAACATCAAATATATTGGACAATTTCCCATTTATTATGGTTTAAAAGCAACTCTAAACAGCTGGGTTTACTGACATGATTTAAAGAAACTTAGTGTTTCGGCTGTTTTGCAGTTTTCTGGAAGTTTGTCCCAGATTTATGATGCATAAAAGCTGAATGCTGCTACACCAAAACTCCCAGGCCTTTTCCAGTTGGTGAACTTTTCACTTTCATGGCTGAAAATCCAACTCTGACTAAACTCTAATCCTAATCACAAACTACCTTAAATTGTTAAATGACAGGTTGTTTACTGCTCTGTGTCCGGCTGTATCTGGGACCTCGGACAGGATGTCCTCTGCCCATTTATGCTCTGGCAAACCGGACGTTGAGTCATTCACAAACAGAAAATGTTTCAGACTGCGGGGCCTCAGGTGCTGTTGGGAATCTGCAGCGGCTGGGAGAAATAGGCCACTGTGTCACATCGTCTCAAACTGTTTTCTGGAATATGACGAATTCTCGTCAACAGGTCTGAATGTGATAGAGATAATGGGGGACCTATTATACAAAAATCACATTTTGCATATTTTTGTACTTTCATTTGCGTCTCAAATGCTTCTAAAAGCATTAAAAAACCACCTAGCCATAATGTTTTTGGTTTCAACAAGAAGTACACTGTTACCTCGCAACCCAAGCTAATTTTCCCCTTGTATGCGCTGTACAATGGCTGCTGGAAAAGACAAGCATTTTGATGTTGACTTACCATCCGCAAACCACTTAATGCATTCTTGTTGGTTGTGAAAGAGGCTCCACTTCTGCTTTTCAAACATGTTCATTTGCATAATTGTGCCTCGTTTTGCAGCCATTTTCATTTGTAAACGTTGAGTTTGGGTTGGCATGGGCAGCAGCAGATTAGTTGGATTTAAAGGGACAAGACGTCCTAAAACAGCTCATTCTGACTAAAATCTCACTTTCTAAGAATAATTTTGTGCAAAAATATCCTAGTCTGTTTAAGGAAGCATAACAGGATGCCCAACCCAGAACTAGCTAGATCTAAAAATGTTTGAGGTAAGAGGTTGCTTTAACCAGACCTTGCATTGACAAGGACATTTAAAGAAAGTCTTGTCTAAGGTGTTTGTGTGCTCTACTCTGTTATAAATTTCTCTTTTTGGCGTTTGGAGGCGTTAATAAAATGTCCGCTGCTCCCACCATTTCCTGTTACCATTCTGTCTCTCCCATTTCAGCCTCCCTGTCTCCATTGCACGATAACAAGGCTCGGTCTGCTGCGATTCCTCCTGAGAGTCCACCACTGCCATCATATTCAAATGGACAAAGGTGTGTTGATGAGAAGAAGAAGAATAAGAAGAAGGAAAAGAAGAAGAAGAAGAAGAGAGCTGCCTTTGTCTCCAGGGGAAACTGGGATGCCAACAGTTAGGCGCCCTGCAGACAGAGGAATTAGATCAGTAAGAAACCCAACCCAGCCCCCTGCACGCCGATTGTTCCCCTCCTCCTCTTCGCTTTGTGCCCTTATCGTCGGAGAGAGGCTCTGAGACAGGCTGACACCACCTCCGAACGTTTTAAAAGGTAATTGAGCCTCGCAGCCCACGCCGCTAATTTGTGTGAGACTGCCCGGTATAGCCGGCAGAGTGACAAAAACAGAGAGAAGGACTGTTGGGGAGAATGAGTTCCTCAGACACAATATGTTAATTGGCTCTCTACAAGTGACAGCCGTAGTATTAAAAAAAACGAGAAAAGGGGGAAAAGCAGAGGGTGTTCGAAGGATCTCGCCGGAAAGGGCACGGTCAGAAAATATGAAAAGGGTTCGTCTCTGCAAGACAGAAAATAGCGCCGATTTCAAAGATCAGCACAAGTTGCTTCACAAAGAAGTGAAAAAAAAAAAATAAGGGATTTAACAGTGGAATGAAAGGCTAAGGGATAAGAGATAGTGTTTATGGTTTTGGAGGGAAACTTTAACCTGGAAGATGGCCGCCAGACTCAAGGAAAGACCTTTAAGAGGAAGGGATCTTGCTCTGACCCTGCTTTAAAGTCAAGAACTTTATTCCTTCAAATGCCAGCGCTGCTGGGACTGAACTGTTTGTCTAGAGCCTGAGTTATGAGGAAGACGCCCCCATGAATCAACCCCGGTACCTTTGTGGCCTTCGGCCCGGTAATATCCATATCTCCTCACTTCCCTGTGATCAATAATGAGATAACGCTCTTGGAATATTTGTTGAGGTCACGCCAAAGAGAAGCTGAACACATAACTACACGTAGATTTATTTTTTTTTGAAAACAGTAAAGAAACATCTGATTAAAAGGTTTTGATGATAGTAAATAGATGGTCAATTTTGTCACGTTTATCAATCAACTGGTTGATTTTTCTGTCTGTGGAACCATTTCTGATCTTATTGAAATATGTTTTGGGTCATAAAGGGGAAAAATAATGTAAAATCAAATTTTTTTAGCTTTACATCATGTTATAACATTACTCTGTGTTGCTTTGACTCTTTCATGCATGTTTTAGAAAGCCTTTAATCTCCATGGCAACCATTCAGTTGTGCAAAACGCCAGGGTGGGCCTAGCCCCGCCTTCGAGGATAAAGCTCCTCCTCACAGCTGCATTTTCCAACCTTCTACCTCGAAGAGCATCCCTGCCCCACGCAGCTCCTTCAGACTAGCCGTCAGCAATTAGCAAACTCCTGTTGAGCTCATAATAGGAGCTACTTTGAAATGCTGACAAAAATGTTGTGAAAGGTTGTGATGACTTCCTGAAGGCGGAGCTTCAGAAAGGGCAGCAGAGACCCAATTTTACAGCGTTAAATGAGGTCAATTTTCTTTTAAATCATATTTGATATTTATAGCATTTTTATAACAAATGAAGTCAATTTAATAATTTCAGCCCTACATAACATGAGTTAGAACGCTCTTCTCTGGATATTCATTCTTAGCTTTTCCTTTCTGGACTTTGTGTTGATAAAAAGCTCAATCTTAGCTTCATCTGACCAAAACATTTAAGTGTCAGTAGAGATTTGCAAACGCCACATGTTTCAGACAGAAAATGTTTTCCAGGTAACGAACTGGTACATGGATAGTATCTTAGTGTGTTTTCACACCTGGTAGTCTGGTAGACTTGCACCATGTTGCAACATTTGTTACATTTTCAGCTGCTGTAGTTTGCTTTCACACTGGAGTCAACGATACAAAAACCACCAAAGACAATGAGTGCAACTTCCTCCTTCACAAAATGTAAACAAAAATGGAGTAGCGTCAAGCTTTAGCGGTTGGAGGATTCCTCTTTTCTTTTTTGTACAAAGCACAAGTCATTTCTCCAGCTAGCGCTAGCCTGGCGCTTTTATTTTGGTTGTATTTACCCAGAATGCCCTGTGCTGTAGTCCACTTCCTGCCTTTGGAGCAGTTTCCGGTCCACATGGCGTTCACATATGCATTCAAACCGCACCAGAGTTCACTTCAACCTAACAGAAACCAAGATTTGTAGGTAGACCAGAGTTTGATTTGGCTCTCTTCCTTTCACAACTTTGCTATATTGAGTCAAATTTAATAAATTATATAAAAGTTGATTTGGATGCAGCAAAATAAAAGTCTGTGACAGACATAGTTCTACTTATTATAAAAGCTTGGATATAAAAAGATTAATATTTTGTGTCGGAAGTAGCATTTTCCATTGTAAGTAAATTATGTAGAAAAATAAGAAGCTTGAGAAATGAATTTGTGTCCATAGCATGACGTTGCCACCACCATGCTTCTCTATGAGTAAATATAATAAGATGCTTTCACCCTATTTCAAGTCTTTCCCATAATCATGGCTTTTGTTTTGTGAAAAGAAATTATGTCACTACAGTTAATGGCAGCAGAAACATTTTTAAAAAAAAATGCATATTTATGCTCCTTTGTGTCGTTTATCATCAGCTTCTGTCACGCAGCGAGACAAAAGACACAACACGCATCCGGGGCTGAGCTTCCTGCGTCTCTGCCTTGCTGCCATCGATGATTCACGCCCCACCAGGGGGAAAACAGAGGGTTACTAACTAGGTCCTCCAAAGGCACCAGATGTCAGTGATTAATCTTGATGAAGTTGGGACTTCGCGTCTCCCAAGCTGTCTCCAAACCTGCTGCTTAATGACCCCTTGCCTCTGTTTTATCAGCCCATTTTTTAAGCCTTTATATCATCCTCAGCACGGATGGTTTCGTATGCAGATGTGTGGCGGCTGGAGAGGAGGCAATTGGAAAGCAACTCATTGTCTGCAGCATCACACACACTCACACACACACACGCACGCACGCCGTGCAGAAAAGTTTGCCACTGGAAGAGAGATCTGAGGAACAAAAGAAAAGCTTTTTTTCTCTTTCTGGGATGCATTTATATTTAGTTAGGGTTTTTTTTGCCCCTTGCAGGAGGTGCAGATTTTCATTTTTGTGAAAGCTTTATGTGGCGAAAGAAAGAGAGAATAGCAGTCATTTGTTATAAAAAAAAACCCAGAAAAAAACCTACCAACAGTAAATACAAGTCATCATTCATTCCTGAAAGCCTGACTGATATAATAGAAGACAATGTAATTTAGAAATATGAAAGAAACATCAGCCTAATCATGAAATACTAACTCGGGAGTTGGGATGATTGATGTTTAGGTGAGTGGCGGAGTTCACTCAGAACAAAGGGTTGGAAGAACCCAAGATAAAACTGTTTCAAGTATTTTTTGGTGTCGGACGTAAAATAAATCTAATATCAACCAGTAAAACAATTGTGTTTCTGTAAGAAAGTCATTTAGAACCATAGAAAAACTAAATAAAATAGTGTAGTTGTTATAGAAAATGTTCATATTTTCAGTACACGTTAATGGATGTGATCAATCTAAAAAGTTTATTGAGTTAATATTACATAATGAAGACACAAACTGGAAACTATGTCAGGAGTATTGCCTTACTATGCAAAATAAGATGTTTATTCAATTTTTATGCATTATATGCTTTAAACAATGCACTTATTCAACATTACTTGTCATCCTGGGTAAACAACTGTAGAATCAACATTTAAGTAGAAAAACCAACTACATCGATACTTTAATTAGACAAATGGGAGGATTAAAATTAGCTGAATTAGTTAATTTTGAGCAAAATGCAGAGCAAAAAAATAATATTCTCCAATAATATCCGGGAATTCTCTTAAAAAATGGGAAGTTAAGAAAAACTTTAGCTTAAAACAACCAAGTATAGAAACTACATTAAACTGCTGTGGAATAAAACATAGCGCACTTTGAAAGGGGATTAAAACAAAGTGTGATTAAAATCTATAAAACGATTTGAATATTTTAAATCTGAAACCTTCATGACTGTTAAATTTACTCCTCCCGTTCCAGTAGGGGGCTTCACAGGTAACTTCATACGGAGTTAAAGTGACTTGCCGGCGGAACAGGAAGTGACTACACGACGAACCGGAAGTGGTTTTATATCGACTGTCTGCTCTTTAGCAAGCTAAATTACCTTTAAAGATTCTTCTTTACGATTTTTGGAAACGGACCAACGCGGTGAGTTGATGTTTGAATGTTTAAACTTTTGAGAAATATATTTTTTGTTCTGCATGTGGATTTTGGCAAATTAGCTTTAAGCTAATGGTTATAGAAGCTAATTAGCTCAATGCTAGCTCTTGTTTATTGTGGTGTTTAATGCTGTAGTGTTTTCATGGAGTAAACTATATGCTAAATGACTCGGTTAAATCAGGCATAATTGGTGATGATATGCTAATATGGTTTACTTTAAAGGTTTAAATCTGTTTTAAATGTTGTGTTTATTTGAATATTATACAAAAGTAAACATTGAAATTTTGTTTTTACTTTGTTTACGATAAGAACGACTAACTTATGTTCTTTGTCACAATTATGGAGATTTACTTGATTTTAGAAAACCTTTTATGCCATTTTGTTTAGATTTATTTGTTGATTCTCAGCATTTTGTTAATATTTCTTGTATTAAAGAGTATAAATAGTTTAATTGTAATGAAGTTGTAAGAGTAGACACTTACACTTGATCTAAGTAACATTTATGAGTTTTATTTGACTTTATTTGAGTCTACTTGAATGCAAACAGATTGTTGTTTGTAACGTTTTAGATCGAGTGGACTATGGCACTCTGACAACAACTCTTATAGCTACACTGCTGGACAGGATACAGAAAAAGAAAGAAAAGAATACAATAGAAAAGAGCAGGAGTATTTGACAAGTAGTTTTGCTGAAAGTGCACTTTTTTCATCTGCAGTCAGAGGACAGGAAACATCTGGCTCTAGAGAAGTCAAATAACATAAAACCTTTCACTAAAATGGAAAAATAAAGTTACCTGTGCTAGAAATCTAAAATAGTTTGTTATTTTTTTGGTGTTATATCCTTACTTTTTTCAAAGTCTGATCTTAAAATATTTAAAAAGAGAATATTTTCACCTTCATCTTTTGCACATTCCGGTTTGATTCCTCGCACCCAAAACGTGACAGATCGAGTTCTGCAAAGATTACTGCAACAGGGCTATCAGAGAGCCCATTTTCTGCCGGGTTTCATGCACTGATGGATAAGTTGTTATGTGATCTCTGAATTACTCACTCAGAAGATCATGTAACAACCTCCTTGACAATATGAGATATTTTCCTGGCTGCAGTGGAGGGTGAAAAACATCTTGTAGTTACACAGCCAACTAACCTGTAATGCTGTTAAGAAAACAGAGCTGCAGAACAAATCTTTGCATATGTAAACCTACCACCACTCCTGGCTGAATAAACTGACATTTATAATTCATGACGACAATGTGCTGAGAATCATGTTTCAGATTTTAAGGGTTTTTTTCATGCGTTCACTCATGACAACACCTTTTCTCTGTTGTTGTATTATGTATTGCTTATATTTGGGTTTATTTTCTAGCTTTACCATGTTTGCCCCAGTCTTTGTCTCCATAACAATCCCATGATTACATTTTAAAAAAAGAAAGAAAGCAAAAGTCAAAGCCTGGATCTTAATAACATCCTTCAAAAATCAATTTCAATTTCTCATTTTCGTCAGCATGACGGCCGAACATGAATCGATCATGTTGAACTGACATTTTTCCCTAAAATACCAGCCGATACCAAATGAGAACGACACAGAACCTTCTTAAATGAATTGCATCTTGATACTACTGGCAGTAAGGGAGGAAAATAATAAAACTGGAGGTTTTCTCTTCTTTGTTCCCCAGCTTTCCCAAATTAACTTTGACTTAAAGGTGACCTTGAACAGGTTAGGATAGGTCTATGAATTGTACAAAACATGTTTATTATAAGTTTTGCTCAATTTTATTCTTAGATAATGAGATTTTAGTCTAATCAGTACAAATGGCTAACAAAAGATGCAAAATTATTCAACCGTACGTCTTTGAAAAGCGGAAGTAGAGCCTCCTGCACAACCAACAAGAATTCAGCATGTGGTATCTGGAGGGTAAGTCAACAACAAAACACCCACCTTTTCCAGCAACCATCGTAAAACCCAAACATACTGGAACTTTACTTGGGTTGCTAGGTAACGGGCGGAACTGTGCTTGGGTTGCTGGGTAACGGGCAGAACTGTGCTTGGGTTGCTAGGTAAATGTGCAGTGCGCTCTGAATGTGACTCAGCAACTGTGATCTTTTGAAATGGCTGGCTCATTATCAAGCCACCAAAAAAATATCAATTTATTTCCAAAAAAACCAGCTGGCTGTTTTTAGAAGCAGTTGGGACCCAAATGGCAGTACACAAATGTGCAAAATGTGAATTTTACATAATAGTTCTCCTTTAAATTACATAAACTATCATGTTGGACAAAAAATAAACATACTTTAAGAGATTTGCCCCCTAAAATAAGTCTTGCAAGCAAGATGTGGTTGCCCTGCAGATCTTGTTACACCCCTGCTGACTATTCTGTACCTATATCAGTAAATTAGCTTCTAAATGCTAATTTGCTTGAGAATTGGATAATTGTTCTAAAACAGAGAGAAATTGGATGAATTTTTAACCTTACAACAGAAGCAACACCGTCTCTTTTCACATAGCTTTTTAGAAACCTTGTTAATGAATACAACCACCAGCCTGCTGACTGCATTTCATGTTTTTCCTCTGTGATAAAAATCAAGCCTGGGATAATCACAGCATGAAATTCAACATGTTTAAACACTAACATTGCATGGTCTTGATGAGGTTGTGAATACTGGTTCCTGTTGTCAAAGCTTTGCTCTCTGTGGGATTAATTTAAAACTAAAAAGGGAGGAAAACTTATTTATAGACAAGAGAATTTTTCATGTTCAGATGAAGCAATATAACCTAAAAAACACTTCTTAGTTTGCTGAAGCTTTGCTAAATAACCTTTCTTTTATAGTTTAAATTCTTTTTATTATTATCTTTAAAAACATGGTTAAAAAAATTAAGACAACAGATACAAACCAGCATCATTTCGATCAAAATATAACACATGGCTGCTGCAGATGTGACCTGCATACAATACAGAACATCTTACAAAAATAATTATAGTTTAAAATGCTACAGGGTAGAAAAAAGCAAACCAAAGATGCTGCAGAAATTATAAGAAAGAATTTAGACAAACAAGATTTGGACAGGGCTGCACAGATTGTAGATACCTTACAGTGAGAAAGCTTGATTCCAGACATTTGGTGTTATAAATTGCCTAGGATTATTTATTGTTTTTGTCCAATGCTGAACTTTTACATCAGGCACCTTGTTGGGCAACTGAGGGGTCCTTAGGAATATATGTATTGAGCTGTTGATAAGTGTCTGTGTTAGTGACAAAAGTGAGTTATAACGATGCGTTAACGCTAATTATCACTTCAATATGCAAATGAGAGGCCGTATTTTGGCGCTAACGTTAGCTAATGCTATGTTGTGTCTTGTTTAATGTTTCTAATTTGAGATCTAATGTGACCAAGTATTTGATGTTAATGGGCTAGCCTTCCAACTGTCGTTTTTAATTTGAAGCCAAGTTTAAATTAGCATTAGCTTATAAATGTAGTGCTATATTATTGGTTTATTTCTGCTACTAGTATGTTTACCTGAGAGCTACAAGTGAGCTAACATGTTTCTCGTTTTAACAAATGGCAAAAGTGTAATTTATTATCTTTTTCACTGTGAAAGGTAGAAAATGGAGATTAGTCCGTTTTAATCAAATTCTAGTTAGCTTGTCTAGAAAGTCCAGTTCATTTGGGGAGGTGTGAACGCGCAATCAAACTCTGATAAGAACCAAACAAAAACAAAAAAAACTGCACTTTTTTGTGACAGTGAAGACTGAATTGAAAGTTCTCCAAGTCTGCTATTTTGGGCCAGACTAATTTGAAATCTTCAAAAATTACATAATATATGTATATCTTTATGTTTTGTATTATTTTTTTAATATTAATTAAACATGTTTCTTTATTTCAATGGAGACAAAACTATGAGGACTTATCAGGGATTGACTAAGAGAATCTTGTTCTTTGAAATTACGAGAGTAACGTTGAAAAATGACCAGAATAAAGTAGAAATTTTATGACAAGTCCTGCAGGGAAAAGCCTTAGTCTTACTACTGCATTAAAATGAGGAATGTTGAGCATCTTGTGAAGTTATGCTTTGGTATCTGTTTTAAAAATAAGAAAATACTTAACCTTTTAATAGCATCAGATTATTATCAGTAGCAGGACTTTGTGCTATTTCAAAGACTCTATCAAAGCTTTTTTCTCTTTAAAATGACTTTTTTCTCATAATATTCCATGTTTTTTCTGCTAATATGATTATATTCTTATAATGTTAAGACTTTATTTTCACTATTAAAATATAATTCTCTTAATCCGGTTCTAGTACTCAGTTGCACAAACCAATGGTTTGAAAAGCTGCTTCATATATATATATATATATATATATATATATAATATATATATATATATATATATATATAATATATATATATATAAAGAAACCTTACACTTATAAGATCTGTTCTCAATACTTCGGACACCCATTGATTTTATTCTTCACTTTTCTGCTTGAACACGTCAACTTCACACACAGCTGAGTGGTTTCTTTCAAATTCAGCTGTATGAAATTCAGGAATATAGTTATCTTGCAGTCTTGGACCGATTCTGAAACGCTTTCTCAAAGATCTTTTTACCTCCGTCTATAATCAACTATTGATTACCGGGTCTAAAAAAAACCCCACACCCCTCTGCCATACCACCCTTTCCATCACTGCTCTCCACTTCACCCTTGTTTCTCAGTGAAAACCATCACATTTTCACAATGGGAGACGTGTAATCTGCAGCATGAGACATGGTGGCACAGAAGTTTGTAGAGCCAAGACAGCTGCTCGCTTCTCACAGCTGTAATTGGTAGACCAATGCTGCACCATTTGACAGATTGTGGAAGATAGTTTCCCCAGACATTCTGTAGAGATGTACAACTAGGGCCTGGCTGGATGTGACGTGAACACATTTTACATCACCAAATATAACATCTCAAGAAAGTCTACAGGTGGCAGCTCCTTCCAACTGAGAGCTTCAATTCTTTATAACGAATCAGTGCTGTGGGCCACTCGCAGCAAAGACGAAGCAAATTTTTAGACTTTATAGCTATCTTCCGGAGCCACTTGGGGGGCCACAAGCTAAGGTAAAGTATAGCTGACATGAAACACAAGTCTTGTCTATGTATTAGCAGAACAACTTTGTACGGTTTTGAGAACATTTCTTTTGCACATTTTTGTTCTTAAATCCGGGTCTCAACTGCTTCTAAAAAAGCCCAAGCTCTTAAAAAAGAAACTCCTACAGGTTTTTTGGCAATAAGTTGGTGTTTTTTGATTAAATTGCATTCCACAGGCACTGTACCGTTCCCTAACAACCCCAGCGAAGCCCAGCCCGGTTACCTAGTAACCCAAGCAGAGCTCCAACACTTTTGGTCAACTGGTTTTACCACTGTATGCACCGTACAAGTGTTTTGTTGTTGACTTACCATGCAGAAACCACTTTCAACATCCTATTTGGTTGTGCGGGAGGCTCCACTTCTGCTTTTCACAGATGTACAATTGTATAATTGCGCATCTTTTTGCAGCCATTTTCAAGTACGAATGTAAACGTTGAGTTGGGGTTACGTGGCAAGTGACAAAAAGCCCTAAAACAGTTCAAAACTAATATCGTAATGAGCCTGTCTTGTATAGACCATAAATGTAACCTATTTAAGGAAGCATAATAGATCAACCTTTAAAGAAAGTATATTACAGAATGTACCCACAAGCTGACTTTATTTAACTAAACTTACACAGAAAAAAACAGCATTTTATAAAACTAAAATTTGGAACTTTAGCACTATGTCACAATTTAAGTTGTTTACAGTGTTAGACTTTCCACCATTTTGAAAAGACTGCAAATCAATAAATCGATAGTCAAACCTTGAGGTCCAAAACGTTTGATTGATTCTGGCGGAAGAGCACAAGCAGCATCAACCTGCAAAGAACAAAAATACAGAGATATTTGGGAGAAATTAGTAATTGATTAGTAATTTCCATTTTGATTTTAAACCTAACCATGTTTTTTTGTTTCTAATTGATTATTATGTACAGCTTTCAGTTGGCCTGAAGCTTGTGGCTTTAATGTGAGCAAATGCGGAGTATATCAGGGTGCATGATTAATTTTGAAAGTAAAACAAGCAGGATCCACTTAGTTTTCTCTAAGGATTACATTACTTTTAATGTGGCTGAGTAAAAGCCAAGTTGAAGGCTGACAAATGATATTAGCTCAGTGTATGAATACTTTATAGTACTCAGATTAGATCTCAACCAGACAGTTGCATGACTAAAAGAGCAGAAATGTCACATTTTTCATTTTAAAAAGAATAAAGGTAGTTGATCTTTCAGAATGTGGACATAATATTTCATTTTCTTCATTTTTAAGGCTGATTCCAGGTTTAAAATTTAAGGCAGCAGGGTAAAGTCAAAAGGTTTTTAGGGAGAAATTTGACAGGGGGATAGACAGGCACTGAAGTATACACAAAAAGGAAACTAGCCTGCATCTGTTATCTTATACATTACACTAATTATATTTGTCTAACTGTAGCGCTAACATGTAGCACTAATCTGACGCCACTCCATTTTTGTTTCCATTTCAGAGATTTTTGTGTCATTTTCTCCAGTGGATCTTGGTACAGCGCCACCACAGGTGAGGAGGGGAACAGGTTTTAGTTTGAAACCGCACCAGCTGAACATTTGTTTGAAAATGTAACTAGTTTTTAGCTTGAAAAATTTAGCTTGAGTTATTGTTAGCATAACTAACTCTATTTTAGTAGTTAAGTTATTTATCCACTAATTTGAGTAACTGTTAACAGTATCCAGCAGCTACTTGTGCTAATAATTATTCAAGCTAACAGATTAAATGTTAGCTTTTTAAAAGCTCCTGGACTGATTAGGAGCTATTCAAAAGCTGACATTTCATCTGTTAGCCTGAACAGTTGTTAGCACAAGTAGCCGTTGACTTCAGTACCTTTAAGTAAGCATAGATGCTCAATTGAGTGGCTGTTAGTAAACTTTAGTTTGATTAGCTGTTAGCACGAATATCTGTTTTTAGTGGTTAATTAATTTATCTTAGTTTGTTTAAAGTAGAATAACATTTAGTCCTATTAGATGAAACCTTTCATACTTGTTAGCTTGAGTAGTTGTTATCACAATTAGCTACTTGCTAGCATTAAGCAATTATAGCATTAATGTAGCATTAAGCATATATAAATGCTCAATTGAGTGGCTGTTAGCTTGAAAAAGTTTAGCTTGAGTAGCTAAAATGTTTCTAAATCGCTTCAGTGGGTAATTAAGTTGTCTGCTAGTTTGAGTAACTGCTAATAATAGTAGCTTTTAAATAGCTCTTAGTCGGATTTTTTTTTTCTTTTTGTATTTTATTGTAATCTTAAAAATAGTGGGAGATTTAAACAGTATAACAAAAAAAATACAGATTAAAAATACAGTTAAACCGCATTCTGCTAGACTGCTATTTCCAGAAAAATGCTTTTGAATAGTTTTTGGCTTGTGTAGCTTTGAGTATGAGTAACTTAACCTAACCTTGGTGTACTGGTTTCAGTTTGGAGACGACAGTAAAGTGGACAGCATTGAGTGCTAAGCAAGTAAAAACCCGAAACACTACGTTAGCAAGCCTACAATCACATAAGGTTCCTGACATGTTTATATTTTAAAACTTTTACCGTTGTACCTCAGAGGTTTTTCAGAAATCTCCAAAACGGAGTTTCTTTAAGTGCTTTTTAAAACTCTCAGAACTTCGACGGTAAAAACTGTAATTTAGCTTTGCAGAACCTATGCTACTCACTCAACGTTGACACCTTGGAAGAAAGACGTACTAAAGTCTGGAATATACATCATAACAGAAGAATTGCAGGCATACGGAGAGATGCATCTGCAGTGTTTTGGGAGGCAAAATAACTGGGTTTGTCAGTGCAGTCTGGTGGATTGGAAGTGTGTCTACATGGATGTAAAAGCCTGAGCTAAAAGCAGGGAAAAAACCACTATGTAGTCAAAGTTTTAGATTTGGTCAGAAGTTTACATATGTGTTAGTTTTAGGCTATAAATGTGTCATTTGAATATTGATTAATGATGCTTTGAATCAAGAATTTGGTCAAGTATTTTCCATTTATTTAGGATTTTCATACGTTTTCTTAGGAAACTGCATGATTGTGACTTTGTGTCACAGCAATTACAGCCCCCCAAACACAAATAATGCTGCTGGAAAACACTGCCATTTGTAATTTGCTTCTTTTAGACACCAGTTGAATAAATAAATATGATTTGTATCACTAAACTGTAGATGGTAACTGTATTTTCAAATTTATTGGTATTCATTGATGCTTTGATTGAACAAACAGTGCAGAAAATAGTAAAACTTTATTAATTGGAATTTATCGTGAACACTATAAATCAAAAGCACAAATATAAACATACAGAACTTAAGTGAAATTAGGTGAAAGGTCACTGAGCTTTAAACTTCACCACCAGTTACTTCCTGACAGATTATTTCACTTATTACAAGACATTTTTTTCCCATAAGTTAAATAATCTGCCAGTGGAAATAGAACTTTTTATCAATATTTAGGAATTAATGGCTTAAAACAAGCTCTTATTTCTTGCTGAAAAGTTACTTGTAAGTTAGTTTTGTCTTATTTCAAGTCTACTAAGATATTTGTAGTAGAAACCAAACAAATCTCCTTCAGACTAGCAACAGCAGCAATTAGCAAACTGTGAGTCCATTGTGTTTATATTAATTACTTCTTATTCCAATGCTATAAAGAACGTTGTTGTGATGAATTCATGAAGGCAGAGTTTCGGAAGGAACAGGAGCTTCTTAAAGGGACAGACTCCCAATTTCAAGGTGTTAAGTTGCGAAGTCAAATTTCCTTTGATATACTTTCAAAGTGTTAATATTGATGAAGAGTCAGAAATTACAATATTACAAAAATAAGATTTACACATTGACATTAAGTGATTAGCAAAAGGTACAAACTCAAATGATTATGCAGTGAATTTATGGAAGTTTCAACATCTCAGTTAAAAATCAGCTCAAACTTACATTTCTAAATTGCTTTTGATTCATCAGATTTAAATGGATTCAGCCATGCTATTTCCTACTATACAACTCAAAAAATATCCCGTTTTATCACTGTTTCCTGTTTCAGCAGGCTTCAAAATAAAAGATTCTTGCCTAAACATGTTTCTTGCAACTCCTAATTGTAAAAACTTCCTGTAAAGGTAACAACACTGGGTTTTTTAACGTATTAAACATACTCAGGGCAGAACGTACCTAATTTTTATAACAACTGAAAGGCACATAGTTATTTTATTGTGCTATAAAATGTCTGTATGTTCCTGGAAAATATATAATACTGCCCATTAAAGTTTGTTTCAAGAGTCTGTTGAACTCCAGCAAACTTCGTCTGCAGAGAATAAGGAGAGTGAAGAGACTTACCTGTACAGACAATGAGATTATCCAAACACAATTAAACTCCGGGGCCTCGTCTTGCAAGGTGTGAACCCATTTCCTTTTCATCCTTAACTTCCATCCTTTACCTCCGCGCCTCATTGTTGTGTGATTAACTCCTGAGCACCAACCGGGGAGTCTATAGTCTCATTACCCGGATCTCTGGTCGGGACAAAACATTTGCTAATCGCCAATCACAAGCAGGAGCATGCCTCTCGAATCTCTGCCAGCTCTATAATGTGAGAGTTGGCGCCGCCACCTCCTTGAGAGAGAGCCGCTGTCTTTCTGCAACACTTCATTCGCTCAAATGCATTTAGCTTCTGCCGCCACGGTGTTTCACCACGCAAAGCCTCCAACATGGAAAGTTCACTTCATCCCCAGAATGGGATTTACTTTGGGAGCTAGACGGATGTCAGCGACACAAGCAGCATGCTGTAATTTAATTTCAGCAGCTGCATACTGGCAGCGGCGACAAAGGAGTTTTAGGGACCTTGTAGGTAGAAAAAAGAAGAAAATTTGAGACATTTGCCTCCAGAAAGTTTTTTCTAGAAAATTTTGGAGTTTTGGAGCTCAGAGATTTTCAGGTATGTTTTTTTTAGATAATTTTAGGGTAAATTTTAGACTTTTGAAGCTCCAGAAAAAAAAAAATTGTATTTTTTTCTAGAAATATTACTTTCTGACTTTCAAGGTTTCCAAGTCTGACAATATCATCTGAGTTCTTTTTCTACCAAATGTTCGACTTTTCAAACCTGAAAATTTCTAAGTTTTTTCTCAAAGATTTCTGAGATTAATCTCAAAATTTCTGAGATTTTTCTAACAAATTTTGGACTCTTGGAGTTTTGTAATTTCCAAGTGTTTTTTTCTAGATAATTTTAGGGTTTTTTTGTCTTGCAAATTTTTGACTTTTGAAGCTCCATAAAAAACAGATTTCAAAAGTTTAAAAAAATTTTTTTCTAGATTAATTATATTAATCTTAAAAGTTCAAAGTTTTTCCTAGCAAATCTTTAAGTTTTCAAACTCAGAAATTTCCAAATTCTTTTGTAGAAAATATCTAAGATAAATTTAAACATTTTTGAATTTTGGAGCTCAAGAATTTCCATGTTTTCTTTTCTAGATAATTTGAGTTTTTTCATGCCCTGTTTTTGACTTTTGGAGCTCCATGTTTTTCCTAGAAATATCAGTTTCTGAGTTTCAAAAGTCCACATTTTTGGAAATTCCTCAGTTTTTTTTAGTGAATGTTCAAATTTCAAACTTGGAAATTTCCAAGTTTTTCTCAAAGATTTCTAGAAAGATTTCTAGAGTTTTTTGTAGAACATTTTTGACTTGTGGAGCTCATTTCCAAATTTTCAAATTTTTTCTACATAATTTTTATCTTGCAAACTTTTGACTTTTGTAACTCCTTAAAAAAATTCTAGAAATATCAATATCTGAGTTTCAAAATTCCTTTTTTTTTAAAAAATTTCCAACTTTTTCCAGACAGTTCTTTTTAGATTAGTCTAAAAATGTTTTTGTTTTTTGGCAGAAATGTACTCCTTTATTCTTCAGTGGCCCTAATACAGCGTCGTATGTGGCTGTATTTGAACAGATAGCTGTACTGTGTCGTTTTGGTTTTAGGACAGCTATCTTCCCTCACTATTTGGATATTAAAATTGTACATGTGCAGAGACTGCAGTTGGCATGAAGGCATCAAAGCAAGAGAAAGTGCTTTAGGCTTTCAGGTGGGTTTTGAATGGTTTCTCCTAACTGTGAGTATGATCTTAGCTGCAAAGTTCCTCTGGATTCCAACTGAAACCTGAGACCCAGGGATGTTCTTTTTTTTGTTTTGTGTCTAAACTGAACTAAACTCCAGCCACAGCAGTGTCGGTGTCTGCTCGGCTAGCTCCTGCTGATAATGAACTACTGTTACTGCAGGCGCAGAGCGGGAAGACAGCTGAACTGCACCAGGCTCGGTGAGAGCTGAAAGGCCTGCTGAGAACAATGGCTGACATCAGGAGAAACATGCAGGATCACCACCTGAACTTCTTAAGGAAGGTAAACAAGTTCAGGTTTATTCACAGCTTTCTTTACCTGCTAGCTAAGGTTTGTTAGAGGATAATCTTACCAAGTAATCTTGGTCTCAAGGGTGTAAATCCCATCTCATTATTGGGGGGGACCATAAGCAGGAAAATTTCCGAAGACCAATTTTTGGGGGTCGGCAAAGTTACAGTGAAATGTAACGTAAAATGTGGTTTAAAAAGTTTTTAAACTTAAATGTTACTTAGATATGAGTTTTGTTCAGTCTCTGCTCTAATCTCTGCTGCACCTTTACAAAAATGTAAGGTTCTAAATAAAAAAGCTTTAATGAGTAACTGCTCTTAATAAAATTCCTCTTAAACAATGATTTATTGAAATGGCTCCCAATGCAACTTATGGGATGTATAAATTATTATTTAAGTTGCTTTATTTTTAAGCCTTTTTTAGTTTTGTCATGTCCTGGATGACTGAGAACCAACAAGTAAATGGAAATAAATATCTGGGAAGTATCATAACTTAAATGTAACACTTAAAGCACCAGGGTTTAGATAGAAAAATATTCAGATTTTATTTTGTGGTTTTAGAGGCTCTATGTTGAAGACAGTGAGAAATAAAGGCATAACTTTTAGTTTTATCTATCTGTTCTCGGCTCCCACACACAGTGCTGGTCCACTTGCTCAGCCTCTCTCTCCCGTTTCAAACTCTTCTAATTTCACTAAAAGTTAAAGAGTTAAATATGTATGAGATGTTTGCTACCTTTGACAAAAAAGCTTAAGTCTATGAAAGCAGTGTAGCAGTTTTGCTAATGAGTCAGCTTATCGGGATTCAGCCAAAGTAATGAAAAAACGAACTGCAGTCAGATTTTTATTGTTAATGTGTTTCTTCTTATTGAGCAATGAAAGTAAATAAAAGGTGTTACATGTCTTTTGTTTTAAGTATTTACTTACTGGAGGGTTTTTATGTTTGTGCTTCAGAGCCACAGCTAACAGCTAGCTCTTCACTTCAGCGCTGCTGAATGGTAATTAAGTGGCAATTCTAGACTTTTCCAAGATTTGGGGAGGCTCAGACCCCCTGAGCCCCCCGGGATTTACGCCTATGCTTGGTCTAGTTACTGGTACAAATATCTTGGTATGCTTGAAATAAGACAAAACTAACTCAAAAGTAACTTTTCAGCAAGAAATAGAAGCTTGTTTTAAGTCAACAATTCCCTAATATTGATGGAAAAAGTAGCAGATTATTTCCTTTATAAGAAGACGGTTCCAAAGTGCTAGTGGAACTAGAACTTTTTCACCAATATTAAGGAATTACTGACTCTAAATAAGCCCCTATATTTTGCTGAGAAGTTAGTTTTTTCTTATTTTCATTATACTCAGATATTTTTCTCGAGAAACTAGAAAAATATTTAGTAAGACTTTGTAATAAAGCACTATTTAAAGGGAAATAAACAAACTTTCCAACAATAAAAAAATTGTTCAGGACAAGAAAGAATTAATTGATGATACACAAATAACCTTTAAGTTATTACTTAAAAATTTTAGGCCAAAATAAAGTAAATTCAGTTCATTTTAGATGTACTTTTTAACTTTTTCATTACCAATATTCAGAATAACTTCATATCGTAGAAGATTGGACTGAAGTCATGAATGTCTTTGTACCTAAACAAGTGAATTAGTTATTTTGGTAACTTTCTCTACCATCACTGCATATTAAAGAAATGGATCGTCCCATTGAGTGATTAATAATTTTCAGTGTCTTAGATGATCCCGGTCTGCTCAGCGTGTGTTGCAACACATTCCTGAATGTATTTGTTAATCCAAAATAGCAGCATAACGAGTCTTTTAAACGACATCAATTCAGCCTGAGCATTTTTAATTATGATACGTAATAAAAATCATAATTGATGAATTGACTCGTGGCTGGGTAATGAATTGCTTTCCATGCACGTTTTATGCCAATTCTGCCCTGACTTTGAATAAACCCTAATTATCAACATTAGTGAATGTCAATGCCTTAATATTTAATAAATCCTGGATAATCCCATAGCAATCAATTTAGATCAAAATCGCTCTCCACCAAAAGGTAGAAAGGCTCTGCAACTCATCCACTGTTCGCCATAATGATGCCTATTTATATGCAGGAGCTTTTTCAAACTGCACGATGGATAATTACTTTATTTACTTCTAATCATGTCAATGAACCATTGTGCAAGGGTTAGATTGCCAGAGCTCGTTATAATTAATATTTTTTTCTTTTCAGTATTATATTAGGGGATTTGGAGGAGCAAAAGGCCTGGTTTGAATGGGATTTGGTCAGTATATGCCACAGCATGAGATGGAAATAATAATAGTTTCATATAGCTCAGTGTGACATAATCATGAAAACTGCTATTCATCTGTTTGTCCCCCATTTATGGCTGTAGGTGGCTTTAAATAGATTTGTTGAGCCCCTCTGCATTCTGCTGAAACGGAAAAACCGAACAAATCTTGTTGTGTTCAACAGCCTGAATACTAATCTGGAACTAATGTATGAGAACAATGCAATATTTACATTCATTTCATGCAAAGTCAATATTTATGCAGCTAATGTTTAGTTCAGTAATTACGGACCTTAATTTAATTTATTCCCAGTAATTCGGTCTGCTATTATCATTTGTTTGTGCCGAGATTACACCCCGGACCATTCGACTTTTCACTGCTTCAAAGGGGAACAGAAGTAGGTTCATGGTTTTGAGCAAAACTAAAAGAAACTATAATACTAATAGTTTTTTTCAGTGAAACTATTAGGATTCCCTTTAATCTAATAGGTTTAAAGGGTACCTATTATTCAAAATTCACATTTTGCACATTTTTGTACTTCCATTAAGGTTTCTACTGCTTCTAAAAACAGCCCAAGCACTTAGAAAAAATCATCGGGCTGTTGTTTATCAATAAGTTAATGTTTTATGGTGTCTGTAAAATGTAACCTCACAAGCCAGCAGGCACTGTGCCATTACCTAGCAACCACAGCAGAGTTCCACCCGTTACCTAGCAACCCAATATGAGTTCCAGCACGCCCGGTCAACTGGTTTTAATCTAAATGTAGAAAAAGTAACAGATCAATTGAGAAGATGCAAAGCTGGAAGAAAACCAAATCTAGAAAGTCTCTGTGAGGTTTTCAGGGTTCCTTATTCTTCCAGACTCACTTATATGACATTTGTTTTAGGTTTTATTACATTCTGGTCATTTTTGTTTAAATCAAAATTCATTTTTTACACATTTTCATACTTCTATTTGGGTCTCAACTGCTTCTATAAACAGCCAAAGTCCTTAAAGAAACACCTGCCCTTTTTTGGCAATAAGTTAATTTATTTTGGTGTCTTGGAAAACCTCTGGATTAAGTCTTAATTAACAGACACTGTGATGTAACCTAGCAACCCAAGCTGAGCTCCCGCAAGTTTGGTCAGCTGGTTTTACCGCTGTATGCGGTGCACTGCTGGAAAACACAAGTGTTTTTTGTTGGATGACTTTAGACCAATCAGAAACCCCTGCTGCATTCTTGTTGGTTGTGCAGGAGGCTCCCCTTCTGCTTCTCAAACATGTACAGGTGTATCATTGTGCGTCTGTTTGCAGCCATTTTTATGTGCGAGTGTAAATGTTGAGTTGGGGGGGATACGGACAAAAGCAACTTATTTGAATTTAAAGAGACAACAGCTAATTCGGGAAGGGGCTTATAATACTCAAAATCTCATTATCTGAGACTGAATTTGTGCAGAAAACGTAAAGAACATTCATAATATGTACGGTCTCATTGAAATCAAATCATTCAATACATTTTTTTGGTATGTTCAGGGTGTTTTGCATGTTTGCTACATGGCTTGTAGAGCTTTTTATGTCTTTATCACATAAAATACATATAATTTTGAGGCTATAATGAGAAAAAAGTTAAAAAGCTCCATGGCACTGTACTTCTGTGGGCGGCCCACTGTCTTATTAGTGAAAAGAAAGCTCGTCTGCTTTTGAGGAAACTGTCTTCCACTCCCTGAGCTCCACAAAGCAACCAAAGGAGCAACGGAAAGAGGTGAAATATAAGCAATATATGCACGGTTCAGGAAAATATATGCATCCTCTAAAACCATAAGGCAGCAGATTTATTCCGGATTTTGCAAAAACAGAAACGCAAGCAGATTCACGTCTAACTTTTGCACTGGTACTCTAATAAATGGAATACTAACCCAAAACCAATTAAGCTTTTCACCATGACCGTCTCCTCTCTCTGGGGGATTTTGTGCAGCAATAAGTTTTTAATTGCTGTGGCCCCAGTCTTTTTTATCTCTCTTTTCATCTCTGTATTGCAACGTTAACGTTAATTTGCTAGACTCGCAGTCGAAGAATCAGCGACTTTAATGAGGGGTTAAAATAATCAGATGCTCACCTTGGTCACCACTGAGAATACGAAACATTTGAAAAGTATCCCATTAAATACAAGTTGTTTTTTTTTTTTTAGAAATAAAGACAAAGTTGTGTTTCTTTTGATGGGGGCTTAATGAAAATGTTTCCTTCTAAACGGACTGTGAAATCAGAGTTTAAAGGGCTCAGAATGATGTAAAGCAGCTGATATTAAAACCCAGCGGAGCCATTATTTGAGGGTACCTAGATAAAAAATGTCTCTGATTCCAGAGCAAGTGGGATCCTCGGCTATCAGATACAATAAAAGAAGACAGTAGGAAGAGCCGGTTAAGCTCCGTGTCACAATCCTTCCCATCTCCAAACCCAAAGTGAGGTTTCTCCGCACTCTCCCTGAATTTTTCCCTTCAGAAATTACCATTTACCAATTACACTGTGTCAGGAGTGATTCATATCTCTTTAATGAGAAATGACAGTAGATAGAGGAGAGCCACCTCTGGTTTGATTTCACTCCCAGTGGGACGGGATGAGCTGTTGACAGAAGCGGACGGTAGACAGAAAGGGTGGGAGAAGAAGCCGTCAGTTGGGTCGTCGATCCGATGGGGAAACCGCAGGAAGGAGGAGAAAACCTCTCAATCACAGACCTGCTGTCCCAAAATGAACCTGGGCTCAGTGGTTATTATATACTTGAAGGGATTCATTTTGAGATGTTGCTGGTTTCTTTTGCACATCTTAGATTCTCTGATTTCAGTTTTATAGGCTTTAGAAATGTCTGTTGTTCACTTAAGTGTTAAAGGTGACCAATTATGCTTCACTGAATAGGTTAGGATATATCTGTATATTACTTTTTTTTTTGCGCAAAATTATTCTGAGCTGAGATTTTAGTTAGAATGAGCTGTTTTGAAAAGCAAAAGAGGAGGCTCCTGCACAATCTACAAGAATGCAGCAAATGGTTTCTGGACAGTAAGTCAACAACAAAAGCAGTTGTAGGATTTCTCTTTTGTCTTTGGTGAAAGATTACGAGCCATTTCTCCTAGCGCTGGACTCTTGTATTAGTTTTGGTTGTATTTACCCAGGATGCCCTGCGCTGTAGTCCACTTCCTGCTTTTGGAGCGGTCCGCAGTCCGTTTGGTGTTCACATATACATTCAAACCGCACCAGAGTTCACTTCAACCAAACCAGAGTTAACTTTTTTGATTCACGCCTCCCCAAACGAACTGGATTAAAGTGGACTATACAGGGCCGGTGAGATTAAACCCTTATGATGCTTTAAGCTTTGTTTCTTTACCACTAGACTGGCAGTTTCTACAGAGAGATGTCAAACAGTTAAGAAACATCTCTAAAGCCTGTCATTTACCTTCTTCTTGATGTTTCAGCGGCTCAGGATTGCCACATTCACCTTTAGAAACAGACCTGTGAGTAATGTTGCGATCAAATTAGGTAATAAGTAGTTGACCACCTGCCGTGACTGCTGGAGGAAAAAAGTCCTGTGGATGGAGAAAATAATTTTACACCTAATCAGCACGTTAGCAATCACACCTAAAGCCCCAGATCTTTAGGTCTGGTGCAAAGCACCGTTGAGTGTTGTGATGTGCTGGGTAGCAGAAAAGGTTTCTCTCTGATTTTTTACGTGGTTGATTTGTTCATAAACTGACCATCAACCTGTTCTGGTTTTCTGGCACAGTCAGAGGTGAGGGCACGAGGGAGGGGAGAGGTTTATAAACAGAGGCATTCACATCATAAAAGGACTTTCTGCGGCAGCGTTGGCCTCTGCACACCTCTGCATGAACTCCTCAGCTACCCTATACTTGCATGCTTGTGTGAGTCCGTGTGTAAATTTAAACCAATTGTCCAAAGGCCGACTCCTGCCGCGTGGTCTTGCCTTGACTCTTGATTGCTACAATCAGTTTTTTTCTTCTTCTGAGGTTAGACGGACACACAGCTTGTGCTCTTACATGAAATACACTCTCCTTCAGTGCCGTTATGTGAAGAATACGTTAGGAAACCAAGAGATATTTGAAGACCACAGTTGATTATCATCTTGGAACATAATCACAAACGTCTGAGCCAGAGGCAAAGATAAATAGCATCGACGTGTGAGTACTATCAGAGCTGTTTAGTTCTAGATTCTTTCAACAAATTTTTTTCCTTGAACAAGAAAAAGCAAAGCAGAAGCTGTGAAAGAAACAAGCTAAGCCCAGACCCATCATCCTTTCACCCTGTTTCACAATATTTTCTGTGATGTTAGACAAACCAAAGCTGTGATTTCAAATACACAAATATCAAGATTTTCTAATGGAAAAATACTTTAGCTTTACATAAAATCATTCTTACGTTCTGCGTTGGTGTTGTTGACTGCATTCAGGGTGAATTCACACCAGTCCGGTTTGTTCGGCAAGGTGAGAGTGTGGGGGACATACTAAAAAAAACTCTACAGTCATAAAATTATGAAAATAGTCAAAATATTATGAGAATAAAGTTGTAAGATTATGACTTTATTCTAGTCTTACACAATTTCACAATTGGTGTGTTTCCATTAAATCATAGACGCAATTAAAGTTACACATGGATTTCTTTGTTCACGCCATAAAGTCATTAAACAACATGTTATCCCATCATCCTCTGACCACTTCCTGTCATCTTCTTTATAGTTTCCATCAGTAGTAGCATCCAGTTGTTGATCACGTGACTTGTGATGCGAGAAAGTGTCTCCGTCGCAGCTTATGAAATACACCAGTTTCAACTCGGTCCAAAAGCCACTAGCACTAAAACTCAAATTTATTCAAAATGTACTTGTTTCCATTAATCAAATTTATTTTTCTAATTTCAATTTGCTCAATTTTCTGGTCAATGGAAACACAACTAATGAATTCCCCATAAACGAGTCCAGTGACCAAAACAGTTCAGTTTTGGGAGTTAAATACAATATGAATATAGTTTGGAAAAGGTCATACTGGTAATTGTTAGGGTTTCTGTTGGGTCTAGGCATAAATGCAGCTGCTAAGATGAATTTAAATAAATACAAAATTCAAACTTTTGGGTTTTTGTATAAAACACATGACAAATCTGAATTTAAACCATCGTTGCTCCAAAATGTAGCTGCTTCTGGTCACCCTTAAAAGCAAACAGGAATTTAAAACTGATACTGTTATTGTTAATTCCTGATTTCCTTATTATTAACTGTGTCTAAAAGGCTTGAAATACCTTAAACTTTCCAACCCAGATTCATCGAGCAGAATCCGCTTTTAATTTTGGATGAAAAGGAGAGTTAAAACTTTGTGTTTGACAGAAATTTTCATGAGTTGTAAAACTATTCTTGTTATCTGCTGAGAGAAAAGGGGCTAAAACACTTTCACAGCATCCAGGATGTCATTTTCAGCTAATTATCAGAATAAATCAGTTTCTACTGGAAGACAAACTGATTTCTGCCTTTATACTGGCTGATTACTTACATTACGTTGCTCACCATGACAGCAGTGACACGTTTCTTTTTTCCCTCCTTTTATTTCCGTGCAGCAAAATGAACACTGCGCATTAGGCAGAGGCTATCCTCCATGCATCACAATTTCACAAACCTCTCTAAAGTGACGCTGCTTTGCATTCTGCACTGTTTCTAGGAAATTATTCTCACTGGGAAATACATCAACACCATCTCCGCTTCTGGAAAAGCTGACAAAAAGCACTTAAAATTGCTTAATTGTGTCGCCGCAATTAGTTTCCACAACAATAAGAGGTTTTTAAATATAAATACAAGTATTATGCAGATCAGAATGAAGGAAGGTATAGAGTTGAACTTTGTGTGCGAGGCTGCAGACGTCCAATTTAACTGAAAGGTGTTGAATAAGAAATCAGCGGCTCTGCAGATCCCTGGAGTTTTGGGTGGAACATTGAAGCATATTCAGTGCGTTCTCAAAAATACTTTATTGAGCCCAAAGGGAAAGTAATTTAAATTCATTTTATAGATTCAAAATTATCTTGGAAATTTACAAGTTTTAATTATTTGCCAGGCTTAGGATCATGAATGGACACTTAAACTTATTTTTGCATAATGGACCTTCAGAGTAACATAAAGGCAGCTACAAAGTCAGCTTTCTGTCAATTGGAGAACATTTCTAGGATTAAAAGACCAATATCCCAGCGAGATCTAAAGAAACTCATCCCGGTTTTTATCTTTAGTTGCTGCTGCTGGCGTCCTGACTAAAACCAAGAAGAGGAAATACTTTTGTTAGTTTATTAACAAAACAGAGGTCACTGAACAGAATCAAATACACTAAAGATCTGCTGTTGTTGTATCAACCTTCCAGATTCTTGTCTCCTCTGCATCAGAACCAGAACCAAACATTCAGCTTCTATGCACCACAAATCTGGAACAAATGTCCAGAAAACTGCAAAACAACCAAAACATTGAGTTCCTTTAAATCACAACTAAAACCCACCTGTTTAGAGTTGTTTTAACGCATAATAACTGGAACGTTGATTAACATATTTGATGCATATTGATTATTTTGATTACCACATTCATCAAAAGCCAAACCAATTGGTTTCACAATTGGTAACTATACAATGTTTTTATGTTTTCACAAGACAAAGCACTTTGATCTGTCTTGTTGCTAAACTTTTTTACACAAATAAACTTAGATTGATTGATAATGTTCATTGAATTTTATGTAGAGGTCCAAAACCAAATCAACGCCACATTTATAAGATTTTCATTTGTGCTTCAATTGTGTTGGTCGATCAGGTAAATTTAATAAAACACGTCGAGTTTTGTGGCTCTAGCTTGACAACATGGACAACCACATAGGGTGCGAATACTTTTGCCCAACCCAATCAAACATTGTTATGTGAAACGACTCATATCTGCAGTTAAGCATGGAGGTGGAGGGGTGATGTTGTGGGATGCTGGCTCATTTCAGCTGATAATTTCTCTGCGTTTTGTCATTATGTTTGGTTTTCCCTCCCATCCAGTCGGTAGCTTTACCGTCAAGTCGGCTAACATGATTAGGTAATGAAGCTAACAGCAGCTGGTCCCAGTGGTCTCATAAATAATACATGTGAAAATGCAGAACACCCTGTATCTCTGAGAAGGAGAGATCAGACAGCTATTCAATATTTTCTATTATTAAATCCACTTATATCACAGCAGACTGCAAACACAATTCAAATTCTGACCATTCATGAGTTTGCTCCAGGCAAAAAAGAAGAGAGAGATGAAGAGAAATTGAGAGCAGCCTTATGAGAGTTTTTGTTGTTTTTCTAATAGATCATTTTTAGCATTTAAATGAAACTGTGGGGAAGAAGCTGAAGTCTGGGAAGAAAATGTTGCAAACTGGGGAAAAGGTGGTCGTCACTTTGGATTTTACTTCATGTTGACGGCGATTTTCTGTGAAATGTAGAGAAAATGAACCAAGATGAGTGGAAAAAAAACCAAAAAACAAAAACAAAGGAGGAATAGATAAAGTCTCTGATGGTATCACGGCTCCAACACATTCCTCATGTTGAGCTTCAACAGTTTTCACACTCAGTGTCTTCTGTCTAAATTAGCAAACTTCGCAACAGGAAGAAGCTTTAAAGCAGAATCAGGTTTTAAACATCAGAGAATCTTTCCAAGGAGCAAATTATTAACCTTCAATTCCAAAAATTTTAATGGCAAAATAGTTCGGGGGGAAAAAAAACGTCAAATCATCTATTTTAATTTTTCTACAAGCTATGAAAGGGACACAGACGATGCTCGGATTAGATGAGAAAATAAATTAGTTTGAGATTCACTTTCCAGCTGGACAAAATCCCAAAACATACAGGACAAAATCAAATTAAATGGTTTAGATCAGTGGTATTCAAACGTTTTGGGACAAAATTGCCTGTAAAAAATACTCACAGGTCAAGAAATGAAGCTTAAATGTTTGCTTTTTACCTGCTTGACTATAAACTAAGCATGTAATATTTTAATTAAACAATAATTTGTCAGATTGTTATGTAGGAAAGATAAATAAATAAAGATAAAATAAATAATTTCAGGACAGGTTTGCCTTTGAAAAAGAAAGGCATTGGTTTTGGGCTTGATTTAAGCAATATAAACAATATTTGGGTCACTCTGTCCTTGAAAATACTTGCTGTATTTAGCCAAATATTCTTCGTAGTAGAAATAACCAAACAGATGTAGTCCTATTCTCTCCATTCAGGCATATTTTTGATTAATCCCAATTCAGTATTTGTGAATTTTTCTGTGAAACGTAGATCCAAATTATTAATAGTGGAAAATATGCCTGGTCACGGATTTCTTTCATAAAGCATTTAAAAAATACTGGAAAGAAAATAAGGCTGAAATACCAAAGCTACTTGACAAAAGCGGCCAATTTATATTCTTTGGCGTTGATTGGTTGATCCCCCATGAGTGAAAATGAGGAAGACTGCAAAAGTTAGCTTCTGCTTGTAAATATTAAAAGGGACATATTATTCAAAATTCACATTTAGCATTTTTTTCACTTATATTTGGGCATGAAGTGCTTCAAAAAGAGGCCCAAGCACTTAACAAACCCCTACTGTTTGGGGAATAAGTTGATGCCATCACCCAGCAACCCCAGCCTAGCCCAGCCCCGTTACCTAGCAACCCAATCTCAGCTCCAAGCACATTTGGTCAGCTGGTTTCACCTCTTGAGACGATAAGTGTTTTTGTTGTTGGTTTACCATCCAGAAACCATTTGCGTCATTCTCGTTGGTTGCGCAGGAGGCTCCACTTCTGCTTTTCAAAGGTGTACGTTTGTATATTTGTACATCTGTTTGCTGCCATTTTCACGAACGAGTGTAAACATTGAGTTTGGAGGGCGTGGCCAGCAAAACTGAGCAGACTAAAATCTCATTATGTAAGGATGATTTGTGCAAAAACTGTGATGGACATGTTTTGTCTAGGACATACATTTATCCTAATCTGTTGAAGGAAGCATAATAAGTCACCTTTCAGGTAAATTTGGTGTTTGAACTGTTAAAATAGTCAATTTTAAACATTTTTAGTTGAATTTTGGGTAACAGATGGCAGCTGTCGAATAGAAGAGGTTCACTACATGAAATTTTAAAATTTTTTGATTAAAAAACAAAGCACCATTTAGTACGTTTAAGTTTCTAACGAAAGAAGAAAGGGAAGAAAAGACTATTAGTTTTAATGTTTCGATACATGAAGTTTTAGATGTTTTTTTTTACTCTGACTGTTTCTGCAGGTTTACAGTCGTCATTCATCGGCTGTCACAGAAATCCTGTTTTTCTGTTATTTTCAGAGCCATTGTTCCAGTGTTGGCTTTTGTCAGGGCCACTCCGGATAAAAGAGAGAAACAACATGGTGTTCCAGTTCATAGCAATGACAGCGCACACGTTTTGTTCCCTTCAAAATATTATTCATCCACAGCGTTTTGTATTTCCACGGCCCCCTGTCACACAGACGCAGCTTTTGCTCCAAATACATTCTTATTTACTTTTTGTGCAGCTGGAGTCTGAATTATTTTTCATTAAAGTAAAAAATAAAGGGAATACCAGTGTTTTTCTCCTGATAAAACTGGTTTAAATTTGAAAGATTTATTTATTTTTCAATAAAAAAAGGAATAAATTCCCACCTTTTATCCCGCAGTGGGTTATTTCTCTCTGCTCTAAGCCCTTTGCCTCGACCCGCCTCGTCTTGTTAGACTTCAATTAGCGGTTTTCTTCATTTCCCAGGAGGACTTTTGACAGATCCCAGAGAAAGGCGCTGAACTTGTTGCTTTCAATGAAACAAGACTGAATGGGACCATGAATGGCCGGGAAAACTAATCACTCCAGCATTTAGGTGTTTACTCTATGCAGGGATGGAAATACAAGCAGCAATGAGTCAAAGTAAGGGCGAGGCTGCAGAGGACTAGAGCGAATGGTAAAAGGAATATAATTTACCTATAACCTTTGTTAATGAAACTTTGCAACACAGATCCATCCATTCAGCTGATCCTTTCAATTGAAAAATAAATATAAATCAATGTACAGACGCTTAGAAAATGTGAATATGAACAGAGCTAGCACACAATATCCTAAACTCATGAAAAATGCATCTAATTGTTTCTGTACATCAGATAAAAAGGTACAATGTGCTTAAAATGCCATTAAAGCACCAGTATGTATGTAAGTTTTTAAAATATTTGTTGAGACAGATAGTCTGTGGTAACTAGAAGCAGCCAATCAGAGGCAGGAGGCGAGGCTTAGTGCTGTCACTCACCCTACCGGTTAGCGTAGCCACCAATGATGGCAAATAAACCATTTTCCTGTAACGGTGAATGGTTCACAAGTTTGATTGACAGCGTTAAGCCCTGCCTCCTTACCCTGATTAGTTGTTTTTGGGCAGGAACACTGGGTTCCTTTAAATTGAGGCTAAAAACCGACCTGTTTAGAGTTGTTTGTAAGTCCTATTGACCATTGAGCTCCTTTGACATCTCCAAGTACTAATTAGAAACAACCAATCAGAGCCAGGAGGCGGGTCTTAGTGCTGTCACTCACCCTCGCCTTGCTCCCTGCTGTGCTGTAACAAGCATAGCTTGTTGTTAACGCTCAGGCTAGTTGGTCTAATGGCAGATAAACAGTTTTCCTGTTATTTTTCCGCTATTAGCACATTTAGTAGCACGTTCATAAGGTTGATTGACAGCGCTAAGACACTCCTCCTTTCTCTGATTGGTTGTTTTTGGTGCATTTCTTTAGAGGGCAATAGTAGCTCAGGGAGGAGGTGGAGTAGATACCTTTTTACAGAGATTATCCGTCTCATAATATTCTTTATAAAACTTACAACAGTAAGAAAATGACCAATTTTTCCAAAATGTTTCCAATTTGTTTCAGAATTACTTTAATAATCATAGAGGGAAATTACATGTTGTTAAAACTCATATGTAAAGATCTTTAAAGCGTTGTGAAGGAAGAATTAAAAACATCCAAAATATTACTTTTTGTAATTTGATGTCCCAAAAAGTTTGGAAACTACTTTCTGAAATAAACCTTATGCTGTAAATATTCAGCTACTGCACTGAAAAGATAATTAGTAAGTACTGAGTAATATCATGTTTAAGGATTATTTGAACGTTTAAAACAGTAACTTACCTTTTCTACTAAACACGGTGGCTTTTAAATGGTGTACACTACAGATCACACCATTTAAAATACTAAAATACTGCATATTTTGGTATTGATCCGATACAAAATAAATTAAAGGCTTGTATCGCCGAGGCCAATACCGATACCGATACGTTTTACTTCAGTTAGGTATATCATTAAAAATTGCGTTGTTTTTATTTGAATTATTTTTTTAAAATGAATGAGAAAATTTGAACAGAGTTTAAAGTTGCTTTAAACTACAAAATACTTTAATAACATCTTAACATGATTGAGAGAAAAAAAACTAATTAGGATTTTTTGCTAAATAAATAAAGTTTTAAAAATAAATATTTGAGGACAAATAGGTTAGTTTTGTTTGTGTTCAGTTAGAATTTTAGTTGACCTCAGTTAAATTGGGCCCAAATTTGTTATTTGTCCTTTTTGACTTATTCTTGCATTAAATCTTTATGTTTTGTTCACTATTTTTGGAAGTATTAAATTGAACTTTTTCTATTTTGAACACTTTTTTGTTCTCGTTTGAGTCTGGTCCTCCACACAAGTCAAGTTGAAATTTCAAGAAGGAATCAGATTTTATTTATTTATTTAATTCATTTACAGTTTAAAATAAACAAAAGTTTTGAATAAAAAGAAGAAGCTTGAAGAAATAAAATCTTAGTCTACCCCTTCTGTCAAAGTCAATACCAACTTGGTATTGATAATTATTCATATTTTGGATTGATTCTAGTTGATTAATAAACGTTTTCTCACTCCACATCCATGTCTTTCTTCCAAATATTCAGATTTCAGCTTCAGGATGCCAATTATAAACAATAATTCCAGTTTTTTCATTTCTTTCCTTTGCAAAATCAATATTGGTTTGACTGTAAAGTCGGAGATGAGCGATCCTGTTGGGATCTGAAGTTTCTCATGCTGTTCATTTTGCATCTGTTCCCCCAAACCCTTGGAAGGAAAACCCTGACATTTGTCTTTTCTTTATTACAACCAGTCTGTTGTTGTTGTTTTCATAAGAAGAGGAAAGCCAGGGATTGTTGGATCTACCATGGTTTCATGTACTTTCTCTTTAATTAATCAATCTGCGTCTAAATGAATCTCAAACACAAAGTACTGACCTGCGAACCAAACAGACCGTTCGTTTCCCAGCCGGTTTGATAATCGACACGTTGGAGAAAACGCCAGAAATGTGACTTTGAAAAGACAGAAAGCAAAGCCAAAAGGGAGATGTTAAAAAAACAAAAAACCAACCTCAACAGTACAACACATAACAAGCAAAACGCCCTGGAAGTCCTTTGCTGTCAGGCAGCGCCAACAACTAGCATCCAAAACACAGAATGAACATTTCAGGTACTGTAATACAAAAAAAAAATAACAAAAAAACAAGCAGGATATATTGAAACTGACAAGCTGTCTGGCAGCTACTTTCAAATTTGTTTCCATGACAGGCATTTATTTCAAATACATCATACGCTGTTGCCTCCGTCAGCTTCACATCTCCCACCGAGGAAAGGAAAGAAAAGGAAAGGAAACATTAATGTTACGTCTAAAAGAAAAGTTAAATTACAGAAAATTACCTGATTTAACACAGACTCAATACGACTCGTTTCCTCTTGCGAATTTCCTTTAATAAAAAAAAAGATACTAAGAATATCTTCCACTGTTATGCAGCTGCAAAGATCAAAGCAATAAAGTATTGTTTGAAGCATCCTAACAGAAAATCATTTGCATTTTAAAGCTGTCTTACACAATAAAGTGTGATGTAAAATATTGGGATAAATCACTTTCATATTTCAGTGAAGGTCATTTCAATTCCTTTGAAAGTGGAACAATACAGAAAAAACCTTTTTATAATTCAGAACCTGAAGGAGTTTTTTTGGGGGGGATAAGATGTTTTTTAAAGAAAGTTTTAGGAATGTAAAACCAGAAGTCAATAGAGTTGACATTGTCAAGAAAATCCGAGCTCATCCCACTTCCCCATGCTGGAGATTTTAGTTTAACAGTAATAATAAATAAAGTTATCTTTAAAATGAATCACTCAAGTGACATCTAGGCCCAACAGTAGACTTAAGTGTCAATAAAATAAATCTGGTTGTGTGTGTTGTTTTTGTCTCATGCAAACTTTGCTTTAATTCTACTTTTTTCTATCTAATCATAAGAAATCATAGTCAGTCAGAAAGAGTCATTAAACAGGAAAAGCAGGTTTCCTGGAAAAAGAGGAAGTAAGTTCCAGCCTGCAGATTTATAAAAAATAGCTGAGACTATTTCTTATTTTAAATCATGAAAGTTTTAAAGAATGAAATCTAAAACATTTTGGGTAATTTGATAAGATTCAAAGTAAAATACTTATATTAATATTGGTTTACTTGTAATAATATTTAGACGAACATTTGTGGGAACAGTTACAAGAAAAACAAGTAACTGTAACTTTGGCATCAAATAATTAGAATCATGTATTATTCTTGGTTTCTTTTCAGAAAAACATCTGTAATAACTCACATTAGGATTATAATAAGTATAATTAATAAGTTATGGTTATAAAATCATAAATGAATGATAAATCAGAGAAGCTGAAGAAAATAAATGTGATATAAGTTATGGTTATAAAATTATAAATGAATGCTAAATCAGAGAAGCTAAAGAAAATAAATGTGATATAAATGTGATTTTGACATTGAACTTGAAATGGTGTAAAAGGTGTAACTGCAATTAAACATCACTGATATGTTGGAGGTAGAGAGTAGGTGAAAGGTGAAAGGCAAGGAACTAACAGGAGAGCAGAGATGATCAACGCCTTATTTAGAGAGTAGGTGAAAGGTTGTGCAGGCAATGGACAGGAGGTTGAGCAACCCTGAGACATTAGCACAGACATCAGGACATAATGTCTGTAAGACAGTGATGGATATGAGATCATCTGTCTAAGCAGTCAGAAACCCTATAAAAGGTGAGTACAAAAGAGGAACCGTTCGTTGGATCCTCCGGGCAGCTTCGAGCCAAGATCGAGATGGACAAAGAACTCTGCAGCTGAAGAAGAGCCGGGGCCACGGAGCCGAAGACTGTCCGGCCATGGGGACCAACCCGTCAGCCCTACAACCTGTGGCTTCAAATCGCACTTCTCTCATCGGCTGGGTTCAGACCCCAAAGACAAAGATGAAGACAAAGGCAAAGACAAAGAAGAAGAACTGGTGCCTTCCTTCCTGCCAGCACCAAGTCCTGTGTGACCTCACCATCCATGCGGAGAAGAAGCTCATCAGACCTACAGAGATTCCTGCCTTCGCCGATCAACATCTTCCTCCTGCTGCAACACCTTCTTCATCATCAGACCTGCGGAGATCCTGGCCTTCATCGATCGGCGTCTTCCTCCTGCTGCAGCACCTTCTTCGTCGTCGTGCCAGGTCTGGGGTTTGAGGCGCCAGGCTCCGTCCGTCTCTCTCAAAGGTTCCCTTTTTTAGTTCTCAGTGTCAGCAGTAGGGAAAGATAGACTAGATGACTGGTTTTACTTATTTGATTATTTCTGCTACTGAATTAAGCTGTACTGACCCTTGCAAAAATGCCTTACTAATAAAATATTTAGCATAAAGAAAATCTAAAAGATGTTGTGGACATTCAGTTAATGAGTCACCTTAAAGTTCTTTGATGGTTGTAAAATAGCTGTGATGTTTGATTCTGGAGAGGAAGAGGTGGAAAATGTTTTATAGGTTGCTGGTAGCCCAAATGTAAAACAACATCCTTGGGACTCGCCCGAGTCACTAAAACCTACCTGGTTCAATAACAAATGCAAGTTGTAAAATAGAGAACGAGCGACCGTTAACAGGTGTGCTCTGTGAAACTAGTTGGCTGTAGGCTGCTCAGTCTGGCTAATTCACAGGGGGAAGAAGGGTGGGACACCTGGATGTTGGCCGTCAGAAACCAGGCGAATCGTTTCTCGAAACCAGCTTAAACAGAGTTTACTTCAGTTCTGGACAGGGTAAATCCCAGCAGATTTAGGAAACTCAATTAACCCGTTAGAAGGAGAGCTGGTAGCACATCTCCCCTCTCAGAAGAGGAAGCAGAGAGTGAGAGAGTAGAGACAGAAAGGAGGGGGGGGGGGTGTTGCGCAACAACAACATATAATTGTACTGAAGAAAGAATTGAAATACGTCAATGTATTTTTACTCTGGTAAACGTAAAAAAGTATTTGATTAAAAAGCTGAGTAAGCAAAACACCTGAAAATATTAAATAATGTTAAAGTTATGGTATTTTAAACACTGAATATTAGAAATGTCCAGAGAAGCACTTTTTCTAAACAATGTTTTTCAATAAAAAAACCTATAAAACTCGTTGCGCCTGGCTGAAAAACGCATCATATCGGTAAATATTGATAATTATTGATCAGTTTTGAATACCTGAAATATTGGCAATCTGGTGGTGACATTTGGTGTTTTATTCAGTTTTCACTCGACAACGTTGTTTAATTCTAAGTAGTTATGAGGTAAAGTGGCAAAACTCCAAACTGTGGAAGTCACTCTATAGGTTGTTGCTAGGTAACCACAGAGTGAGTGAGTTGCTAGGTAACCATAGAGTGAGTGAGTTAGTTGATTCTACCAACTTAGCTTAGCTGAACATGAAAAGTGGAGCAGCTAAAGTCTTTCCTCAGCCTGTATTAAATCAGATATATTTTCTTTTGATATATCTTCACTGTTTTTTTTATAGCATCAATAAATATCAATAAATAATGAAATCTTGTTACTGTGAGCAGATTAGTGACACTAATCACACTTCTTGTGACCTAAATAAGTAAATTATAATTTGCCATTTGGATACAGTTATATAGTTACTTAAAAAAGAAGTAATAAATAGTACTTATTGTCATTTTTATCAAATAATGGCATGATGAATCAAAATGAACTCAATAAGGATTTCTCGTTTTTCTCTTTTTACAAAAACTGGATGATGAAAGTCTTCAGTTTGGTGTTTTGGTCTCGACTAGCCCTTTTTTGAAGCACAATTTTACTTACAGAGACTTAATAATTAATTTTATTTGATGTTTTTGTTGTTGTGTTTATTTATTTTGGACATTTGAAATGTCCTCCGGCTCCTGTGTTGAATGTTCACCAGAATTTAAAGTTTATAGATCTTTGAGAATGTTTTCTTGCATTATTATGGCAATGTTACCATTATATTAACTTAAAAATACTCTCAAAACAACAATATTATCATTTATTGTGATCAATTCTACTACAAAATATTGTAATAAAACTTTATGTCCATACTGTGTTAATATTAGTAGTTATTCTTGAAATCTCCCATCGTATTCATCCTTTTTTTCTAATTGCAGAACATTGTTTACATAAAAGACAGATGCATGAACCCAAATTTAACACTTAATTAGTTCACGCCGCTGAGGCAAAAAGTCAGCTGCTGTGCTCCCAGGAGAACCGACCGGCTGACATTATGGGCACAACAAATTACTATCACATCTTGCACCTGGCAAGACATCTTCACACCTGGACATAGGTGGCCTTCTTGACACTAATAGGAGACCTGGAGGGAAGGAGAAGGTAAAATCCAGCTGAAAACTGGCCAGTGACAGACAGCTGAGCCCTGTTTGGCAGCGATCCCCTCTCTGAGATGCTGAAAAAACTCCACAGATGGTTCTACAAGGCCCGTGGTGCGAGGTAAACAAAGTGCGGTGAATGTTGCTAACCTGACCCCGGCGGTGCGCGAAGGCAGCCTGTCAACAAAATGACATCATATCAGGTCGAGACGTTCGACTTGGTTTTTTTTCCCCTTTAATCATCTCTTCTGATTGGTCGTTAGCTCTGAAAACAAAATTTTATCTTATTAAAATGCAACATTTCCAATTTAGCATCCAAAGTGGTTCTTTCTAATTTGTATTTTTGAGTTGTTTTGCACTAAATAGCCACAGCTTGATGGACCGATACATAAAACGATGTCAATCAAAGATTCAGGACACTAACAGGTACCGACTGCGTCAGCCATGTTTTATTCATGCCGTTTTGAATTTTTCATTTTCTCTCGTCCAAATAAGTATCACCACAGAGTATGGCACCAAAAACCAGTTGGTATGTCGTTAGATTGTACCAGTTTGTATAATTGAATTCATAAGAATAATTAAAGCATCTGTTTACAAAAGCTTACATAATAATAAACCTTGTTTTATGCTCAAAGGATCACCTGGAAGTGCATTTAAAAAGGCTCAGAAACAGCAGCTGCTGGTCTTCAAGCACAACAAGTAAAATAAACAGATCACTCTCAATAATGAATATCATAATTTAGATAGAAATTATTTCAATTCTCATTTAATATTGGATGTGAATCCAAAATACTGCTCTTGGTTTACATAAAATCATAACACCCACTGTTGCCGCTCTGGTTTGGAATAATTTTCCATTTTTTTAAACAACAACAAAACATCTGGGGTCAGACTTCTTGGTAGATGATGAGATCCCAGGAGGGACAGTTCCAGTGGCTGGAGCCCCGATGTCGAAGAGGCCGGTTGAACATGCAGCCTGTATGGAAACCTTAGGCAAAAAATGTAAAAGAAAATCCCCAATAACATCCAACTGTTTCACCACACCAAAATAAAAATGTAAAAAACGTATAACATGAATGTAGGATTTTATGTTGTCCCATTGTTTTTAATAATAATAACCATAATTTTAGTCATTTAAATGATTTTTCCAATATGTATATTCATTTTGACACAAAGTTGAGTGTTAAAATCATGGTAATCAGCCCTTAATCTTAATTTATGATGAATTATTTTAAAGTAAATTTCATCACAGGACTTGGCAACACTGGCAGGAAAAAAAACAATAACATACTCTTACCATGTGAGACCTTTGAAAGTTCAACTAACCTTTAAAATCAAAGGTTGATTGTGCAATTATTAATATCGGGTAATATTTCCCTTCTACCATCAAATCTGAAATCCTCTGCAAGACTTTGAGATTGAGAAAGCATCATTCTGCCCAATTTAAGTCACGACCAGTTTCATTTAATTTAGTCTCAACAGTGGAAAAGTTAATGCTTTTTGCTATTCTTTAGTCATTAAACTTTCTTTTGAGCTCAAATGCAATGCAAAAACAGACAACTCCAACAAATCAAGAGCTAGAAACACTTTGAAATACAGAATATAGTAGATGCTTAAAGACAATAACTTTAAAGGAGAACCACTGACACATTGGCTGGATCTGCCAAAGTTAACAGAGCCATAAAGCAAGTAAACAATTTATTATTCATGATTTGGGAGAAAAAATGTAAGCATTTCATTCTTATTTAATTTGCCCGAAGTAAATATTTCATAGCGACAGCAGCACCTTATCGGTAAACATAGTACTGAGGTGATAATTTGTGAGTCAAAGAATATATTTTTTTATTTTTGAAAAATTCACATCTGGAAACAAAGGTGATTTTTAATTTTTATAAGTTCTTTGAAAACCTGTAATGATAGAATCGCTCGCAATGCAGGTTGCTTTGTGTTTTGCAAAGATGTATGAGCTTGGTGCTATGAGCTGTGAAGTCATGCATTTACAACAACAACATGAAAACTGTCAGTTACACAGCTTTTACATCAGATACGCAGCCGTGATCTCTGAGGAACATTTCTTAGAGCTGCAGCATCTTCAGAGAGAAAACCAAAAGGTCAGAATTTAACCTTGCAGTTAAAATGCAGTACATCCTACATGTCTGTGTGTTGATTTTATCATCTCACTGTGAACCGTTTTCCGTCATAAACTCAGCGTAATTATGTGAGCCAATGAAACGTGATTAAAGGAGTCATTTATCAAATTGGTTGCTATCATGGATAATTGTGTGCTTTGAGTAAATGTGATTAAATGCTAATGTGACATTCGTAAAAAACATTTTATTTTTAACCAATTTCTCATGATGAGAAAATTTTCAAATTTTAAACAAAGATAATACTTCAGTGTTTGCAATTCATAAGCTACAAAAAGTTGACACAGACCTTGTAGATAATTGTGTTAAATTCTGGTCCAATTCCTTGAATCTGAGTTTAATATTGGGAAGCAATAATCAATATGTCCAACAGTTCCTGGATGGTAAATGAAACCACCCAGTTTTTTTTTTTTTTTTTCCCGCAATAAGTTAATGATTTTTGCTGTCTGGAAAAAGATCCCTCTCAAAAACCTACTGAATATTGCGTCACACTACGCCGTTACCTAGCAACCCCGGTTGAGTCCAGCCCATTAGCTAGCAACCCAAGATTAGCTCCGGCACGTTTGGTCAGCTGGTTTTATGCGTTGTACAATGGATGCTGGAAGAGACAAATGTTTTGTTGTTGACTTACCATTCAGAAATCATTTGCTGCATTCTTGCTGGTTGTGCAGGAGACTCCACTTCTGCTTCGAAGATGTACAGCTGTACAATCGCGCATGTGTTTGCTGCCATTTTGGTGTGCAAATGTAAACATTGAGTTGAGGGGTACGGCCAGCAGCGGCTTATTTGGATTTAAAGTGACAGGGCGCCCTAAAACAGCTCAGTGTTATTATCTAAGAGTGAGTTTGTGCAAAAACATTTAATGAATATGTTTTGCATAGCCCATAGATTTTGGGATGGGTCCTACCTTGATATGGAGTAAATTCATTTCAACAAGTTGTATCCGGGACCAAATCTTGGAAGACTTGGGATTAATCAGTTTATCAAACCAACTAGGTGAAAGCATCAAACTCTCACGAGGGCAACAATTTGCAGTATAGACAAAGATGTGGCCTGATGGCCATAAGGCAGAAAATATGATTTGCCAGCTACCAATTAGACGACGTGCAAAGTGTGGAAGAAGAAGAGAGCAAGCACTGGCTTTTACCTTCTCTTTTTCTTTGGCTGTTGGAAACATGTTTGAGGATTTACCTAAAAAAATCACAGAGTATCCCTATGATCTTTGATTTAGTGATGAATAGACTTGATAGAGCGGTCACCACTGCAAATTTGTTGGTTGAGTCTTGGCGATAAGGTCGGACTCAACCCAAAAGGGATCAGGAAACCCTTTCCAACGGGAACCAGTAGCTACATGGAGGTTCACGATGGTGTTGATTGCTTTTCAACCTTGTTGCCAAGCAAATTCCCTCCAGCTTGTCCTCCAGATTTTCTTCATCTTAGACCTTTTAAAATGATTCATTGAACGTTCTCCAAAATTCACGAGGCACTTTTTTACTAAACTTGATTGAACAGCCAAAACCAACGAGATTTTCTAGTTTGGTGGTTTACCCAGGTCACTGATAATCAGCTAAAGAATTCCAGAAACTTGACTTGTGCGAATTACTCAACAGGTTGTTGCTAGGTAACCAAAGAGTGAGTGAGTTGCTAGGTAACCAAAGAATTCCAGAAACTTGACAATAAGGAACTTTTTAACGGCTGTATTATTTTAGATGTTTCTTTGGCAATGTCTAAAAGTAAAAAAGTCAAATTCCAGCAAAAAATAGACGTAAAGAGTAAAACATCCTAACAGAAGAAAGTTTCATTTTAAGATGTCTCACACAATAAAGTGTGATGTAAAATATTGGGCTAAATCACTTTCATATTCCAGTGAAGGTCATTTCAATTTCTTTGAAAGTGGAACAATGCAGAAAACACATTGGATATTTCAGAACCTGAAAGCTTTTTGTGGGGGAATAAGATGTTTTTAAAAGAAAGTTTTAGAAAATTAAAACCAGAAGTGGGTAGAGTTGACAAATAATTGTAATCAACTACTTCAACATATTTTTACTCTTGTAAACATAAAAAAGTACTTGATTAAAAGGCTACTTAAGCAGTTAAGGAGTTTTGAGGCACGCTGGTGGCGAAACTTGAAACTGCGCAAATTACTCAGCAGGTTGTTGCTAGGTTACCAAAGAGTAAGTGAGTTGCTAGGTAACCAAAGAATTCCAGAAACTTGGCATTCAGGAACTTTCTAAAGCCAGTGTTATTTCAGATGTTTCCTCCTCAATGTCTAAAGATAAAAAAGTCAAATGGCAGCGAAGAATAGGCATAAAAATGAGTAGAAAATACTGAAATGTTAATGCTAGCGGACCTAAAACACATGTGTGATGGTATTCAGTGAAATGACCAGAAAGGTATTTTCCAGGTTTACTGTCTTGAATTCAAGTGGAACAGAACATCTTGAATTTGCTTTCTGTTCTACCACTGTGGTTGGGGTCAGGACCTCGTAGTTGCCCTCCAGCAGCCAACATACTGCATTCAGGGCCTTATTTAACTGCTTCTGCGGTGAATTTTTCCTGCACAGCTAAAGCCAAGCCCTCACAAATCCTGTCCATTGTGGTACATTGTACCATGTTCACTGTGCTTCAAGCTACTGCAAACCCATTCTCAGTATGAAATACATGTCCCACTTATGGAAGTCTCTGTGCCAGATCCACTGCCTTCTGCCTCATGCATTTTGTCTCTTGTAAGAAGCGCTCTATCTCTGAGATTCAGTTAATCCCGTGATCCATCCGCATCACGACTGCCTCCATGTGTTGACTCGTCCACATGTCCTGTGAGGTCCGGAGCCAAGTGTAAATGGACCCTCTTCATCAGTGCAGTTAAGAGATAGTAAAGCACATATTTCCATCCTCTTGTGTAAAGCGAAGGTTTGAGTTTCCAATATTTCCTAGAGGCAATCCTCTGAAAACTTTCTGTCTGCTCTTTTTACTTTGCTGCAACCGTATAGACCACTCAAAATATTACTCACCTTTTCTGAGAAGTTGATTGATGTGGAAATCCACATAAAAATTTAACTGAGTTGAGAAAACATTTTATTGAAGTTGTGCTTGGCATTTTTAGTAATTCCTCAGTCCAATGGTGACTTATGTACGTAGGTTGAAATAATCTATAACGTACTCTTCCATTTTTGTTTGAAACATTTATCTTAGACACATCTAATATGGAACCTTAAAAACTTTCCATGACTCTCTTATTTTTTTCTATTCAGACTTTCTTATCTTTAAAGTACCCTTGAACAATAATACTTCAAGTTTTCTAATGGTCTTTCAAGGTTATTTGGTCTTTGGTTATTTGGTGGTATAAGTGTTTTACCATTTTCATAGTTTTTATAATTTGTTTATGAAGACGATTATACCATCTCTTAAATAGGACCAGGATTAAGTTGAACCAGAAGCCAGTCATAGAAAATTTGTTTAATATTTTGGATTTAATCTATAAAAACAACATCTAGCTAAAGAGAGTGTCAAACATTAAACAGTTTTGTATTCAAAAACATAATTTCTAAAGAGCTAAGTAAGAATTTGGGGTCTATAGTAATAAATTAAAGGATAACAATCTCTTAGGTCTTGTGTTGGGTCTTTGCTGGATTTTTTTAAAAAAAGGATAACTGCCAGGCTAACAGCATACACACACCATGATTAGCTAAAAATAGCTAATCTAAAAGCTACCTAGGCTGTTTACAATGCTAATAGCCACTCATGCTAAAAGCTACTTTGTCTAGCTACTACATAAGCTGAAGTGCATTTAGGATAATTGCTTTCTCAAGCTAAAAAGTCATTCAGCTAACTGAAACTCCAGCTATTTACTACTTTAGGTAACAGCTACTTTTAGCCCCAAAGCTTATTGAAGCTAACGGGTAACTGAGCTTCAGTTTAATTCAAAAACTTTATTAATCCAAAAAAAAAAAAAAGGAAATCAAAGCTACCTAGGCAAACTTCTACTCAGACTAACGGACCCTGAAATGTAAGCCTGCTTATGCTAAAAGTTACTTAGGCTAATTTCTACTCAAGATAACGACAATGTAAAGTAGTAGCAACTTAAGCTAACATGTGTATAGGTTAACTAACTGCTACCCACTGCAACAACTATTTAACCTAAAAACAACTTAAACTAACAGATAATCAAGCTTAAAGCTAGTTAGGCTAATTGCTACTGCAAGCTAACAGTCCCTCAAACTAAAAGCTTTGCAGGATTTGTTTGCACAGAAGACAAATGCAACCAAAATCCAAATTCTTTGCTCATATGAGACCCACATCTGACTTTTTTATAGCAGTATGAACAGCCCATTGTGTTCTTTTCAACCAAGGATCTATGTGTGGTACTAGAGTGGATACTTATTCGATCATTTTCAAAGCGTCTACAATAAAAACAATCATGTTACATTTTAGCTGACTTTTACGTCATTGATGTGAGACAATAGTTCTGCACTAGAACATAAACAGATGCTGTAAATCTGTACATAAACAGTAGCTGAAGCAATCAGCGCTTTCTTTTTTCTTAGCTTTGCCTTGTTATGAACTTGTGACAATGTTATCGACTCCTATTGCTCAACAATTGTAAATTGTTTTGCTGCTGAGTGACGTCTATGGATTGGGTCATAAACCATTAACATAGAAGTCTGATTGTGTCACATTTAGTAAGTAGCATGAATGACCATGCCAAAAAGTTTTCAGCAAAAAATCGGACCTAAGTGTGAATGTAGCCTTAGGCTAACTACTACACAAGCTAACACAAACTCAAAAGTTTACACACTGGTTTTAATTTCCCTTTTACAAGGTAAGAAGACTAATGTTTATATACTTTATAGGTAAGTATGATTAGAAAGGTATGAAATATTGCATTATGGAGAAGATACGAGTCTAACCGATAGTAACCATGGAGACAATGCTGCGCCGTCATGTAGCCTAGCATGTATGGAAAAAACTGGTTAGCGTCTTGTCTTTTGTATGTTTATAAGGCTTCTCTGTTTATGACATGGAGACATAAATCATGTGGTGTGAATTCAGGTAAAGTGGGTAATCTGATCAACACGTCAGGAGGAAGGAGATATGGGTCGGTTTCTAAGCTAGCTGTTTCCAACTTTTGTAAATACCGCCGTCAATGAGCCCTGACCAGGTGTTTTACATTCACAGACAAATTAGCTCGACTCGAACAGGAAGAAGCCACGAATAAACTGGAAATAACAAATTTGGAAAACAATTTCCGTCGCTGAGTTCAACACTCCCACCCCTCACTTCCAACGTCCAACATGGCAACTCGAATGATTTAGTGACGTAGTTGCAAACGGTCAATATTAGTTAGTTTCTGTAGCAGTTTTATTGAATTTCACATAATCTCTGTTAGTATTCAGGTAATCGCCCAAATAGCAATTTGTACGCTTTTTGGAATTGGATGGGCAGAAGGTCGCTTTTTCAAAAGTGACCTGTCTTAACTAAATATATTTTGTAAAACTCACTGTTTGTCCTTCCTTTTTCGACAGCAAACATTCACTCAGTAATGGGCAGTTCACTGGACTGAAGGCATGTTACTGTGAATGACAAGTAGAGAAAATTCCCCTGATACCTTTTCTTAAAATCGAGTGTCTCACATACTTAAAAGACTATTAAAGCCTTAATGAAGTGTTCAGTGTTGGGTGATTGAGCGTGGATAGTCAAATGGAGTGATTATCATTCAGTTTGCATGGCTACATTTACACAATAACCTTAATAAACACCTGATGCTGCTGTTATTTATTTATTTGTTTAAATTAAATGTCTCCCGAAAGGAATTAAACGGGGATAGATGCAGACCTCTCATTTCCATAATCTAATGCTATGTTTATGAGCTGGCGGGGCGCAATTTGAATAAGAATGAATCCTGATATAGATTCGGCGTCTGACAGTGAGGGAGAGCGCTTCCTCAAGGTTCCTCAGTGGCAGTTTCAGCACACAAGCAAGGCTTCACCTGAATCTAAGCAACCAAACCTAAAACCGTCACATCGACGAAACAAAAAACCAAAAAACTCACAATGATTAAAATATTGAGTGACATAAAATAGGATCAATCCAATGCAAGACTGAATATTATTACTGCTGCATCTTTTGGTTCCATCGTCACCGACATGGATTTACACTTGTATTTCTATTTCTATTCACCTTATTAAGTTTAATGTTGGACAGAGTAACTAGTTACATTTACTTGCGTAACATTTTCAAAAAATAAATGTACTTTTAGGAGTATTTTTACTGCGCTGTACTTTTTACTTTTACTTGAGTAATTTTATCATGAAGTATTTCTACTCTTACTTGAGTAAAATTTCTGGATTTTCTACCCACTGATTGAAAAACAAACATGTTTTAACCAAAAATCCACCAGACTCAGACAAACACCTGCAGTTTTTGATAAAGTTTCTTAAGTTTTAATTGAAAGAAACTGATCTCAATTTCAGCAACTTTCAAGTGGTCAAAACTCTGTAAAAATATGAAAACATAGATCCATCCTGCCTTGAGCTGACTATCTGTACTAGCTAGTGCTAACACTGTAGAACAGCTAGCAATGAAAGAAAACTAGGATAACAGCTTGCAAAAAAAGAGAAAAAAGACTAATGGGAATGTTTGTGACCCACATATTGCTTATTAGACCAGCCACTAAAAAGAGAAGATAAGATTTAACAAGAATATTAGCTAAAACTGATTCTCTATATGTTGTTTTTGTGCGCACTAGCGTTAGCACAACAGAACATTTAGCTGCTACATGAAGTTAAAAAAGTATCAGGTACAGTTGGTGATTCATAAGTTGTTTTAATTGGTTTTTAATATTGGTGGTGTTGAGGATGTTGCTTTTATTTTGATGATAAATGGCCATCATAGTAAAGGTTCAGCAAACAAATAATAAAAACATGTTTTCAGTGTGTTTTTGTTTGTTTGTTTGCTTTTTTGCTGATGTTTTGTATAATTCTGCTAACGTATTTCACAGAGTTGGTAAACCTACACTGCATATCATATTCCAAAATAAAATCAAAACAGAAATTGACAAAATAACTCTACATCACATGTGTCAAACTCGAGGCCCGTGGGCCAACTCCGGCCCGCTGTGGGTTTTTATGTGGCCCTCTCGATTCTAGATTAAACACTAAGTGTCCTTAAATATTATGTTATAAATCAAATTAATGCAGTTTTATCTGTTTACTGCCAAATTATATCAATCAGTCCCTCCAGTTTCTTTAGAATTATTGTGGAAATTCACTCAAAATCAACAAATCCCCACACTTTTTTCCGCTAATAATTGGGAGTTTATTGCAGATTTTTCTCAAAAATTGTCAAACTTTCTTACTTGTACTAAACAGCTGCCTCAACCCTAATTGATGTCAGATTATAGTCCATGATCTGTACAGTGAGTAATAAAAAGTCAAATTTACCGTCATAAATAAGTGCAAATTTTCCAAATTACTACAACAAACACTTTTTATTACAAACAAAATGCAAACAAAAATCATAAAGTCCTTGAGGGACTGAAAAGATGTTCAATAATATTATTAAATTTTTTAGAATTGATTGATTTTTTAACAGTTTGTGAATGGGTTTTATCAATACATTCTGCCACAACCGGCACTTTAAGAGCTTTTATGTTCTTGATTTGGCCCAAAACGAAAATGAGTTTGACATCCCTGCTCTACAGAAGGTGAGGAAGAATGGAATGCAAGGATTTTAAAGAAATGTATTTTCATTTACAAACTGAAACATTTTCTATAAGAAAGGAAAAATGCTTGAAGATTGAACTTTCCTGTGATTCACTGAAAGAGTATTTATTTGTATGATCACCGTTCCTGAGAACTGCGTCACGGCTGTTGCATGGAGTTGGTATTTTTTGGTTTTAAAACAGATTTCTTTATTTTTTCAAGAATTGATTTTGTGTGCGCCGCTTCTTGGACTGGAAAAAGAAAGCATAAAAACAGCTAGGAATCAACATAAAAACGATCAACAATATCTTTTGATAGCTTGCCTTTTCATAGATGTCTTCTAATTGTTACAGTTCTGACCAGTAGATCTGCAGACCTTCATCTTCATCTGACCATTGGCTCAGCTTTTGTTTTCTATTTTTTACACCTTTGTAGCTTTAATTTGAACCACTTCAGTCAATTTCTCTTGAGCTGACTACCATTTTCTGCACTTTTGTGTACATCCCTATTCTCTTTAGAATTTACTTTTTACTGCTGTTCATCTGAACAATGTCTGAATAATCCATTTTATTCAGACAGTAAGAGGAAATCAGCAGCATGAGAGTCGTGACTGTTTCTTCTGTTGGATTTCTCTTACTCTATTATGCCTTACAGTAAATTATCTGCCATTTACAAATATAATTTTTACCAACACTATTGATTGATCTGGCTGTTGGTGTAATTTTTTTCACAGGATCTGTTTATATATCCAAAATTAAGATAAATGAAATGTGTGAGGTTACAATAGAACATGCATTCTAATGAAAAACTTCTAAAAATTGTATTAATATGAGATAGTGATTACTAAGTTGGTACATAGGTAAACATTTATTCTGTTACCAGTGTTGATCATTGGTATCAATACAAGAAAATTAAAGTTGTAGCAATTTTCCTAAATCTTTAACTAGCCATATGCTTTTCTTTTAAAACCAAATTAGCTTCTCCAAGTCAAACAACTTCATGTGAAAATAGCTGCAAACAGATGCACAATAACACAAATCTACATCTTTGAAAACCAGCAGTGGAGCCTCCTGCACAACCAACAAGAGTGCAGGAAGTGATTTCTGGTTGATAAGTCAACAACAAAACTTTTTTTTCCAGCAGCCATTGTACAGTGCATAAAACCAGCTGACCAAATGGGGCGGAACTCCAGTGGGGTTGCTAGGTAACGACACAGTGCCTGTCGAATGTGACTTAACATTCCAGAGGTTTTTGAAACGGCTCATTTTCCAGACACCAAAAGTCATGAACTTATTACCAAAATATGGCTGGGGTGGGTATTTTTTAGCGCTTGGACTGCTTTTAGAAGCAGTAAAGTCTCAAATTTAAATACGAAAACATTGTAAATGTGAATTTAATTGTTAAAATTGTTAAATAGTCTTATGTAAGTTGTAAACCAAGTTACATTGTAGACCACATAGTTGCATTTTTAGTTCTAATGGAACTAAGAAGTAGCCACAAATAGATCTTTGCTAATAATAATCTTTGGACAGTTCAGTGAAAACACGTCTCAGCTTTCAAAGCGTTTTTCCTCGTCTCTTTTTATTGGGACTCCAAGTCTCTGTGTCCCACTTATGGCCCTTTATACGGTGCCATGCGTGTCTCTGGGGCCGCACCAAACAGGAAACCGAGATCTTTACGAGACGGTGGAGACATGCTCAGCATAAGAGATAAAACGGCAGAAGAATAGACGCCAGGGCCCAACAGGACTCCCACACCAAGCCTTCCTGTAAACTATTTTTGTCCTGTCTTCCCTCTCTGCGGTTTATGTATGCGTATACTTGTCTCGGTGTGGACCCCTGAAATGCTCAGCCTCATAATTGCTGCTGTTATCTGTGACTGAACTCAATTTGCGACAAATAATTTTGAGGAACTTTGTGAAAATGACGGAACATCAAAGTGCGGCACGTCAGGAAATACCAAAGAATTTAATTCAGGGTTCATTAATGAACAAGCAAATTATTTCTTACTGTGCACCATGTTGGAAGTCGATTTCATGTAATCACTTCACTCCCTCCATTTAAAATGTGTTTGTTCAACCTTTCTATGATGGTAGAAGAAGACATTTTATTTCAGGAGGTCAGATCAGAGCATGAACTAATGAGAAACTTAAAAAGTTGTTTTCATTTTATTAATTATTTTGCCATTATTGCTGATTCTGGACTTAGAAATTTGAAAAGATTGCAAAATGGCACATTTTTTATGGGCAACTTTACATGAGAATTGGCTGTCAGAAGTCTTTAAACATTTGTTTTTCAAATAATTAGTGAATATTCTTTATTTTCATGCTAATATTTATTTAATAATCCACATGGGTTTGGAAGAAATACATTTTATAGACTTTTCCCCACATTTTCCTCATAATTTAGACCTTTTTCTCATTAAGTTTTTTATTTTTACCATTTTAAATGTCTAACATTAAGGTTAACCATAGTATCGAACTATTCAATGAATATTTTCCCCTCATTATTTAAATGTTTTCCCCCACTATTTTAAGTTTTTAATATTAAAGTAGCATTTTTCAATGAATATTTTTGAGACAAAAATATTTATCTTTATTGTTTAAATAACTGTAGGCAATATTCTTTAGATTCAGGCTAATACTGATTAATATTAGAATTTTTGTTAATTTATTCAGTAATCTAGATGTGGAAAATGAGTAAACCCAAAAAGCAGTGTTTAAATGATGATTGCATTCATTAAGAGGGATAAAAAAGCTTTTCGAACCAACCTGGCCCGATGTGGAAACTAATTACTCTCCAAACCTAATAATTGACTGTCACCTTTGGCGTCACCAGCTTCCATTAAGCATTTGGCTGGAAAGAGTGTTTAACATCACTGAGGAGGAGGAAATTTGGTGAATGGTTTCAACTTATTTTATGCATTTGTGGCCACACGAAGAGCTTTTACGAAGCTTTTTCACACAGCTACTCAGTATTTGGTGAAGTACTTTCTCTAATGTTCTCTACTGGAAGACCGGAATACTTTGACAAGGCCACTCCAAAAATGTTTTTGTTTTTTACAGTTTTAAGAGGAATACTGGCTGATGTGCAATGGATTATTGCATAAGGTTGAGCTGATGGCCAGATATTAACCTTCAGTTAGGCAAACTCTGGTAACTATATATATAAATATATATATTTATATATAAGTCATGAAATTACGAGAAGGTCATAATATTACAAGTATAAAGCTGTACGAGAATGAAGACAAAATAATATGAGAAGAATAAAGTCATAATATTCAGATTTTTATTTCTATATTATTTCAACTTTATTCTCATAATTTTAGGACCTTATATTTATTTTAATTTCTTAGCGTAACTCTAATACTCCATCGTAGCCTACAAACTTTGATCTAGGTTCAGTTGAAGTGAACTCTGGTGCGGTACGGATGCATATGTGAACGCCAAGCGGACCGGAGACCGCTCCAAAACCAGGAAGTGGACTACAGTGCAGGGCATTCTGGGTAAATACAACGAAAACAAAGGTGCTAGCCTGCCCCTAGCAGGAAAAATGGCTGTTCGTCTTTTACCAAAGACAAAAGGGAAATACTACAAATGGTATCCTACTAACTTTCCCATTTTATCCATTTTTGCCCAGCCTTTTTCTTGTATTTAATCCACCAAGTTTATTTGTATCACATATTTCTGCAAAAAGGCAGTGGAAGGTACTTTACGTCATAAAAACACAAAAATAGAAACATTATTAAGCCATGAATTGAGAAAGCAGTAACAAATATTACATTTTGTCAAGTGCCATGATCAAAATCATCAATACACATCAAATAAGTTGATCAATGTTTTATTCATAATGATTCAAAATCCAATCTAACCAAGTCGGTTTTTAGCCTTGACTTGAAGGACCTCATTGTTTCAGCTTTTTTGCAGTTTTCGGGACGTTTATTCCAGATTGTTGCATAATTCGCCACCTGATTATTTCATTATCTTGCTAATAAAGCAACAAACAGCTTCTGATGCTCAACAAGTTTAAAATCATTCCATAAACGGCAGCATCCATTACATCTTCCACAACTAAAAATGATCATTGGTTTCTAATTCAATTTGCAGTTGTTATATTGTATTTTTTTCTCATATTCAGAAGTAATTATTATGTTTTGACTTGGAATTTGCATTAAAAAAGTGAACACATGTCTAAATAAGTAAATTTTGTTTAAAACCCCCGAGAAATCTGTGATCGTTTGAATGCAGGAAAACATTTTGGACCGTGTTGCGTTTCTATTTTGCCGTACAACTTCTGCTGATTTAGAAAACGACCACATACAGTATTATATTAGTTACAGATGAGCGAGGAAGCTCCCCTAATGCTGTTATGATCACTCCGAAGCGAGTACCACAACATTCAAGCGGGCCAAAAAACTGACGCTCTGCCAATTGGCAAACGGTTAGAGGTCAAGTGAGAAATTACAAGCGTTTGCATTGCAGGTGCTGGAAAAGCAGACAGCAGCAGGTGGTCTCATCACGTTGTTGTGCTCTACTGTTGCTTGTAGCAAGTCATGTGGAAAAGTGGAGAGGAGCACTTAGGGTTGTCTCTGCCTGATTAATAAGGACACAGAGAGGCAAATATGTGCACACAGTCACCGGGTAATGAGCCGCAAATGTGATTAGGTCTTTACGCCACACCTGCTTCCAATTGAGCTTAGAGCTCAGCAACCCTATGGAAAAACCACAGCACACACACACACACACACACACACACACTCCCAGTGATAAACAACAAAATATACTCATAAGGAAATACTCAAAAATACTGAAAAATACTCATAAGGATGGCAATACATTGAGATTTTCTGCTTCTGTTTTTGTTTCTGCCAGGGAGGAAGGAGGATGTCAATAATATGCTTGTTATTGAAAGGCAGGAAGTGAGGAAAGGGGAAAAGGATGAAAAGGTAAGAATGTATCAATGGGAAAAGAAAGGTACACCTTTCTAAATTCAATGCTGCACCTGGTTTCATGAAACAAACCCACTGAGCTCCTGGCAGGGCCCTGCCTGCCTGCTGGTGATGAATATTACAAAAAAGCATAAAAAAAGATTTCTGATAACCTCTTCTGATGAAGGCTTGCAATTCCAATGCAACAGCCCATCGCTATTAATTTAGTTATTCTAGGAATATGATATCTAGACTTTTAAATGTGGAAAAGAGAATAGATTAATTGAAAAGACACAAGGCTATTAGAAAGCCAAAGCTCTGTGAAAGTTTCAGGGTTCCATATTTTTTCAAACTCACTTTTATTTTATTTTTTCTAAGCTTTTGTTACATTCTGAGGATCAGTGATGTCAGTAACGCGTTACTGACGTCAGACCACTTTTTTCAGTAACGAGTAATCTAACGCGTTGCTATTTCATATCCAGTAGTCAGACTACAGTTACTTATCAAAATCATTTTGCGTTACTATTTTCTTTTGGAATTTAATTTTATTTCCTCTACGCGTCTTGTCGAGTGATTGCCGTTTTTATGCAACAGAAATGTAAACAATGGAGGGAAGAAGGAGATGCGCATTTTGTTGGTAGAAAAACAGGAATTACTTTGAGTTTCTGTCGCCTATTATTATAAGCGGCTGTGGGCTTTTATTTTTTTTTTTTAAAGTCGCTAGCAAATGTAATGAGTCGCGTGTTGCGCTTTTTGGGCTCGTTTTTGAACGTGAAGTTGCTCATTTGGGCTTGGAAATAAACAGCAATAAACCCCAGAATGTGTCTGACCTCCAGTTAGTTTTAGTCAGGCTCTCCCTGTCCATCATTTCCCAGATGATCCGTCCCGCTGTGTCTTTGTTAATGTCAAGTTAATATATTACCTGTCAATTACGTCGAGCTATCCAGAACATTGGAAACATCGAGACTAATATAATAACGAACAGCGCAATAAACGTGAAAACAACCACGAATGAACGAGTCCGTAAAGTTGTGCAACTAAACGCCATTATAATTATTAATATTAAGATAAGTGTCACAAATCTTTGCAGGAGCCATCTGAATTGTGGAGCCGCAGGAGGAGCTCTGTGGTCTGACACCAAACGCAGGGCCGTAACGCACAACCTGGAGGCTGAGGGGGTCCGGGGGGTTAAAATCCTTCTTAGAGTTTTCCAGACAATAGTGGAGCACACAAAAACATGCACAAATTACTAACGTTTTTTTTTTTTGTACTGTAACCATTAAAAAAATCTCCCCTTCAGTTCAACCTTATAAGTGGAGACACATTGTTGATGTTACCATTATAAAATAGCTTACAATTAAGTTTTGGCAAAGATCAATGTAATTTTCACAGCGTTGTTGTTAGCAGCTGCTGAAAGTAACTAAAAAAGTTACTTTTACTGTAACTTAGTAACTTTCCAAAACAAGTAGTCAGTAATCTAACGGAGTTACTTTTTCAAGGAGTAATCAGTAATCTGATTAAAGTTACTTTTCCAAAGTAACTATGCCATCACTGCTGAAGATTTTAAAAGGGGAGCTATTATACTAAACTTTTTATATTTTCATTTGGGTCTCAACTGCTTCTAACAACAGCCCAAGCTTTTAGGCAATACGTTTATGTTTTTAGGTGTCACGAAAACCTACCGATTGTTAAGTCATAATCTGCAGTCACTGTGCTGTTACCTAACAACCCCAGCTGAGCTCCAGCATTTTGGTCAGCTGGTTTTTGTTTTGTTGTTGATTTACCATCCAGAAACCACTTGCTGCATTCTTGTTGATTGTGCAGGAGGCTCCACTTCTGCTTTTCAAAGATGTACATCTGTATAATTGCGGATCCGTTTGCAGCCATTTTCACGTGCGAGTGTAAATGTTGAGTTGGGCAGCTTAGATTTGTACCTCTTGATTTTTATAGTTTGTCATGTGTACAGCTGTTTGTAAACCATATTTTTATTTTAATAAGCTTTATAGATTGTTACGTTGTTACCTAACAACGGCAGCGAAACCCAGCCCCGTTACCCAGCAACCCAAGTGGAGCTCCAGCAGGTTTGGTCAGCTGGTTGTACAATGGCTGCTGGAAAAGAAAGGTGTTTTGTTGCTGATTTACCATCCAGAAACCACTTGCTGCATTCCTGCTGGTTGTGCAGGAGGCTCCACTATTGCTTTTCAATGGTGTAAATTATATAATTACGCATGATGATGATCTGTTTGCAATCATTTTTACGTGTGCCTGAGCTCTAATTAGGCAGAACGACAACTGCTAGCAGAAACATTGAGTGCCAACAATAGTTGACTTCCTTAAAAACTTGCTAGCAGTAGCATTAGTTAAAATGCTAACAATCATTAGCAACAGAACTTGTTATTAGTGGCAATAGCTGCTGGCAACAAAAACTCAAACAACTACTAAATGCTACCAAAACAAACATCCGCAAATAGAATGCTAGTATTTTAAGCTAGCAACCATAAGATTTAAAACATATTCATCTAAAAACATTAACAATATTTTGTCCAACAAAACAACTTGGAAGTGGTTTGTAATAGCAAACCCATGGAAACCTGTATATGACATAAACTATATCAATCAAAAATAATGGGGCAGAAATTGGAACTCAGCATGTAAAGGATGCGAAGTAACTTATTGGTTATATCCATAACCACAAAAGCCTAATGCATCAATTATGAAGAAAAGGTGAGGTTTAGAAAGCTTATTTAAAGGATTTTAACATGAGGTTGGCTGGATTCATTCATAATACTTAATATAAGTAATGCAAAATACTGGTTTATAATTTCAGGATGGTACAAAACAGAAAATGTTATATTTTTGGGGTCTGAATCTACATTAAAATGCTGTATAGACAATAAAAACATGACAAAAAGTTTGGTAGTAACCATTTACCGTTATTTAAGTGTTAAGATGGACCATCAGGATAGTGGAAAAAACATGTAATGTGTCATGAAGCTAATAACTGCTTTGCTTTCTTATCATTTTTCTAAATGTTACATTATAACCTTTCTCTCTGACGTCGGAACGTTTTCTTTGACTTCACCTGTCTCTAGCGTCTATTCAGACGGGACGAGGACTCACTTCGAGGACAACATATTCAGTCGCTCTCCAGCAGAGACTCACATTTTGAGGAGGCGAATTGCAAATAAAAAGAGACTGGACATGAATATAAATGCTCTCTCCATTTTTCTAGCACAGTTTTTTTTGTGATTGGACAATTTTGCACCTTTTTCCCCCCCTTTTTGTTAGTTTGTTTTGGTTGATATTAAGTATTCACCTAAGGTTCTACGCTTGTTCCAAGTTTCAATAATAAGTTTTGGAGGGTTTTGTTTTTAGAACAACACGCGCTTCGACTTCTCCCTTCGCGCAATCAAATCTGAATTCCACTTGGCCACAAAAAACAGGTCATTACAGACAATTATATCAGCAGGATCGCAAAGTTTACAGCATTTCTTCAGCCAGCTATAATGGCCGTCTCAGCTGCGGCCGGCCAACAATCCCGTCTACTTTCTCTCCTGTTGCTTAGCTTTAACCTCGTTGCAGCGCTGCAAATGCAAATTAAAAGGTAATGTCCTCTCTGCTGGGCAATCAAGGCTTTTCATGACTAAACAACTTCTGCTCCATGCAACCAAAAGGAACTTATTTTTCAGTCCCAGTTGGACACAAAGACAGCGATTCAGTACAACTGCTATGTGCGGAGCTGAATCTTTAAGTATCTGGAGTTCAACCTCATATATATTTCATGTCATCTACCACTTGCCAATGTCAGGACTCAATAATAGATGAGAGGTTTCAGAGTTATTATACACTTCATATCTGCTAACATGTCTCTTTCTACTTTACCTAAACAGCTACCCTTCAGTGTTCGCTTTGTTTTTTAATTCTGCTGGTTTAAGTTTTGGGGGGAAACACAGAAACAGTGTGTTAATGAAGCAGCTTTAATGTTTTTGATGTTGAGCCAACAAACACGCCTGTATTGAGTTGTAGTTGTGCTCACACCTAGGGCGGGTTCATCGAACCAGCTGAACCTGGAGCTCCAGGAGTCTAGCAAAGATTTTTCAGTTGTTGTTTGAGAGAAAAAAGGAGAAAATTACAGATGTTCTCTGCTCTGGTTTAATTATATGATAATTTGATGATAGTTTTGCTGCTTTATATAACACGACTGAACAGGAAATTAACAGCCAGATGGAGAACAGGCAGAACTTATGTTCAAATCATAAAAGAAACCAAGGACTAAACATAACCATGTCGATCCATATGGAGGTATATGTGTTGTGTAGTTATGTTATTTGTCAGGATTTCCATATGGACAGCGACTCTGTGCTGATGAAATTAGGCATCTTGACAGTTTATTGGTGATACGTTTGTGTAAGTGTAGTCAAGCGACAGCAAAATATAAAACGTTAGCTGTGTGGTGGAGAAAATAAAGAAGAAAAGGAAAGGAGGGTTGGTAGCCAGTTACTATAAAGACAGAACAAAACCCAGAAGTACACTGGCAGCAAAGAGACACTGTAAGACATAGAAGTGCAGAACTAGAGGTAATTTCTGTTGAAGGAAAAGTAGACAATCAAATCACAAGAACTGGGCCAAAGGTAGTTATTTTTAGAAATAAAAACAAAGCGTGAAGCTTTATCAAAAACTACATTCATTAAGAGCCACAGCTAATGACATACCACATAACATACCAGCTTTATCTGCAAAACTTGTCAAAATAAAACTAAAGTTCACGAACAGCTGTACATAAACACATGACATAAAGTATTAAAATCAAGTGTGTTAAAAATTGAAACTGCTGCTGGCCACGCCCACAAATCAGCGTTTATAGTCAAAAATTAATGGTGCAAACAGATGCACAATTACACATCCGTGCATATTTGAAAAGCAGAAGTGGAGCCTTCTGCACAACCAGCAATAATGCATTAAGTGGCTTTTGGATGGCAAGTCAACAACAAAACACTATTCTTTGCCAGCAGCCATTGTACAGCGCATAAAACCAGCTGACCCAACGTGCTGGATTTCTGTTGGGTTGCTGGGTAACGGGCTGCTCTCACCTGGGGTTGCTAGGTAACGGCGAAGTGCCCAAATGTGACTTAAAAATTGGGAGGTCTTCGAAACGGCTAATTTTCCAGACACCAAATTTATTGTGTACTGGGTGTTTTTAGAAGCGGTAGAAACCCAAATGTAAGTACAAAAGCATTCAAAATATGAGTTTTGAATGCTTTAACGGCAGAAATGTTCAGATAAAAGTTCCATCTAATTCAACAAGAGCAGTATACTTTCTATAAAAGTTAACAACAATGTACAATTATAATAAGATATTCCTGATATTCCTCTGGGCAGAACCATTATGGTCAGACAGGAAAAACAACCGAATGATGTGAATGTACAGTTAAACACACAAGTTCTTAGTCAGTGGTCCTTTCTATTTAAAGGTGTAAAGTTGTCAGGTTCACATCACTGAACAAATGAAGATGCCAAATGATGAGACAGTGTGGATAAAAAGTTGTTAGTGATTAATTTTGACCTTACAAAAATGGAAAATTAAGCTAAAATGTAGCTTATTATTTGCTAAACAAAATTTTTGTCCATTTTTAACACTAACTTTATCTGATTAATGCTACAGTAGTAGCATAAAATATGATCTCTTCTTGCTCTAAAAACAACAGAAAACTGCCTCAGTACAGTGATCCTTTGAAGAAAAGCAAATGAAATAGCTTGATTAATTATGCTTGAAGGATTTAAACGGGCTTGTAGAAACCGTGAAGCTGCTGGGACAAAGAAAGAAACGACTTACAGTGACATCACCTCCGTCGCGCCTGCAGCCTTCTAGAGAGACAGCGGTTTGTGTCCATGCGCGACTGGCAGCTGCTGTGCAGAAATTGGCCACCACTGGAGCCAAAAGCAACCCAAATAAAGGAAACCTGGGCGCTCCAGCAACATCTGATACTTCCTGCTTTTAATTCCAGCAATGATTTCTGGAAGAGATGCAGCTAATCCGTGAAATAGCAATAAGGAGAGTATTTGTTGGACGTTTCTGTTTAATGCAGCTTTGTTTCACACAAACCAAACTGCAAGCTAATCAGCGGTTAGCCCAGCAGGACGGTTGAAGTCAGCGGGTTTTCTCACATGGCATGCAGAATAATAGAGACTGCAGAGTTTCCAGCTTACCTGCAAACCACCGGTGTCTGCCAGGGTGACAGATGGTTTACTCAAGGTTATTCAAAACTCCACTCCTGACTTCTCCACTTCACAAAACATGATTTGCTGTAACTATTCAAGGTTGACAGGTGTAAATATAATATGATGAGAAGCTGTATATTAAAAAAATCTGTTTAAATTAGAAGATGAACACACTGAAATGATATAAGAAGTATCTTTTATGCTTATAGTCCTAAATAAAGGCTGCCATTAGACGTCTCTTAGGAGGCAAATGTGACCCAAATCCGCTTATTTTGGCCAAATGCAAGACACAACTTTCTGTTTTTTCTACCAGCCTGTAAACCAACCCCTCATTTTAGGAAATAAAATGGTTTTTAAAAAAAAAAAGAATTGAATTTTATGTTTCTTTCTTGCAAGGTATTGAGTGGTTAAACTGAAAATCAGCAAAATGAGACATTTTTAATCCAGTTAATTGATTAGTCATCAGAATAAATGTTAGAATATTTGATTACTAAAATAATTGTTATTTCATGCCTTCGTTTAAATTAGTTTCTACTGATTCTGTAATGCTCAACCTATATTTGGGGTCTCTAATTTCTTCTATTTTAATCAGTAATATATATTCCTCTAAGCAGATTTGGACAATAGATTCACCATTTATGTTATCTTATAAAATACCATTAAAATCCCTTAGAAGTTTTGTTTCTAATCTGATTTAACTTAAAAATACACAGACAGAAAACATGAATGTTTCAAAATTACTAACGCAGATCGATTCATCCGTCTGAAATCTGAAGCTGTGACATTTTAAACAACTCAATTAAAAAGTTGCTCACACTGTAGCTGCGGTCAGAAGTGACTCATCTACAGATGCTCTGCACGAAAACCTCATTCCATCGTAATCACCAGCTATGATTGATGCTGACTGACTTCTCCTTAAAAATCCAGGCAAATCAGCAATAAGAAACCAGATGCTTATTCACAGAATCTCAATAAATGATTAAGCCAGATATGCCGCTCATCGACGCCTCACCCTGTAATGTCGGTTTTTATGGGCGTCAGTGAAAGAGGCTCTAATATCCCACACATGAGTAGTGTAACCATTACATGAACATAAAGGCCAACAAATCAGGATGTAAATCAGAACGTATAGCAGAGTGTTGGCAGTGCAACGTGGATTAAATCAGATCTTCCTCTGGCTTAAAGAGGGAGCTGGGACTCCATATTTAAACAGAACGTGTTAGGAATATGCTTAAAGATGAAAAATTATTACTTTACAAGCTCAGATTGTACATTTGGACAATCTGGGACACATTGAAAATCATTTTTTAAAAAGCACAAAAAGGCCATCTTGTAGAGCAGCAGCCAACTGAAGTCTTCATTTTAATTCTGACATTATGTTTAGCCATCTTTGAGTAATTATTGTCCTTAAATGTAACAGATTGTCAAACAAGTTTTTATATTAATTAACACTGACGAGTACAAAAGGCAGTTTTTCAAACAATGTTTTCATTCATGTTGGAAAACAGCTATCCAAACCATGAATGAACTGTTTAAAGGTGACCTATTATGCTTCCTTGAACAGGTTAGGATAGGTCTGTGGTCTATACAAAACATGTTCATTAAATTTTTTGCACAAAATCATTCTTAAATATTAAGATTTCAGGCAGAATGAGATGTTTTAGGGCATCTTGCCACTTTAAATCTAAGTAAGCTGCTGCTGGCCATGCCCCGTAAACTCAATGTTTACACTCACACTTGAAAATGGCTGCAAACAGATTTAAACAACCGAACGTGTGAAAAGCAGAAGTGGAGCTTTCTGCACAATGAGCAAGAAAACAGCAAGTGGTTTCTGAATTGTAAGTGAAAATCAAACTAGTTGTCTTTTTCAAGCAGCCACTGTACAGCACATACAGTGGTAAAACATTTATTTATTTACTTATTTATTTTAGCGTTATTGTTAGCCTTGGAATTAAATTTAGCTCAATGCACATTTTAAATGTTCAGTTCAATCACAGTAAATGTCTAAATGTTTAAAACCAGCTGACAGAATGTAATGGAACTCGGCTTTGGGTTGCTAGGTAACTGGGCCGGGCTTGGCTGGGGTTGCTAGGTAACGGGGCTGGGCTTGGCTGGGGTTGCTAGGTAACGGCGCAGTGCCTGTGGAATGTAACTATTGAATTGTATCATTTCCCAGACACTTAAACATTAACTTATTGGGTGTTTTTTAAGCGCTTCGATTATTTCTAGAAGCATTTAAGACCCAAATGGAAGTATAAAAACATCGCCTATAAGTTGAACTTCTAGTTCACCAAATAAAAAGTGTCTCTAAAATGTCCTAAAAACACATCATACTAATGTGCATTTCTAACAGTTTAAGTTAAAAAAAGAAAAATTATGTCTAGATAAATGTGTTTTATGTGACAGTTTTATCTCCTCAGCTACATTTCTGTGTCATGTAGATGATAATTTAATTAGGATGGGATGTTACTTTAGGTATTTTAGGGAAACTCAACAATATATGACATTCTTACAGAACAATTCCAGTTTAGACGAAAGACAGATCCATGGGCGGAGGGAACAGACAGTGACCTCTTTCTGCATCGGTTTACCCTTCGTCTTCAGCCTGCAGTTACTCCCTGGAGGTAAAGCAGTTTCTCAGGGAAAGAGCCAAAGTCCTGAGTTATCGTGCCTTTGGATCATGGATGAAGGCGCCGATTGATTCGTTATCCTTGTGCATGAGTCCCCTGAGGTTGAGATGGATACTTGTCTGAGCATCGGCAGTTTAATAGGCAAACATTCAAGGTCACAAGCAGCAATAAGAGAGCGAAAAGTGCTGCAGTTTAGCTTGATTAGCAGCTGAAATTAAGCAGAATATACATTTATTGTATATACAGTATATATACAATATATATAAGTGCAATATATATACGTATATATACAGTATATATAAGTGCAAATGTTTTTAGTTGATTTTACTGACCAAGTTTCTGCACAAAAACAAAGAATTTGATTTTCACTCACTGTAAAAACACAAAATCTTACAAAGTATTATTATTAGCTTTTAGTGCATATATCTCAGTACACTTGATAAAAGACTAAATTAATTTATAAGTAACTTCCCAGTGAGATGTAGGAGCTTGTTTTAAGTCAGTAATTCCTTAATTTTGATTTTAAAAAGTACGAGTCCCACTAGTATTTTGGTCTAGTTTCTAGTGTAAATATTTTAGTACATTTAAATACGACAAACCTAATTCACAAGTAACTTTTCAGTGAGTTTTAGGAACCATTATGTATATATAAAGTGGAGGAGCAAATGTTTGCAACAAAACTTGGAAATTTCCAACAGTCCAAAATTTGTGAGGAAAACTTGGAAATATTCTAGAATTTTCTAGAGTTTGAAAAGTCAAAATTTTCCAGTAAAAAACTCAGAAATTTTAAATTTAATCTCAGGAATTAAAAAAAAAAGGCCATGTTCTCCACATTTGTTATGAAAGAAATCATCTGCCAGTTGAAGTAGAACTTTTTCATCAATATTGAGGAATTATCTACTTAAAACAAGATCCTACATGTTGCTGAAAAGTCACTTTAAAGTTAGTTTTGTCTTATTTTAAATGTACAAAGATATTTCACTAGAAACTAGACCAGATAATTAGTAAGATTTAGTGTTTCTGCAGTGCACAAACACAAATATTTGGAAAGATTTAGAAGAAATTTGACGTCAGTGGTTCCAATCTTTCAAAATGTGAAACAAATCGAAGCGGTATGATCACTTCTGAGGAGCGTCTGTCCCCCACAGCTTAACCCGGTAATTTTCACGTCGAGCCGAATGTCCTTTCATGCTCTTGATCAAAATTCGTTTCCAAAAGCTCTCCGCGGTTTGAGTTTCAGCCCCCGTGCCAAACGAACGGCGGGCTGGATGGATGGGGGTAGATCCATTTTCTAGTTCAAGGGGGTTCAAATACGGAGAGGAAACGAGAGGCTTATCTGATCAGAAGTGAGGCCTTTGAAGAGAACTGCTGACATGATCATTAAATTGTAGCACACTGAGGCAGTAATGTAGTACAGTTCTGCTGCTTTTGTTCACCTATTGGTAGCATAACAGATGAGGAGAGCCCTGCCGGTTAACATGCTCCGCTTGCAGTTTTTGGTTATTTAAAGCCTTGTGATCAGTGTGTTCTCTGGATGGATTTGATGGAAAATTCATGCCATGAATACTTAACATCCTCCAAAGCCCTGCTGCGGCAAAATATCTTAGTCCGAGTTAACGCGGCTTCCTGTCAAAATGACCGCTTTCTGTTCCCCCGTCTGGAGACCGCTGCTGCTGCTTACTGGAGGATCAGGACGTTTAAGGGGAAAAGAGACCCTACAGGAATCAATGCGTTATCGACTGCCATCTCACGCCGATTTACAGAAATTTGTTTAGATGCTTGCATTTAATCAGGGTGTTTGGTTATTTCTCTCACTAACAACTTCCTGGGAAACTTGGCAACATTAAGCCGTACACAGCGTCGTCTCTCCTGTGATTTCCAGTTTAAGGAGCAACACTCTGAAAACTGCTGATTCAGTTGAATCTAACGTTAGAGGGATGTGAGAATGAGATGTTGTACTTCCATTACACCTTTTTTTCACAAAATCATTCTTAGATATTGAAATTTTACTTAGAATGGGCTGTTTTAGGGCTTTAAATCAAAATAATCTGCTGCTCGCCACGCCCCCCAACTCAACATGTGAAAATAGCAGCAAACATGCACAATTATACAACCGTATAAAAGCATTAGTAGAGCCTCCTGCACAACTAACTAACAAGAATGCAACAGGTGGTTTCTGGATGGTAAGTCAACAACAAAACACTTGTCTTTTTCAGCAGCCATTGTAAATCAATCAACCAATCAAGCTTATTTGTATACTAAATTTTAGCAACAAGGCAGTTCAAAGTGCTTTATATCATAAAAACATAAAAATAAAAAGTCGGTAATTGAGAAATCAGTAACAAACATTACATTATGTTGAGTGTATCATCAAAATCATCGACACACATCAAATTTGTTGGACAATGTTCCATTTATTATGGTTCAGAGGCAGCTATATACAGGTGTGTTTGTTGTCTTCATTTAAAGGAACTCAGTGTTTCGGCTGTTTTGCAGTTTTCTGGATGTTTATTCCAGATTTGTGACGCATAGAAGCTGAATTCTGCTGTAAAAACCAACTTGAGCTCAGCTGGGGTTGCTAGGTAACGGAATGTGACTGAACATCCGGGAAGTTTTTGTAAACCACGAATGGAACTTTGGTAATTTTTCTTCTACTGAACAATAAACCAAACAAAACCAGAGAATCTGGACTGAATAATTATTGGACAGTTCAATCAAAACACATCTCAGCTTTCAAAAAGTGCTGGAACTCTGCTACAGTTGCTAGGTAACGGGCAGAGCTCGGCTGGGGTTGCTAGGTAACAGGATGTGACTTAACATTTGGGAAGTTTTCGAAATGGCTCATTTTCCATTGAACCCCAACTTTAACTTACTTAAAAAAACAACAGGGTGTTTTTTTAGACTGTTTCAGAAGCAGTTGAGACCCAAACAGAAGTAGAAAATGTGCAAAAAGTGAATTTTAATTTAAGTTTTTAGGTTTCTATTGCTCAGACTTTAGTTTAATTACATAAAATTTCAATAAAATGAAACAGGTCATGAATATTTTCCACTGCAGAGACGCCAAATAATACGTTTTTTGTTCAAACATTAAAAAAGATTTATTTTAAGGTTTTTCCTGGTGTGGAGCTGAAATTCTGTTTGACATTAATTTCATATCAAAGCCAGGCTTTAACAGCTCAGATATATCTTACAGATACAAAGTAAAACAAGCCCTCAAACAGCTCTAGAAACCATCAGTTTCATTCACATTTTAGTGTTGCAGGAGAGCCGAATTGGTTTTCATTAAATCTCCCTGTCAGCAGAAAATGTGTTTGATGTCTACAAGTGCAGCCTGAATAATTCACCGAGCTAGAACAGAAAAATAAATCATGGTCACTGGAATGCTACCAGAGGTAGTCGGTGCTGTTTTTATGAGATCTTATTCCTGGTGGCAGGAGAACACGCTTTCTTTTTTTTCTGTTTGTTATTCAGGAGTCGGTCCAGATGAAAGTCGGAGCTTAAAAAGCCAAAACCAACTTCTTCTCAAACATGCAGCTGAATACGTGTGTGAGCGCTCACACGATATAAATAAATAAATTCAAAAAACTCTCCCTCAATACTTCAAAAGACCCATCTGATACAATAAAGAAGAAGACGGAGGAGAAAAATGTAATCGGCAGCACCAGATTGGGTCCAAAAGAATTCCTGATCTGTTTTTTGTCCTGGACTGCATTACATTTTGTCATCTGGACAAAGTTGTCAATCAAGCCGGCAAACCTATTTTACGTCGTCAATAGGACAGAGGAGAGAGTGTTCATTGCTTCAATAGAGGGCCACAGATTAAAGTAGGCCAAGCAGAGAGGAGGTAATTTTCTGGGCTGATGTATTGACACTAAGACTCGATCATCTCCTGCATTGTGTCTCAGATCTGCTCCGAGACGGACAGACCGTGGAGAGAATTACTGCCGCCGCGCGCCATATGGCCTCAGCGCCTCGTTTTGGAAAAGAAAATTTGATTTTACTTCCACGTGTTTTTGCAGAATGCTGCAAAAACATTGAACATTACCAAGTATTTTTGGTTTGGTTTCTATCACAAATATCTTAGGACACTTAAAATACTAACTTACGAGTAACTTTTCAGCAAAATGTTAGAGTTTGTTTTCATTCTAATTCCTTAATATTGATAAAAAAATGCAGTTTATTTCACTTTTCACTTTTACTTCTAACAAGATATTCTTCCCATATTATAAGTAAAATAATTATCAGAGGAATTAGTACTTATTTGTAAATATTAAGGAATAATCCATTTTTAAAAAGTTCCTTTATCTTGTTGAAGTTACTTTTAAGTTAATTTTGTCATATTTCAAGTGAAGATATTTGCACTAGAAACTAAACCACAAATGCTTGCTACGATTTTGTGTTTTTGCAGTTTGTCACGACTGATATTAAAGATTTATATATGTTGCAAAAATGCTGCCTTGTGTAAAAATGTTTGAAATTATTCAGGACTTTTCATCTGACTGAAGTGTTGAAGCCAATCATCCCCACGTCAAACATGACGCCAAAAGCTCGGCCATAAATAGTCAAAAAATGATGCGGCTTTTAGCCGGTGGCAACGCAAATGTCAAAACATTAGCACCAGCCTGAAATCTGCAGAAACACTTAGCCGATTGCAGAGAAAAGAGTCGCGATTAACCAGCTGCGATCAAAGAAACGTTCTGCCTAAACCCGGGTTTCATTCTTCCAGCCTGAACAAGTCTGCGCCGAGTGTCGGTGGTCTCGAACAAAGATCTATCACTCGGCGAGCGCGAGTGCACTGACAGCATCGTGTTTCTGTGAGATGAGAGCAAATGAGTTTACAGTACACTCTGACAGACTTCAGCCTGCACACTGTCTGCAGGAGATGCCTTTATTCCTTTGTTTCGGAGCAGCAAGTCGAGAAACATGTCAACTTGTCTGCTAAAAATAAAACAACCCATGATTAGCGCTGAGGGGATTTAAATGGTATATGCATCTTCTAAATAGTCTGCACATTAAAAGAGAGATTTATCCTCACGAGTGAATAAATATCAAATATCTCATCTCTTTTCTGCGTGACCTTTTATTATATAACGAGTCGCAGCAATTACAGCATCAATCTGGCATTCAGTCTCATCCAATAGCGCCATCCAAATGTGTCGATAATAATTTATTTGCAGAGGTTAATGGAAGACGGGCTTTGACAGTGCCAATAAGACGTAAAGCTAAGGCAGTCCAGCTCGCAAAATGATGTTCTGCGTGGAGGTTCAGTCAGGAGTGTGAGGATAATATCAGTATAATGAGTTTTCTGCCGGTTTATTCAAATGGTTGTACTGCAAAAACACAAAACCTTACCAAGTATTTTCTACTGAAAATATCTTAGCACACATAAAATAAGACAAAACAAACCTGCAAGTAAGTTTTCAGCAAGATATAAGCTTGTTCTAAGTCAATAATTCTGTTTGAAAAGTCAAAAGTTTTCAGTTTTTGAAATTCAAGTTTCCTAGTTTTCTAGATTAATGTCCTGGGATTTTTACTAGAAATGTTTTCACACTGGAAAATTCTTGAAAATTTCATATTTTTCTCCCACAATTTTCTGACTTTTGGAGTTCAGAAATTTTCTACTTTTTTCTAGAAAATTTCTCAGATTAGTCTTTTTTTGGCAAAAATTTTCTCCGCCTTTATTTTATATCTGGAATGGCCTTAAAACAAATTCCTATAATGCATTGAAAAGTTACTTTAAGTTAGTTTGATTTTGTTGAAGTGTACCAAAATATTTACACTAGATACTAGACCAAAAATACTTAGGGGCTTCAGTTATATTTGAACTTTGACTTAAATGATTAATCAAATTAATTGTGATTAATCGATTATTGAAATAACATCCAACTAATATAGTAAATGATTAATCGTTAACAGGAGTCCATTTGCTTGAAAAACACCATATTCAGAGAAGTAATTAAGACAAAACTGTACCAAAAAATATTATTTTTTTCATTATGAGAAGCATTTTCTAAAAAATTATGTATTATTACATTTTACAATATAAAATGTCATTTTCTTTAAAAAAGTAAAATTATTTACTTATTTGCATCTTTTAATGAATTTCTAATATTGTGTATAAAAGACTTAAGTGAAAAAAAGAAAAATATGCAGAATGAGACAATTTGTTATTCGATTAATCATCAGAATAATCAATCAAATAATCGATTGTTAACAAAATTGTTAGTCGCAACCCAACTTTCTTTATGATTTTCATCTCTCCAACTGATGCTACTAAAAGTATAAGTAACTAAAATGGATGAATATTGTCATGGTGACAGGTTGTTTTTTAGTCATTAGTTTAAATATTCTTCACATGTTCGTTTTCAGGAAAAGTTGCGAGCATTTGAGGGATAACTGTGTTTCCTGAAGGAGAATCTGATTTAGTTTCTCCTCTCCGTTCAGAAATTTGGCGATCCAATCCTCAGAGATCCGGCTCAGAGAACAGAAGCTGTTTGCTATTCCAGCAGGGGATTAAGGTGAGGGGATACTCATCTTAAAGGATTGAATTAGGTCAGGGTAGTGAGTTCTCCGAAGAAAAACCTACTCTGGGCTTTAGTCAGCGACTGTCCTCTAAAATAACAAAAAGTTGAAGAAGGAAAGATCTGCAGTGACCATGTGACGTGTTGCACCACATAAGTAAACTCAGTTTTTCTCATGAATATCTCTTGACTCTCACAGATTGTCCCTTCATGCCTGTAAAACCCTGGATCTGTGCTTTTAAACAAGCAGTTTTATGGAGCTTTAAATGCTGCTGGTGCGTTCCCCCCCCCCTCCTGTACCCATTTCCAGCAGAACATATTGGCTGGGAACAGAAACACCGTGATTCAGCTGCTGACATTTTAACCATAATTGGAAAGAAACTGCAGTAACATATGGAAAGAGACGACAACTTGTTCCTGCAACATGTTGCACAAACTTTACATGGATTCCTTCGTTTCACACCTGCAATAAATCACACAGAAAGCAGGACTGGAGACACTTTAGGGGAGAAAACTAAGGATGTGCGATATTATCAAGGAGTTATATTTTAACATATTGATGCAATTTTAACAGACGTTTATTTCCATTTCTGTTTGCGTAGCAGGAAAGTGTGCTGGTATAGTTATCAATGTAATGTTTGAAATAGAAGAAGTTTGTGGTAAGTGGTTCTCATGTGCTCTCTTGTGGTTAAAGTTGTCTGTGCAAGAGGAAGAAATTAAAGTCAAAATTTTGAGAAAAAAAAAGTTAAAATCCTGAGATTAAAGTCAGACGTCTGACAATAGTCACAATTTTCAGAAGAAGGTAAAAAATTCAGAGATTAAATTAAAAATTCTAAGAAAAGTAAAAATTCTGAGAAAAAATAGTCAAAATCTTGTGGTTAAAGTCATAAATCTGAGAAATAATGGTCACAATTTTCAGATTGAAGTCAATTCTAAGAATATTCACAATTTTGAGAAAAAAGTAAAAAATTCTGAGATAAAAGTAAAAATTCTGAGAAAAAAGTCAAAATCTTGAGAAAAATTTGTCAAAATATTTAGAAAAAAAGTTAGACTGAGGAAAAAGTTATTTTTTTCTTTCAGTGACCATAATCCTCTTCAGTAAGTCAAATGTTGCTACTGGTGGAAAAGATGAAGAAGACGACAGGAAGTGTTAGGAGTAGGATGACGCTGCATGTTTTTAAAACTTATTCACCTGTGAATTTTGTTGTGTTTCTTATTTAATGGAAACAAATTGTTGTTTCTTTTATTTAACTGAATTTTGAAAACATTTTCTGTACATTTGTATTGAAAACGCAGCTAGTGTCAACCGTGTGAGTGTAGGAAAATGACATCTTTAAGCTAAACAAACAAATTAAGCCTAATTTAAATTGACACTAAATGTCATTTATTTCCATTGTTCTTATAGAAGTCAACATTATTAAGTGATAATCAAGACATTCCTTTTTAACTGAGCACTTTTTATCTATGTGGAGCGTTTCCTCACATGCCGGCACATTAATCCACGCGCCCTGAATCCTTCACCGCGCACGCCTGACGCTTCACCACTCCAGCGCCGATCCATTACAACTCCAGTCCAACACCACCGAAAACCACTTTCTCCTGGTTTTATCGAGGTTATACGTGTCCAGATACGGCAGCCATTAAATTAATTAAAAATAAAAAACAAAAAGAGTGCCGACATAACGTAGATGGATGAGGCTGCGGCTGAGATATTTACAGGTAACTTAATTACATTCACAAAATAACACATCTAGGTCACAAAGAGGGGAATTCTAAATAGGCAATTAAGGCGGTGGTAAGAGCCTTAATAAGGCAAGCAAAGTACATAAAATGAGGGGAAGTAAGTGAGTGTCAGAGCAAACGACTTTGCCTAACATTATTCATCATGGGACTAAGTGGTAAGATGGCTTCTAAATTCAAGCAGCATTAATCCCTGATAGCGGGGCTCAAACCAGCCAGTATCAATAACGGCAATAATAACTCATCCATCTGGACGCCATCCAGACCCCGACTGCTTAATTAGGCCTCCCTCATGAATATGCCTTCTGGACTTTAGCAGGCAGAGAAGAAGAACATGGCGGAGAACAATGGAGGCGACACGCTGTCCAACTGTACGGCAAGCCAGTTTAGCATTTAATCTGTTTCACTGCGCTTATATTCCAGAAGTCTGAAATTGGTTTATAACTAGATGCATTAGTAAGCTAAGATATCTCTAATTAGTATAAATGATGTCACACTTATTGGGGCCATTCAATATTAAGGACGTATTGACTTTAAACAAGTTCCTATGTCTTGCTGAAGAGATACTTGAGATTTTGTCTTATTTTAAGTGCACTAAGATATTTACACTAGAAACTAGACCAAACTACTTAGTAAGATTTTATGGTTTTGCAGTGTAGGCCTCTGGAAGACCTTGATCTGCAACAAACTTCTAGAAAACAACAAAACACCCGAAAAGCTTTAGTTCCTCTACACTTAGGCTAAAATCCAACCTGTTTAGATTTGCTTTAGAAAGACAATAAATTAAACATTGACCAACATATTTGATGTGTATTGATGATTTTGATGATGACAGTCATCAAAATGTGATGTTTGTTGCTGGTTTTCTCAATCATTGACATTACGGTGTATTTTATAACTTTGTATTTTTCTCTTTTAAAGTTTAAAGCACTTTAAACTGCCCTGTTTCTGAAAAAAAATTGACTTCACTTGACTTTACTGATGTTCTATAAATGAGATGCTTTTTTAGGGCGTCTTGTCGTTTTAAATCTAAATAATCTGCTGCTGGCCACGCCCTCCAACTCAATGTTTACACTCACACGTAAAAATGGCTGCACACAGATGCGCGATTATACAACTGTACATCTTTGAAAAGCATCAGTGGAGCCTCCTGCACAACAAACAAGAATGCAGCAAGTGGTTTCTGGATTGTAAGTCAACAACAAAACACTTGTCTCTTCCAGCAGCCATTGTACATCACATACAGTAACAATGATCCATTTCTAAACAGTAAAAGTTGCATATAAAGAAAGGAAAAAATTGAGTGTGGAGAATGTAGGTGCTTTAAAACAGGAGATAAAATAACCAGAGGCTGACTCCAACTGCAACCAAGGTGCCATTTTTCTCACAACAAGTTTAACGCTGAAAGGAAATTTCCCATGGTTTCATGTTCCACACCAAAACGGCACCTGACTTGGGCAAATCGTGAGTGAAATGGATTACGCCTCGTAAATGAGCCCGGCTTTGGGGGGTTGCTCTGCGAAATGTAAATGAGAGGAGGATGTGTGGTGACCTTTCTGATGGAAGGATGTGGAGGGTAAAGCGACTTAATCAAACGTGGAACCCTTCGTGCCACGCCGCGATTCGCCCGGCGCTCGGAGTGAGCGCTGAACCAGACTGGAAAACTTGATCAATTATTAGAATGGGCTGTAATTTTATGTGTGATGAGACGAAGAGGGACGCCTCTTAGCGGTTTCGCTCTCTCTCTCTTACACACACTCGGAGGTAACGACCTTTGGCTTTTTCCAGCGTTTGGAGATCGGTTCAAGATGCCGGCGGCCGAGTCAAACTGAACCCAACCTTGACGACGCCGCCAAGCAGAGCGCATCAGCTCCACCTGTTCCTCAGCATCATGTGCAATTAGGGATCAGAGATCTCGGATAGCAGAAAATACAGAGCCTTGCAGGAATCTTCTCACTTTTTCACATTTTATCAACCAGAAGTTGTGTCTGACTGCGGGGAGGAAGTAATGTGGTTCACGGCTTTCAAAAGATATTTCAGAAATACAGTATAGATATGAGAAGTGTCGCATCCAAACAGAAACTCCTTTTAGTTTTAAATACAAATGTGTAACAATTTATTCTGAGTAGGAATCCAGGTGTTGCAGTTAGTGAACAACCTGCAAAAACACAAAATCTTACCAAATGTTTTTGGTTTAGTTTCTAGAGTAAATATATTAGTTTCACTGAAATAAGACATAAATAATTAATTTGTCAGCAAACCTCAGGAACTTGTTTTAAGTAAATAATTCCTTAAAACTGAGAAAGAAGTCCTAGATTAAATGGCAGATTATTTCACTTATAACAAGGCAAAAATGTCTTGTTATAGATGGATTAAGGACATCTTTTCCCAATGTTAAGAAATTATTTACTTAAAACAAGCTGCTATATCTTGCTGAAAAGTTGCTTGTAATTTAGTTTTGTCTTATTTCAAGTGTGCTAAGATATTTGCACTTGAAATTGTAATATTTTGTATTTTTGCTGTGTTGTTCTTGGTGCAGCGCCCCCACAGGCGAGGAGAGGAACAGATTTTTCAAATGGTTTCTAACATTTGACACAAAATGTAACAAATGTTGTGGTTTTGGTCTCCAATCGAACTGAATCTACCGCGCTACCAGGTGTGAAAACTCCTTTAATGTGATGAAATGTAAAGTGGTGTGAACACTTTTGCGAGGCTCTATGTGCATGAGTGAATATGGATCGGCAGCGGCGCCGTGTCCCATGCTTTCTCAGCCAGGCAATGAAACATGAGCGCCACAGTAGGGAAAACAATCAATCGTCTTGTCATGCCCGAACACATCCCTGCATCCGTCATGTTTTATGAAGCACACAAGGTCGTACAGTTGTGAAGAAATCTTTTAACTGGCAAAACCTTTTGCAGACTGCGAGCTCATAAAAAGCTCCTGTGCATGCATGTATGTGTGAGCGATTCTTTGAGGATAAATGGGCCTTTGCGTGGCGGGTCGTACCTTTTATGGCGCCGTAGAAGGAGCCTTTTCATTTTGCTCTGAGAGCAAAAAGCCTGGGGGAAATCAAAGTAAGCATTTCCCCCTTATTCTAAAGCGCCACCTTTAATAGGTACAAAGCCAGCCAAGCGTTCAGCCCTGTCCTCTGGACTGTGAACACATCATGGCTGGAACTGCCAATCGATTCCACGCCGTGACACAAGAATTAACCAAGAATTTTTACTTAAAAAGTGAAGACTTTATTTGCAACCAGACGTTTGAGCTGTAGCTTCTGTCGGAGACGGATGGCTCATGAGTCATTACATGCATCAGCCGGAGAGTGAGTAAAACCTAGCGGAGCAGCTAAGCAGCATCTTGATTTACTGCGCTACCTTTAAGGCCAGGTTTAAAAAATGAACAGACCCGTTCGCCACACTCATTGCACCGCCTTGTCCTGGGGGAACAGAGCATGGTGTGTTGCTTTGTAAAGCAGCACATTAATAAGGGAAGAGCTTGTTCTGCCACGTCGTTTAAGTGTTTCCAGAGGTCACGCACCGTGTCCCGCGTGCTCTTTGGGGTTGGAGGTACGGAGACGTCCCATTTCTTAATGGATACTCCACACATCAGGATTCCCTGGAGGAGGCTGCACACGTTTCTCCTCCCAGTAAAAGAGAACTTGTCTTAAGATGTTTTACATTTGTTCATAACTGGTTCCTCTAGATTCCAAGTACATAATAATAACTCAAAGCAACTTCTTGCAGCAGATTTTATATTAACTGGTTATTATAAACCCCTGAGAAAGAGTTCAGGACTATTTTGTTCTCTGTCTTGTCCTCATTTTGTTAAAAATTCACCTTTTGCACATTTCCTTTACTTCCATTTGAGTTTCTACTGCTTCTAAAATAGCCAACACATTTTTTTGGTAATAAGTTAATGCTTTTTTGTGTTTCGAAAACAGGCCGTTTCAAAAACCTGAGCTCCAGCACATTTGGTCAGCTGGTTTTACCACTGTATGTGCTGTACAATGGCTGCTGGAACAGACAAGAGTTTTGTTGGTTGTGCAGAAGGCTCCATTGCTGCTTTTCAAAGACGTACGTGAGTTTGCAAGTTTGGGGACTGTGGCCAGCAACAGCTTATTTGGATTTAAAGTGGCAGAGGCCTTAAAACATCTTATTCTGACTAAAATCTCATGATCTAAGATTGATTTTGTGCAAAAAATTTATTGAAAATGTTTTGTATAGACCAAAGATCAATCCTACTCTATTAAAGGAAGCATAACAGGTCACTTTTAAAGTATTTTGTAGATACAACTATGCTTCCTAATTCTGTCCCAGGTTTTAAAGGAGATAACAAAGTCAGAGGTGTGATGTTATATCAAACCTAATTGATAAAAAATTTCAGTATTGGTATTGGATCGATATCAAAATATGTAGACTCAACCTCCTCTACCGTGCTGGAGTGCAGGGTGGATCAATACTGAAGAAAAAATCGTTGTCACTCAGTGGACGTCCACCAGAAAGTCCGCTCAAAGGTAAATGTTTACAACCGCGTGGCATTCTGGGTAAATACAACCTAAACAAACGCACTAGTTTAGCGCTAGCAGAAGAAATCTGACACTACTCCATTTTTGCTTCTGTTTCTTGAAGAAGGAAGTTGCACCTCAAGAGGTTTTCATGTCATTTCCTTCAGTGGTTCTTACTGCAGCGCCCCCACAGGCGAGGAGGGGAACAGGTGCAGTGCAAAAGAAAACCACAGCAGCTGAAAATGTAACAAATGTTGCAACTTTGGTCTACTGGACTATCAGGTGTTTTATCACCCTAAAACTCTTCATGCTGCTTGGACATGAACTCAACTGAAAACTGACTTCCTTCAATCTAAAAATCATCTGTATTGATGGAAAACAGCTGTATGTCTGATGATGCACCTGTGTTTTAGCAGTGACTTGGATCCCCATGCAGCAAAAAAAAAGGGGGACAAAGCCTTTGTATTCCCTCTGAAGTGGGATCAGAGAAACTACTACATAAATTAATGAATAAACACCACATGCAGAGAGATCTAGAGCAACCCCTTCATCATACTGATGCAACAGCGAGGCAACCCCCAGAGTTGTGTGGCTTCTAGTTGTTGTGACGTTTGAAACATTTATTGAGCTAATTCAGGTGTAGAGAAGTGACGGCCGAGGCAATTTGAGCCCTGACTTCCCCCTCCCCTCACCCAGGTGGTGATTGATTGTTTATTTTTGGGACGGGAGGTGGGGTTGAGCTCACACTGACAAATTGGACTTGAGGTGTTTATTTTAGCAATGCAAGTTTATGATGACATACATGTCTAATTAGGAGCAACATTAACAAGAGAATATAGGAAGGGGCAAAGTTGCTGAGATTACACTAACGAATAAACTGTATTACAGGCAACATCCAGACCACTTCTAATGTAGTGAATATAGAATTTTCAGCTTTTTGACATTTAAAAACGGTGAAGTTTAATGTATTTTACTGAAATTTTAATGGGTACACCTAGGGCTGTCACAATTTATAATCTTTCTCTTTTTCTACTAAAAACTGAATGACAAAAGTCTTCAGTTTGGTGTTTTGGTCTCAACTAGCCCTTTTTTTAAAGGACAATTTTGTTTACAGATACATCATAAGTAATTATGTTGTTTCGTTTATTTAGAATGTCCAGTGCTTGCATTATTATGCCATTACTTTGATATTAGAATAAAATGGTCTCAAAATAACAATATGGTCGTTTGTTGCAAAAACTTCTGGGACAATTTATCGTTCAGCAAAATTTATAATCATGACAAGACCAGAAGCTCCAACGCAAAGCGTCCACTTGAGTCAACATGTTGTGTGTTTTGTGTTTCCAGGGGCAAGAAACTGGCATTTTTAGCAGCTTTTCTTTGCAAAACAGCTAAAGATGCATTTGCAAGGTCAGACATTGATGCTGGACACCAATTCTCTGCTCTGATTGCTTCCATATACTGTATGTCCAGTTGGGTTGAGGTCAGGACTTCATGTAAGGCAATCAAGTTCGTTGCTCATGTGTTTATGGATTTTGTTATACTGGAGCAGGAAGTGGCTGTCAATCACCTGATTGCTGTTTGCTTCTGGGGATGCAGAGTATTTTACAGCAGTATTTTAAAGTCTATTCTCAGAGGTACAGGGAGCCAGTGTAGGAGCTTCAGATCTGATGTGATGTGCTCTAACTTCCTGGTTTTAGTCGGAACGCCAGCAGCAGCAGCAGTGTTCTGTTGCAGTAATCAATGCAACTAAAGATAAACACATGGATGAGTTTCTCCAGATCTTGCTGAGTCATTAGTCCTGTAATGCTGGAAATGTTCTTCAGGTCGAAGGCCGACTTTGTAATTGTCTTTATGTGTCTGAAGGTTCAGGTCAGGTCAGATTTCAGCCTGATCTCTAGTTTCCAGTTCCCAGTAACTGAAGCTGTGTGTTGACTCTCGATTGTTGGGTTCAAAGATAATAACTTCAGTTTTGGTTCCGTTCAGCTGGAGAAAAGTCTCTAAACTGTTCCCACAAAGTTGGAAGTTAGAGTTCTCAAACATAGTCATAATGTTCTTATATTATCCATAAGTTAGATAGGAACGAGGCGAGAGCTAGTACCAAGATTGAGGCTTGTTTATTGTTGTCATAGCAACTGCCTACCAAGATGGCTGTCGGCTACAAAGTTCCCAGAAGTGTGAAGTCACATGGGAACAATGTACTTGTGGTAACAAAAGGTTTGTCACAGAACCATAAAGCTCTGCAAGCCATTTGCCAATTTTCTTCCCGCTAGCGCTAGACTCTGTTTGTTTTGGTTGTATTTACCCAGAATGCTTTGCGCTAAAGTTCGCTTCCAGCTTTTATGCATTTCAGTTCAGTTCAACCAAACCGAGACCTAGGGTTTTAGATTAACCAGAGTTTGCATTTTTTAGTCTGCTTCAGAGTCTGATTCTGCATTCAGCCTCCCAAAACAAACCGGATTATTTTGACAAACGGACTGGAGTTGGATTAAATCAGATTAAACAGGACTGTGTTTCATGATCTGTGTGTTTATAAAGCACCAAAAATGACTCTTCCTAATAATAATTCCTAATGAATTATTAATTTGCAGCCAATTAATCCATGCATTCACCAACCAAAATCATAAAATAAACACTAAACAAGAATAGCTAAGTATATTTTCGTTTCATCTGACCGGGTAATGTGATCCATTTAATACTGAAAATACAACAAAATACCAGCCGTCTTGTTCTACTTTCCAACATTATCGAGCCGTTTCAGTTGGTCCCAAATGAAATGACCCTCATCAGAGCTCCACATGCTGCAGATTTGTTCACGTTTTATCTTCATAAATCCGAAAACAGGATGTGACTGGGAGAGAAAAGTGTTTCAATGCAAACACAAAGACAAACGCTCCTGACTCAGGTTTGAAGTTTGTAAATCAGATGAGGAAATATACTAGAGAGTGATGAATATTTCATTGTCAGGCGCGAATAGAGAGAGAGAGAGAGAGAAAGAAAGAGCGCTCGAGTAATAATAACAATAATAATAACACTAAAAAACAGCTAATGTTGAGGTTGTTATTTATTTAATTGGAGTTGCGCTCTGTGGGAATCCTGCCTGGTCTACCTGGAGGGAATTTCCGGCTTCTGGCACATTTTTTATCGGATAGCTGTCAATACGAAACCTTTCTGCCATCCAGCAGTTTACCTCCAGTGATCTCTGAAGGATTCATCAACAGTCAATCAAAGGGAGTTTATGCACAGCCCTGATTTTGTTTCCTCTTCCCAGCAAACACAATTTGAATACCCGAGGCATCAACACAGCGAAACGCTATTATGCATTCATGTTGCCCTTTCTTTCTCTAACATGAAGGAGTTGTGCTTCCTCTGTCAGTCAGTCAGGGACATTCGCAGATGCTTGTATATCCCAGGATCTTTGACTGCATGGCAGGAAATGTTTAAAAACGGAAATAAACTCAGGATTAAAAGAGTTTCTGCGTCTTTCACCATCACAGAATGATTTTAAATTACAGCTAAAACAGATATTTACATACACTGTGTAAAAAGATACAAATATTCATTTTCTGACTGCCTGAAGTTAAATAAAACCAAACATTTCTTGTTTTAGCTTAGTTAGAATTAACTAAATTATTTCTCTTTACAAAATGACAAAAAACTTGGCAAGAACATTTTCTAGAAAATTAAGACAGTTATCCTTAAAACTGACTGAATGTATGTAAACTTTTGAATTTGAGAAAAAAGACATTACTAGAATAAAGCCATGTGAGAATAAAGTTGTAGTATTATGATTTTATTCTCAAAATATTATGACAAATACTTTTGTTATTATTTGAACTTTATTCACATAATTGTATTTTTTTCATCATTGTTGTTTAAACTAAATTATTAGCTAGCTGAACATGAAATTACAGGGTTTCCCCCAGTGCATTATAAGCCTGGCGGGCCAACAGGCTTTATTGTGTTCCCACCAGGCTAAGCATTGCTTATTCGTCTTAAAATGTTTGAATTTTTTAAGACTTAATAGTTGCTGTTCAGGTATTAATTTTTCAATCTTTCCTGTCAACTTTTAAAAAAAATTAAACTCAAAAACACGACTGGATGAATGACTTCTGAGCGCCCCATCCACCGGGTTTAGCAGGCTTCCTGGGGGAAACCTTGACTTATTTCTTATATCTTTGTTGCTTTTATGTTTATACATTTTCATGTTTTTCATTTGTTCAAAGCAGTATACTGTTGCATGTTGTTAATATGCTAACTTTATGCAAAATTATGTTTTTTTTGTTCACAACAGTAAAATAATTTTGATAATTCATCCTGATGTTTAACTTTTTGAGATCTACTTCATATCGTCCACTCAAGTAATTTCTTTGAACTCATGATTTAGTTTATATTTAATTATATTTTTAATTTGTATTGCTTTTATCCTGTGAATTGATTTAAGTCAGTAGTTGCGTAATTTGACATTTTGTAAATAAATTTGCTTAATAAAATCACACATTTTTCATTTGTTGATTAGTTTGATGATGAAGTAGATTTTTTTTTAAATTTAAATTGGTTTATTTTGCGAAACGGCAATCGAAACACTTTTCGTTACTACTGACAGAAACAACAAAGAAGACGACAGGAAGTACTAGGAGATTAAAGGTGCAGCACTTCTATTGATGACTTATAACGTGAACAAATTTATTCAGGTGTGATTTTATTTATGTTTTTATTCAATGGAAACACTGCAAGTGAGAAAATGTTTTTTACATTAGCTGAATATTGACAAAGTTTTGGACACATTTGGAATGAAAAATCCTGAAAAAGGTTTTTTTTGTTTGGTAGCTGTGACAAAAACTACAAAAAACTTTATCCAACATGGATTTATTTCCATAAGACGTGAGAAATTTTTTTTTGACAGATTGGTTTGTGAAGATTACAAAATTTCTACTTAAGCCTAAAACTTGCCTTTAGATTTATTACCTTTTCCCGTTTTGGACGTTTCACTTCAGGTGCACTTTTCTGTGACCTTACAAGACATTTCCAGATGATAGATTTTGGCGGTAAGAGTCATTTCAGTATTACTGTTTGTTACTAAGAGCATCTGAGTCAGCAGGGCATAGCTTCAAAGGCTTAATGGGGCAAAATAAATTGCCACACCGAGGGAAAGATACGGCACTAATCACGCCATTAACATTGAGCGTCGGCCCAAAGTGGCCGTGTTTGTTTGAAGTGTCCAGAAATGAACTCAGGTCAAATCAAATTAGGGACGCTGGGACCACATAAGAAGAGACAAACATGGCTTCCTTACATTTTTTATACTTTTTTTGTGTCCTCAACTTTTCGTATTGTATTAAAAAGTGGATTTATTTTGCATCCTTAAGCAAATCTTACTGTGTCTTGTTGATGCATTTGAATATCAAAGGCACTCAGCTGCAAGGGGTAAAATGAGATGTTTTTGCAGATATAGATAGATTATTCTGACGATTAATCAATTAAATCATATAAAAAATTTGACACATTCTATAGACTTTTCATTTAACAACTTAAGCCATTTTTATGCTTTATTGAAAATACAATAAAATATTGAAAGAAGCAATTAGTTAATCTTTTAACATTTAAATTTTATAGCCTAAAATGCAATAATGTAGCATTTCTTCAGTGTACAATTGATTATTTGTTGCAAATTTGTAACCAAAAAAGTACTGTTTACTAATCTGGTGATTATTTTCTTGGATTAATAAAGGTAAAGTGAAAGGTGATAAATATGAGTTTTCTTTGTTTTGTTTTATATAATTGGAACCAGGTGAAGCTTAAAGTCCTCAGTCACTTGAGGACTTTAAGGTCGAACATATTTACGTCTTAAGTGCAAAATGTTATATTATTTGTACAGTTTTTGCTTAATTACTGCTCTGAATATATTGTTCTTTCAGTAAATTGCCCTTTTCTTTGGTCTCCGGTTAACAATTAATCAATTAGCTAATGATTATTTCAACAATCGATTATTCACGATTAATCACTTGCTTTGTCTTAATCTTGTGACAGTATTATCATATGCTTTGTGATGTCTGCCTTCTTCTGTGGTTGCGAGCTGTTTACACACAAATAGAGCTGAAACAATCAGATTAATCAAATTAATTAATTATTGAAATAATCATCAACTAATGTAGTAATCGATTAACTGGGATATACAGAATCAAAAAAGGCCATTTCGCTTTTTAGATAAAAACAGCTTTGCCACCTTTACAGGTTAGTTTTTAAAACAAATCTAATCAATTAATCATCAGTATAATTGATTAATCGATTGCTAAAATAATCCTTCACCTTAATAATTAGTAAGTAAAATGAACAATCATACAAAAACAAAATTGAATTTTATCAAAAAATCAAATGTCAAATCAATGATTTTAAGTTCTTTTGTGATTTATTTTATTAAATATTTGCATGTTTAATTTGTTGCTGAGGAGGAAAAATGTAAAATGTTCCTACTGGGTACAACCAATCATCTTATTGTTTGTCTTCCCGGGGAAAACGATGAAAAAAAAACTCATCCATCCTGTGATGACGATATGGATTGTTACCTTTTACTCTTTGAACCATTTTTCTGTTGTTGGGCTTCAATAACTTCGGCGTTTATGTTTCAGAAGATGATTGAATGCAGTTATTTTGTCTTTTCCCACTGACTTTTATCTTCCGTGTTTTTACGGCTGGTTTTATTGCAAAGTTTAGTCAAGTTTTTGACCTGTGGATGTTCTTATAGGAGTAACATTTACAAACTGTGGCTTGGTGGCCCGACTTTGGACATCCTTGCCTTTGCAAACACTTTCTTGGCTCTCCTGGACAATCATGGATGCCTCTATCAAGGTCTACTGAAACTTTACAGCAACATGCCTTTAAAATCCAGAAGAGAAGATTTTTTTTTGTAATTATTGCTTCTCAGTATGAAGAAATTGGGTTAGCTTCATGTTCCTTTATATCTAAAAGGAAAATAACATTGCTTGCATTCTCGTGGGTTTGTACTATATTAAAACACCATTCAGAATCGAAGGATTTTTAGAGAAAAGATCTTTGGCGTAGTACAGAAAATAAAAAGACCTTGGATCAGGTGTAGAAGCTTGACAGCTTGCTTCTCAGGGAGAAACCTTGACAATGTCTTTACAGCCTTCAAGCCTCGAATCTCTTTAAATATAATGGCTACAAGAGCCTCTTACAACTCTTTTGAATCCAAGGGGGAGTGTTGGGCGTCCTTAGAGCTGAAATGTGTCATCTACACATGAGAACTACCTTGGAAATTCACCTTGACTTGAACAAGTTCAAGAAGCAAGGTAAAGAGAAGCTGAACACACCCAGTTGAAGGTTTGTTACTGTAAAACACAGTACTGAAAAAAATTTAACAAAAAAATGCATACGACGGACATACTGCTCTTGATTGTGGCTGAAGCAAACCTACAAACACAGATAATACAAACAGTTGGAATGTTTTCTATGATGTGTGCTGAAGAGAATATTGATTAATTTATAGATTATTCTGACACATTCTGCAGATTTTTTTTATTTTTAAATCCAAGGATTTGCAAAGGGCTGCAACTAACAATAATTTTAGTATTCGATTAATCAGTTATTCTGACGATCAATCAATGCAATTTTGCAGGTTTTCCATTTAACCATTTCAGCCTTTCTTATACAATATATAAAAAACATTAAAAGATGCAAATAAACAACTAATTCAATTCCTTTTTATATGAGGAAATAATAACATTGTATTCCGTTTGTGTACACTTGATCATTTGTAGCAAAAGATATTAAAATAATTGTCAACTATTCACGATTAATCATTAACTGTTATCACAAACGCTTGATGCCAGTTGTTGCTGTAAATCAGGGGTCCCCAAACTGTCTCCTGTGAGGGCCACATAACTTGTCCCTTCTCTGATGGGGGGCCGGGGTCAGTTTGTAACAGAAAAAGTGTGACGATTGTAAGAGTGCTAAACATAAAAATGTATTGTTTTTCAGAAAGCACAATCAAATAACCTTTTCTGGATTCTTCAGAGAACAAAAGTCAGGAAATAACACTATTTATGAAATAAATAATAACCAAATAACACTGGGTTCTCCACATAAAAAAAAGGGTTAGGGTCAATTATATGCATGTATAAAATAGTTACTAACTAGTAGTTAATAATAAATAAAGTTCATTACTAAGGAACATTTATTTTATTGCAAAAGTCCAACTTATCAAATAAAAATGCACATATATGAAAATACTCTGGTATTGTTCAGGGGGCCGGACCAAATGTGGAGGCGGGCCGCATCTGGCCCGCGGGCCGTAGTTTGGGGACCACTGGAGTAAAGGATTAAAAAACCAGTTATCAGGTTTTACCTATACACTGTAAAAAAAAACAACTTACCAAGTATTTTTGGTCTAGTTTCTAGTTCAGATATCTTAATACACTGGAAATAAGACAAAAGTCACTTAAAAGTAACTTTTCTGCAATATATAGGAGATTGTTCAATTCATTATTATTGATGAAAAAGTACCGGTTCCTCTGGCAGATTATTTATAACAAGACAAAAGGTATTTTTATAAGCAAAACTATCACCTTTTTCATCAATTAAAGCAAACTTTAACTTAAAGCAAACTCCTACATTTTGCTGAAAAGATTCTTTAAGTTAATTTTGTCTTATTTTCAGTGTTTGTAATAGAAATCAGACAAAAATTACTTGGTGATATTTTGTATTTTTCCAGGTTTGTTTGCTTCCCCCCTTTAATAAATCAAGTTATTAGTGAAAAACTGGATCCCATGCATACTCAGGTTACCTTTGTCTGTTTGTTTAATGTATTTAAGGGTTAAGATGCATTTCCCTCTTAAGTCACTAAAAACAATATTTGCTCCTGCACTGTAAACTGGAACCAGTTTCCCTTCCCATTTCCAAAAGTGTATTGTAACTAGCGGACTTTATGCTCAGTGATCTTTCCGATCAGATGGTAATTTTAGAAGCTGCAATCATATTTAATTTCACACGGGCATGGCTTCCTGTCATTGCGTTTTGATTCTGGCGAAACATAAGCATAACCAGACTCCATAACTCTGGTTTTTACAGTCCCTCTCCCGAAACCGATAAAAGTTTATTCTGGTTCTGTAACTTGATTGCTGGGTGTACAAACCATTAAAGCATGCAGGCAGGCTGAGGATGTGTTCTGTGTGACGAAGATGAATTGCCTCCAGCTTATCAACATGAGCTGGCATATGGTGCGAAGACATGGCTTGATGGGGTGTCCATCAATCTGCCTGTGATTTAAATGCGCTCATATGATTTTTCTTTCACCCTGTGGTGAAGAGTATTCCCATGATGTCTCTTAAATAAGCATCATTTCAGAGGCAGGATGTTTTGAGGTATATAAGCGCCTGTAAGGTATACCGGTACATTTTGAGACATATTCATTGTGGTATTATTAGGACCTTTAAAGCTTTCTTGTTCTGTGCTCATTAAATCTGTGACCTTTCCCTTGTACCAGAAAGAAGTTTTGTGAATGGATAAAGCTGTAATATAATCACTTTAGATATAAGGAGATGGTGAAAAGAGGGAAAGAGGAAACATGATTTATCGGCTGGAATTTAAGTTTTGATCAGGGATATAATGCCAAGAATTTCCTAGGGATATTGTCTCAGTAGTCTAATATACAACCTTTCCTATACAATGTCATTATAACTACCTTAGAGGTTTGAGAACATCAGCTGGTTTTCTAGAATATCCAAGTATATGAATAAAAAAACAGAAATAGGGAAGGAGTGACAGGACATGCAGTAGCTAAAAGATCCACTGTATGCCGGCTTGCTTCTTGGACGTAACTTTACCAAGACTGAAATCCAACTTTCCACTAAACAATTTTAACCTCTCATTAATTGTAGCTAAGCCAAGGCTAGCTGGAGTAGCATTTAGCTTAAATATCAATGAAGTTGGATTGATTAGCTGCTAACGTGGGCAGCAGTTAGACTAAGTAGTTGTTAGCATGAAATGTAGTCAGCATAAGTAGCCTTTAGCATTGGTAAAACTTAGCAAATAGCCTTAGTAGTTTTTAGCTTAAGAAGGAGTAAATCAGAACAGCACTTATTCTAAGAAATGTTTTGCTCAAATGGCTAAAAATTCAGCTACCATTGTGTTGAATAGCTGCTAGAGTGGGCAGCAGTTAGACTAAGTAGCTTTTAGCAGTTGCCATACCTAGCCTTTTAGCATTGGTAGAACTTAGCAGTTAGACTTAAATTAGAACAGCATATTAGCCTAAAATATGTTTAGTTTAAATAGCGTTGGCTTGAGTAGAGGCAACAGTTGAACTAAGTAACTTTTAGCATGAATTGATGTTAGCATAAGGTCACCTTCCTAAAATGACGACCTGTTATTTTGTGTAAAACAAAAAATAAAACTCCCTTTTGGCAAATAAAAAGACGGTGATGATAAATAGCCATTAAACTAAGTTCTACCAACGTTGCCTAGGTTGGTAGAAATTAGCGAGTACTACTTCTAGCTTAGGTAGTACTAGCTTAAGTAGTAAGATAGTAGTAGTATCAGCTAAAGTATTACTTAAACTAGTACATTAGAACCACATTAGCCTAAAGAATGTTTAGCTTAAATAGCAATGAAGTATAATTGACATGATGCCGGCTCTGCCCCCATCTGATGTAGAGCAATCCTCCCCCAATCATTCCAGGGCACCTGTCAGCAACTGACCAATCAGCGTTTCAAGTACAGTACTCTGACAATATTGACAGTATCTATCATAGAAAACATGCTGCAGTCAGAGATTTTGAGGAAAATAATAGATAATCACTGTCCAAGTTGTAAGTGGTTAATATGCAATCCCGACAGCCGTTACCCAGAACATGCAGAGGGTGAAATACAATTTATTACATTTCCAAAATCAAAAAGGAGTCTGGAATAACACAAGAAATGAATCATTCACTGCAGCCCACCTCATGTCCAGTTGAATGAAACTGATGGACGGGAACTACCACGTTACTCAGCACTACGAAGGTAACTGGTAGTAAACATCCCAGTTTTTGTAAGTACTATACTTACTGATAGCTTTGTGCTATCGACTCGGGGCTCAACTTTTACATTCAGATGTGAAAATGGCCTCACGCAGATGTGCAATTATACAACCGTACATCTCTGAAAAGCAGAAATTGAGCCTCCTGCACAACCAACAAGAATTCAAAGTGGTTTCTGGATGGTAAAGTCAAGAATAAAACCCTTTTTGTTTCCAGCAGCCATTGTAAAACTAGGTAACGATGCAGTGCCACTCGTTTTTGAATTACCAATCAGAAAGTTTTTGAAAACATTAACTTATTGTTTTTAAGCACTTGGGTTGTTTTTAGAAGCAGTAGGAACCCAAATGGACTTTGCATGATATCATGAACTTTGCATGATAGGTCCACTATGTCAGAGTTTTGATGCCTTGAAATTAACCTCCGTCTCTTTAAGAAGCTCCTGCTCTTCCTGATATTCCGTCATCACAGCAGTGGAGTGCTGTTATGCCGTTTACAAACTTTCTTAGAATTAGTCTGCATGATAAACTCCAGAGATACGCAGTTCCAACAGCTAATTGCTGCTGCCGCTAGTCTGAAGGAACTGAGCGGAAATAATTGGTGAAACCAAACGTTTACTCATCCCTGAATGGTTGCCAAAGGAGACTAAATGATTTCTCAAGACATACCAAACTCCAGGTGTGTTTTTGATAAAAGAGTAACATTATAACATGATATAAATCTCAAAAATGTTTTACTTACACAAACATAAAACCTGCAGATTTCAGAAATAACACCGTAACATTGACCGGAGAGCTTTCCAGTGAGAGGAAAAAGAAATCAAATCAAAATCAACACAATGTTGTGACCGTGATAGGCTAACACTGCAGATTTTTTATTTTACCTCTTTTGTTCATTGATGTCAAATTAAATGGAAAAAAAATTCACAAAAAAAGGGGCAGGTTTAGCTGCTAGCACCCCAAGGTCAGGGTTGGATGTTTGCTGCCCTTGGTAACCTTTGACCTCTTTTTGTTTGTCAAAAGATATCTGCGATCAATGCTTTGGCTCAAGTATAGTCTTCGCGCATTGTGATCTTAATCGGTGCCAGTTTGACACAGAAATGTATTAAATAAATGCTTTTTCATAAGAAATAAAAGCTGAACTTCATGTAGGGTTTAAATTGATGTGTGTAATTTCTGCCAGCCTCGTCGCAAGAAATAAAAATAAAGAGATTTAAAGCTCTGAAGCTGTCCGACGGAAAATCATTTGGCTTCTGTTCTTTTGCCGTCATCTTAAAATATCGTCTCGGAGGTTCAGTTGTGATTAATTCACGTTGGCCTTAATGTCTCTGCCCCCTTCACACAGCCACCCTCGACTCATTTAATGCGGCGTTTAGCAAGAACAACACTAAAAGGCATCATGAACATGTCAGTAAAATCGATGTGGCTGATTAAGTTGATCGCTTGAATTAGAGATCCGGGCATCGACGCAAAAGGAGTTATAAACATGCAAAAACAGGTGATAAAACAAATTTAATGAGCTGGATCTGCAGCTAAACGATGGGCTATTTCAGGTTCATACTTTTTAATTTTGACGCCGCAGTGTTTTAGTAGTGGCGTTGAAAGCTGTGCTGTAAATTTGGGTTCAATTGAATTTAGGTGTGCGATGTGAGATAATGAAACGTGTGTTTGGTAATGGATGTTATCTAAGACGCTGTTGTGCAATTAGATGTGATAGCTGCTATGCTTCTGTCGTTAATTTTGATTAATAAAATCTCCCTGCTGTGAATTATCTCCTAAAGATTTAGACTCAGTTTCACAGACTTTTAAAAAACAAGAGATGACATTAAAGAAAGGGAAATTTTACATGATGTCACAGCTAATTAGAATTATTTATCCAGATAATCAGCTTGTGAGACTCTGTTAAATCAACAAAATCAAATGTTTCAAGCTGCTTTTATACATTAGGATTCTGGTCACTTATTGACTGTCGAGTTTAATCTGAATATTTTTGAAAACAGAAATGATGAAAAATTGCCAGTCATTATTTTACTTTAAATTCATTAAAGAGGAATGATAAAAGAAATCAGAGGAAAATGTGAGTAATGAAGCAGATTAGCACAGCTTTAGGTACGTTTACACCACGTGTGTCAAACTCAAGGCCCGTGGGCCAAATCCGGCCCGCCGTTGCTTTTTATGTGGCCCTCTAGATTCTAGACTAAACACTAAATGTGCTTAAATATTATGTTATCAATCAAATCAATGCAGTTTTTATCTGTTTACTGCCAAGTTATATCAATCAGTCCCTCCAGTTTCTTGAGAATTATCGTAAAAATTCACACAAAATCAACAATTGTGCACTTTGTTGCACAAATACATAATTGGGAATTCATTGCAGATTTTTCTCAAAATTAGTCAAAACTTTCTTACTTATTTTACGTTTTTGTATAAATTTTTTATATTTCAACAAATGTCCTATAATCTATTGTCTTTTTGCAAAGGCTTTGTTTTCTTATTTTATAACTTTAACATAAATTTTTTTTATAAAAAGGTATTTATTAGGGTTGTCATGGTAACAAATTTTGCTGGACACTAAGTAGTTCCAGAAGTTATTGCGATAAATAATTATTCACAGAATTATTCTGAGACCTTTTTTAAGTAAAATAAACTTATGTCTAACAGAACTCAAAAAAGTGTTATGTTGTTTACTTTAGGTAAGATGATGACGACAGCTGCTCTACAGACCCCAGTCTGACAGAATCCAAAGTCTCCTGTTGGAGTTTGTTGGTTTTCTGATGAAGACGAAGGCTGGCGTTGTGTACAACAGTCTAAAAAATCAATCTACTGGGACTCACTTTAGGGAGCACCAATCTAAGCAGCAATTACGTTTCCACAAAACATACAAGGCAAAACGAATTAGTAGTGACATGTTGGGCGAGTAAAAGACGTAAATCAGTCGCTTTATCCCACTGCGTGGATACGAGAGGTTTTATTTGTTCAAACACAAGACGCATCAAATTAAATGTCCAGCATTTGATTAAGACGGAAATGATACATTTCTCTTTTTCGCCGCCATGTTGATGATCGTAGCTGAAAGGAAAGTTTTATTTCAACAGTCAAACAAAAGAACCAATGGAGGCCAAACTGTGTTTCTGAAAAAAAGCTGGTAAGATACACAAGATTGGGGTTTATGACTCAGAGGCCGGTAATAAACCAAGGCCTGGGGTTGTACACTTATTGAACCGTGGCAGTTTATCGATCGTTTGCCTGTTTGTGCTCTACAGTTTGACACAAATTCAGAGTTAGTAATGTTGATGGAGAGGGGAGACGCTTATTGGGTTAAAAGCCTCATGCCGATTTCTTCACTTTAGGCTGTTTGGTCAACAAACAGAGGCTGTGATTCCAAGGCTCTGCAAATGGATGTATAGATCAATTTTTAAAATAATCGATTAATCAGTTATTTTGGCGATTAATCGGTTAGTTAGATAAAAATCCTACAGATCTACAGATTATTCATTTTAACCTCTTGAGCCTTTTTATACAATATTAGAAATACATTAAAAGATGGAAATAAAAAATGAAATTCCTTTTTTTAAAAGTCAAAATTGGCAATTTCTTCACTTTAGGCTGTGCAGTCAAGGCATTGTAAATGATGTAAAGATTAATAAGTCATTTTAGTAATCAATTAATCTATTATTCTGAGCTATTCTATCTGATCTGATTCTATTTCTCTGATCAACTAATCAGAGAAAGAGTTTGCAGATTTCTTCACTTTAGGTAGTGTGGTTAACAGAGAGTTGCATTGCAAATGGTTGTAAAGATTAATAAATTATTTTAGTAATCGATTAGTCTATTATTCTGACGATTAATCAATCAATTGGTTAAAAAACTTACAGATTTCTTCAGTTTAGGCTTTGTGGTGAACAAGCAGTGGCTGTTATTTCAAGGCATTGCAAATGGATGTAAAGATTAATTGATTAATCAATTATTCTGACAATTAATCAGATAAAAAAAATTGGCAAATTTCTTCACTTTAGGCTCTTTTGTCAACAATGTCTATGATTGCCAGGCATTGCAAATGGATGTAAAGATTAATTGATTGTTTTGTTTTAGTAATCAATTAATCCATTAATCTGATGATTATTCAGATGAAAAAAATTTCCACATTCTGCAATAATTACCTGATTAATCGTCAGAATAATAGATAAATCGATCCTTCAAAATCTAGACTAAAAACCCGTTTAGAGTTAAATTGATCAACATATTTGATGTGTATGATCGGATTTGGTAAAAATGTAATGCTTATTTCTTGTGGAATAATAATTGGTCACTGTATTGTGTTTTACAGTGTAAAGCACTTCGAACCGCCTTGCTGTTTGTTCGACTTTGCATGGCAGAGATTTTCTTAGATAAATCTGAAGGACTCTCATTCCTTCAAAGGAGGTTTTCAGAAATTCCCTCTGTCGTTGCCGCAGACGTTTGTGGTCAAATATGAGAAAGCGTGAAGAAGTTAAAAGGGTTGTGGAAGGCACTGTGCAATGAAGTCTAATCACACCACATGATGTGCATCAAATGAAAGTCTGTCCTCCTTTCAGTGGCTGCAGTGTCCTGCTCTTTGAGTGTAGCTGGGTTGTATGCACCGGCAGTCTGTCTCCTCCGATCAGCCTGCTGGATTCACACGGATACAGCAGGAATACAGGATGTTATCGAGTCCATGCAGAGCAGAACAAACACCATCAGCACTGCGCCCTGAGAATGTTTTCCTAAACGCTTTCCTTTGGAAACTTTTCTTGTTTTTGTATCTGTCAACAAGACGAGAGATATCACTGCAGATAAATCTGTTGTCAATGTGTAGCTCAGGCTCTGTGGTTATAGTTACACATACATTTCATTCTTCTCTTTTTGGTTTATGATTAATCCTATCCATTTTTTTCATGCATGGTTGTTATGTCAATTTAAAGGGAATATGTTGTGAAAAATTCACATTTTACAAGCCCAAAACTTAAAAAGAAAAAAAAAACGAATGTATTTTGGTGTCTGGAAAATGAGTCGTTTTAAAAACCTCATGATTATTGAGTCATAAATGAGCAGGAAGTGCCTGTTACCTAGCAACCCGAGACCTGGCAAGATAGCAGAACTGTTTACAAGTATCAACATATGCATTTGACCAGTTACCTAGCAACCACAGCAGAGCTCTGCCGGTTACCTAGCAACCCAAGCTGCGCTCCAACACGTTAGGTCAGTTGGTTTTACCACTGTAAGCGCAGTACAATGGCTGCTGGGAAAGACAAGTGTTTTTTGTTTCTGACTCATAAAACCAGAAACCAGCTGCTGCATTCTTGTTGGTTGTGCAGAAGGCTCCACTCATGCTTTTCAAAGACATACGGTTGATTAAATGTGCATCTGCTTGCAACTCTGCTAAGAAAGGATGTATGGTGGCAGGATTTCTCTTTTGTCTTTGGAAAAAGATCATGAGGCATTTATCCTGCCTGATGTTAGTCTTGTTTGTTTTGGTTGTATTTACCCACAATGCCTTGCGCTGTAGTCCACTTCCTGTAGTTCACTTGGCGTTCTCTTATGCACCAGAGTTCACTACAATCAAACCGAGACAGAGGTTTGTAGGTGAACCAGCGTTCGATTCATTCTCACCTCCCCAAACAAACCGGACTTTCGAGAGTTTGATTAAATCGGACCAAACACGGCTGCTGTGAATGTAACCCAGTATTTAAAGCTAACGCTATGTTAGCTGGTGGTGTATTTTAAGTTTCCAAAACTGCAGTTATTCCTGCAAACATTCAGTGTTTTTAACGATTCCTCCAAACTTTTTTTCTTTTTCTTTTGACGAACCCCGAGGAATTTGTAATTTCTGCAGTATATGGGAGGTTGAGCAGGCTGGATGGATGATGAGCCCATGTTGTGTTAGCAGTCCGGCAGGGAGGATTAAAAGTGTGTATAGGCTTCACAGGGATTAGTGAGAGGCGAGGAGCAGAGATTGCGAGTGGCCCATTAAAACAGCCCGGAAAGGAGGACAAGGTTATCCATCTTATTCGTGTAATAAAGGCACAATTGATCTGCTCCAATTACAATGAGAGCCACAGAACATGAGGTATCCAGGTTTGTCTTGGTTAGCACATCTCTGACTGAAAGGGATGGGATTTATCTGGGAGTATGCTCAAACTCAGTGCATCTCTTTAATCCTGTCCTGTTCTTTAAAAGATGCTTTTATGTCTCTAAAATTTTTATGTTTATTACCGTATGTTGTTCCATTGCCCTGCAAACCTATTTTCCTCTCTACATAACATGAAAGCAAAGGGATATTTTTACCCCATTTTCATTCAGATGACCATATTCATTGATTAGTTTTCTTGACCTTTGAACTAAATATGTCTAAAAACTATAAAGATTTTAATACAGCAGCACAATCTCACACAGTTTTGATTGCTTAATTTTTTTTATTGTTCTATTAATGCATATTAGTGTTTGAACTGCTAAAATAAGCAGTTATAAGAGTTTTTACAGCGGTGTCAAATATTTGCAAGACGAAAGGTGAATTGGGCTTAAGAAATAAGAGCAGTCTCGTTAATATGCACTTTAAAATGCAGAGTCATAGCGTCTCCATAGCAACCATCGGACCATAACTCATGGTAGATTGAGACTTTTTTCTGTCCTTCCAGTTTGAACTCCACCTGGACAGTGGTTTGGTCAGGTGAAACTGGGATTAAGGTGTTATAGGTAACATATTATAGACATATAAGTTAGGATAGATCTACGGCCTTTATAAAACATTTTCATCACATTTTATTTTGCACAAAGTCGTTCTTAGATATTGAGATTTTAGTCAAAGTGAGCTATTTTACGTATATCCTGTCACTTTAAATCCAAATAAGCTGCTGGCCACGTGCCCCCCAACTCAACTTTTACACTCACACGTCAAAATGGCTGCAAACAGATGTGCAATTATACAACCGCGCATCTTTGAAAAGCAGAAGTGGAGCCTCCTGCACAACCAACAAGAACGCTTCAAGTGGTTGCTGGATGGTAAGTCAACAACAAAGCTCTTGTTCTTTCCAGTACCCTTTGGTGCTCAGATGTGGTTGTTAGGCAACAACCAAATCTGGTTGTTGCCTAACAACAGATTTAGGTTGCTAGGTGACGGCGGCGTGCCTGTCGAATGTGCCTTTTCATTTGGAAGATTTTTGAAGATTTTCCTCACAACAAAAACTATTACCTTATCACAAAAAGAAAAGTCCAGGTGTTTTTTTTCAAGCGTTCTTAGGGTTTTTAGAAGCAATTGAGACCAAAGTGGAAGTACAAAATTGTTCAAAATATGAATTTTGCTTAATAAGAAAGTTGGATTTCTCTCAATTCTTTAGTGAATAATTATACAAAACCAGTCAGAAATGTTATAAATGTGAATAGTGTTATAAGTTCAGTAGAAAATGACTTTAATCCGTATAGATGTGGCTATTTAATAATCTGGTAAAGATCTTATCTTTTTTAATATTTCCTAATAAAACCAATAACTACAACGCGGTCAGCCATGTTGGGTCGTCCTTCTCAGAAACCCGAATCAAACTGAAAAGAAGGCAGAAGGAGGAAGCCAGCGCTGAATATTTACTCAGTCTGAACACAGTTTGTTTTTTCATGCTGTTCGAGAGAGAACAACAAAATATCTTTCATAAAATGTTCACAAGGCTGCAGAAAATCCCTGCTGACAGCAGTGCAGTACAGTCCATAGTTCATTGTCTTCAAAGCGCTCCCAGGCCGGGACTGTGTGGTAGAAGCTGCCCTGCACCTCCACCTCTGCAGGACCAGCAGCAAGCAGCATTAAAGCCCACTCAACAGTCCAATGTTTGAATAAATTACATTTTTTAACCACTTTAATTGAGCTAGAGATATTTATAAAAACAGAAGTCATGGCAGATACCAGGTCCAGGTTATATTTCACTCCCATTTTGTTTTAAAACAGTTTGATCTAAATCTAGAAACAGAATTCATTCAAATAATTGCATTATTTATGCTTTTTGCTACATTAAGTAAGTTTGTATTAAAGAAAGCCAGATTGTATATATAAATAATGAAACTATAAAGTAAATAAGTATATGTGAACACTTAAATTAATAGTCGGATAAATAATAAAAAGGTACGGAAATAAATGGCATATCAAATCCCTGAACATTCAGAGTCATATAAAGACAGTTACAAAGTCGGTCTTCTACCACCTGAAGAATATTTCTGCTCTTTCTGCTTTGCATCTCCAGAACCAGAACCAGAACATTCAACTTCTACACACCACAGATCTGGAGCAAGCTTCCCGAAAACTGCAAAACAGCCGAAACACTGAGCTCCTTTGCAGTTGCTTCTGATTAATTCTAACTGGAAAATTCACAAACATATTGTTGCTTTTGATGATGGTATTAGATAAAATGTAATGTTTATTGCTTGCTTCATAATTTACTTTTATTATCAAGCACTTTGAACTTTCCTTAGCTCCACTCAGCCAATCAGAGCCAAGGAAAATCAACGCCACTCTGCTATTCGACAGCAGATAATTTTGAGTTACGATCCACAGCAAAATCTGTAAATAGATAAATTGGAAAATAAGTGGGTGTTCACTATATTTATTTGTTTTACACAACTTAAATATTTCTTGCATCTCATCATAAATGGTATAAAAAATAAATATGTTACAAAATATATATATAGAAACATAAACAGAGGATAAATAAAGATTAAAAAATTGATGGATATGTAATATTTTAATAAATATATCTCAATTGGAAATACCTCACAATAGATAGAAAAAAATATATAAATATATGAAAATAATAGCAAAATAAGGGATAGTGCATATTAATCAACACAATTTGGTGCAAGATTTATTCAAAATTGCCATTTTTTTTCCTCTGGCAAGTTGATAGTAAAATATAAATAAAAACAATTTACACACACATAACACATAATTTACAGCAAATTACATGAAATGTTTAACAGTAGCACAAATGAGCATTTATAAAAAGCAAGTCACACCCATTAAAACATGTAAAACATTTCATTTAAATATGTTAATTTAAAACATAAACGCAGTTTGATTATGTGAAAGCCACAGTTTAAATTATGAATAATCCCAACAAATGTAATTTATATTAGAACTTGCATTAAATACATTTTCTAACGGTTTAATTAAAGTAAAACAAAGCTGCCTGTAGCTTGTATAGAAACAGAGTGATCCCTGTTAACAGCTTTAATTATTATCTTGAAATGTGAAAACTAAAATATAAAGATGGAGACTCAAAGGTACAGAAAATACTGATTCTCTATTCATGGAAAAGCATATAGGAAGATAATTAAATACAACAAAATATGAGAAAACTATCCCATCATTGGAGAGTCTGCAGCTCGTAATATCTGAGGTGATAATCACTTAACCTGAGATCGCAGCTACTAAAAGTGTTTTTGTGTGTGAACAGAATTTTACAGGTCCAACATAATGTTCTGCTGAATATCAGCTCTTTATATTTCCAGGCGCAACATTAATGAGTTTCAGATTTAAGAAAAAGACGATTTAACCTCATAATTACGGCACAAATCACATTTGCTCTGGATTTCACAACCATTTTCTCTATGATATGATGTTTATTTTTATAGATTTCAGCTAAAAAATAAACATAAATGTTTCATTTAAAAAAAAATGCAATAATTCATTTTGATTTCCACTGACCAAAAAATAAAAACCCCAACAGATTAAATATATTCTCTTGATTTTTCCATAAGATGTGGTTCATTTTCATCAATTTGCTTTTGAAACATTTTTCGTAGCCCTACCCTGACTGAAACATTTAAACAGGACAGCTGAGTTTTACATAAATCAGATTTACTTCATAATACTTTGTAATCGTATAATTGGATGTGGATTCATTTATTTTCTATTAAATTTGTAGGGATTTCATTTGTTTTTACCTCTTGAACTCCATAAATTTTACCAGAGTTGTGTATATTTTTCTAGGGCTGAAACAATTAATCGAATCAATTGTGATTAATCAATTATTTGAGTATACGGACTTAAAAAAAGTCTGTTTTGGGGAAAATTACCATGTTCAGAGCAGTAATTAACCCAAAACTGTACAAAAAATTTAAACATTTTCTATTTAAGATGCAAAAACTTTCTTTTCCTGTAAATATCCTCTACTTAAAACTCCTACAATTATATTTTTAGCTTCACCTGGTTCCAATTCTGTAAAAAACATATTTGCTATTGAGATATTAATTCAAAAACTTATCAACATATTAGTAGACTGTGTTTTTTTAGCTGCAGATGATCAAGTGTTCACTAAATTGCTTTTTTAGGCAATAGCATTTTTAATTTCTTATTCAAAAAAGTAATTGAATTATTTGCTTATTTGCATCTTTTACTGAAAAATCAGCAGACTGAGCCACATTTTTATCCGATTTATCTATTAATAGTCAGAACAATGAATAACTACTCGTATCTCCTGCACTTGGCTCTTATTAATATTCCAAACTCAACTGTTTTTAGATATACACTTCTTTCAAGCATGTATTTTCAGTAACATTTAAGACTTTAAGCTGCAAATAAGCTTTGACTGTATTTTTACACCAAAAAATATCAAAAAGTGAGGAGTTTTTCTTTGTTGATAATTGAGTTGGAGCTTCTCCTTAATCACACCGAACAGCAGTGCTTTGCAACAACCCCATTTTAATATCGCTCCGTCTTGCCTCTGCACTCATTGGCTTCATTAGTTGGTGTCAAAAACTAGTTGGCGTGTTTAAATTGCTTATCGACTAGGCTTTTAACTAAATGTAACAAATATCCGCGGTGTGGCTGTCCTCCAAGGATCCTTAACAACTGTCTCTGCTAATGGTGCTTAGATCTCAGTGAATTTTTCATAGTGACTGCATGTAATAGTATTGCCTTTTCAAGTGTATTTTTGTTCAATATTCCCAAATATGCTTTAGAGGTGACAATATTCTGTTAAAATACAATGAGTTCTTGGTTGAAAAGTGGAAATTTGCATTTATTTCTAAAGAAAATTAAGCCATAATTTCAACTCTTTCAGTGAAGTATAAACTAAAACCATTTTTTGGAAAGTTTAGTGAAAAGAAAACCTCTCTTGAGACAATAATGAAGCAAAGTTCACGCAACAGTTTTAAAAACAAAACAGAGAACGCATTACAAGTCTCAAAAATTGATAGATTAAATAAAGTAAAGCTGATAAAGTTAACTTTTTCTATTCATGGGAAAGTGTAAGATAATTCAAAGCAACCAGAATAATACAAGAAATGAGAAAATTATCCAAGCACAAGAGAGTCTGCAACACATCTGCACACAGACAGAATAGGTGATAATCAGTTAACCTGAGATCGCAGCTACAATAAGTGTTTTTCTGTGTGTGAACAGAATATTAGAGGTCCAACATAATGTTCTGCTGTCTGGGAAGGCATGTTTTACAGGAAACTTCCATTAATAATTCCAGACATGAGATTAATGAGTTTTAGATTGAATTAAAAGACCCATCAGTTGAAAAATTATCAAAGTTAAGCAGTGGTTTTTCTTAAATTTAAAACATGTTTCACCAAATTGGTGAAACATGTGGCAGATAGTTCAATTTAATTGGTGGCAGATAGTTCAATTCTGACATCAAAGATTGATTTTTAATTGCTGTTCATTATTTTGATTTTCCTGAAGTAGATGTATTCAAAGAGGCTGGCCGATTAATTTGTAAGGAGTGAAGGCCACCAAGTGACTGGTGTCCCAGGAAACCAAACCAACAATAACTAGGATGGAAACCAGATTTACTGTTTTTTTCACACCTGATATTTGGTTCAACTAGGGAGCAAAGTTGCAACATTTGTTACATTTTCAGCCGCTGTGATTCTCTTTCACTCTGCACTCAGTCCAAACTAATTGAAAAACCTGTTCCCCTCCTCGCCTGTGGGGGCGCTGCACCAAGAACCACTGCCGGAAACGATAGGAAAACCTCTGAAGAAGACACAAAATGGAAACAAAAATGGAAAAGCGTCAGATGTTTGTAGTTGTAGGATTTTTCTTTTGTCTCTGGCTAAAGACCACAGGCCATTTCTCCCGCTAGCACTAGGCTAGCACGTTTGTTTTGGTTGTATTTACCCAGAATGCCCTGCACTATCGTCTGTTTCCTGCTTTTGGAGCGGTATCTGGTCCACTTGGCATTCAGAAATGCATTCAAACCACAACAATTCACTTCAACCAAACCGAGGTTTTTAGGCGGACCAGAGTCGGCACCAAGCTTCGATTGCTAAGAAGTTTTTGTTTGTGCTGTTACAGTTTTAAAGATATTAATAAATGTTTTATGATAAAAGGTCATGAAAATTCAACCTCAACCTTCTGCAAATTAATCAAAATTGGAATCAATCAACTGTGCTACGTTGAAGGTGCTAAAATGTACATTTTTGAAGCACAGGTGGCGTTGATCATCTTTTAAAATTGCATTCTGTCCCATTACGTTTTCCCACCTCCCAAAACAAACTGGACTTTCTAGGAAAACAAACTAGAACTCAAGTAAAGTGGACCAAACAGGGTTTGTTGATATTTTTGTAAGAGTAGGACTAGAATATGGGGGTAGATTGACTGACATGACCAATCTGTTCTTTGATCAAGAAAAGACGGCCAGGCTCAGCGTTAAAGGTGAGTTCAGTCATCTGGCCGGGGCTTGGGGTTGGACCCTGCCGCTCTGCATTCAGATAAAACATTTAAGGTTGTTTGGGTGTCTGGTTAAATGCCTTTAGATCATCTCCTAGGGGAAACGCTTTCAAGCAGACACTTGACTCGCTGGAGGGATTATATCTCAAGGCTGGCTTGGGAATACGGTGAAGTCCCAGCGGAGCAGCTGGGGACGAGGTTGGGGAGAGAGCTGAGGATTTCAAGCCTTCTGTCTTGATGTTGTCATTCGTATAATGTGGTCGGACTTCAATTCTCTCTGGTTGCCAGTCTGGAGATATTATCCATTTGCTAATGTTTAAAGAAGTGACTCTGTGTATCTCACACCCACATGTAGATATGCAAAACATAGATTTTCCTGATTTCTCATGACCACAGCTGCCTGTTTGTGTCAATATATGCAACAGGAAGAATCAGGGGAATGTCTGTCTTATACAAATTGTATGCAGCCTTTGGCATTTTCAAAGATTAAGTAAACAATATTTTTCTTTAGCAAATAAAACATTTATTTGCTCTGAGGCTCAATTCTATATAATTTAAAAGGTCATCTTAGCTGCCTTAAACGTCTGTACTTCACCCACAAATCTGTTTTTGTTAGAAATGTTACATTATTTTACGTTAAAATAAGTACATTATCACATTTTATTATTCGTTTTCTCCACTGTAGATCCACATCTGCTTTCCAGATAATCTTTTTTTGTCTGTTTGACTCAGCTATAATTAATCACTATGTTTTTGTGCTGTTCAGTGAATATTTTTCAAGTAATTTTAGTAACCGAGGGGCTTTGTTAAACTGAAGGGTATCGACACACTCCAATAGAGGAATTACAGTTATTTGCGTTTCCCTTAAGTGGAATATCTTCTTTTAATCAGCTGCTTTTATCATCAAACTTATTAGAGCTTTCTTTGATTGAAACACTAATCCTGTTAGTGCATGATCAAACAAAGTCACACGCTCAATTATTGATCTTGGAAAATACGTTTTTATAAAGAGACTGAAAGAAATGGCTGCATGCAAGTCCAAATGTGTGGAAAAAGAAATTACTAAATCCATCTTAGCAAGTATTTACTGTAATAGGAGAAACAAACTTTCATTAACATCGATACAAACAATGGAACTAAATACACGTTGCCTGTATGTGGTTTAAGAGGAAAAGCAGAAGAGTTTTTGGCATCTTGCTGTTCTGTAGCACAATGCAAATAGGAGAAACCAACGATAACATTGGAGAAAAAGACAAAGAACCACTGAAGGAAATGACACAAACACGCTAGCTGTGTTTCCATTGACCATTTAACCGCGCCAAGTGGAATTTGAGTAATGAAAATACGGCAATTTCAAAACGTTTTTGCGCTAAGATTAAGTGTTTTTTTCGGCAGAATCAAAACAAATGTATTTCACAAAACTGCAACGGAAACACACGAGTCATGTGATCAATGACTGGATGTTACTACTGGTAGAAACTACAAAGAGAGGACAACAGGAAGTGTTAAGAGGATGGGAGGAAGCGTGCTGAGGAACTTTGTTGCCGTCAACAACAATAGCGTCTCGCTATGAATGCTGGGAAATGCAGTTCACATAGTCTGCTATGAAAGTCCAACATTTTAGTAACTTTTAATGAGTACTTAGTCCGCTTTCTGGTCCGGTTAACTTGGGGAAGTGTGAAAGTGTAATCAAACTCTGATGTGAAGCAAAGAAACCAACTCTGGTCCACCTACAAACCTCAGTCTCAGTTCAGGTGAACTGAACTCTGGTGCAGTTTGAATGCATATGTGAACGCCAAGTGGACCGGAAATCAGGAAGTGGACTATAAAGCAGGGCATTTTGGGTAAATACAACCAAAACAAACCTGCTAGAAGGAGAAATGGCTCGTGGTCTTTAGCCAAAGACACAAGAGAAATCCTTCAACCGCTAAAATCTGACGCCATGCCACTTTTGTTTACGTTTCCTGAAGAAGGAAGTTGCACTCAGTGTCTTCTTCAGTGGATTTTGGTGCAGCGCCACCACAGGCGTGGAGGGGAACAGCTTTTTGAAAGGGTTTGGTTGGTTTGACACAGCGCAGTGAGAAGGAGAATAGCAGTAGCTGAAAAACAAATGTTGCAGTTTTGGTGAAAGCACTCTCAGTGTAATGTGTGACTATTTTTGAGCCTCTGTTTATAATATAAACCCACATATTCACTGGAAAAACAAACAGTCCATTGCTTTAGTAAAGACTATAGCTGGTATTTCATACCATTTCTTCCTTTTTATGGAGTCGTAACATCAGATGCTATACAGTCTGATCATTTTTCCTTTAATATATTTTTAGTTTGACTGATTATATTGTTTTTCACTGAGGTATTTTATTCTGGGTTAGCACCAAAGCAACATTTTATATTTGATTTAACCTGGAGGTTGTGTGTACAGCTTGAAAATACTATTTGAAGGAACAATTTGTGGTCTATCAGCAGAGAGTGGCAGAGGCAGATTAATTTAAGGAATTGCATCAATTCTTTTCTCTCTTTATTTTCAAGCCTCTGGGTCAAAAAAGAGAAGATTCAGCTTGGCACTACAGTATATCACTTCTGAGCATACATTTCACAGCACAGACTAAATTAAATTGTCACTCCAGCATGAGACATCAAAATTATTGTTTTTCATTCGTGAAGAAAAGTGTTTTCCTACCCTGTGTGGGGATAGGTGGCTGTCTGTGTAATCAGCTCAGACATTGTTTCTGAATGAATAAAAAGAGGATGAGCGAAGCCCCTGGCAGCAGATTTTCAATGGTGAAAATAATTGATTTATGTAAAGGAGAATGTAATGTAAGAGAGAGTAGAAAGGGACGACGGCTGGGCAACTACTGCTGAGAGCATCCAGGAACAGCAAAGGTACATACTTTACAAAGAAGAAGAAGAAAAAAACCTGAAAAAATCTTACAAAAAGAAATGAGGTAACAGAAAATAATATCATTTATATTTTATTTTTTTAAATAAATACATGTCCTCAAGAAGGAAGTTGCGCTCATTGTCTTATTCTGTGGATTGTGGTGCAGCGCCACCACAGGCGGGGAGGGGAACAGCTTTTTCAAAGGGTTTTATTTTTAACTCCTAAAACATTTCATTCTTAAACATACAAGATGAGTTATTTGAATAAAAAAAAATAAAATAAAGTAGAAATTAATGTACAAATTGTCTCTTAGTTTTTCTTGTAATTTCTTTTAATATTTAAAATAATTTCCAGAAAAATATGTGATTCTCTGAAACTGTTTAGTATTTTGTTAAAGCAAAAACTTTTGTCATTAAAGCGAGATTTAAAACCCAAAAGTTTTTATTTGTCCCATTTTAACAAGATATATGAGACTGCCTGGAGGAATAACACATAAAGCTGAAGAAAGCATTTGTAATTTTCCGAAGGTGTTCCTCAGGGATCAGGTGTCGGGTCATTCATCTTTTATTATGATGTTCTCCATTGCGTTACAACTTACTGGTCACTTTATGAACTCCAGCAATCTTTCAGTACTTATACAACTTTGTGCAGTTTGAAATTAAGCATGAATGATAAGAAAAATGTAAATTGATGTTGTTACCAAAGTCTAATTAAATCGTCCATCTGTTAAGACTCTTTATGGTTTGCAGGCTGAGTTCAGTGTCTGAATACAAATACCTTGAAGTCACTGTTGTTTCTCTGCTTCTGGTCTCAAATCACACAGGTGGTTAAAAAAAACTGAAGTTAAAACGGGTTTTTTTGTCTCCTGGTTTTATTTATTCCTGAAAGAAAGAGAATAAATTATTTTTTTATTGTTACATCTCTGCATTTGATTAAACAGATGTAATATATAAACGTTAAAACCATCATCATACGTCATATTTTTGGCGTTTGGTTAATTTCTAATTCTGATTTTTGAATTTTCTGTCCAGATTTATAATCTAATCCGCCCCTAAAAATTACAGGACCTAATTATGATTGATTATTACTGAATTTGCGGGAACAAATTCATTATTTTTTCTCTCTCTAAGTCATGCAGTCCATAAAATATGCTGTTCTTGAAGTATTTTCTAAATTCACACATATTCTGCTAGTAATGATTAAATTTTTTTGAGAAGATCTGCTTTGTGTTTTTCTGTTTTTAACTGACAAAAGAAAATATGCAACATGCTCATCATAATTCATTATTCAGCCTGTGAAGCATTTCCTTAATTGTATGCAATGCTTGACCTTTTTTCTACGCCGTCCTGCTGGGGGAAGGCGGTACTGCAAGCTTTCATGTTTTGTTTTTAAATGCACACCATGAAGTAAACTAATTAAAGCAAATGAGATCAACCTGAGCCCACCCAATTCATTCAATATTTCAGATTAATTGAAGATGAAACAGATTTATCTGGAATTACATTAGAAAGTACTGCCCTCAGGTGGAAGGATCAATTACTACAAAGGGCTACATAGTCTCATAGTCTCTTTGTTCTGCGCATAATTAGATGGATGCAGAGCGGAGAGCGCTGCAGAGAAACACAAGCACATCAGACGGTAGACGTGCAGCACACTGATGCACAAAACATCAACAGCATGCAAAGAAATCCCAGCCTGTGTACATGCATGAATTTAAATGCTTTTACTTGAATAACTTTTGGTAGCAGGAACTTCAAAATTGCTAAAACATATAATTTCACCAAGCATTTTTGTCCAGTTTCTAGTGCAGATGTGTTAGTATGTTTGAAATGAGGTGTTTTAAAGTGACAGCTCTCATTTTGGTGCAAAGCAACGAGTGGAAACATGAATACTAGAGTTTGACATTTCTGCAAAGAACTTCAGCGTTTAGCTTGTACAATCGGTCACAAAAGTGTGAAACCTTTTCTTATTATAACCACAGACTAACGTGGTTTTATTTGTGAAATGGATGGAAAATGACGCATGTTTTGTTTACGAATGCAATTCTGAAAAGTGCACTGCAAAAACACAGAATCTTACCAGTAATTTTCCTTCAACTTTCAAGTACAAATATCTTAGTACGCTTGAAATAAGGCAAAACTGACTTACAAGTATTTTTTGGCAATAGATAAATGAGCTTGTTTTCAGCCAATAATTGCTTAATATTGAGAAAAATTATTAATTTTATTGGCAGATTATTTCACTTATTACAATACATTTTTTCCAATTAAATAATCTGCCAATTGAACTAGCACTTTTTCAACAAAATTACAGACTTATTGTTTTAAAACAAGCTTATTTATCTAGCTGAAAATGTACTTGTAAGTTAGTTTTGTCTTATTTCATGTGTACTGTTTTTTTTTTGCAGTGCAACACAATCATAGGGAATACTACTAATTTCATTCCAGAACCTTCTACAAGCTACAAATGCTCAGCATATTTATGGAAAGTTGAGTGGAAGGAAAAAGTGTAGTTAACCCTACATGTTGCTGAAAAGTTACCAGTAAGTTTTGCCTTATTCCAAGTGTACTAGAAAGTAAAGCAAAAATACTTGATTTTGTGTCTTTGCAGTGAAAGTAAACAGGAATAAAAAGCCTGGATGGATGTTTTTGTTTAATGCAAACAATACAGAATATGAATGTAAATGTTTTTCATCTGTAAGTCTGCATCACCTGGCTCAGCTCGGTGTTTCTCAGAGGTTCAGAAGACTTGTCAAGTCAGACAGATTAAATAAAGCCAGGGTAATGCACTCGGTAACCTATTGTTTAGCCACCAATATGTTTTTCTTTTCCTCTTCTGATATTTATAATGAATTCATAGCAGCATTGACTCCAGTGTGGATCAAAGGGAAGCCTGCGGTTCGCCCTGACTAATGCCTCTTTTCAGTCCGCAGTGTGCAACTGTCAGATACGCGGCCACACAGCCACTGCTTAATGACGGGAGCTGAAAGGTGGTCAAAACAGATGGCTCGGGAACAATATTACCACCTTTACAATGTGCTAATGAGGAGCCAGACGTGACGCCGGCGGGCTTTGCAAAGGTCGCTATAGTGATTCTGTTGCACTGTCGAAGTCATGACCACGCAAACCCGAAGGCGAACCCCACTTCTTTGCTCGGCGTCGCGTGTCGTGACCGGCGTCGTCGAGCGGGTCTGACAGGCTACGAGCAGCAGGGAGTTGGTTCAAAACGGTGATGTAATCGCAGGAAGTAAAAGTAATGGTATGCGGTATCAGCAGAACAGCAATCGTGAGTTATATTTTTGTTTTATGAACCCTGGTGGTGATTCATAAAAGAGTTATACGGCCTAAAAGTCCTCAGCACTGATGCAGAAGATTAAAATTTGCATTTACAGCTGCTGAAAAGGGTTGGGCAGAGACATACCATGTATCTAAAAGCAGCCTACTGCAGCATTGGCTGGATGCTTAGGGTTGACTCCACATATAACTATTTTTTTAAGTTATTGCAATAAATGATAATATTGTTGTTTTGAGACTATTTTTATGGCAAGACTGTTTGTTTAATTACAAGAACATAGTTGTTGGATTCACTTTCCTTCCCACTAGGGGGCTCCACAGCTCATTTCTAACGGAGTTAAAGTGACTTCACGGCCGACCGGAAGTGTCCCGGCGCGAACCGGAAGTTGTTTTATGTCACCATCTGCTGACGCTAGCAAGCTAACTTAGCCCTAAATCTACTTCTTACCTACATTTTTGAGTGTTGCCCAACATGGTGAGTTATTGCTGACGGTTGTAAGCTAATGAGAGAGATGTGTTTTTTGTTCTAAATTATCATTAAGCTAATGAAAATGTTATGTTATTTTGTACATTGGCAGCTAACTAATTAATTAACAACAATGCTAACTGTTGTTTATTGCACAGAGTTGTGTGATACTGATGTTTGTTACTCTTCAAAGGGGTAAAACTTTGTGTTTTATAATTTGTTGGTTAAGCATAATTGGTGATAATATGCTTTACTTTAAAAAGTTTAAAGCTAGTTGAATTGCAATTCTTGTTTTTATTTCCACAGTTTTTAGCATGTAATGTAACACACCAGGCAACAGCCTATTTATATTTTTTGTAACAGTAATCATGATATTAACAGAATAAGGATGCAATTTACCAGAATAACTTCTTATGAGTAAAATGTGTTGTTTTAATTAGAAAAATTTGGATAATATTTTTTTTTATTTTCATGTTGAAGTACTCAAAACAATGATTTAATTCTCCTATGTTATAACTTTATTCTCACATTATTTCAACTTTATAGTCACATGACTTTATTCTTACTAAAATAATAATATTTATAAAAAACTCCCAGCCCGACCCGTATATTTTACCCTAATAAAGTCCAAATAAATCGCAGCTGTAAAACAAGGTGGCGGCTCTGAATTATAGAAAGACAGCATTGGTAAAAAAAATTAATAAATAAAAAAAATACTGACTTTTCAAAATTTAAATGTTCAAAAATGCAACTAATTGATGAGATCGATTTAATAGCCAGCCCTATTGTGTACATAAATGCATATATTTATTATTCTCTGATGGTTAGGCAGCGTCTGATGGTAGCAGTCAAGCAAAGCTTTATACTCAAATCAAACAGCAGCGAATATCAAGAGATTCTCTATTATGAAAACCTTGAGATGCAAGACTTTTTTTTTTCCAGGACAGAATATTATTTTCTCGCTGATTGTACAGCAGCATTGTGTACCTGAGATGTGAAAACAAAACCAGCATAAAAACAAAAGGTAATTTACACCCAGTAGTTGTCATACCCTGCTGGCGATGCAACAGATGTTGGCATGACGGGAGGATGAAAGTGGAGGAGGGAGGAAGTTGATGTAGCCGCATCCAGCAGAGACAGAGCTTTATGAAAGTTTTTAGACTTGGTGGGAAATGAATAGTGTGAATAAAAGATCATGCACACACATGTCCACACACATTCACAACTCTATTCCAGATTTATTTGAGGCTAATGTACACATAGCTAAGGTACACTTAGGTAAATGAGTCAATAATCTCCAGATAGTTTTTGTTTTTGTTGTGTATCTTTATATTAAGATATGCAAAGATAAGTTATCCCAGACAAGCTAAGCTAATAAAATGCCAACACACTAGCTAAGCTAACCAATTGGTAGATGGAGTTTCATTTTCATACTTCCTGTCTATGACATTTGTCTCTAAGATAACATACAGCTAAACTTTACTCTAAGCTGACACATTCTAAGCTTACAGCTGACAGATGGAGTCTTCTCCTTGACCTAACTTTTCACCCAGTGACATGTTAAATTAGCCAAGCTAACAGTTCCTTCATAGAAAGTTTTCCTTTACTTACATGTTATTGTAAGATAAGGTGTGCTAAAAAATCTTAAAAGTCCTAAATAGTCTCTTTTTTACTTACTTTTTTTTGTTTTGTTAGTTAAGATAGGCTAGGCTAAGAAATGCTCAATAATGCCATGCTAACTAGCTAGCAAATGAACTTCAACCAGCTATTCCACTAAAGTGTGCTTGTCTAGTTTACCTGCTACTATCTCTCATGTTATCCCTATCTCAGTGTTTACTATAAGCTAATACATGCTAAACCAAGCTAATACCTGCTTCTGAGAAATGCTCCTGATGTCGCTTGTATTTTTATTATTTTGATTAGTTAATTATTTCAAAGTTTATTTAGAAAGATGAGACAGTTAAAGGTTGTTTCTTAATTACAACATCAATCTGGGTGACTTACTCATGGTAGATGTAAAAGAGAGAAGCTAGTTAGCAAGGGTATATTAGACCTGTCACTAGCATATTTAAAACCAAATTACATTTTTTACATGGATTTAAGACTTTTTAAGGGTTTAATTTTAGATGTATGGATTTTCTAAGGTGCTATTGTAGGAGAGACTACCAATGACAGCTTTACTAACTTGAGATAACTCAGCAAGTAATACATTTCAGGATTTTCAGAAAGCTTTTTCAGTTGCCTGTAGAGCTACATTGTTCACTAATGCTTAAAAAACTTTAGTTGGACCAGAAGGACCATTTTTTTCCCACTGTCCTCTGCCTCACAACACATTTTTTCATTAAGTTTAGCAGCAGGAGGGAGCAGCAAGGTAGAGACAGAGGCTCTGCTGAACCCCAGAGAACATGCAGAAGTGGATCCCCCCTAACGCAGTTAATCCGAGTGTATATGTGTAAAACGGCAATCAGAAATGTGTGTTTTATAAAATTGAAGTGAGCAAAACAAGTTTCTGTCAAACATTAAAAAAAACATGTTAGAATTTAGAGTTTCTTGTCAGGAAATGAGGCGGTTTGCTTTTGATTTCCTCTGTGTTTCGTCGCTCTGAAGGGATTTTACGAATCTGGAAAGCAGGTAGCAGCGTTGCACCTCTTGGGATAGAAACATGTGGCATATTACATGTGAGAACCACTATGCAAACACACTCCTGGAGGACCCTGGTGCTCTATTAGATTCATATTGGAGGCCTGCTGAGAATATTTTGAAAGAGAAATGAAATAGTGCCAATGTCTGAGTTAGCTCCCCGCAGAGAGAGTAATTTTTCGTCGGTAGGGAAAGGAAAGGGTCAGACTCAGATGGCCCATTGTTTGCACACATTGGTGTGTCATTTTATTCATCCTGGTGGGAAGGAATCGCATTAAAACCTACTTATAGAACAACGCAGAAGAACTGTACCAGAGATGATTGATTATTCACTTCCTTCTAATGATGCTAAAGAACATTCTGGTTGTCAAGGACGTCCAAGTCATTAGAAGCAGGAAGACTTTCCTTCCCAAGCAGCCGCTGCATGCACAGAACCAATGTGTTGGCCAATGAATATTTCATTCGGATGCAAAGACCAGACAATATGATTCTCTAGATGCACTAACAGCCACCATCAATTCTGCCGTGATTTTTCTCTGTCACCAGGAAAACCTGGTAAGAGCTCAATTTCATGGTTGGTTGGATGCAAAGGTTGTTTGAGTCCGACGTTGTGGCTGGAAAAGCTGAAAAGTTTGCATTTTTTTCCTTTACCCCCCATTTTGCAGACTGGGAATGTTAATGAGGCCGAAAAGTGAAAAGGTTAATAAAAACCACGCAGAAGGAAGAATCATACAGAAGAGGATCAGGGCCACTGAACAAAAAAAATGACTTTAAACTGGGAATTTTGACCTTTATTTGGTCAAAATTTTGAGTTTAATCTCAGAATTAAAAATTTTTTCTCAGAAATGTTTTACTTTAATGTCAGAACTCTGACTTTTTTTCTCATAATTTAGACTATTTAAACTGAGAATTCTGACTTAAACTATTTTCCTCAAAATTTTATCTTCAATCTCTGATTTTTGACTTTTTTTCATTTCAAAATTCTGACTATAAACTCAGAATTTTGACTTTCTCATAATTCTAACTTTAATTTTAGAAACCTGACCTTAATCTCAGAACTCTGACTCTAATCCCAAAAATTCGGACTTTAGTTAAACTGACAATTCTTTCTCTGACTGATTTTTTTTACCGCTATCCAGCATTTTTGTTTAAATTTTGCCCTTACCATATGGGATTATTCTTTTTTCTCTTTTATACATATTTTTATATTTATTCCCCATTTTGGGGCAGTAAAGGATATTTTATGGTGTTTTCCACACCGTGTGATGGGCTGCAGTGCCAGAAGAGGAGGTTCTGTCGAACAGAAACTCCTGCTGCTCAGTGATATATAAGTCTCGGTTTTCCATTAGTGCCAGCTGCCACTTAAACAGATGACTCATTTAAGTCCAGCTGTCTACTTTATGAGACATATAATGATTTCATACTTTAGTATTTACAATTATCGAGCTGCAGTTCCCCGTGCGTGAAGCTGCAGACTGTCAGGCCCAGTTTAGAACAATGCATGAAGCTTCCTGCTCCACGTCGCTCCGGACTCAGGTTAACGTTTGCAGAAAATAAAAAAGATGAACACCAGCTGGACAGACAGAGGATATTAGTGGTATTGGTTTGCTGATTGAAATCAATAATGATCAATAGCGATGTCATGCACCAAACTTACTAACTACTTCTTAAAGTTGAGGAGCAGGCAGCTGATTTCCTCTGTTCTGTTATTTTGGATGTAAAATCTGTTCTGAAAACTTTTAATTAGATCATGATCCACTTTTATTTATTGATTGATTATGAATTTTATTTAATTGTTTTTATCTGTTCTTTATCACATTTTTATTCATTTATTTATCCATCATGTTTTATATGTTTTAAACATGTGATAAAAACAAAATATTTCAAGGTAACTAAAATTTTATTCCTTATTTCATTTATTGAATATCCATTTTTCCTTCTCTTGTATTTATCTAATTATTTAATATTGTACTTTATATTCATTTGAGTTCTTTTCTATTTTCTATGCATATTCATTTATTTTTGATCTATTTCTTTATATGTTTTTTACTTTTGTTTTATTTGTCTATTTATTATCCAGATTTTTTAGATAAATGTAAATATTTTTCTATTTATGCATTTGATTTATTTATATCAATTTATTAGTTTGATTTTTTATTTACAATCCATGTTTATTTTTTAACGTTTTTTCCTTATTTTATTCATCTATTAGTTTTCTTTCTTTTTATTATTTTATCTATTTACTATCCACATTTAAAATCATTTTTATCTATTTATTCTTAATTTTCTTTATTTTATGAAGCACGTTTCAATAAAAAATTGTAAAAGCACTATAGATCTAAAACAGATCAAACAACAAAAATACTAAAATAAAATACATAGACTGTATTTTCAAGAGAAACTAAAAACAATTCCTGTCTAATATTTAAAATGGCAGCAATGAGTTTCAGGTTAGCTGGTACAACCAGCACAATATGAATGAATGAATGAATGAATGGACGGACGTTCGTTCAGATGGTAAATCCTGTTTCTCCGATAAAAGCCGAGTTAACGTCAACCTGTCCTCCTCTGTTGTGATGGAAATTGTGTTGATTCTCCAAATTCAAATCACTCTCAATACTTCTCATCCTGAGCTTTTAATAAAAACATTACCCTGTACAACAGAATTATATTTCCACATTCTCCATAAAACCAATTACGAGGACAGTGGTGAATGTCTCTCCTCCCAGAGGACGTCCAACGTCTCCGCTCCCTCTGGTGCTGCTTTGCTTCTGGGGTTGCAAAAAGCAATTAAAGGCGCCACCTGTTTCTCCGTTCCTCTGCCTCCGCTGCTGGATAATTGGAAACCTCTGTCTATTGGTGTTGGCACTCGACCTCATCTGCAGCTGATATTTCACACAACTGGCCCTTAAAGCTGCCAAATGGAACCAAAACTGAGCTGTGAAACCGTTTTTTGGGCTTCTAAATGGTCTAATCTTTTGTTGTAGCAGAATCAGGTGTTCGCTGACGTTTGGGAAACTTTACGTTGAACCTCTGAGGAAATCTACGGCACAACAACAGGAGTTTTTAACTTATTAGGATTCAGCTGTTTGGAGCTAATTAATGATGTTTAGGGATTGCCGTACATGCAGGCAGAGCTATGAGCAGAGACCGGCCAATCAGCATCCCTTAACAGAATGATGTCACTTCCTCTTTCATTTACTGATCTGTGATGATTTCTGTAAAGTTTTTTAACCTATTCATGTGTTCATCCATCCATCTGAACATCCTACTGTTCACTCATCCATCTGAACATCCAACCGTTCATCCATCCATCTGAACATCCTACTGTTCACTCATCCATCTGAACATCCAACCGTTCATCCATCCATCCATCTGAACATCCTACCGTTCATCCATCCATCTGAACATCCTACTGTTCACTCATCCATCTGAACATCCAACCGTTCATCCATCCATCTGAACATCCTACCGTTCACTCATCCATCTGAACATCCAACCGTTCATCCATCCATCTGAACATCCTACTGTTCACTCATTCATCTGAACATCCAACCGTTCATCCATCCATCTGAACATCCTACTGTTCACTCATCCATCTGAACATCCAACCGTTCATCCATCCATCTGAACATCCTACTGTTCACTCATCCATCTGAACATCCAACCGTTCATCCATCCATCCATCTGAACATCCAACCGTTCATCCATCCATCTGAACATCCTACTGTTCACTCATCCATCTGAACATCCAACCGTTCGTCCATCCATCTGAACATCCGTCCATCTGAACATCCAACCGTTCGTCCATCCATCTGAACATCCTACTGTTCACTCATCCATCTGAACATCCATCGATCTGAACATCCAACATTCATCCATCCATCTTTTTGTAGATTCTTCCACCGATTTCTCTGAATATAAAGTTTTCTTTTAAGCCATCCATCCACCCATTCATCCGCTCATCCTAGAGCCTGCAGTGCAGTAACTGAGTTACTTTTATTTCCTTAAAATCTCTTTGATCCTCTTTTCACACCATAAGCCGTACTGCTAACCTTTACGGTTTTTAAGGCGCCGTCAAAAAAATGATGCAACGCTCTCATCACTCTTCAGGTCCAACTCTTTCTGCTTTAGCTCCAGCTAACAGCTGGACGTTCCTCTGCAGCATGAAGCCAAATAAAGCCAGTTTGATCCTGGCCTTTGCTTATCTCTTACAGAAGGAGGATAAGATCAACCAAATGCCAGCGTGCTACACGACTACAAGCCCTAAATACGAATAATACACTTACACTGCAGCAGAAGAGCTTGTACTTTCAAACCATGTCTCTTCAGTGTTTTATCTTCAAGGCCAGATGGGACATATGGGACTGCTACAACCATTTTCAATAACAAGGAGCTCTGATTTGTTTAGATATGCTGATTTCCAAGGTTGGGGAAAAAAGAGGATGCATATTCATACACCGAGTTCAGAAAAACAAGGAAAAATAGAAAATTATATCACAAACTTTATGGCAGAATAGACATATTTCAAAATTTATTAGCTTGTTTTTAGCGTAACGTTCAATGTTCATAAATGTTTTTACACTTTATTCTTAATTGTACAACTGAGGGAAAAAGAGGCATGGTTTTCATAGCCTTTTATACATCTAAATAAAAAATCTAATCAAAATATATTTATGTAGCACCTTTCAATGTCTACAAACTGATTTACAAAGTAACAAATGCAATAAAACACTGCAAAAACATAAAATCTTACAAGTATTTTGGTCTAGTTTCTAATGCAAATATCTTAGTTCACTTGAAATAAGACAAAACTAACTCGTAAGTAACTTCAGAAAGATAAAGGAGCTTGTTTTAAGTAAATAATTCTTTAATATTGATTTAAGTACTAGATCAAGTAGCAGATTATTTTATTTTATTTGCCATGAGAAAAATGTCTTGTTATAAGTGAGATAATCTGCTACTTCTTTATTCCTAGACTGAATGAAATGTAACATGACTTGCTTAATTTGCCCATGAGTGACACAAAAAAGCCAGCTAGCTAGCTAACAAGGGTATGTTAGCAGCTAGCTAGCGGTAGCTGCAACCGCCTTGAGTCACAAAACGCAATAAAGATGTCAAACTGTTACCTGACACAAAAGTCTCCAGGAGGAGTAAACTACATGAAATAAATTAGATTAAATAGTCCTGCCACAAAACAATTCAGGCCAACTTAATTTTGCTTAAAAATTAATTTAATATATTTTAAGGTCTTAATTTTAGATGCATGAATTTAAGGCTTTTAAATATTTTTTAATGATGTGCGGATACCTTGATACGGCAGAGTAAATTAAGAGAATAAAATAAAATAAAAATATTTCGAGATTAACGTTGCAATACTACGAGAATAAAGCCATAATATTACCAGAATAAAGTCGTAACATTTTGACTTTTTTCTCATACAAGTTTATTCTTGTAATCTTCTAAATTTATTCTCATAATTTTATTATTTTTATTTCTTAGCATGACCCTAATACTCCCGTCATCCCCTGAAATATATGCCTCAATTTTTAGAAAACCATTAATCTTTTAAATATGTTAAATAAATTTGAGTTTAAATTCAACTATTAAATAAATATTCCTTCCACTCCAAATTTTGAACTGCTTTGATTTGACCTTTTAAACAAACTCCTAATAAGAGACATTAACGTCTTAAAGCGGTGTGTGATAATGCGTTTATAAGGTGTGTGAATGTTCTGATGTTTTCCTGCTATGGTAGCATTGGGGTGTGTGTGTGTGTGTGTGTTTGTGTGTATTTGCTGGATGTGGGACTGCTGGCAGCGATTGCCCCTGTTTTCCCATTTCCCCTCTGGCTAATCACTAGAGTCCCTGTAAATCCTCAGTATCACCAAGGGATCAAGAGAAGGCCTCAAAGCCTCAGGGAGCCTATTTCCTCTGAGAGCAGAACACAAACTGGAAAGCTGCTTGATATATTTGCTGGCCCGGGGAAGGTCCAGACTTCAGGGGCAGAGAAAAAGATTCTCCTCAACACGCTGCTGGTAGGTCTCCATTACGGATATAGCACATCCGACTTCACACACAAAGAGAAAGAAAAAACTTTTAAAACGGTGGCTGCTGTTTCAAGAAACAGATTATTGTGACAAAAACAGAAAAAGAGACATTTCTATCTGCTGGAAAAGGAGAGAAAATGTAAGAGATAGCATCGTGAGACGCCTCGCTCTGGACCTTCATTTTGAAACTGCAGTGGCTGTTTTCCAGCCGCCGCAGTTAAACAAAATAATTAGTTTGGTTTGGATCAGCCACCTCGGGGGTTGCTGGATTAGCTCTTGGAGGACAGCGTTCTGATGAGAGCCGAGATATACTGCCACACGCCCAGCACTGAGGAGCTTTTGATGGTTTTAAAAGCCTTGAGCGAGTGACAATTACAGCCTGCATGGCAAACAGGGTCAAAGGCAATGAGAGGCGGCGGACGCCGAAGCGGGAGGTCACCGGGGAAACAGCCGGTTGTATAGCTGGGCTGTACATCGGCGGATAATGGAGACTAGGGAGAAGTGGGAAAAGGGCAAAACGGACTCCTGACGTAGTCCCTGCTGTAAAACCGAAAGAAAAACACCTTCAGATGGGAGGTTTTTAGAGGCTAATGGACACAAAATAACAGCATTTAACTGTGTAGCTTGAATAGTGAGGAGCGGCACAACGGCAAAGAAGATCCACTGAACACAATCTGAAGAGTTTATAGAGTCTGCCCCGAAAATCAATAAACAATAACCGGAATAAATAAATACGGTTTCAAACGAGGACTTTAGCATTGTTAGCAGCTAACAGTTAGCTAGTTGTGGCATTCTTACAGTAATTAATTAACAGTTTTTGAAGTGAGTTTCTGTAAAATAAGTAGTTGTAATACATCACATATCTGTAGTAGAAAGGTGTCACATCACTAATGCTGTATTCAGACCGAACATGATTTGAGTGTCAGTTGTTTACGTGGAGTTTCTTGCAGACTGACTCGGTCTACTCTCGCGCTGCACATTTGAAGTGTTTCGGTCGTTTGACGTGGCCGATGCTGGAGTTGAAAAATCTAAGCTTTTGCAGTTGTACCAATCAGAGAGACTCCATTATTTGACGTAGTGGTGGATAGTTGGGGTTAGCAGGTCATCAAACTGGTTGTGGTTGAGACTAAAATAGCGCTGATGGTGACTGTCATCAACTCCCGGCTAGGTTGTGAAGCTCACCAAACTCACAACACCTTTGAATTATCTGGTGAATTCAAACACTCTCCCGACGACGACATTCTCTTACTTTCAGTAAATAATGCCAAGCCACTCTCTCATCAGCCATTCCATCAGCCATTGTACAATGAGACCGGCAACGGAAAACAATGGCTCCTCTCATCTCAAAGCAACTCTAGACAAACGTCTAGAGCAAAATGTCAAGCATCTTACTTTAAAGTGTGTCCAACTTGAGACGTCAGACATGTTTTTGACATGCGAAACTTGTTCACTCTGGGCGCAGCATAAAAGATTTTTGAAGAAAATTCTGGAAGCTAAAAACCAAGCTAAGTGTCTGTTCGATTGACTTTAGGTTTCTGAAAGCTGTAAAAATGTTTTAAAAAATTCAATGTGGTTTATTTTCATAGCAAAAGTCATCTTTGGGGACTTGATTGACACATCAACAAGTTGAAAAATGATGAGATTTTGGTGAGAACATCAGTTAAACTATTCCAGTATCTTGAGAAATTTAGTTTAGCTTTCTGGATTTCACATCAAGGCAGATAAAGAAATATTTACACACTTAAAAATTCCAGCATCAAGCATCAAAGTTTAAGATAACCAGAGCAAATAAATCTGGTTTCAAACAATGACTTTAGCATTGTTAGTAGCTAACGATGAGCTATTACTACTGTAACTAAAAGTTTGGCTCATACTTTTTGAAGTGAGTATTGCCTATTCCTAAAAAAAACAATTTCTGTGTATTTTTTAAATGAATTTTTAACCAAAATTTGATCACTCTGTTAGAACAACCTCACCTTCCTTGCACATGAATAAGACTGTAAAAAAAAATAGATGATTGATGATATTTGTATCTATAGAGAGGAGGTTCAGGGAGCCATTTTGTTTTTGCTAGAGGGTGACCTGTTGGTGCATTGGGATTAAAGTTAGCAAAAAAAACCTAAATACTTATAAAAGGAAATCCAATCAAACTTGGCCCTTGCACCTCAGCCTCTAGTTGGATGTTACAAAAGATGTTCAACAGTAGGGACAGCACAGCATAACCTGAGCACAAACCAAAGCACCAGGTTCCTTTGGTTGAGAGACTTGCTGCAGTGAGGTCGACTTCAGGTCATTCCTGCCTAAAGCAATAACTTTATACATGGACTCAGTGTACCAGGAGAAGGATCTTATTCAACATGAAATGAACAACGTAACCTCCTTGTGATTTGTATAGAAGTACAGATATTCTTTTTTATTAAACCTCATCCTGGTAATAATACCTTTAATTTTTTTTAAATGTAGCTTGTTGGATAATAGGGGATGAATAGTGGCCAAGTATTGTACTGTACAAATTTGTTTCCTTCTACTTAAGCATGACATCGACACACAGACAAAAAGGGTGCATTCACATCAGTTAAGATGGTCCGGTTTGTTTCAGGAGGTGTGAACGTGCATTCAAAGCAAAAAAGTGAACTCTGGTCCGCCCAAAGTCTTGGTCTCGGTTCAGCTGAAGTGAACTGGTGCGGTTCAGATGAATATGTGAACAAAAAGCGGTTTGGGGGCGTGCCGTGGTGGCGTAGTGGTTAGCGCGACCCGTATTTGGAGGCCTTGAGTCCTCGACGCGGCCGTCGCGGGTTCGACTCCCGGACCCAGCGACATTTGCCGCATGTCTTCCCCCTCTCCTTCCCCATTCCTGTCAGCCTACTTTCGTAAAAGGGACACTAGAGCCCACAAAAGACCCCCTGGAGGGGTAAAAAAAAAAAAAAAAGGCGATTTGGAGATCGGTCCAAAAGCAGGAAGTGGACTCCATTTCGTCTCATTTGAAGAAGGTCGGGAAGCTGGTTGACCTCTGATGACCCCTAGAACTTTTTTCTTAATATTTTTAAAATGATAGCTGCACAAATGAAAATCTTTGCTGCACAAACCAGCACAAACGTAGCCGAGTTGATTGACACCCATTTCGTCTGATTTGAAGAAGGTGGGGGGGCTGGTTGACCTTTGATGACCTCTAAAAACATTTATTTATATCTTTAAAATGATAGCAGCACAAACGAAAATTTTTGCTGCACAAACCAGCACAAATGTAGCACAAACGTTTGACACCAGTTTTGTCTGATTTGAAGAAGGTGGGGGGGCCAACTTCACTCAGGTAGCGTGAAAACACTTAGAATTACTGTAGAGTCATTCCATGAGAAGAGCTCAAATTGAACTGATATTTCCAAATTTTCAGCATTAAGGACAAAGTTAACTATCAAAAATACATTTTCACAGAATTATTTTTTTATAACTTCTTCTTACATCCAAGCGACACACAGAACATTATGTCCACCAGTCAGTATATTGTGTTTTTTATGCTTGCACCATTGTAAGGAGGTCCTACTGAAGAAAAAAGCAATTTATTGTCGTAATGAGTAGAAATAATGGTTTCAAAAAACCTATTCATTGTAAAATGATCCATATTTGATTGACATATTATTACTACAGTATTAATTATTATTATTATTATTACCACTATATATATTTAACATTTAAAATTCTGTGAAATACACTTTTCATTTAGCATTCATAATACATTTCTAAGTGGATGCTGACTTTAGCACTGTTAGCAGCTAACAGATTTGCTGTGTTAGCTAGCTGTGGCCTTTTTATAGTAATCAAATGTTTGGTTAATACTTTTTGAAGTAATTTTCTGTAAAAAAAAAAATATAGTAGTTCATATATCTGTATTAGAAATGTATCATATCATGAAGAGATTTGTGAGGGGAAAAATCTCAGAGAGCTAGAAGCTGCCAAGCTAGCTTTAGGTAACATTAGCTTGTTAGACTGTCCATTTTGAAAGTAAAATCTTTAAAAATTACTACATGAACTAGTTTTATCTTGAAATAAATAGATTATTTTTTAAAATTATTTCAAGGTTTAGACCCTGTTTAGTTTTCAGTAGTGATTTCCTCTAAATTATGCAAAAGACTCCTTATCCTGCCGTACTTTTACTGTTTTATTTTTGAGCATTTCTTTCTTCCTGCTGAAAACACTTACTTTAGCTAAACTGGTACTTCTGCTGAAGTACCAGTTTAGATTATAGTTTCACAGATTATAGTTTCATTTTAATTTTTCCTACAAGAGTTCGCAAGAGTATTTTCTGCAACGTCTGATGCATCAGATTAGCCTCTTCGAATAATCAGCGTGTTTCAAAACCATGAAAGGACTGAAAATGTGAAATCCAAGCACCAAAAACACTCCCCAACTCATTCTCCTATGAGCTAAAGCTGCATTTGGTATAAGATTAGAGACAAAAAGAAAAAATAAAGCTACAATTAAGTGTGAAAACAACAAGTTTAAGTTTTTAATCGGAATCATCAACACAGAACCATGTTTGATTCCCTAATTTGTGTTGGAAAGTAGGATTTTTATGGAGAAAAAGAGACGCTTCAACCATTTAAAAAACATTTTAACTCAATTAGAATCAAACTAAAATAAGAGCAGAAAAATTACTAATGCTTTGGGGAAAAAGTTGAACTCGTCTTAGTAATATTCTCAGCCTCACTTCTTCCAGGATGTTTGACAAATGTTCTTCAAGAAATAGTTTTGCCATTGACAAATATTTCTGACAAATATGGTGCAATGAATACTAGATCACTCCTTCAGCATACATGCTGTATGGAAATTAGACTTAAATTTGTTTTTTTCCTCCCCTCTTCATCCCAGAGATGCCGTACATGATTTTGGTGGCAGACAGACAAGAGTAAAAGAAAAAAAAAAACTATATATATGCAGTATATATATATATATATATATATATATATATATATATATATATATATAAAAACATACTGAACCCAAGGGGATAAACACGATGGAGGTGGAAAAGTCTCAGCAGGAAACCGAAAAAAAGAGAAAAGAAACAAGACTTGCAGGAGTGTTTTGTAAACAAAACATGTTAAATTACTCGAGGACACGTTAGGGAATATTTTAACTTTCATCGTTTTGCTCATGTTGGCAGTAAGGAGGGAAAATGGCACCTGGAGTTTTAAAGGTGGTAAAGAAAACCGTCAGAAGGAGATTGGATGAAAATTAGGATTCTTTTTATGATTGTTAAACTCCACTGTCCTTCATCAGGCTTTAAAGATCCTCATTTTAATGGTTTACATCTTATTTTATATGCGATTAATTGTGTTGAACTGAAAGTTCAACATTATTAATTTGTAGAGCTTTTTGTTTTTTTTATTTTTGCTGTGCAAAATTCACACTTTTTACGTTTTCGTACTTCCATTTGTGTTTCTACTGATTCTAAAAACAGGTTTTGGTTCCTGGAAAACGAGCCGTTTCAAAAACCTTCCTGAGAGTCACGTTAGAAGGGCTCTACACCGTTACCTAGCAACCCCGACCCGTTACCTAGCAACCCAAACTGAGCTTCACCTCCTTAGCAGCACCTTATCTGGATTTAAAGTGACAGAACGCAATAAAACATTTCATTCTGAAACAAATCTCATTATCTAATAATGATTTTGAGCAAAAATATAATGAACATGTTCTGTAAAGACCTTACCTGTTCAACTTTAAAGCTCAGAACCAGAGTCAACCGGTAGTTAACACCCTCAATTGCAACATTTGTTACATTTTCAGCTGCTGTGGTTCTTCTTCACATTGCACTATGTCAAAAAATTTAAAAAAAAATTAAAACCTGTTCCCCTCCTTGCCTGTGGGGGCACTGCACTGAAAACTATAAAAGGAAATGACACAAAAACCTCTGAAGAAGACATTGAGCACAACTTCCTTTTTCACAAAATGTAAACAAAAATGGAGTAGCATCAGACTTTAGCGGTTGTTTTCTCTTTCAATTACCAATCATTTCTTCAGCTAGTGCTAGACTCTCGCATTTATTTTTAGTTGTGTTTACCCAGAATGCCCTGCTCTGTAGCACACCTTCTACTTTTGGAGCGATCTCTAGTCCGCTTGGCGTCCACATATGCATTTGAACTGGACCAGAGTTCTCTTCAACCAAACTGAACCGAGGTTTGTAAGTTTACAGGGGTTCACGTTCTTGGTTTGATTCACACCTCCCCAAAGAAACCAAACTCTAGACAAACAAACTACAATTGGATTAAATGTGATTAAACAGGACTGGAGGAAATGCTCAAATAATACCTGAACTTTGACCCCAAATACCAGAGGAGTTGATAATTCATTGATGCAGAGTAGAACCAAAAAGCAGTTCAAACCATCTTTTCTATCTAACGTAACAAGCAAAGTTTAAATCCCCTACTCCAACATCTCTGTGCCCAGCTTTTTAACCATATAGCTAGATATTTAAAGAGAAGAAGCAAAAGCAAATGAGCTGGATTAGCAGTGCTGAATTGAATTAAACATAATGAATTAACTACCTTTATTCAGTTTCGCCCCAAACCAACACAACCGCTTAAGCTGTAAGTTCAGGGACTATCTTTATGGAGCCGAGCATTCTGGGTAATATTATGCAATATTGAGCATCAACAGGGATAGTAGTATGAGGCCAACAGAAATTATTAATATGTAGTTTCTGCCTAAGAACTTGGTAATATTCTGGATTTCCAGCAGCTCTTTGCCGGATTACAGTTCCTGTTTTTCAATTACTGGGAAACAGAAGTCGGTCCGTTTCTTTTAAACTGACAGCCTGGTGTGTTTGCCTAAATTAAAACCTTGAGAAGCTGGTGTGTAAAAACAATTTGTGCTCTAAAAATGAAAGACAACTTCCAACTGATTGCTCTGGTCCAACCGGTTCACCCCAACATGCAATCCAGCTGGTGGAACGACCTCAGAATCAGTAGTGATTGTTTTCTACCGTCAACTTGTTATTTGTTATCAACACATCAAAAACAGCAATTTGGAGGCTCCCAATCCTAAAAAACAACATCTAGCTGCTGTTTTACTGCTATATTAGATGACACACATCAATATTAACCACAGCTATGGAGCAGGAACAAAAACCAGTTATCATGTGTGCATAAAGCTTTGTCAGAAAAATAAAAGCACATTTCTAGGCGCCTGTGAATTTGTTCATCGTCAATTAAATCAGGTAGAAAAAAAGATGGCAACATCATTGCTGAAAAATAAGTTTAAGCGTTTTAAAACAACAACAAGGAAAACCTCACAAAGCAAAACAGCCTGTAATAATTTTAAGAAGTTAAAGAGAAATGAGAGCAGAAGTAACTTACGTCTGTGTGTCTGGAAGGAGTTGCAGCTTCATAGACAACGTTATGAAATATGTAAAGAAACATTAAATTTTTAATAATTATTGCATTTGTTTAGCATAAATGCTGCCTCAAACCTTCTGGCTTTAGTTGAGTTCTTAGCATTTTTTGCTATGTTAGCTTGAGAAGCAAAGCAGGTTGATTAATTTGACAGAAAGATGAGCATAAAAAATTACATTTTAATAAATTTCACTTATGTTTTATAAGAATGAATAAAAAAACTATGATGGTCTATTCAGGCCATTGTAGAGAGAAAAATATTAAGAGTAAATGTCTGCCAAAAAACTTGAAGATGTTCGACTATTGAAACTCAGAAATTTCCAAGTATTTCTAGAATATTTCTGAGATTAGTCTCAAATTTTTGACATTACAAACTCAGAAGTTTCTTTGTTTTTTTTAAAGAAAATTTCTGATTGTCTTCTAGCAAATTTTCAACTCTTCAAACTCAGGAACTTGCACGTTTTTGAAAAACACATTTTATTATTGAAAATCATAGAGTTTAATCTCAAAAATTCTGATTTTTTGTCACAAATTTTCAACTTTTAAAACAGAAAATTTCCTTGTCTTTTCTAGAAAATGTCTGAGACTAATCTAAAAATTTCACATTTCCACTTTGCCAGATGTATATTAATTTTTCTTCCATTTACAACGACCCTAATACGCCATCATAAAACAACTGATTACATATTATAATAAAATAATTTTTTGTATTTTTGTTTTCTCATATCCCTTCTATCTTTCTGAGCGCCACCTAGTGGCCCCCACATTGAAAAACAGTGCTGTATCTGATGCTCTTCAACTAAATATCCTGAGGAAAAAACTTTAATTTTAGAGCCTGAACTAAAAAGTGGAGTTGAATTATACAACAGAACAGAAGAAAATTAAAGTTTTGTAGTGGCGTAGTCAAAGTCCAGCTCAGAATAAAAGTGATGCAGTGACCTGTAATGATAACTTCCCATTTAAATAAAGCTAAAAAAGGGTGTAGCACTATGTTTGAAACTGCTAAACGTCTTGGCTAGGTGCAGATAAAGTATTCCTAAAAAGGAAAAAAAAAGTATCAGATTTGTGACAAAAATCCTGAAGCTGAAAAATGGCTTTTCAAGTTAAAGCGGCACAGTATACATCTTTACTTCATGGATTATTCATGCTTCCTATACTTGTCACAGTCTTATCAACATTGCAAACACATAGAGGATGAAAATCAGCCTCCCTTCCAGCCTAATCAAAATGATCATCCTGCCGCCCACGCATTGAATCTTAAACAAAAAGAAAGAAATCAATACCGCTGGCGGAGTACACCCAGTCAGTATCACAAAAACAAATTCACGGCCCATGATTGCAATGACCAGGGATTATAAATTCAAACTCTACAGAAAAATAATCTGCTTTTTTTTTGCTCTTCCTCAATGAAACCAAAGGCGGAAAGAGGGCTCGCTCTCAAACCTCCACCTACACCTTGAGTCCTGGGATTTGTGCAGAGAAGGAGTGCTGATCGTATTCAAAAATGTGTGCAGGTAAGCAAAGCCTCGCGAGGAAGCCATACATTAAGTCATGGTGTGTGGATTTTTCCTGCTTAGTCAATGCATTTGTTATTGTTGTCATCTGCAAACTCCTCTCCCAAAAGCCAGGTTGCAGTTTGGACCTCTGTTAACTACAAAAAAGTTGATGATTGCTCAAAAACGCTACAAAAAAACAAAAAAGTACACCCCTCACACACCATATAAATATATATATAAAGTATATATAGAAGCAGTTTATCAGCTAAACTGACTGCAGCACAAACTTCCAGTTCTCACCTCTAATTGGCGTAAAGATTTGGATGTATTTGTGTAATCCTTGTGGACAGACTCATTACCTAACAGCAGGTGTGTTAGTCTTTGCTGTCCTGAGATTGTCCTGCAACCAGATGGTCACGAGTTTTCTCTTTTAAAAAAAAATATAAAAAATACGAGCCTGCAAAGTCATGATGTCCTTCAGGAAGTAGTTGACCCCTGCCTGCACTGCTGGGCGGCTTCACCTGGGTAGATGTTGCATGCATGTACAGATACAGCTCAACAAACCAGACTCTATTCTGGAAGTTACATATTATGTACAAAATCAAATAGTATGGATAAACAATGATGAGATTAGCATATATTACAGTCCTAAAACAAATAAATCTCCAATTTTATACTTGTAATATACCAGTACATGAATAAATAACTTAAAATCAAAAGGCAAATAATCATAAAACTTCTTCTAACGGTTGTTAGCCTTTACTAATGGCAGTTAAATCTTACGGTATAATGTCTTCTACTAAGATGCTAACGGATAATAACATTTAGACTTATGGCAGTAAAAAGTAACAGTGACTGTAATTAGCATTTAGGCTAGCGGCAGTTACAGTAGCTGTTACAGCCTAACTTCTTTTACAAAGATGCTAACTGTTAACGTTTAAACTAAAGGCAGCTAACGGTCACACTAACAGCAGTCAGCATTTAGACTAACTTCAGTCAAAAGTTAAAGCCTAATTTCTTCGAAGAAGGTGCTAACAGTTTACTAGCATCAGTTAACAGCCCAACTAATGGTAATTTGCATATAGGCTAACAGCACTTAACGGCTACAGCTTAGCTTCTTCTACAAAGATGCTAATAGTTGATAATGTTTAGACTAATGGTAAATAACGGTCACATAGTTAGCATTTAGGCTACTCCGACTAACGTTATTTAGCATTTAAGCTAGTGTCAAGTAATAGTCACACTAAGGGTAATTAGCCTTTTTACTCGTACACAGGATCTATCCAGATAAAACTACCTGCAGAAATTAAACTTTAGCATTAATGTAACTGCACCTTTTGCGACTTTTGCCCAGAGTCTGTCTTTCATTTGTACTGGATCTATCTTTGTTCTAAAGTATTTCAGCAACATCTTTGTAACAAGCTTTCAGTTTTTCTCTGTTTGGATTCCAACAAAGTGAAAAGCTTGTGGCAGGAAACACAAAACATTTGACCCAAGCTGTACAGGTAAACAGACAGGTATCCTTGGTATATGAAATAAACAGAAAATAGAATATATATAGTTTTATTCAGCTAAAGTGGAGTACAAACAGCTTTAATAATACGTAGTTAATTAGTGTAACTCATCTTTTCTTTCCACTGTTATGGTAAAACTGGAGCCTCTTCACCAGATCTGTTCCATATTAATGTATTCATAATGAGGGCATCAGCGTTTGTAAGGTCATGGTCTGATTTACATTTACAAACTGTGAATGTTATTCCGATTTTCCTCAATCATGGGTCATCATTTCATTTTTTTATTACTTAGTTCCTCCATTCCTATCAACTTGGACCCGAAAATGAACAGTTTGGTCATCAATGGGATTATTATGCTACATGATAGAGTTCCCACTGGATTTTTCTGTAGCTTTATTAGCCTTTCATGTGATGTTTGTTACCTTATTTTGGCCTGTGGTATTTCTCTGTTGGTCTTGTTTTCTGGTCCTTGAGCTCTTTTAGTCCCAGCTGTATTCATTCTGGTCAATACTTTGCTCTGTGTATCGATATCTGCCGGTTGGCCCAGTTAAAGGTCAACCGAACAGATGCATCAACCAGACTTTTAAAGGACTTTCTAGTATGTTGCTGACAGCTGGGGGTATTAATGAGGGGAAAGGAAATTTAGGAACAGTTGGTAGCTTTTCCAACTTTATGTATAATATAAATGTATTTATTTATTTATTTTTTTAATAAAAATGTTATTTTATGGGTTGTTCCATTTTTTTCTGTAGCCTTTTGGAAAACAAAGTGCCATTAATAACAACAAATAATTTTTAAAATGTACTTTAAGCCTTTTTCACAAAGTCTGACTATTCAGTTGCTTAATATCTTTAATTATTATGTCAGAGAAATGAAAAACAAACAAAGAAAGAAAAAAGACAGACATAGCATCTGCTGTTAATTTAAACTGTAGCTAGAACGCAGTAAGAAAAACCGTAAAAACAGCCACTGAAAACCGACCTGCTGGTGGAGTCAGAGGTTCTCAGAGCTGATAAATGGGCTGCCGTGCGCTGTAATGAAGAATGAAAGTTGTTCTCATTGACAGTGGAATTAAAGAGATGGACAGGCCAATAGAGTGGATGCTGCTCAACTCAATCAAAGGCCAAACCCTTCACCCACCCGCAAACCTTTCCCTTCATTGATAAACTAATTCTGACCACAGTTATCGGCAGAAACTCTGAAATTAATTCATCTTTTATTGCAGCAACGTAATCTCACAGCAAACATTTAGAAAGGTCTAATAATCGTTTATCTTTTTATTGCAGTGTCACTTTATTTTGTTGTGACTTTTGGTTTGTGTAATTCAGTTAGTTTTTATTTAGAGTTGGTTTTGTGTTAAATATAGTTTACTTTTTATTAGCTACAGTACTAGTTTTTTAGATGCAGAATTCAATACTTTTTCTAATCAAAACTGAGGAATTATTGACTTAAAAGGAGCTCGCTTTTCTTGCTAACTTGTGAGTTAGTTTTGTCTTATTTCAAGTGAACTAGGATAGAAACTTAACCAACAATTTATTTTTGCAGTTTATGTTCATTCTTTAGATTTTACAAAATTAAAAAATCCAAAACAATTCTGGTGATAAAAAAGTGTCTTCAGTCAGAGGTTTCTTCAGAGTCACTGTAATACTGACTGCTAACGGAGGTGCTTTCCTTTCACAAGCACTCTTTGAAGAACCTTAAATAATATGACCCACAACATTTAATTTAATAAAGTATGTAAGAATTTAACTGAACTGAAAAACTACTGGTTTCATTGGCAGATTAATTTACTTATAACATGGTTAAAATGTTTTGTTATAAGTGAAATAATCAGCAACTTTTTCATCAATATTAAGGAATTATTGACGTAAAACTAGCTACTATATGTTGCTGAGAAGTTACTTGTAAGTTAGTATTGTCTTTTTTCAAGTGGATCAAGAAACACAATCAAAAATACTTGATAAGATCTTTTTTTTGCAGTGCAAAACCTTTTGTGTACTTCTGACACCCCTACACTGCAAAAACACAAAATCTCACCCAGTAATTTTGGCCTAGTTTCTAGAGCAAATATCTTAGTAAATTTGGGAAAAATGTGTTGTAATAACTGAAATAATCTGCCATTTTTAATCGATATTAGGGAATTATTGACAAAATAAGCTCCTATAGTTTGTTGAAAAGTTAGTTTTAAGTTAGTTTTGTCTTATTTCAAGTGTGCTAACAAATTTATATTAGTAACTGGACCAAAAATACTTGTGTTTTTGCAGTGGATTTTAAAAATCCACACTGAACGAAGTTTGAATTTGGTTTGCAGACGGATGAAAGCAGCAGCTCTTTCTCCCACGTTGCACCTCTAATGAGTTTAGGTGACCCGCTCCTCCCGCTGCTGTTTATTGTGACTCACAGACTTTATTACAATAATTATTCCCTCCTTACTGGATGCAGCAAGCTGAAGGACACACACTAATAGCACTAATAAAGTACTTCAAAGTTAGCGATGCAGCGTTCCCCTTTCATCATCATCATAAAACTAAGCTCTCACATCAAAACAAGATATTAGAGGATAGTTTCAATATGCCGTTTTTCATTTGTGGTGCAAAGGAAGCTGCTTGCTTTGTGTTGGGATTTGGACAGGATTGGAAGGTAATGGGTGGGCAGTGTTGGGGAGCTTTCTCCAATCCCCAGGGATTCTCCTGATGAGCAGGGATTGGACTCATCCGCTCTGTCTATTGATTTGTTTTTGCTCCACGGTCGCCTCACCCCAGTTCTGAACTGGATTTTTATTTGTAACTAGTTCCCTCTGATCCGCCAGTTCGCTTTTGTTCTTGTTTTGATCGTAGCTGTAAGGAGGATTCATGCCAGGTAATTATTTTACCTCAAAACAGTTGAGATAAAGTTCTTGCTTTAAGATGCTTTAATAAAAACAGAACACTGAATAAGAGAAAAAGAACAACAGTCTCACTTTTCCAAAACATCTGTTTTTGTGTAAAAAGAACTTTTTAATGTTTTCACATTTCAGCTCTGTTAAAATCTATTTCTACTTCATTCATTCACTGTAAAAACACAAAATCTTACCAAGTATTTATCTAGATGTTAGTGCAAATATCTTGAAAAAAGACAAAACTAACTTACAAATAACTTTTCAGCCAGAACTGACATAATAAAGTACCAGTTCAACTTATAACATGGGAAAATGTGTTGTAATAAATGAAATAATCTGGCAATGGAATTAATAGGTCTTTATCAATATTTAGGAATTATTTACTTAAAATAATTTCCTGTATCCTGCTGAAAAGTTACTTCTAATTTAATTTTTAACAGTTCTGTTAAGAAAATAAAACATGTAGATGTATGTATTACTAGTTTAGTGCAGTGAGCCACAGAAAAGAAAAATAATGCAGAAAAAACATTGAATAATAACTAAAAACCGCTCATATTCGTTTTTCTCACTCTCTGTATTGGCTATGCTACACACAGACCCGTTGCCATAGCAACTGACCGACGACAGCTCCACTAATGTATCAAGATTCAAGACCCAAATAAAAAAATACTCAAACATTTTCCACACAAACAACAAAACATTCAGTACGTTACAGTTTTATGTTTTCACTGTGGTAGATTAGCTACCGCTGCTAATACCTAGGCTAACACAGCGGTGGTTGATTAGCTAAATTAAACACCTGCTCTGCTGATTATTTGTCAGAGTAGGTTTGTGGGTCGCCTTTTTAAAAAAAATTTTTTAACTCAACCAAAACCAAAATTCCACAGCACATCTACATGTTACGGTTGTCATAGTCAAGCTAGCGTAACTGAACTGCTTCCCTCTGCGTCGCTATTTTTTTCTTAATTAAAACTTTGTCCTGACCTTGTTATCTAGTTGTTGTAGTGTTGGGAATTAGTAGCAAAGCACTGCATCCCAATTTCTTTTATATATCATTTAGGATTTAACGTGTTATGTTGACAACTTGACAGCTAAAACCAATGCTAGTCATCGTTAGCGAACAGCTGCTCACCCTACGAGTAGCTTATATCATGTTGAAAAGGTGTAAGTTAAGCTAGTTTTCTCTTATATCAAGTATGATAAGGTATTTGCACTAAAAGCTAGACTAAAAATACTTGGTAAGATTTTGTGCTTTTCAAAATTGTATTTGTAAACAAACCGCATCATTTTAGACCCAATCCACAGGTAAAAAATGTTTCTTTGTGTTTATAATGTGAAAAGGTTTCAAATCTTTGCAACCTGCTGTCCACCCCAAACACTAAAAGTCTGGGGGAAAATGTCAAATGCTGCTATTCATGTTTTCCTCACGCTGCTTTGCACCAAAATGAGAGCTGTCGGTTTAAAACGTGATTATAAGTAAAATGGCATCCAGCAATGTTGAATCCCATCTGTTTAAGTTCATAATGCGGACGGATTCTGATATCTGCTCATCGGCGTATTTGACATCCGCGCCGCTCGCCGTTGCTCCGGGAACGGCTCGGGTCTATCAGCTCGCTGGACTGTGCTCGGCAAAGACACATCTCCTTTATTTTAGCCAGCGCTCCACTTCTGAGGGGCAGAATAATTACGTCGAGCTTGTTCTCAGCGCATAGAAGAGAACAATTTAGACAGGCGCCGTGTTGACTTCAAGACCTGCAGGTTTGCAAGTTTCATGCGCGCTTGTGTGGAGCGGAACAAGGCAGAGCGGATCGCAGACTAACAGAATGCATCAGCAAGTCTGAAGGAGTCCAGGAGGAGGCTGCTGCATCGCAACTCACAGAAAACAGTGGAATAAAACAACGCAGCTGTCGCATCTAAGATGATGCTGCTGCACTGACATGAACTGGGGTGATGGAAAGTTGGACTCAGGGTTGCCAGATCTGATGATTTCCAGCCAAATGAAACGTAAAATGCAACCAACTCTAAACAAAACAAGTGCAAATTTCAATCTCCAGTAGTTTCTGGTCCCAGAATACCAGAGCAATACTAAGAAAAAACAAGAACTTTAAAAATGAAAGTCATACTACGAGAATAAACTTGTTCGGGAATAAAGTTGTAATACGAAAATAAAGTCGCAAAATTACAAAAATAAACTTACAACTTTATGAGAATAAACTTGTTTGGGAATAACGTCATAATAATACAAAAAAAGTAAACAGAATAAAGTCCAAATAATACGTCAATAAAGTAATAGTACAAAAAATAAAGTTGAAATATTACGAGAATAGAGTCATAATAATATGAACATAAAGTCATAATATTAGGACAATAAAGACAATATTGCGAGAATAAAGTTGTAATATATAGAAATATATACAAATACAAGTGTTATATACCCATGTATATAATGCTTGATTAATCAATCACTACTAATCATTGACGATGCCATGTTTGACAGATTTTTGACATTTCAAATTAAAGCAATGACAGCCCTTTATTAAACGTTTTGTTCTTTTAGAAATAATTTTCTTCTGAATACTGTCTAAAAACCGGCCACAAGTTGTAAAAATCATCCCAAATTCCAACAACACGCCCAAACCGAGTCCAAAACCCGCCCAACCTGGCAACCCTGGCTATATTCAGCCTGAGGTACATCAAGTTCGCCGGTGCTGACAATTTGTTTTCACATTCACACACCAGTTTTCCTTCTCATTAAAACTGTCCGCCGAGTCCGTAACCGCTTAGAGAGACGAACAAGTGCTGGATTTTACCGACGAAATCAGCAAAAGATGCTCTGCTGAGCCTCCGTCCTCGTTGGGGAATACCAAAGATCAATTAATGAACTGGTCTGGTCCTCCGCCGGCGTCGGTATGCGAGGCGCGCTTGCAGGAGTGAAGTAATTGACAGCTCAGAGGTCCGCCGGGTGATCTGAGTGATGAGTGTGTCGCTTTAGTGGCTTTGCTTATTGGTCGTCTGATTTTATTTAACATACCTAACTGCATTTTAGAGAAGGAGGCAAGTGAATAAAAAAATCCGCACTGATGCACAAGGAGTGGGATCTTTATTTATTACAGCCTTCGCAGGGATCATTAGATCACAACAGAACCAAACAGTGAAATAGAATGTCATCAAATATTCATTTCTTTCACTAATTTAACTTAAAACATCAGAATATAACATAAGAATCAATAATAAAAGCAGATTTTTAATAGTTAATACAGAAACAAATCCATGTAAAGCTGCAAAACCAACATAATGGAGTTCTAGGCAGAACATATTTATAAACAAATTTTTTTATTTTAAATGCAAAATGTTTATATTTTTGTACAGTTTTGATTTAGTATCTGCTCTTTATCTGTTGTTCTTTCAACAAATGGCCTTTTTTTGCATCAGTATGGTCCAGCTACCGATTAATTGATTACTAAATTAGTTGACAATTATTTCAATAACCGATTCATCTGGATTAATTTGATTAATCTTTTCGTAATAGAGGTAGAGAAATAAAATATATTTTTCAATGCAATGAATTGAAAAAGAGAACAAATGTTAACTTGATTATCTTAAAGTTGAATTATGATGTAGTTTTAAAAAAAATCTGCCTATTTGCAGATTTTTCTTTAGAATGTAACTGACTAAAATTGTTAAATCTGTATTAAAATTACATTAGTTGGCTTATGTTTGCCATAAAAGCAACTCTGCCCAGACTTGAAACTGCATTTTGTAACTTTGTGTTAAAAAGTAAAAGAAATGAAAGAAAACAAAACAAAAAAAAACCCTGAACAAATATAAACATGAAGATCACAGTGTGGTCAGTTCTCATTTGTTGGATGTGTGTGTTTATGCATTCATTTCAAAGATTTTACCATCCAACATTACGTTCAACAATTTTGAGTCATGACTCCTATTTTTTCTGTCTTGATTTGTGTGTTTTCTGTCTCTGTTAAATCAATAAAAACATGACACAGAGACACCGGGCATGACTTTATTGGCAAATGCATTATTGATGCTCTCCATGGTCAGTAAACACAGTTCAGGTCAGAGGTTTACAATCAGTCAGCGTGGGTTGAATTGGCAGAGTTCATTTAAGTTGACTGTTTTTCTGGTCAAATTTTAGGTTTGAATTATCCCGCTTTATTTATTCCAGAACCAGTTTTGTATGTTCACCAGTGGAAAAACCCAGTTGTGTCCATTTTTAAGCATTGATGACATATTCAACAAATGCAAACTGTCACCCTCAGACAAAAAGAAAAATGGTTTTAATGTTTTTATTGCTGATTTTTCTTTTTGCTTCTAATGAGATTTGAAATCAACCAGAGCAGGAGTGTCCAAAAGAAATTTGTGGCCCTTGGACTGACTTTGTGTGGCCCCCAACTGCAATTCAAAAATGATACAAATTTGACCCGTAGATCTAAATGGAAACTTTTAATTTGAAGTCAGGGTAAAAATTGTTACTGTTACTGGCACCAGACCTAGGAGAATCTGAGCCAGTATCAAGCGGTGCAAAGGCACATGAATCCTTTGCAACCAATTTCTGTGGATCACAGAGGAAGCGAGTTGAAACAATGTTACTCTGGCAGAGCTCGTTTATTCTGAGCCGCGCATTTTCAATTAAACAAACACAACCACAATACAATTCAAATGCAGTCAACAACATCCGGAGTTTCCACAAAGAAATTAAATAAAATCCTCAAATAAAATAACATAATAGCAAAAGAAATTAAGAAAATCTAATCCTAAATTAACATAACCCAACTGAACAAAACATTCCATCTACGACACACAGTAAACACCAACGTTTGTCAGTTACAACTGTTTTTTTAACGTTTGTCAGTTGTAACTGTTACAGCGGCCACAAAAGAGATCAAGCCCACCACAAATAAATACACTGTTATAAGAAACAAAAATATTATAATGCTACCCAAACAATACTGACCGATCAAGTGATATAAATAAATTTAAAAATCCCCAAGGCTCCAACAACAAAAAGCAAGCTACACGCCGACACAGATCAACGGCAATACAAAACTTTGCAAATTATACATGTAAGTTATACAATAGACTCCGAAATTAATCTTTATATATGTACAGATCATTTTACATGGCTTATGAGAGTGGTATCTATCTTACCTGTGGATCACAGAGGAAGCGAGTTGAAACAATGTTACTCTGGCAGAGCTCGGTTATTCTGAGCCGCGCATGCGCAGAGCCAGGAAACTCGTTCTCCTCGCTAGACCCACGGCGGCGCGAGAGCGCCCCCACTGGCAAGAAGACACACGCACACAACAAACACGTCTACACACACAGGAAAAAAACAAAGACAAAAGACAAGACCAACTCCGATAGAAAAATAGGGGGTGTATTTTCTATTTATTTATTGATTTTTTTTAACCTTTTTTCCTCAACCCACTACATTACCAACATAATTTTCTTACACAGGAAAATATAAAATACAACACAAAGATTTTTCTTTTTATCACTAAGTTTTAGCAAAAGGTGAAACTAAAATTATCCAGAGACTTTTACTGAAAAGCCAAATTTGCTGCATCCAAATTAGCTTTTATTCTTTTTGAAACAAAGTGAACCAAATCCTGCTCTTATTACTGAAAATAAATTCATTCAATCGAGTCCAAAAGAAACAGAACAGTGGATGCTTTTCTTTTAATCCAGCAAAAACAATTTAAAAAAGTAAATAACATTTTTTGTGAGTAATCTCAGAAATTTGCCAGAACCCTCCCCCCAAACATTTTTTTTAGATTATTATCAGAAATTTTGAACAAAAAATATTGGAAACTTCTGTATTTCAAATGTCAAAACTTTATTTTAAAGATTTTTCTAGAAAAGTTCAGAGATTAATCACAAAAATTCAGAGTGTTTGGAGGAAATTTACTCCTTATTTTTTAAACAGTTGTAAAAATCGCTTTCAAGTTTTTAATCTACAACAAATACTTTTAGGTTGGTGTTTTTTGACCCAAAACTATTTTTGCGTTTACAATTTTGGTCCACATGACAAGAAATTTGAATTAGAGGCTAGTGATCTGAACATTGCACTTACTGCTAGTGTAAATTTAGGTATGTCACCAATTAGCATCACTAGGCACTTAAGGAATAAAACAAACTTTTTAGTTTATTTAATTGATGCTACTGTTGCTTCAAAAATACTTTGAAATGGAGTTATTTTATTAACTCCATTTGCTTTTTTATACTTTTGCTGCTAAAGTCATGTGATCTTATCTTGTTGGGGAAAGAGCCAATCAGCGACAAGAAAAATGACTGGTGCCCCTTGATTGGTTGCTTTGCAAATGCGAGCCAACAGTGTCAACTCTCATTGCATCAAATTATTTCAGCTTACCAAACTGCATCTCTTTAAAAAATATTTTAGATATGCTCTATCTAGACAAATTTTCCATGAGTAATTAGGAGAAAATCTGTGAATACTGAACTATTACGATTGTAATCAGTTTAAACTGGGAGAAATTACAAGCCCATGTATAACATTTAGACCAGCGAGTGTATGTAAAGGTCTGACTGGAAATGTACGACATAAAGCATGAGCCGCAGGAAACAATTTCAGCTGGAGTTGTTTGGAGAAAATATGCCTGTGAATCAAAGTCTGACTGCCAACGGAGAAAGAAACAGACTCAAGCAGCCAGTGATTCAGCAGTTGGCCGCTAACTAGGGACAGTGGTAATCAAGGGGTTTGGGAATATGCGTCACGCCTCCTGATTGTGCATGTTGAGGAGAAGGCGAGCCGGTAATTAGGCTCTGAAAAACATTAGCTAATTAATTATTTTCCAAGAGAGTTCAAGAAGGAGAAGGGGGAAAAAAACTGTGAGAGAACGAAAGCTACAAATGCGAACTTGAAAAATTTTCAGAATCTGAATATATAAAATAAAATCTGCTTTCAGATGACTTTGGCACACATTTGCACGGGTATCTGATTTGATTTGCATTCCTGTGATCCATAGAATGTATTATCTCAGTGCGATTCAGCATCCCCTCTTATCTGGAACACACTCAATCAATAGAAAGCGGCTCTGAATATGGATTACGGATGGGTATCTGTGCACCGAGGCCTGCATCAACTCCAACACAGTTATACATTAAGAAATGTATCCATTGGCTTCATTGAATATGCCCTCGACATCGCCCTCTTCATCAACAAACGGCCAAATCAGCCATTTTATTGCAAATAAAATCATTCTGCACCGCACCTTTTGTCTCTGGGTGTCTTATTAATATGTTTGGGCTTTTTAAATATTCTCACTACGGCTGCAACTAACATTTTAGTTATTGATTAATCGATTATTATGACAATTAATTGATTAATTGGATACAAACATTGGCACATTCTGCAGATTTTTAAATTTTTTTTAATGCACATTTAAAAAAAAGGTGCCAAAAGACAAATGATTCAATTCCTTTGTAAAAAAAAAAAAATTGACTAAAACACAAAAACATATCATTCATTTAGTGAACATTTTATCATTGCCCATCTGGGTATCTTATTAGTACTTTACTGCATTTTAAATGTTCTGAAATATCCTGAGTATGTCTGGAAAAACACTCAGTTGTCTATTAGTCTATTATTCTGACAATTAATTGCAAAGGAGCATCTCATTTCTTCTGGATTTAACATCAATACAGTACAGCACTGGTCAGATGATTATTAACAATTGGATAGCAAAAGGTGTTTAATAGGAGACTTTTACAGTAATTTTAATCAGATTATGTGAAAACTGTATTTAAGGAGTTTTTGGTAGAATGGATTCAAGACAAACGTTTTTTCTTATTTTAAATTACATTTTTTTAATATTTTCTGTACAGTTTTGGTTTAATTACTGCTCTGAATAAGCTGTTCTATCTGCAAATTTCCCATTTTGAGTCGGTTAACAATTATTTAAATAATCGATTAATCGCGATTAATCTCGTCAGCCATAACTAACAATACGTCACGTTGAAACAGGAATAAATGCATTTGTCATGAAGATATATAAACTGGCACCCAAACAGAGGAGCTTCAGAAGAAAAAGCACACTGTGTGCAGTGGCAGGGAGCAGCTGAATATCTCCCTTTGCCCACAGACTGGAAGCAGAACTCGCAGCTTGATAAATGAGCCAGAGGAGTCAGAAGAATCTAAAGCCAGATAGCTTCCATTCTGCACCCGAAGACGGGGAGAAGTGTCAGCTTTTTCATCCTCTGAGTGATTTAGACTGCCATTGGAGAAAACTGATGAGCGCTTTAGAGATTTATGATGGTTTGCCTTGCACATTAAATATAGACTTTGTAACATGTGCTCAGAGCTGCTTTGAAAACCTAATCAGACGCCGAAGCCGGGCATAAATAGGAGCAGAGAAAGGCGCAGATAGCCCTAATAATTCTGAAATGAGACATTATTTGGCATTATACGAGCGTCTGATGGTTACTCTGTAGGAAACCTGATTTAGACATAATGATGGACTTTTAGTGGTAATGTTATCAGCAGTAGATAATGATTCAAAACACTCGAGTTTGGAAAGTTTACGTCTCATGCTAACTTCTTGATATGTCAGCAGGTTTTAGAAAGGTCTGGACAGTAACCACTTAGTTAAATCATGTGCTGGAGCAGAGATGCGTTGAAATGTTGCAGGTTTGCAGCCAGTAGATCCCAGAGTTTATCTTGATTCTTCTGCTTTCCTTTACTTTGTCTGCAAATTAGCAAATCACAAGACAAGGCACAGATTTTAACAGATTTTAGCCTACTATGGTCATAAGGACTGATTTGAGAACTATAAATAGTATTTGAGTTGAGTTGAGTTGGACATTTGGGAAAGGAGAGTCAAGCATCTGAGCACTAGAGTTTAGATCTAATTAACTCTAATTAGAGGCTCGAGTAGGACGTAAGCTAGACTTTGCACTCTGCTGCTTGGCTTAGTGGTGTTTAACATCTTCCAGCTCCATTTTGTTGCTTGTTGTGACCGCAGGATGAGTCGGATGTGTGACTGATCGGAGCGTAACAGGGCGGAGCCGCGTACGCATGCAGCACATTAGAAACGCCTAGAAACCCGTGATCAGGCCTGAAATCTGGGTACAGAGTGATGGACTCAGACTTGAACATTCAGAATCACATAAAGATGGTTACAAAGTCGGTCTTCCATCACCTAAAATAAAACATTTTCAAGATTAGAGGACAAATCTCCCAGAAAGATCTGGAGACACTGATACTGATTACTTCAGTGTCTTTACGGGTTATGTCACCAAAACCTTGGAAGACAGAGCGCATCACTTTTGAAGGAAGACTATTCATGCTATGAATTAATGAATGGAAAAGGGGTATGATTATATACGTTAGACTTCATCATACTCCTTTTCAGACTTACAGTCACCAAATAAGTGGTGTATTTACATGTATTCAGTATGTAAATTTGATAGTAAGGTATTGTATTTACACTTAGAAACATGAAAGTCTTTATTATTGTTATGTTTTGTTGGTGAAATGTCTGTCTGAAATAAATTATTATCATCACCAAAGTCTTTACCTGTAGCTTAGAGATTAGACTTTTAAATACTTTAGTTCAGGGAAATCAAACACAGTTTCATTTTGGGCCAAATAAAAAATCTGAATGTTCTTAAAGGGCCGGTTGTGCCAGAATGTATAGATAAAAGTAATTAGACTGTTATAATATTAACAAACAGCTGTTTGTTTCAGCATTCAGTAAGTGTTTCTTAAAATTAAAAAATATTGATCAGTCCATGCAGGATTTTATGATTGTTTTTGTAGTTTTTTGCAATCAAAATAACAGATTTTGTGGTGCTAATTTAGAAATATTTATAAGGAATATTTATGTATGTGACCTAATGTATGTGCGATGTTAAACGTGACTATTTATTATTCGCCGTATCAATCAGACTACAACTCGACATCAAGTAAAGCTGAGACTGAAGTCACTTAAATGTTTTTGGCTAATTTTTAGACACATTTGCAGTAAAAATCAGAAAAAAATGTGGGGATCCTTTACAATGATATTTTGTGTGAATTTTGCGGATTTGTGAAAAATTAGTGGACTTAATGATCTAATTTAGAGTCTATAAAAAGCTAAAGGCGGGCCAGGTTTGGCCCCCGGACCTGGAGTTTGACATATTCTTTAGTTTATCAATCACAATTTTTTTTAATAGAAATACGGACGTTCTGCTACTTTTATGAATCTTACTTAATTTATTCCTAGCAATTTTCCAGCAAATTGTCCAATATAACATATATTTATTTTTACCAAATCTTGAGAAATAATTCCCTCTAGTTGAGCTTAAAGATGCACAATCCCTTTTCTGGTGGGAACCAAACCAGGTTTACTGTGAAAGGTTGTGGTTTTTCTTAGATGATATTTATATTTATGCTAGCAGAAAAACAAACCCAACAACAATCTGACCAGGTTGTTTAGTTTCAGGTAGGAGAGTTGAGGCAATTTTGCAGGCGACTCTGACGGCGGTGTAGACTTTTTCCTCTTCGTTTCTGGCAAAAGGCAGAGAAAATGGAGAGAGGGTGGTCTAGAATATTACCCCTTTCAGTCAGTGAGATTAGCTCATATGAGCCGCCTGCCAAATGTATTCGCATCATACATTAAAAATGGCATTCAATATAGCTGGATAATTTAAACACATTCAGCGACTGGAAATGAGTTGGAGCTGCACTGAATTTACATAAAATCTCTGTAGTGACCTTAAATAACGTCTGTATAATAATACAGACATGTTTAATTGCTCTAATGGGTTATTCTGCTCCCACATGGGGTTATGAACCAAATACAGTGGACTGTGACATTACTTGCACTTTTTTTTATTATCACTCTCTGAAATCCACTTTTTAATCTCCTCACCTTACTGCCTGCAGAAATATTGTCATCGCCATCCGCGACTTCTTGGCCAGGGCCTAAAATGTAAATCAATATTTTCATTATTATGTGCAGAATACAAAACAACTCCACAAGGGTAAACGTGGTAGTGCTGACCATGACTTTTCCCGCATGGAAAGAGAAAAAGTGAGGCGAGGTTAAGGTTACCTAATGGAATTAAGGACTTGGGACATTGCAAAGCAAGAAAGGCGCGATTTTAAAGCTCATATTTCAGGAGCAATGCCGTTCTTCATGTCTGTAAGGAAGCTTTTACAAGCTCGCTTTTCAACCCAAGTTTTTATATCAGCACCAACACACACCCATCAGACTCCCTTATAATCAGCTACCTTTTATCACAAAGGAACTAATCCACTAAAGTGCCACACTCGTGGTTTCCTTCCAAACTCCGATGGCAGCAATAGCAGCTAGGAAAATCTCACTGTTTCTCTACAACCAAAGTGCCAATCATTCCTCAGCTGTGAACGCCACAAATTGCCAGAGTTAAGCTGAGATTTGTTATGTGTTGAGGGGTCGGAGCAGCTATTCTGTTGCCATGGTTCTGCACGTCCAAGCACACCGGAATAATGTCTCCACTCACAAAGGAGACATTTGAATTAGCTTTTCTTGCTAAATGTTAGACATTAAACCCTGTAGTTAAGTAAAAGTACAAAAAACAGACAAAAAATGTACTATGGTTAAAGTAAAATGACCAAATTAACATTTTAACTTGGGTAAAAGTAAGTTCTTGCTTTTAAAAAGTTTTGAAAGTGCTGAATATATTGGTACCTAAAACTGCCTCAAACTATTTTTTGTTTTGGACCAAATCAAGATTATGAATGTTCTCAAGGGCCAGTTGTGCCAGAATGATTAAAATTATTGTACTGGGCGTCTTAGATAAGTCCCTGCAAGATTAACTGTTGCTATGCAAAAATATATTGGGCAAAGAATGAACAACAAGTCATATCACAACAAAAAGCAGGCATGCTAATATTTATGGTAACTTCTTGCTCCTGCCAGTAGAAGTGGGGTTTTGAAATTTACATGAAAACTGTTGTTTTCATGTAGATCAGTCCCTGCAGAATTTCACAATTGTTTCTGTCATTTTTTTTTGCAATAAAAATCAGTTTTTGTGACGCTAAATTGGAAATATTTAGAGACATTTTGCAATATTTGCACCCATATGACATGAAATTAGACTTTTTGTTACTCGCCATAATGATCATATGTTTTATGACTTAAATAAGGCTGAGGAAGCAATGTAGTTGAAGTAAAAAATACTGCTCATTGATAGCAAATACCTATTTTAAAATTACTTGTATTGAAGCCAGGGACAAAAAGAATAAATAAAAAATCCCGCTATCTGTATTTTCAAAATTTTAAGGAGAATTTAACCTCAGTTCAAAATAGTTACAACTGAAATTGATTCAAAAACTTGTCTGCAAGTTTTCAAAGATCAATATACAGTGTATACACACTCTCAGCACAGCTGGAAGTAGGTTAACCCACAAAGTCTAGCAATATTTCTCCCAGTGATACTTTTTTATACCAAACCTCCTGGGCCTGATATGCTGTCAGCCCCGGGGCTTCAGCCTCAGTAAGCTGCTGCATTAAAGAGGAAGTTTGGTTTATAAGTGGAGTGGTGCGATGCTGTTACAAGCAGGATGCATTTCTCCTGCACCAGACATTGGTCTCAGCAATACCTCTCCACTTTTTACTGCGCCGCTCAGTTGTTCAATTATCAACTTTATTTGTATTCCATCAGTAGCCGCATCGTTGCCTCCTCAGCGGCTGCTTCAGGTTGCAGGAGATCAAAACTGCAGGATGCATGTTGATTTCTATATTCTGCAAAGGTTCTAACAGACTATCAGAACATTTTTTATCCACAGTTCTCTGCAGGTTATTGCACAGATCTCGTGCCAGATTTAGTTCTGGAGCCTCATGTGTAAGCCGGCACACAAGTCTGAATGTAGAAAACGAACATTGTGTGAAATTTTTATGTGCAGCAGCCACACAAATCTTTGTAGTCGACAATAACAAAGTATAAAGCTCTAAAACTCGACTAAATACACCAAAACCTGACTCCGTTCACATTTACAGGACTTCACCAACTCAAATTTAAGACTTTTTAAAAACACTATGAAGGAAATATAACCTAACTCCACAGTAAGTGCAATAAATTAGCATTTATCCATGACAGATGCACAAAAGCTTGCAAATTAGCTATCAAGGGTAGTTAGCACTTTGATTCACAGAATGCACTGAAAATATCTGCAGGCGACTCAAACTTCAGAGTGAAAGAAAAGTCCCAGTATGAGGGCTTAAACTGCAAAAGCAAAATTTAAGACCTGTGATTTTAAGACCAATTTAGTGAGGTTTCTTTAAATTACAACGTTTTAAGGCCTTAATTTTAGATACTTACACTTCTCAGAACATACCGGCATGGCATGTTGATAGTTTTAGCAACAAAAAAAGTTACAAACTGTCACAGGAAGTCAGCCATTTAGGATCAAAGGTGCATTTTTTCAGCTTTTAACTTGGAAAGGTCAAAAATAAAAAGTTCAATTTTAAGGCATTGGCGATCAAAAATTATCAAAACCTTTTTGCTGCACCAAAAGATCTGGGCGTGGCCATTCGACATAAAACTTTGAAGTGGAATAACTTCTTCACAAAATGTCAGAGATGGACAAAACTTTCTGTGTCATCATAGACTAATAGTCAACACATTTACATGGTCATTTTGTCACTTAAGCTCCGCCCACTCAAAACAGGAAGTGGAGGATGTCATCTTTTTACTCTCACTCTTACAACTTTCAATGTGAGATGAAAGTACTGGAATTAAAAATCACTTTTCATTCTTTTTACACATCTTTACCTGAAGAACTATGAAGGTTACTGTTTCCTGCTGTTGTTTTTCTTTAGAAAACTTTACAAAAAACCCTGGTTGTCTCCAGTGAGTTAGATGTTTAATATACAGCCAAGAATCAAGATATTTAATTTGAGTTAAATCCAATGACAAAGGTAAAGACAATTTTTTGTATTTACATTTAATTTTAATTGTTTTTATGGCTATATTTAATGGTGAGTAACTGTTGCGTAATCTTAAAAAAAAAAAACGTTCTGGAGGTTTTTCACAGTAACCCTCTTTTTGTCCTTCACTACTTTGTCTTCATGGTTTTGGAAATGAGCTGAACATTTACTAAATAACAAGCCAAAGAAGGAGACGGGGAAGAAATTTTTTTTCTTACAAGTCCCCAAAGAACTACCGATTAAGAGCGACAGCAGTTTTTTTTTCTGTTCTAGAAATAATGAAAAACCTCATTAGCTCCCATTATATCAGCACTTGAGAAGGAGCCAAAGATTAGCTACTCAAAGGTTTCTGAAAGAGAGCTTTTACCAGGTTGTTTATTGAAATTCATATTGACTGGTTTGATGGACAAGACAAGACAAATTTACCTGTTTTTCTCCCTTTCTGGTCATTAAGAGACCAGACAGCAGCAGCCAGCATAATGATAATTAATACACAGTGAAAGTACAAGATGGAGTGATTACAGCACCAGATTTTATATAGAATTGTGTTTAATAAGAAGACACATTAAACTTTTAACACTCTTATGATAAAATGTTAACATTTTTCGGTGTCTTTGTCTCATTATGTACACACGAAACTATTTAAGCAATCAAATAATCGATTATTCTGGTGATTAATCTTTTAACTGGTTGGTCTTAAGCCTGTTTTTATGCAATAATAGAAAAACATTAGAAGATACAAATAAACAAGACAATAAACATTTCATTGCCTAAAATGCAATAATACTTTATTAGATCTGTATGGAGTTTAGCTAAATGATGCTAGTCGAGGAGTTTTGGCTAAAACATATTTACAGACAGAGGTGTTGTACAGTTTTGGCTTATTTATTGCTCTGAATATGTGGTTTCTTTCAGCTAATTGACTTTTTTTGAGTCTGTAACCTCCAGTTAACGATTAATCAATTACTAAATTAGTTGGTGATTATTTAAATAATAAATTAATCACATTTATTCTGATTAATTTTTAATTAATCAGATTAATTTCTGACAATTAATCATAATACCCACTTATGTGTATATTTCTGTATAATTATATATAAACAACATTATTTTAGTAATTGATTAATCGATTATTCAGGCGATTAATCAATTAATTTGATTGTTAAAGAAATCAAACATTTTTCCAATTTTTCATTTAACCATTTCGGTCTTTTTTTTTTACAATATTGGAAATGCTTTTTAAAAAATTAAACAATTTTAATTAATTTTTTAAAGAGGAAAATCAATATTTTATTGTATAAAATATCTCAAGCGTTATGTTTTAGTAAATCTGAACTCCCCACATAAGGAGTTTTGGCTGAAAACTATTTTCAGACCAAGATTTTTTCATCTTGAATGCAAAATGTAGATATTTTTGTACAGTTTTGGCTCTGAATATGTTATTTCTTCAGCAAATTTCCTTTCTTTAAAGTCTGTATACTCTTAACAATTGCTAAATTAGTTGACGATTCAATTAGTCACGATTAATCCGATTAATCGTTTCAGCCTTTATGTTTCTATTTATTTTTCTATAAATATAAAAAGAATAATCCAGTATCCTGTAGGTAAAAAATCATTTACATCTTGGTGAGATTTTCCTTTTAAAATTAGATTTCCCCTCTTGCTCCCTTCGGTGCCTTCACTTTTCAGGGAGGAACAAAAATGCCTGAAATTGCTTGTGGTGATGAACAGAAAGTTTCCATTAAGTTTTATTAAACTATGATATTCAGCTGTGTAAGACTTTAATTAATTTTATTCTCTGGTTATAAAGTAATTTGATTGTATGGGCAAAGGGGGAGATCAGGGATTCGTATCGGCCTTTCCATCCAAGGTTGAAATGATTTTACCAAAAGCACTGGGAGATTAAAGATAATTTTGTTAATAATAGTTCAGTAAAACAGCCACATGTGAATCTGATATAATTGAAAAAAAATCTGCTGCAGCATCAGCATAGCTCCCTTGTCAGAGTGAATTAACTTCTGGCTGAATAGCAGAAGGAAATCTTTTAGCTGTTCAATAGATGTTGGGAGTCAGTTTGTCTCTTCAACAGTTAAAGTTCAACAAAAAAAAAAATCAGCGTAGAATAATTTATTAACAGAGTTTAAATTAACCTCCAGCTTTGTTTAAGAAGTGTTCAAAATTGATATTATTTTCACTTTATTGTGTAGCCGAATAGAAATGTTTATATGAGATTGCTAGCTTAGTATGCTAACAACAATATTAATGTCAAAGTTATTATGTTGAAAAATGGCTTCCTTACTATTAATTCAGTTCAATTCAATCCAAAAATACTTTATTAATCACAGAGGGAAACTAAATGCATCTCAAGATTGCAATCCATGACTCTAGACCAGGGGTCACCAACATGGGGCCCGCGGGCCCCCAGTGGCCCGAGGGGACCGTGTCAGTCGCCCACGGAGCAGGTTCTAAAAATAGCCATTGTCATTACTGCCAAAGAAATTATTTTATTTAATGTTTTTACATTTAATTAATAGCATTTGTTTATATTTAGAGTTTTAAAAAGGAAATGATAAAAACGTTTAAAATAAATTGCTTTATGTATAAAACTCTTTCCTACGGTTAAAGTTCAGAACTATGCGCAGACGCCTGCAGGATTTTATCGGAGGGCAGCGGCGCCTGCAGCTGGACGGCTGCACCGACTCTGTGAACCTTGAGATCTTCCTTTAAGTAAAAACACAAAAGAATAATTTCTGGATTTTTTATTATTTAACCCTCTTTACTATTAACAAAATTGTAGAGAAAAAAAAGATATTTTGTGCCAGAACATCTTGTACGTAGAGCTCATCTGTGTGAGTCTCTGGGGGTCAAAGGGCACCCAAAGCCTAAATCTTATTGGCCAGTTTACTTTTGTTTATTTGGCGGCTTGGCGCTTTTTCTGTAAAATAAAAATGAATGACGGAAGTTTGAACCTCCCGTAGTTCTAAGAGGGTCGTTTGGATCCCAGCAGAGATTTTTACAGTGTCGGTTCTGGCAGGTTGTCGGTTTATGAGGCTCTGCTGACATCTGCCGCTCTTCCTGAGCGTCGCGCTAAGACTGCGGGTTAAACAATTTAATCTAGTCGAATTGAATCTAGCTAAAGTAGAATAGAAATTAAGAAAATATTGTTCCTTTACCTTCTCGTCCTCTGGACGTCTGACACCACCTGAACCTGCCATCAACACTTTCCTCTTACAAGGGTAGGCTTCGCCTCCATGTCTTTATTATTTAGCATCAGCTGAGTTTGTGCTGAGTTTTGCGCGTCGGAGAGGTGGTTGTGCTCTTGCAGGTCAGGTGCAGTGATAGTTTTGTGCTACCCTCCGATCTGTCGGACCTTTTTATTTCGACATCTGGTGGTGTCAGCCAGCTGGTGACCCGTCAGCTGTTCAGTTCGTGAAACCACAAAAAAAGCTAATAAACCGGCAACCCACCAGAACCGCACTGTAAAAAGCTCACGCGGGCTCTTAGAACTACGGGAGGTTCAAACTCCACTAATTCATTTTTAACTTACAGAAAATCGCCAACCCGTGAAATAAACAAAAGTAAACTGACCAATCAGATTTAGGCTTTGTGCCCCACCTCACCCCTCACAGACCAAATTGAAGATATGTCCTCAAAGTATTAAATAAGCCCTTGGATTTTTCTAAATTTGTCCTTTAAGGATACTTTTAGTTACTTTTCATTTATTTTGTCGACAGCCTATAGAATTCTGGAATTGCTTCTTATTTTGGAGTTGCACAATAAAACAAAAAACCAATTCATTGTTTATTGAAACAGTACTTGAGTCAATTAAGTTTAATTGATTTTAATGTTAATTAAACTTAGATACAACTTGAAAGTGCACTTTACTTTGATCTGTAACATTAATGTGATCTTTAACTTAAAATTCATTTGAATTATTCCTGACAAATACTTTATGGAATATAGCTATTTTTTCTGAATGTTTAGTTGTTTTGGATAGTAGTTTAATCCTGTTTAAATGCTATGTTTTGTTTCTATTTATGACCTTGTTTAGGTCAGGGCTTTTTTTCACCTCCTGTTTCACGGCGAGCTACCAGGTCACCGCAGCTTTGCAGTAGGACTTAATTGAACCAAACTACTTCATTTTTCCAGACTTATTGCCTTGGATCACAGACTAAAAACAGTTGGATTATTGATTGATGGACCATCAATCATCCTGCAAACAAAAGAACAGACATGAATAAGAGAAAAAAACCTCTTGAGTGTTATCAGGGTTTATTTATTTATTGTTATTGTTGTTTTCTTGTTGTGTTCATTGATTATACTTATAGGAACATATTATTATTATTATTATTGAATACCTCCCAAAATATATGCAAAAATATAAGTTTGAATACAATAACTTAAACTTACTACCTGCCTGTTGGTGTTTTATTCACACACACCTCAGCTGAACCTTTCTGACTGCCTATTACCATATTTGGCCATATTCAGGCGCCTAGCCTTAATTAGCGTTACATGTGACTTTATCCACAACAATGCAGAAGCACAATTTATGCTGTTATGGGAAGATGTCTTACTTGGCCTCACTAAAAGCTCAACAATTCTGAGTTTCTCATAAATCCTTTATTGCCACTAGCTAAATATCATATTCATTGTTCCAGGTAGGGGAAACCATGCCTTGCTGCATTTTACAATGAAGTTAAGTTTTATATCCAGACTATCAAAGACAAAAAATAGCTATTAAAACAATTGAAATCTGTATTGTTTTAAATGAACCCTTAGTTTTTTCTTTTTCTTGAATATATTTATCTGTATTTGCTTTTTCTTGAGGCAGAACAAATGAGGCATAACTCTGTCGTTATACAGTGTGTCTGCGAATAAAGTTAAAAAAAAAAACATCCCCCCCCTCTCCCCCCCCCTCACCCAACAGACTTCTTGTGGCTTTGATGTCAAACAGTGATGTCACTCATCCTGTCTGTGACATCACAGGCGACTGTCTTTGTATTCTCAGATTCCACAGAGAAATTCATTTGCAGTTTAAGATTTGAAAGAAAAGTTACAATGGAAGGAAAGAGTTTATTGTCGACTCCAAATCTGAGTTTGGAGAAGAAATTCATCAAGCTGCAGGAAGAACAGGCGCAGCTTCAAAGGAAAGTTGAAAAACTCAGGAAAAAACTAGAACAGCTAAATTCCAACAATGCAGACAATTACCAAGCTGAGCAGAATGTCCTTAATAACATCAATGAATTCTACAAGGACAAGATTAGATCATTGAACTTGGACCTGGACAAAGAAAGAGAGAAAATCTACAAGCTTAGATGGAAACATGACGCAATTGTAAAGCGAAATGCACAACTGAAACAGACAGAGATTGAATTAAACAAGGATTTTGATAATTTATTAAATGAAAAATCTAAACAACTAAAGTGGCGTCAAACAGAAAACAGAGAGCTTAAGAAAGAAATTGAGGCATTAAAATTACAGACGGAAAATATACAATCCAGGGTGGCAGAAGAATCCAAGGAGGTCCCCCATATAGAAAACAAAATCCCCGAAGAGACGCCAACATTCCTGCAACGAGTTGGACGTACCTTCGTCCACATGTACCAATCAGGAACGTTAAGATACTGGGTGCCACCCTGGATTTTTTAAACATCAGGATGTTTGGGACGTTGTGGGCCGGTGGAAGACCTCCTCAATCCCACCAACATGCCTTCCATTGGGGAAGCTGAGCCTGGGGACTCTGGGTTGGGCTCTCCAATCTCTGGGGACGAGGTCGCCGAGGTGGTTAAAAAGTTCCTCGGTGGCAAGGCCCCAGGGGTGGATGAGATCTAGCCGGAGTTCCTTAAGGCTCTGGATGTTGTAGGGTTGTGTTGGCTGACGCGACTCTGCAATATCGCATGGACATCGGGGGCAGTTCCCCTGGATTGGCAGACTGGAGTGGTGGTCCCCCTGTTCAAAAAGGGGGACCGGAGGGTGTGCTCCAATTATAGAGGGGTCACACTCTTAAGCCTCCCTGGCAAGGTCTATTCAGGGGTCCAGGTGGGGAAGATCCGTCGGATAGTCGAACCTCGGATTCAGGAAGAGCAGTGTGGTTTTCGTCCTGGTCGTGGAACACTGGACCAGCTCTACACCCTGCAGGGTCCTGGAGGGTGCATGGGAGTTCGCCCAACCAGTCTACATGTGCTTTGTGGACTTGGAGAAGGCGTTTGACCGTGTCCCTCGGGGAGCCCTGTGGGGGGTTCTCCGGGAGTATGGGGTACCGGGCCCTTTGATACGGGCTGTCAGGTCCCTGTATGACCGATGTCAGAGTCTGGTCCGCATTGCCGGCAGTAAGTCGGGCTCGTTTCTGGTGAGAGTTGGACTCCGCCAGGGCTGCCCTTTGTCACCGATTCTGTTCATCACTTTCATGGACAGAATTTCTAGGAGCAGCCAAGGTGTTGAGGGGATCCGATTTGGTGGCCTTAGGATCTCATCTCTGCTTTTTGCAGACTATGTGGTCCTTCTGGCTTCATCGGGTCGTGATCTGCAGCTCTCGCTGGAGCGGTTCGCAGCCGAGTGCGAAGCGGCCGGGATGAGGATCAGTGCCTCCAAATCCGAGGCCATGGTCTTGAGCCGGAAAAGGGTAGAGTACCTTCTCCGGGTCAGGGGGGGTGTCCTGCCCCAAGTGGAGGAGTTCAAGTAAGCGGTGGGAGCTAACTGTAAGCTAATCTGGAAGCCGGTAGGCAGTGGAAATCTGGAAGGTAACTCGTAAGCAGTGGCGAGGAATTTTCATTGGAGAATAAATAGTAAAAATAAATAAATAAATAAAAAAAGAAACAAAGTGAAATTGAAAGAAAATGGGACCCAGAAAGACTCCAGCTTCGGAGGATCTGGATGATATCAAGAAATCCTTGGATTTTCTCTCGGAGGAAGTGACAGCTATACGGCTGCACCAAAACAACATTTTGGACTTAGTGAAAGAAGTGAAGTCGTTGAGACTTTCTAATGAGGAAAAGGATAAACGAATCGCCGCATTGGAGAACCGAGTGGCCGAATTGGAACAGTACAGTAAGATAAATGATGTGATTATCACGGGACTTAGAGTTAAGCCCAGTTCGTATGCCAGCGCTGTGGCTGCAACCAGTACTGTTGGTGAACCATCGGTAGAAGGGCTTGACTCCACAGAGAAACAGGTGACTTCTTTCCTCCGGACCAAGGGGATAGAGGTGGACTGTGACACTGTGGAAGCATGCCACCCGCTTCCGAGAAGAGGAAAAGATGATAAACCTGCCATTATCATGAGATTCACAAAGAGGAAATACAAGCTTGCCCTGTTAAAACAAGGCAGATTGCTGAAAGGATCTGACGTATTTATTAATGAGCACCTGACCAAGAAGAATGCTGATATCGCCAGAAAGGCTCGGTTTCTGAGAAAACAAGGAAAGATTCAAGCAACATGGACAACAAATTGTAAGGTTTTCGTTAAACTTAATGGAACTCCAGAGGAGGCAAAGGTTCTGGTTGTTCGAGACATCGCTGACCTGGATAAGTACAATTGAATGTTTTATGTTATATCAGGGATCTTAGATGATTGCATATGACACTCAATCACCATGTCTCAGTTAAACAACATGTTGTCCTCATCGGCTATGGATACAACATTAGCACCTCGAACTAAAGCAGACTACCCTGAACTGAAAACTTTTGACTATACTGAATATAAAAGCCAGGATAAGGAAAAGGACTTGGACCCAGAAAACAACTTTTTCTATAATAATGGGAATAACTGCTGCTACTACTCGACTCAACAATATAATATTACAGTTAAAACAGACAATAAATTTTCCATAATACATTTCAACAGTAGAAGTTTATATGCGAACTTTAACCACATCAAGGATTGTTTAAATCAATTTAAACAGCCTTTTAGTGTCATTACTATCTCAGAAACCTGGCTTACTTCGAATAAGGGAGCCGATTTTGAATTAGAGGGTTATGAATTTAGTTATATTAATAGAGAAGGAAAGATTGGTGGAGGAGTAGCTGTATATGTGGACAACAATTTCAGATATAAGTTAATTGAAAACATGACTAATGTGGTTAAAGATCATTTTGAATATCTAACAGTTGAAATATATATGGAAAAAAATAAAAATATAATTGTTAGCTGTATATATAGGGCTCCTGGTTCTAACATGAACCTCTTCATAGAATGGTTTGAGAAAACATACATAGCTATAAATTCAAAGAACTATTTTATTTGTGGGGACTTTAATATTGATCTGCTAAATGTCAACAATCACAAATTGACGGAAGAGTTTATTAATACCACATGTAGTCTGAGTCTTTTCCCTCAAATTACGAGACCTAGTAGAATCACAGCTAATAGAGCTACATTAATAGATAACATATTTACAAATTTAATAGACAACACCATAAGTGGATTGTTAGTTCATGACATCAGTGATCATTTACCTGTTTTTGTTGTTTGTGATATCTGCCACAAGAAAGTAATGACTAAAAATAATCCAATCAATAAAAGATTAAGGACGGAAAAAACTATAAATGCATTTAAAGAAGATTTATCTAAACAAACTTGGGAGTCAGTACTAAAAGAAAATGACGTGGATGAAGCATATGATAATTTTCTGAATATTTTCAAATTATTATATGACAAAAATTGTCCGATTGTAGAGTTTCCTTCTGAAAATAAATATTTTGATCATCCATGGATCACAAAGGGATTGCAAAATGCCTGTAAAAAAAGAATAAGCTATACAGAGATTTTATAAGGCATAGATCAACTGTGGCCGAAAATAAATATAAGAAATACAAGAATAAACTGACTGTTGTTTTAAGAAAAGCAAAACAAGATTACTATAGTAAACAGTTGGACAGAAATAAACATAATATTAAAGGTATTTGGAATATTTTAAACAAGGTTATTAGAAAAAATATTAAACATGTCAGTTATCCACAAAACTTCACAAACAATGAAGATAAACATTTAAATAATATGGAAGAGATAGTTCACAATTTTAACAAATACTTTGTGAGTGTGGGCCCAAAGTTGGCTGAGGAAATACTGCAGCCCACAGGACATGAAATATCAAATGATGCATTAGTGAGAAATCCAGATTCCATGTTTATTACAGCAGTGGAGGAAAACGAAATTATAGATATAGTAAATAAATGTGAAAATAAAAGGTCAACTGATTATGACGGCATCGACATGATAATAATTAAGAAGGTGATTGTGGAAATTATTAAACCGCTAACATATATCTGTAATCTGTCATTTCAAACAGGAATATTTCCAAAAAAAATGAAAATTGCAAAAGTAATCCCACAATATAAATCGGGGAATAGACATGATTTCACAAATTGTAGGCCTGTTTCATTACTTCCACAATTTTCTAAAATTGTGGAAAAAACATTTGTTGTCAGACTAGAAAGTTTTCTTAGTAAACATCATCTACTGACTGAAAGTCAGTATGGATTTAGGTCACAAAGATCCACAGCAATGGCAGTTCTGCATTTAATGGAAGAGGTGACCAGTGCTTTAGATAAAAAGAAACATGTTGTTGGGGTATTTATTGATTTGAAAAAAGCATTTGACACAATTGATCATGATATACTACTCAGAAAACTTGAATGTTATGGTCTAAGAGGAGTAGTGTTGCACTGGATGAAAAATTATCTCAGCAATAGGCAACAATTTGTGCAGTTGGGTAATTTCCAATCCTCATGCTTGAATATTGTTTGTGGTGTCCCTCAGGGCTCGGTATTGGGGCCAAAATTGTTTATTCTGTATATAAATGACATATGTAAGGTATCTAAGAGATTTAACTTTGTACTATTTGCTGATGACTCAACCATCTTTGGCACGGGTGAAGATTTAAGAAAGATGTTGTTTGAAATGAATCAAGACTTATGTAAACTGAAGGAGTGGTTTAATATTAACAAATTGTCACTAAATTTAGATAAAACAAAGTTTATGTTGTTCGGTAAGTGTAAAGAGAAGAGTGATTCAATAATACAAATTGATAATATGATTGTGGAGAGAGTGACTGAAATTAGGTTTTTGGGAGTACTGATTCAAAACAAGATCTGTTGGAAACCTCATATAAGATATGTCCAATCTAAATTGGTAAGAAGTATTGCAGTCCTTGCTAATGCTAGAAAATATTTAAACTCCTCTGCCCTATACATTCTGTACTGCTCACTTATTTTACCTTACCTAAGTTACTGTGTGGAAATTTGGGGCAACACTTATAGAACGTTACTACAACCATTATGCACATTACAAAAAAGAGCCATTCGCTTAGTTCATAAGGTTGATTTTTACTGTCATACCCACAATCTATTTATAGATTCTTATTTATTGAAGTTCACTGATTTAGTAGAGTCTCAAACTGCACAGATTATGTTTAAAGTCAGAAATAAAATACTGCCAGAAAAGATTCAACAATTATTTTCCGATAGAGTGGGGGGATATGACTATAGAGAAAACCTTAACTTCAGAACTTTGAAGGCTCGTACAACAATGAAAACATTGTGCATTTCGGGGGTTGGTGTGAGGATCTGGAACAAACTCTCTAAAGAGCTGAAGCAAAGTCCAAGTATGAGACATTTTAAGAAAGGTCTCAAGGCAGCTATTATTCAAAGTTATAAGGAAGAACAAGGGGGATAATCCTGGTTGGGAACCAAAACTTTAGGTAGGATGTCATCAAGTAGGTGGCATGTCGGCGCAGGTGTGGGTAAATATATAAAGGTATGAAAATAACAGTGTATTTTGTCTATAAGCAGATGGGTGTGTATATGGGTGTATGTACGTATATATGTTTGTATATGCAAATATATATATATGCATGTGTACAGATGCGTATGTGTGTGTATGCACTATTTTCATCTAGCTGAGGAAATCTTATTATACTTATTATTTCCTTTGTCAGAAAGGATATCGGACATTGAAAATACTGTGATAAATTACAGCTCGAAAAGGGGTATGACTACATAAGTTATACTTCAGCATACTCCTTTTCAGACTCATAATCACCGATGTGATGTGTTTTTTTTATTGTTTTTGTTTTTTTCTTTTTTAAAAGAAATATATTATGTACTTTGTGTCGTTTACACTGTCGGTGAAAGGTTTGTCTGAAATAAACTAAACTAAACTAAAAAAAGTATCTCGGGATCTTGTTCACAAATGGGGGAAGAAAGGAGCGGGAGATCGACAGGCGGATTGGCGCAGCGTCTGCCGTCGAGCGGGCGCTGTACCGGTCCGTCGTGGTGAAGAGAGCTGAGCCAAAAAGCGAAGCTCTCGATTTACCGGTCGATCTACGTTCCCACCCTCATCTATGGTCATGAGCTTTGGGTCGTGACCGAAAGAACGAGATCGCGGATACAAGCGGCCGAAATGGGTTTTCTCCGTAGGGTGTCTTGGCTCTCCATTAGAGACAGGGTGAGAAGCTCAGTCATCCGGGAGGGACTCAGAGTAGAGCCGCTGCTCCTTCACATCGAGAGGAGCCAGTTGAGGCTCGGGCATCTGGTCAGGATGCCTCCTGGACGCCTTCCTGGTGAGGTATTCCGGGCACGTCCCACCGGGAGGAGGCCCCGGGGAAGACCCAGGACATGCTGGAGGGACGATGTCTCTCAGCTGGCCTGGGAACGCCTCGGGATTCCCCCGGAAGAGCTGGAAGAAGTGGCCGGGGAGAGGGAAGTCTGGGCCTCCCTTCTGAAGCTGCTACCCCCGCGACCCGACCCTGGATAAGCGGAAGATGGATGGATGGATGGATGGATGGATGGATGGATGGATGGATGGATGGATGATATTCATCTTCGCCACTGGCCCACATCTGTTGCCAACCCGTCCGATGCTACATTCACCGTGCGCTAAAAAGTTTCATCCTACTAATATTTAAAAACATTTTTGATTTACTTTTGTACATTTATGCCGTTACATTTGTGAGGTTTTTGAAACGGCTCATTTTCCAGACACCAAAAAACTCTGTGCTAGGGTCGCTTTTAGAAGCTGTAGAAACCAAAATGGAAGCACAAAATTCAAATTTTTTTCCTTCACTTCAATGAAAATAAGAATTTTCATCTAAAACTTTGGCTGTGTTTAGATATATATTATGGATGGATGATCCCAAGTGTGTTTCTGGGTAAAAAAAAAAAAAAAGAAAAAGAAAAGTTTTTTTTAGATTGAGAAGATATAAGCTTATCATGAAAATCTCATTCTAATTACAAAATGATAGCATCCACATTGGCTCCAGAATCAGATTTGTGCCATCCTTGAACTGTAGTCGGGGGCTACACAAAATTATTCCAAGGGCCACAAATGGCCCCTGAGCCCCACTTTGAACACCCCTGCTTTGAAGAACGGTTGGACACCCTGTTATAGCATGATAAAAAACTAAAGAAAGTTGATTTTACATAATGTGACCTCTTTAAAATAAAAAAACGTAAAATTCTTGCATTAAAATTTCAGATTTCTATCCTCAGCTATGTCTATGTAACCGTAGCAGTTCTGCATTTTGCTCCTTTTATTAAAATTATTAGAGCGTGACACGGTTTTTCTTTAAAACTGGTGGATTTTCGGTTTATTCTGGCAAGAACAACAAAGAAAACAACCGTATATGCACAAAACAAAAGTATAAATCAAAACTAAAACCAACTTAATAAATGGGCTGCACAGTGGCACAGTTGGTAGAACTGTTGCCTTGCAGGAAGAAGGTCCTGGGTTCGATTCCCGCCCGGGGTCTTTCTCCATGGAGTTTCCATGTTCTCCCTGTGCATGCGTGGGTTCTCTCCGGGTTCTCCGGCTTCCTCCCACAGTCCAAAAACATGACTGTCAGGTTAATTGGTCTCTCTAAATTCTCCCTAGGTGTGAGTGTGTGTGCATGGTTGTTTATCCTGTATATGTTGCCCTGCGACAGACTGGCGACCTGTCCAGGGTGACCCCGCCTCTCGCCTGGAACGTAGCTGGAGATAGGCACCGGCAATCCTCCCGACCCCATTAGGGACAAAGGGTGAACAGAAAATGGATGGATGGACGACTTAATAAATCTATAAATAAACTGGATTTATTTAGATTAATAAAAAAAATAACTCCCACAGCACAACATGACAAAAGTGGCGCAAACAATTTAACTACACCACAGAAGAAGAATTCCCGATCTTAAAATCTCACGGTTGAAACAATGATGGAGTTTCCAAAGTAAAACAATCCGAATAACCAAAACCAAAATACATTTTGTGTAATTATAACAAAATAGAAATATATGTTTGTATTAATTTGTGTTTTTGCCATTAGTATACTTTATGAAAACATTAAGAAGTGTATTTTTGGTTTGCAAATCCCACGCCTGCACAGTCACACATTTAAATAAAAATGAAACCATTGAAGAGAGAAAGAAGTGGCAGTACTTTTCTATTTTTTGAGCATTAGGTGCATCCAAAAAGCCTACTTTGACTAGACTAATGTTCACCTTCTGAATCCAGAGCTCCTATTGTGACTTCAGGAGCAGCTTGTCATCTACTAGAAATAATATTTGCTTTTGGGCATTTCAGAGAGTCCCCGCAGGGGAAGAGGGGCAGCGCTCGTGTGATAGGCAGCGCTGCGCTTTGGACGGCAAGAGGCACAGTGGAAAAATTGCTTCTGTTCCCTTCATCTTTATTATGGTTATTGAATTTGGTTCAAAAGGAGCTGACATCAAAGCGTTGCTCAGAGATTCATAATTCAAGAGGTTCAGTGTATTTTATTGTGAGCCCTGCAAAAGGAATGTCAGAAAAAAGTCAGTTTGGATGATATATATGTGCTGAACTCAAACTACCTTCCAAAAAAACCCCGGTGGAAAACATTTTCTCCGCTGATTACTAAAGCACCTAGCTTGAAGTTAAGCAACAAAGCAGGTGCTAATCTATTCCCACGTCTGGTTAACCTGCAGATTATGAGGCCAAATGGACACTTGAAGGTGGAATATAGCAGGTAATTTGATCCGTTGAAAACCTATTAGGTCTTTACTGTACCGCATTAGATGTGCAATAGTTGGGTGCTTGACTTTGATCTTCAAAGCTGACCTCCGTTCTGCGCCTGATTGATGGATGGAGTCCACCATCGATGGCTGCATATCCATCAAGCAAAGGAACCCCGTGATGAATGAATATGTCCTTTATCAACCGTGCATCACCTCATGAAGTATTGTCCTTTCTCACCCAACGTATTTATCCTTCAGCCAGAGATTGATTAACTATGGAGGTGATTCAGGCAGCAATTATGACCTCATCGCTAATCAATCTGCCCCTCATGGGAGAGTCCTGCCTACAGTTCGCTACACAGACCAGCAGGTTTAACGCCAAATTGGGATTTTTTATACTTACCGCATTTTTCTGTATGCAAAAATTTCAGGGAATAGGAATAGCAATTATTCCTAAACAGATTGAGGTTGGATGGAGCGACGGAGTATTACGGCCAGGCTAAGAAAGGTTCAATTATGAAAGTAAAGTCTTAGAATTACAAGAATAAAGTCAAAATAATACAAGAACAAAGTCTTAACAGAGAAAAGTTTAAATAATACGGTAATAAAGTTGTAATAACATGAAAATGAAGTCATAATATTTTGAGAATGAAGACTAAATAATGCAAGAATGAAGTCATATTTTAAGAATAAAGTCATAATGGGCGTGCCGTGGTGGCGGAGCGGTTAGCGCGACTCACATTCAGAGGCAACGTGGCCTCGACGCGGCTGTCGCGGGTTCGACTCCCGGACCCGACGACGTTTACCGCATGTCTTCCCCCCTCTCCTTCCCCCTTCCTGTCAGCCTACTTTGAAAAAGGGACACTAGAGCCCACAAAAAGACCCCTTGCTGGGCGATAAAAAAAAAAAAGTCATAATATTCCCAGAATAAAGTTGCACAAGAAAATAGTTTAAATAAAATGGGAATAAAGTTGTAATAACATGAGAACAAGGTTATAATATTATAATATTTGGGGAATAAAGACTACATAATGAAGAATAAATGCATAATGTTAGAAGAATAAAATTGAAATATTACCAGAATAAAGTCGTATGAGAAAAATAAACTCATAATATTTTGAGAAAAAAGTCGTAATTTTACAAGAAAAAAGTGATTTTATCAGAATAAAGTCGTAATATTACGAGAATAAAGTTGTATATGAAAAAAGTTTAAATAATACAGAATTAAAGTCATAATATTTGGGAAATAAAGGCTAAATAATATCAGAATAAAACGACATTCTGAGAAAAAAGTCGTTATAATTCGCAAATAGTCATAGAATTATCAGAACAAAGTTGCAATATTACCAAATAAAGTCATATGAGAAAAAAAAATCTAAATAATACTTAAATAAAGTTTGAATATTTTCAGGATAAAGCCATAATGTTACAAGAACAAAGTGATTTTTTCAGAAAAAAGTCATTGTATTTTGTAAATAAAGTCACAAGAGACTTAAGTACAATATTCCCACAATAAAGCTGTACAAGAAAAAAGTTGAAATAATACAGGAATAGTCATAAAAGTATGAGAACAAAGCCAGAATATTAAGAAAATAGAGTCGCACGAGAAGAAAGTCGTAGGATTTCACTAATAAAGTTATAATATTCACAGAATGAAATCGTACAAGAAAAAAGCTGAAATAGTACGGCAATAAAGTCATAAAAACATGAGAATAAAATCATAATATTTGGAGAATAAAGACTAAATAATAGGATAATAAAGTCAAAATAATATGAAAGAGGTCATAGTATTATGAGAATCAAATATTAAAATAACCAGAATAAAGTAATTTCAGAATAAAGTCTGATAAAGTCGTATTCTGATGATGTTTACTACTTCTTGTTTTAAGTAGTAAACCAATTTAAGTTTGTTTTAAGTTAATAATCCTAAATATTGATTAAAAATATTACTTGTACCTGAAATAAATTTTCACGTATAATTCAGGAAAAACATCTCGTAAAAGATTAAATAATCTCAAAATGGAACTAGTATTTTTTCATCAATATTATTTAATATTTACTTGCTATTATTGCCTTGCTGAAAAGTTCAAGTGTACTAAGATATTCACAGTAGAAACTAGACAAAAAATACTTGGTAGGATTTAGTTTTTTGCAGTGTGTTGCAGTTTTGAACCGACTATCAGACCATCAGGTGTGAAAACACTGAAAAAACCAAAACTGCGTCTCAGAAACTATATTTTAGATGGAAACCTTGTTTTTCTTATGCACCAGGTTAAGAGTCCCACTCTGCTTGCTAAATAAAAATATGAAAGAAAAGCCTCCAACTGAAACAAATTATACTGAACATCACCGCAGGTGTCAGGAGAAGCATCTGCAGAAATGATTGTTAGTTTTTTTACATTTTGAGCCCGTTTCTCTTTACCATGTGGCGTCATGAATTGGTAAACATGGCGATAATTTCTGGAAGTTGTTCTGAAATCTCCACCGATCTTCAGTGAAGTTCAAGCTGCATCCGCCTCTTTTTGCTCCGCACTGATGCAACAAATCCTCCAGTCAACTGCCGACAATTTCACAGACATTTTCTCAACACAAACACAGCAACAATAACACAGTTTGGCCACGGGAATTGAAAGATAATTGTCTGAGCCTGTGGCGTTGCTGTTTCCTAAACTTCACGCTCTATTTCTGGTGCAGCCTCTCTGCTTTGCACGTGTTTATTTACGGCTCATAAATGAAGTTTCTATTTATGTATACCTTAAAAAAATCACACGTTCTCCCCCGTCCTTGCAAAAATGGAAATGTGCGCTGTTGTTATCTGCGAGAAAAGAAAAGAAAACAACGTGCGCTTTAGCTATAAAGAGCACGCCGGCTTCTTCAAAAGGGCAGTTTGAAAAGAGAGGGCACGCCGATGCTTGAACATGATGTTGAATAAATACATTAATTACGGGGGAATTATGTGCGCGGCGCATGGGCTGGCTTGCCTTCAAGTGCCAGGGGTTCCTCATAAATATACATTTAAAAGACATGTGGCAACATCAAGAAGCAACCTCTTAACAATGAACTTCTGTATCACCGTCTACATGATGAACACCTACCACACATTGCGAAGAAGTCAACAGTTTTTTTTTTGTTTAATATTAATAAATGTAAATGAATGCTTTGTTTATTTGAGTTGAGAACTCTCAGAAGTCAGAAAATAGACTCTGTTTGGCTTTAAGTCTCCAGATGAAGACAGAAATATCAGATATCAGGGACAGCGAAACTTTTGGGATAAAAAAAAAATCCTTTTTTCTGTTGTGTGCGTCATGTTGTTGGAGCAATGATGCTGTAAAATAAATGTGTTTATTGGGGATTACGACCCATTTACAGGTGCAACTCGATAAATGTAGGTTTTTTAGTAATTCAAGTTGAAAAGCAAATACAGATCCATTACACTGCAAAAACACAGAATCTTCTCAAGTAGATGTTAGTGCAAATATTTTAACATAATTAAATTTGCATAAATATAACTTTTGAGCAAAAAAAATGAGCTTATTTTAAGTAACTAATTCCCTAGTATTTATGAAAAATATATTAATAGTGAAATAATCTCAGTGGAATTAGTTTTTTAGCATGATTAAGGAATTATTCACTAACACCTAAAAAGTTACTTGTAAGTTAGTTTGTTGTTAAAACCAAAAATACTTTTAATAACTTTGAGTTTTTGTAGTGAATATATATATTTCAAGCATTTATTTCTGTTAATTTTTATTGTCAGGCTCTGGAGGAGACACTGAGCGCAGCTTCCTGTTTCGCAAAATGTAAATAAAAGTGGAGTAGGGTTAGACTTTGTTGGTGTAGTATTTCTCTTTTGTCTTTGGTAAGAAACCACAAGACACTTTTCTTTTGTTTTGGTTATAATTACCCAGAATGCCCTGTGCTGTAGTCCACTTCCTGCTTTTGGAGCAGTCTCCGGTCCGCTTGGCGTTCACTTATGCATTTGAACTGAACCAAAGTTCACTTCAACCGAACCGAAGAACATTATTGCTTTGTGCTTTTTTGTTTATTTTTATCTACATTTATGTGTATCTTATAATAAATAACTCGGTTTTCTATGCATTTAATCTCAGCCATGATAACATCAATAAGATTTTAAAATACTCCAAATGAAATGATCCTGCTGGGTAGAAAGAAGACAATAATTAGCTGTGCCTTTAGGCTCAGACTCTGAATCATAACCATGTGAAGGTTCACTCTGTTGACAGTCTGCGTTTTCTCATGGTGGCTTTGAAATGTGTGACCCTTTGTCCAGGTGTTTCCTCGAGCCCCATCTGTTCCTCCTGTTCCCGACAGTCTCATCGTGTCGTCGTTTCTCAGTGTGGTTGTCCGTAGAAAGAAAGAGCACAAATACGAAAAGCTTGCCCAGATGAAACCTAAGCAGTTATCTTTAACTCCCTACTGCTGTAAGAATTAATTCACACCAGCCCAGTTTAGTCCAGTTTAATCAAACTCAGACCAAAAAAAATCTGGTCCGCCTATAAACGTCTGTACTGGTTCGGGTTGAAGTGAACTCTGGTGTAAATGAATATGTAAAGGCCAGAGTCCGCTCCAAACGCAAGAAGTGGACTACAGTGCAGGGCATTCTGGGTAAATACAACCAAAACAAACGACTTAGCTTAGTGCTAGCAGGAGAAATTTCTTTTTTTTTTCTTACCAAAACAAAAAGAGAAATTCTACAACCGCTAAACTTTGATGCCACTCAATTTTTATTAACATTTTGCGAAACAGGAAGTTGTTCTCATTGTCTACTTCAGAGGTTTTTGTGTCATTTCCTTTAATGGTTCTTGGTGCAGCACCCCCACAGGTGAGGAGGGGAACAGGTCTTTCAAAAGTTTGGTTTGTTTGACTCAGTGCAGTGTGAAAACAAACCACAGACTGGACAGCTGAAAATCTAACAAATGTTGAAAGTTTTGGTCCCAAATCAAACCGAGTCTACCAGACTATTAGGTGGGAAACCAGCCTTAAAACATAATAAACAGCTAAATTGATTAAATTGAACTTCACAATTAGGATTCAAGTCCTAAACATGTTAAAGGGGAATGTATTATGCAAAATTCACAATTAAAATTTGTATCTATTTCCTGTTATGGTCACTCTTGCTTCATGATTTGGGTCTCAACTGCTTCTAAAAACAGCCCAAAACGAGTTGCTGTCTGAAAAGTGCGCCGTTTCCAAAACCTCCTGATTGTTGAGTCACACGTCGCCGTTACCTAACAACCAGGTACATTTGTACCAAATCCAGCACATTTGGTAAGCTGGTTTTACCGCTGGATTTACTGTACAATGGCTGCTGGAAAAGATATCATCACTAAACTACTTGCTGCGTTCTCGTTGGTTGTGCAAGAGGCTCCATTTCTGCTTTTCAAAGATGTACGGTTGTACAAATGCGCGTCAGTTTGCAGCCATTTTGAGTCTGGGGAGCGTGGCCAGCAGCAGCTTATTTGGATTTAAAGTGACAAGACGCTCCAAAACAGGTCAGGTCATTCTGACTACAATCTCATTGTTTAATTAGGACTTTTAACGAAAACATTTAATATCCTAATCTGTTCAAGGAATAATAACAGGTAATCTTTAAATATGTGTTCTTGTTAAATAAAAGAAAATGAGAAGATGTGTGTGTCGTATTGGTTACCAGCCTCACTGTCAAGGTCAGAATTGAACAGTTGTGACATTGCTAATTGAGAATGGACGCGGCAGTTCAGTTTGCTCTAATTTACAAACCGATCTGCCAATACGAGCCGCGGCACACGAGGCGGCTCGTGTCATTGGCTCACTGCAGCACATTATTTTTGCCTTCCCCCCTCAAAGATCCAGGGTACAGATGACTTTTGTCAGCCATCAGATGCTGCGTGGCAGATGTCACAGCGTTTATTGTCACGGTGATTTATTGGTTGAGAATGACCACAGCCACGGGGAGGAACACATCAAAACGGGGCCAGGCGCTGGTGAAGGGGAGCGACTGAATGCCAAGTCCTCCCAACAACTTTCATCCCATTCCTCTCAGGACTGCACATTTTGCTTCTGGTTATTGTTTGGCCATCTGTTGTCTTCTGAGCCTCTCAACTACACCGCTAAGCAAACACACACTCTGTGCCAAATGATATCACCTTCCTTTTGCCCCGATAATTCAACTCCACCGTCTCTTTAGTAGGTTTTTGTTGTTTATCTTGTTAGCTGCATAGACAACTTTTCTTTTTCTTTTTTGGTTTACAGATGGAATGAGCAGGATCTGGATTGATTAGCTGCACAGATTGAAGCGATCAGAAAACTCCACGAATATCCGCAAATGACTGCTTGGACGTGGCTTTGAAACTTCGTCTGAAATGAATTAAATGACTTCCTCTATGAAAATATGAGAAACTTTTATTTTACTCTAAGGAAAACCTTCAACATGGTAGTTATGTAGTGGATTGTTTTGAGTGATACACAGTTAAAAAGAAGCACAAAAATACAAATAAAAAAAAATTGTGTGCATTTATTGTATTTTTTATAATTTATTGTCATACATTTCTTATCATGATGCATCGTTGTCGCAATAAATTCCAATTAATGATTTCTTTAAATTACTTTTTTTTGAATTATTTTCTCCACTTTTTGTTCATTGAGAGTAACAATAAATACAAAACCAGTGTCTTAAAGAAGCAAATTACCAATAGATATGTTTCTCTAGGACACACAGCTTTAATGTTACCAAAAACAAACAAGTAATAAATAGTTTTTATCGTCACTTTTATCGTTATCACAATAGCACCAGAAAATATTGTAATAAATCTTTAAGTCTATATCGCCGTCATCAATTTGAGCAGAATTTACAACAATTTTAAAGCAAATTAAGAAGAGAAAAGCTAAGATAAAAGGCAAAAAATGTCTTATATTGGGTATATAAGTCTAAAAAAATGACTGCCATTTTCATTTAACAGACATACAAATCTGAATGATTTTATGATAAGTTTTCAATGTTTTTTAAAGCAAGTATTGCCCTATTTCATATCAGTATTGGGGGAAAAAAGACTCAACAAAATATTTTTATTCATATATCTTGATTGGTCTGACTGATATCTAAGCATTTGGTATTAAATTAACATCCTTACTAACACTAATAACAAAAGATAACTGCCAAAGATTACACTGCCCATACATTTTGTTGGCACTTTCTAACTTCCTGTTATTGCTAGCTGTGCTAACGTGCTAAAGCTAGCATGTACAGGAAATCGTTTAATCTTGTTTTTGTTTTATTATTTGGATTTTCCAAAGGAGAATAGTTTATTAGATCGGATTCTTTACAATATTTAAAAACTTAGTAACTACATTTGTTCTGATACTAAAGTAACATCAGCACAGAAATCAACATAACCCTACGACATACCTGCATCTTCTATTAATTTTAAGATTCTTTAATGAGTTTTTTGTCTCGCCCCGCCCTACTTCGCTGAGCTTTTCTAATTTCGCTGCTCGTTTGCTCAGGTCAGATCCTTCTAGATGTGTTGAGGACGTGGCGGAAGCTCAGAGTGTTTTCTGTGGCAGCTCCAAGGCTTTGAAACTCACTGCCAGTGCACATCAGACAGGCCTCCGCTCTCTGTGTATTTTTAAATCTGCTCTGGAAACTCATCTTTTTTCATGTGCTTTTGACCCAGCATGAAAAGCCTTGTTTTATACATAAAACATTTCGGTTTTATTTATCTCACATATAATATCTTTTTATCACTTAGCGGCTCCTGGAAGCCATCTTGTATAAAACAATGCCACTTTAATCAGTTTCTATCTCTATATTTATTATTACGGCGCCAACAAGCAGGAAGGAAGTGATGTGTTTTGCTTTTCCTAATATGGACAAAACCAATACCATGATTCTTTGTGATTGACTTAGTAGCTAAACATGCTAGCGCTAGCTGATTGAACATTCTGAGTCACATAAAGACAGTTACAAAGTCAGTCTTCTATCAATTAAAGAACATTTCTATGACAAAAGTAATATACTTGCACTTTGATTACCGCAATAAAAAGAAATAAAATTGGTATTCCTGTGACGTGTTTATGATGTTTTCATGTTTTCAGCATTTGAACTGTTTTGTTGCTGAAATTTTCTATGCAAATAAACCTGATTGTTTAATTGGAAATTCAGTTTCAAATGTATATTTCCATTGTTTTTATATCAGTATAAACTATAATTCATATTGTCTGCTGTTTCTGTCGAGTTGCTTTATATTTTATTTCTTTTTACTTCCATTTAAACTACTGGAAAATTCACCTGCTTGGGCACAGAAGGAGACGAGAACTGAGACGGTTTGAGGCAAAATTAAACAAATTTACACAAAAATGTCAAAACAAAAGAAAGAGTCACAAATAATTAATTTAGACAGATAATAAGCAAAAAAGAAAGTCAATGTAGGATTTAGTTACACTTTAATTCATCACAGTTTCCCCGTTGTGGTCCAAGTTTATAGGCGTTAGCATGTTAGCAAAGACATAGCATAAGGCAATTTAAAAGAATTTTATATTTGTACAACTTTGAATATATTAATATTAAAGATCCAAATGTGATTTTATTCCTAACAAATTACATAAAATTAAAGCTTATCCTTTTAAATATATTTATTTTATTACATAATTCTGTTACATATTATTGTTGCTAGTTGTGTCATGATAAATTGATATCACGATAAACAATAATATTGTTGTTTTGAGGTCATTTTTGTGTGATATAATGGTATAACAATGCAAGAAAATATTCTCAAAAATCAATAAACTTTAAATTATAATTAACATTTAATACTGGAACTGTAAGACATTTAAAATATCCAAAATAAATAAACAAAACAACAAATAAAATGAATTACGAAGTCTCTGTAAACAAAATTGTCCTTCAAAAATATGGTTATTTCAGAAAAAAACACCAAACCGGAGACTTTTCTCACCCCGTTTTTGGTAGAAAAAGAAAACGATAAATCATGCAAGCAGAAATTGTTGATCATGTGACTCGTTGAACATTTACAAGGGAAAAATAGGCAAGAAAACGTTTTTGACATCAAATAATTGCCTTTAGTTTCACCCAAAGACATTACCTTGGGTTGTACAAAAAACCCAATCATCTTTTGTCTTCTCTATCTGAGACTTGAAATCCCTTTTCCAAAACCAAAAACAATTAAATGAATCTGAACAAACCTCGTTTGCCTCATTGTTGTCAAACCAAGGTAACCTTCACCTTCCCTCAAACCGCACAACAGATTCCAGCTTCTCATTCAGCAAATTTTATTAACGCTGAAATTTTGTTTCACAAATCGCACAAATGCCTTTGCTCTTTCTATTTAGAGCATGTCGTCTGAGCGAATTATGATAGCAAAACATTCCACTGAAGCTTCACCTTCAATGTTGACCTTACGAAGGCTATTCTCCGCTGATGCTCGGCGGAGATAAAAGCCACGCGTCCTTCTCACCCCGCCCTCCTCGCAGGCCCGCGCCAAGGACACGCGCATCATCACTCCGCTGGTCTATCTGCCCAGGTGATGCATTGCTCCCATAGCAGTCAGTCTCAGGCAGTATTTATAACAAACTATGAGCGGCAGCAGCCAACTCATCACCGTCAGGCCTGCAGAATCCTTGGTCTGCGCCCATGCTTCCCCCTTTAATGAGTTTTGTTTTATGCCATGAGCACACCATAAATTCCTATTTCTTAATCTGTTATTCAGATTCAATGTCGACAGAGGAGGAGGAGGAGTCCGGAAGAGGAAGAGGCAGTTGTTTTATATTTCAGGGGAGAAAAAAAGATGTTTTCTGTCAGGAGTTTTTAAATGGGAATGCACTGCAAAAACACAAAGTCTTACCATCTATTTTTCACCTATTTCACATGTGCCAAACACAAGGCCCGGGGGCCACATCCGGCCCGCCGTAGCTTTTTCTCTAGACTCCAGACTTATGCATAAATAAAACCTTCAAGATTTGAGTGCTTAAATATTATTTTATTATTCCAAATAAAGTGTTTTTTATCCATTTACTGCCAAATTATATCACTCAATACTTCCAGTGGAAATTCAGGCAAAAATCAACAAATTTTTTGTGTTAATGCATCATTGTGAGTTTATGGAAAAATAGTCAGAAATATTGTTTTTAAGTGATGTCAACTCCCAACCCATAGGTGGCGGTATGTTTTACTTTTCCACTCCTGCCTCTGCCCTTAGTTGATGTCGAGTTCTAGTCTGTAATCGATTTTTTGCAAAAGATAAAACGTCACATTTACCATCATACACAAGTGCAAATATTGCGAAATTCCTTCAAAATATTTTTAAATTAGCAATTTAAGGTGAAATCCTGGAGGGATTGATTGATGTGAAAAACTAAATATTCACAATACTAAATATGATTTAATTGTAAGATGAATTTATCAAATGCAGAGAAAGTTCAAACCATTTGTTTGTTGGTACATTCTGGCCCAACCGGCCCTTTAAGAACATTTGTGATCTTAAAAACAAAACGAGTTTGACGGCACTTTGTTGTGAAACTATCTTAATACATTTGTGTTAAGACAAAACTAACTTAACTTTTCAGCAAGATGTAGAAGTTTTAAGTCTATAATTCCTTAATATTGATTAAAAAAATGTCTTGTTATAAATGAAATAAACTTCCAGTCGTACTAGTAGTTTTTATAATCAATATTAAGGAATTATTGACTGAAAACAAGCTCCTATATCTTGTTGAAAAGTTAGTTTTGTCTTATTTGAAGTGTAAAAACATATTTAGACAAGAAACTAGACCAAGAAAAATACTTAGCAATATTTTGTCTTTGCAGTGTGAAAGGCACAGGATGATAAATTTCAACTTTTGTGGAGAGTACAATTGAAATATCTCAATTCATATTTCAAACCCAATTGCTCTGCGGTGAAAATCCAGCGGAGAGATGACTGACGGATACAATTTCAGAAAGACGGCGAGACGTAGAAAAATCTGCATTTCAGGATTAGCAGAGGGCATCTTTGGACTGCGGGGGGAGACGAACCTCAAAGAACAAGCAATGCTTGAAATTCATTAGGTGTCAGTGGGAGACAAAGCACTGACAGGTGTTTATGTAAATCATCAGCGGATGAATTCATCTCCCTAACGGGAAAAACAGCAGTCCCGGAATAATGTGAGCCACGCGAAAGTAAATCATATCCACCTGTGAAGGTATGAGCATATTGTAATCCCTCTAATGTGCTGCGGTGGAGAGGCGCAGTTTGAGCTAATATTTACTGAGCTCTTCCTTATTTTTCCTGATAACAGGGAAAACCTTTTCCACTTTCATTCAACACACTAAAACGGCAACATCTGCAGTATGTGCAGTTTGTACATGCAGCTAACGATTATTTTAGTAACCGTATAAAAGAATTGCCACATTCTGCTGATTTTCATTTAACTATTTTAGCTTTTTTACACAATTTTAGACATACATTAAATATTCAATAATTCAGTTACTTTGAACAGAAAACAATTTTATTGCCTAAAATGCAATAACATAGCGTATGTATGCTTAGCAGAGGGCAAGCTAAACATACATATATTTATTATTTATTGCATTTCAGCTAAAATAACACTGTGTAATAATCTGTAGATTGTTTTTTGCATTAATAAATGGATTTAATAAAGGTCCATAGAATGGTAACATAATGTTGTCATGATGTCCCAGAATTGTAGGACATAATGGTAACATTTTTATCCGAATTTGAAGTAGGTGAAGCTAAAAATGGAATTTAGAAAAGGAAATCTTTCAACTGTAATGGAAAATGTATTCACCTATTTATTTTTTTTTACAGTTTTGGCTTATTTACTGCTCTTAGTAGGCTGCTTTTTCAGAAAAAGACGTTTTTTGAGTGTCTACACTCCAGTTAACGATTAATCGACTGCTAAATTACTTGACATTTATTTCAATTAATCACAATTAATTTGATTAATCATTTCAGTCCTAAATCACTACAATGTTACTCTTGCATATTTTTAACAAAATAATCTGTTTTTAACACTAAACAGCTAGGACAGATTGCAAATTATGCTTGTAGCATGTTTATGTGTATTGCACCTGTAAACTAAAAACGAAGTAAAGATTGGAAACGGTGTAGTACTCCGCATACAGATACAAAAAAAATAATAATCAAACGTCTAACATACATCTCACTATGCTAGCAAAGTAGCTTTTGTCCATCCATAGGTATTAGCCACGTAGCTATATATAGTGACTTCTTATTTGTATTCTTTAAATTACTAGCAACTTTTCGTTTGTATTATTGGAGACTTTGGCAACAACATTGCAGCACCAATCGTACTGCAGCTATTGCTAGCTTAGCAGCTTCGTTGCTATATTTAGCAACTTTTATGACAATTAGTCAATTTTATGTTTTTCAATAAAGTGATTAGTGACAAATGTAGCAACTTTTTATTGACCTAAATCAGTTCTGCAACATGAGACTCCAGACCTTAATAACTTTAGCTAATGATTCTGAATATAAATCCTGTAACAAATACACATTTTTAAAAGTTTTAATGGAATAATTTTTATTAAAGTTCCATGACAAAATGGTAAAAGTACCAGTTGCATTTTAGATCTTTTAATTAGGAAAATATGTACTTTTTAAAGTTCCCATAGAGAAGACAGTATCTTTGTTTCATTTTTATACTAAAAAACAGAAATAAAATGGTTTGCCGCTGGTTTGGGATGTTTGTTGCTGTCTGTTTAATTATGTAAAGCACTTTTAATTTTTATTTATGTGTAGAGGGAAACTTTGACCACAGGAAGCCAAGGATGCCCTGTGTAGCATTGTCCAAATATTGGGGGCTCGTCCAGAATTGTAGGACATCAAAGTAAAGCATCATTTATATCTATATAAAGCCTGTCTGATGCTCGTTTTTGTGTTTTATGGTTGTGTGTGCTGCAAAAAAAAACAGCATTAGAATGACAGTGTTTGGTGATTTGAAGCTGGAGGAAGATATTAAAGGCTAAATGAGAGTTACAACCACGCTGAAAGCTAAAATAGTAAGTTTTGCTAAATGCTACAACACAGATAAGCTACCTGTGCTCCATCAGGCTCCGTCTGATTCTCATTAGCATAAATTACGGACATGAACCATAAAAATATCTGAAACTAATGTGACTCAATCAAGTGTAATGCCATTGCACAAAGTGAATGTTCTTCCTTCATAGAAGATCTCTGGCTGAGCACAGCCAGACGGCAGCTTGCAGAAAGCACACAGACCCGACAACAGCCAAATGTTTTGGCCTGCCATCAAATTACTCGAGGAATTAACAATAATTAGTGGCAAACGATGTGACCTGCTGCCGGCAACATTTGTCATTCTAACTGACAAATGTGACAATCAGCAGCAGAGTTCGAAGTGAGAAGAAAACTGCCTTAAAACTGATTGCTTTACGTCAGAAAATCTATATCCATTAAAATACTCTTTCCCAATTCCCACCAGAGAGAGAAAAAACAGCATCAGATGTCCATACCAACATATGGTCATGTTCCAGTGTTACAGGCTGATGAACTCCATGGGAATTATGAGTTAATCTAATGGCATTGCAAAAGGAAGTGGTTAGAAACATCCCGATTTAAAGAAATTTAAAGACATTTAACTGTATCTTAGCTAATAATCATTATATTTTGGTTTTATTTCACATTGCTCAAATAAATATTTGATTTTCACATAGATGAATTGATAGGTTTATTTTGTCATAACCTGCAAAGAATCAGCCAGAGACAGAGATTAGGTTTCTTTTAATTTCTTTTCTGCAGAATAGGAGAATTGAGAACAGACGCGACGAATCGCTGTCAAACACTGTCTGGACTCAATTCTGCCAGTTCTTTCTTTGCATTTCTCTTTATTGTATAGAAAAAGGAGGTTGGGCTTCTTCACACAGTCACACAGAGAATTGACCAACCGTCTTTACATTCTGGAGCCTCCTATGGACATGCCCTTACAAGGGCATGTGGCTGACCACAACTAATCAGTTACATATGGAACTAATAACACATGAATGTTTAACGTTTTTAGCTTCCAAGCAAACATCCTAAACAAAGTTAATAATATACTACTCTACAAAAGAAAGAGAAGTTAAGTAAATATAAAAAGAAGAATAATAGAGTAATAATATGAAAAGAATAATATGAAAGAATAATATGAAAACATAACTTGTAAAATAAACTCATGAGTAAATGAACAGGAGGATAATTTTCCTAACATGAATATGCCCAAACATTCCTGTATGTCTGGAATGTGCCCATGACCAAAATCATGATCTATGTAAAGGGAGCATGAAACTAAAATGTGAGCGAATGAATTGACAAAGCATAACAAAATGGGCGCCCAAAAAGAAAAGTATTGATAGCAAAGTCTGCAGTTTGAATTTGAGTTATTAATGTGAAAGTTTATAATGTGATTTTTGCAAAAGTAGTTTACTATACACCTTTTTTTGGGGACGTATTTTAAACATCTATTGATTTTTTGGCAACGTTATGCTTGTTAGTGATGTAGAACATAAATGTTAGCTTGAAACTTTCCCTTTTTTCAAATTCTGAGCCATTTCTTACAGTGACATCATTTGACACTTTCTTTGATAATTATTCTCATCATAAAGCAGCTTCATAGGCTTGATAATGTCCTTGGAGAAGGAAAAATGAAACAGTGGGCAAGTTTTAAATCTTTGCAATGACTCTTACTTTGATCAAAAGTTGTAATTATATCATCTTTGCTGCTTTATTGTTCCATTTATCGGCTACAGAAAGACAGCAACCAATCTGGGAAATCAGAGAAAACCTTCAAACTGAGTTTCATTTTTTAATTTATCAAAAAAGAAGGTAAAGTGTAACATGTATATTCATAATTCTCACTTATGTAATGTAATTTAATCTTTATCTAGTTTAGTGTTTGTATTCTTGATTGTTTATTTTGCTGTTCAGCTGCCATGGAAACTCATCTAATTACATTTAAAAACAACTGATAGCAGCTTCTCTGTTGTATTTGTTGGTTGTCAGTTTCTCCCCAAACATCTCAAGGCAAAAAAAAAAAAAAAAATCTCATGAATGTGTGGTTTTCTATTGATTTTCTTTGAAAAATTGATGCGTCCGCTCCCATTTTTCTTTGGAATAATGATCCAGGTCCTCTTTCGTTTCACAGTGTAGATTCTGACACATCAAAGCAGCAAAATGGCAGCTGTATTTCATTTAGCTGAGCCTGGTCCAAGAGTCAGAATGCTATAGATGCTTCCTGGAAAGAAAATAACTATTTGCAACGCATTGAGTGAACAAAAAAATAAGACAGGACGTTGATTCTGTGAGGAAAGATGTTCCAGCCGCAGCTCAACAGACTAAAATAATGACGGGATTAAAAAAAACTAACTTCTTTGTAGATATAATTTATCTTATTTAAAGTAAATAAGATAAATTTGCTATTTTAGTTATTTATGGGTTGATATGAATTAAATAGAGTCTACATCTAGCTGCTAACTAAACGGATATTTTGATATTTTATTGGTGTCTAACATTAAGCTACATAGCTGGTTTAACTTAGCATGCTAACTGTTTTTGTTTAATAAAGCTTATTATCTTGATTCTTCAGCTTTATTTTTTTTTTTAAAACTTATAATGTTTACATGATTTTTTTATTCATTTAGGAATTTTAGAAATACTTAAGCTGGTTAGCGTAGTCTTTAATGCTAATTAGCAAGTATAATCTAAAAGGCAGTACTTTGAGAATACATTTAATCTAATGTATTCTGCTATGGAGAAAAATTTAAACTCAAGAAAACGAAAAATATTTTGTTGTAATCAATTACTTGATGTTTGTTAGTTTAGTTTAGCCACATTACCCGAGTTGATCATTCTAACTAGCTTACTTGTTTCTTGCAGATGTCATTGCATATATAAATTATTTGATTTGATCATTCATCCACTACAAATATAGTGTGTATATTGAGCTAAATGGTGACAGACATGATGATGTAATAAATTATTCGCTGATTGTGACTTAATGTGAAGCTATGAGCTACCAGTCTTGATGTAGCATTCCAGTTAGCCTTAAGTAGCATGCAAAATAAATAACATGCTAGTTAGCTGTATTGTAAGCTCAAATCTGCAGGATGTAAGTTTTATAAAAATGCATGTTCACACCTTTCCCCTTTTTCTCTGCTTTGCTAAAGCAAGTTCCCTACATTAATAAGAGAATAAAGTCAGTCTTACAAATGCAGTCAAAATAATACGAATAAAGTTGCATAAAATGATAAAAAGTCATAATATTGAGAATAATGTAATAATGAAAAATAAAGTCATTACATTAATAAAGTAATAGAAATGTGAAAATACAGTCATAATATTACTAGAATAAAGCCAAAATAATGATAAATATATGAGAAATTGTCATAAGTCCCAACAATCTTGAGATTAACAGTGAAGTAATTAGATCAGTTACTCCAAACATCCATGCAGAACTCTTGTAAGTCTTTGTGATCAAACTAAATCAGAAAACAACAGGCTGATATCAATCCTTTCATGAGAAATCTCAGTGAAATGTGTTTTTGTGACAGAGTCACTTTAATAATCCAATCAGCATCAGTGACTTCAGAGCGGGGGCAGTCACCGCTTTCCAAACCATTACGGTCAATAACCTGCGGATATATTTAGCCTGCGTGTATATAATCACTCCCTTTCTTCCCCCTTTGCTCTCGCTCGCCCCGTGATCTTGTTTGTGCCTCAGTACTGGGATAATTTTTGCACTTGGATATAACTTTGGCTCTCAGGCGAACGCGCCTCGTTTGCATAATCTGGTTTCCAGGGCTACAGTTGTGGAGCGCCGGCTATAAGAGACGGTACACAGAATAAACACCCATAGATATGTGTCGCAAATGAAGTGTCCTGTGATTTCACAGCCATTTAAAGGGAATGAACTCTCCTTTACCAGATCGCTTTAGATTAGATACCGTGTATGATCAGCCCCAGAGGCGAGTTCAGGAATATTACGCCGTAGCTTTGAGAAGCAATCTGAGGATCTCTGAACAGAAACTTTGGACCCAAAGAGGAACGATTGAGAGTCAACGCAAAGCTTCAGTTATTACAACTGGAAACTAGAGGATGACATCCTGACCTGAACCTTCAGAGACACATAAAGATGGTTCCAAAGTCAGGCTTCTATCACCTGAAGAACATTTCCAGGATCAGCAAGATGTAGAGAAACTTATTCATGCGTTTATTTTTAAAAACACAAAATCCTACCAAGTACTTTTGGTTTAGTTTCTTGTGGAAATATATTAGTACACCTTAAATAAGACAAAACTAACTTACAAATAACTTTTCAGCATTAAATAAAGGTTGTTTTCAGACAACTAATTCTTAATATTGATATTTTTCCAATTTATTTAGTGAAATAAATTCCTATATCTTGCTGAAAAGTTACTTGTAAGTTATTTTTCTCTTATTTCAAGTGTGCTAAGATATTTGCACTAGAAGTTAGACCTAAAGTACTTGGTAAGATTTTTTTTTTTTGCAGTGGTGCAACAGTGTCTTTACAGGTCTTCCTAAAAAAACTCAATCAAATCCAGAATGCTGCTACTGCCGTTCTGACTAAAACCAGGAAGATTCAGCACATCATCCCAGTTCTAAAGTCCCTACACTGAGAGAATAGACTTTAAAATACAGCTGTTAGTATTTTAAAGTCATGGAAGCATCCAGCTTCTACGCACCACAAATCTGGAACGAACTTTCTGAAAACTGCAAAACAGCTGAAACACTCAGTTCCTTTAAATCTAGACTAAAAACCCACCTGTTTAGATTTGTAGCGACGGCTGTTGGAAAAATTTAGATTTTCGTGTTTCTATGATGTAAAGCACTTCGAACTGCCTTGTTCCTGAAATGTGCTACACAAATAAAGTTTGATTTGATCTTGTTTGGTTTTATCTTTAAATCAGACAAAAACTGACTGCAGCATTGACTGTAGGAACCACCAGACTACAGTGAAACTGGTGGAAGACTTTGAGTCAAAGTGTTAAAGCAGAAATCAGTAAGTTAAGAAGGAGCACATAGCTGCCGGTTGACATCTGTACCCTGCTGGCTGGTGACCTTTGACCCAGGATTGATCCACTGCGGGTCGGTTAACTCTCAGCCTCTCAACCTTTCTCTGCTGCTCCCGCAGAGCCGAGACGATCCAGCAGGACAACACAGGACTTTATCCAATCTTTGGAAAGACATTTTAACCCGGCGCTGATAGCGGGGTTTGGGTTTTCTCTGTTCAGATTCTTCTACTGATCTTAGTTTTTTATTGGAAGAAGAAAGAAAGAAAGAAACTAGCAGAACATAACAGCATATTGGGGACGTAATGATAATAAGAAAAGAAAAATGTGAGAATAAATTCATAATGTACAAGAATAAAGTCAGATTATAATGAGAACAAACAGGAATATTATGAGAATAAAGTCATAATATTACCAGAATAAAGTTGCTCAAGAATAAAGTCAATATAAAGTTTTAATAATATAAAAATGAACTCATTAGGAGAATAAAGTCATAATACAAAATAAAGTCATAATATTATGAGACTAAAGTCGAAATAATGCAGTATGAGAAACAAATCATAATATTACAAGAATAAATTTGAAATATTAAAAGATTAAAGTCGAAATATAAAGTTGAAAATTAGGTCGTACAAGAATAAAGTAAAAATATTAGTAGAATTAAGTCAAAATATTATGGGATTAAAGTCAAAATAATGCTAAAATAAAGTTGAAAAATTACTAGAATAAAGTTGTACAACAAAAAAGTCCAAATAATCTGAAAATAGGTCACAATAAAATGAGAATAAGGCCATATTATGACCATAGAGACACATCTGATTAAAGTCATAAAATTGTCCTTCGACTTGATTCTTGTCATTCTTAAATTTCTCCGTTGTAGAATAAGAGGAAACCTTCATATCTGCTGATAAATCACTGTTTCTATAATTCTACCATATTCTGATTAATTAGTCTTATAAAGTCGTTTTTTTCTCTTTAAAACACAAACTGCAATGTATTTTTTATTTATTTGATAGCTCAGCTCTAATGACCAGATAACTGTAAAAGGGGAAAGAAAATTATTAATGTCTGGACTTTGACTACGCCATTAAAACACGACTGTGCTCCACAATAGTCGATTAAATAAAATTATAACATGCTAATAAGAAGCTTAATGGCTCTTTAATGTACAGATAAATTAGATTTATTTTTACTTATCGATGCCAAATCCTGCAGATAAAATTCATCTTCATCTTTTGTTTGGATTTGCGCGGAAGATTGTTAAATAATAATAATAAAAAATAAAAAAAACGGGTGAATAATCCCTTCTGAAGTGGCCTTTCATTCAGAGAATCCAATTATTCCAATCTGACAATCAATTGTTGCTTCACACTCCAGAAATAAATAACAATAACTGGAAAGTTGAAAAGCAGAATGACACACGGAGGAACAAACACCGTTTTGTGTCGTTATTTATTCATATTCCACTTCTGCGGCTCCAAGCACCCTACAAGCTATTCGCCATCCCACAACAGCTGTGTAAGATAACAGGAACACAAATATTTCTTGTGTTATATCACACATCCTTTCTCACCTTCACAGCAAACAAAAAGAAAAAAAAACACACATCTCTCCCACTATAGTGCTTTATACATTATAGAACATCCCACCTTGTGGGTGAGACGCATTTTTTTCTCCGCTGTGCCAAGACTTATAGGACATCGATACAATCAATTTCATAACAGTCCATTTAATGCCTTGTGGCGGCCAAAAGATGGCTTGACGGCTCGGAGGAGGCTGGAAAATATATCTGTGACATAATATCCTCCTTTTAAGTACCTCTAAAGCGTATTAATTAATACACAATGTGTCAGTTGTTTAATGCATAGCAAAATGGAGGCATTGAAAGAGTAAGTGTTGGTTTTATTATGGGCTGTCTGCTGCAGGGAACATTGTCTCCCAACTCAGCAGCTCAAGTTGATCCCTTTCAGAAATACGAACGTTTAAATCCGACAGATGCAAAACTGTGCAGAACTTCGAACTTTTCGACTTTCTCCCCATGTTTTTGCTGCAAACTTTACGTGTGGAGTGGAAGGAAAATGTGGTTTCCAGAACTAAATTTGTGGATTTTACTCTGACATGCCATTAATCTGTAAAATTATTGAAAAAGCTAATTTCTTAACTGTGATGTATTATTGAGTACTTAATTAGTTCTCATCTAAAGAAGATTCCATTTTTTGTGTCAGCTGGTAACTTTTCACCAGAGTGGACAGAAATCACATGTGGGGTACCCCTGGGTTCAGTCCTGGGACCCCTTATATTTAATATCTACAAGTTCAAAGTCACCTGGTGACATTGTAATGTAGAGCTGTGTGTCATCTGCATAGTTATGATAAATAATCTCATGCATGGATACCATGTGACGTCATACTTATGGGAACTGTGTAGCTGACAGCCATCTTGGTAGGCAGTTGCTATGGAGTTGCTATGACAACAATAAACAAGACACAAACTTAGAACTGGCCTTTGCCTCATTCCTATCTAAGTTATAAACAACTAATGGGGTTTAGCTTAGATTATAAACTCCCATTAGCTTATAAGGTAAGCTAATGGGAGCATGTACTGTATCTTAAAAGTCTGAACCGGAAGTGATTTGCGCCATCTTGGTAGGCAAAAGCAAAGCAAAGCAGACCAATATAAAGAAAGTATATTGACACTCTTGACCAATGTGCAAGAACAAAATGGCTGCTGCTTGGATCAACCCGTATGAGACGGATTATGGAAACTTGTCATGCGACGTGGACAAGCTGCCACCGATCTCACTACGTAGTGAACACAAAGAGTTCGAAGGAGCTTCGCAGCCTGAAATCCATGGACAGATATAATCAATGATTAAACAGATTTGTAAGGGATCGTGTAAATAACAAGGTTCTGGTGACTGGCAGAGTAAGTACACGTATTAACAAACACTTAGGCTACATGCCCGTCTTAGCTAGCAGATAAAAACTACATTAGTAAAACTAATTTTGCTGGTTCGGCAGTAAGTACTACAGTAAATATCATATTTATCTTAGTATTACACAGAAGTAATGTAATGTAGTGTAGTAATAATAGTAATGTACTCATACTGCTTATAAGTTAGATACGAATGAGGCGAGCCGAGCGTTGGAAATCAGAAATCAGGCTGGAGTATGGGTGTAGTGGTGTACTCTGACCTGACCCTCAGAGTCACATAAAGATGGTTACAAAGTCAGTCTTTTGTCATGGGATACTGCTAGTGGCATCTTTTTTTAAGTTGGGGAAATTTTGTATTTGTATCAACCATTAACAAGAAATTGGGTTGTTGAATAGCTAAATTAGGGGCCAGAAATAGTAGATTGTTATTTCTAGTAAACCTAATATAGAAAAGATTTTTCCTCCAGGTCATAAAGTTCTGTCTTTGCACTTCATAATCTAAAGAAAGACAATCTGGCTGGATCTGATACCAACATATATCAAAGCAGATTCTTACTCAAACACAAGACTATCCAAAGAGAACTCCAACTCGCCAAACAGACACTTTTGTTTGCAAAGATCGAGGCAACAAAGAAGCTCAGACCAAATGGAATCAAAGTTGTTTGGACACCAGAATGACTGAAAATACTTCAAACAAATGAAATGATTTGGGGTAGCCATTTTTAAGTCAGTAGAGCAGACAACCAAGACAGAGCAAATAGCATGAGGGGAAAAAACAGTGGATGACATTAAGATTTGGGCGGCAAACAGCAGTGTGCAGAATGCTAAAACGGGACGGGGAGACACAAAAACAGAGAAGGCAAGCAACAGTTTAGACCAAAGAAAACCAACTGTGTTGGAGGAAGTTATATTAACTTTAAGAGGTAACAAATGTAAAGACCCTTCTGTGTAAAGAAGTACATCCTTGTTCTTAAAGGTCTAAATATGTTATTTTCCAATGAACCTAAAAATTGTTATTTGTAATATGTAACAAACTCAATACTTCAAAAACTGTATATGTTTATTATATCATTCATCTATGGAAGTTGTCATATTTCCCCTGTGCAATGCATGCCAGGTCGATGATGCCTTTTTCTTAAGATGGAGTCGAGTCTAAAAACAAAACACAAGAAGTCAAAATCATGTAGGCTAACATTAAACCCATACATTTCTGTATTGAAGCAAATTGCTTCAGGTGTAGCTAACCAGAAGATATCTGATGAAACAAGCGAAATATGATTGGCTTGTAAGCTACTGTTCACTATATTAGCTAACGCTAACACAGGTAGCAGGAGTTAGCACTGTAAGCAAGAGCTAACTTGAAATCAAAACAAATGAAAAAAATATTGTGTGGATGTTTAAAATGACAATGGAGCATCTTTAAGTCATTGTAACAAACCATCATAATATATTTGAGATATTTTCTTTTACCTTGATGCTAACCAATGCTAAGTGGAGCTATTTGGTTCTCCTCATCTTCATTTCCTCTTGTCATTTCTCCATTGCAGTTCAAATGGAGATATAACTCATGTATAAAACAGTTGAAAAATAAGTGTGATCTGCTTATAATCTATTGATTACAATATTAGCTAGCGCTAACACAGTTAGCAGGCGCTAACTTGAAATCCATACAAATAGGAAGATATTGAACGGATGTCTAAAGTGACATTGAAGCATTTTTAAGTCTTTGTAACAAACCATTGTAATATATTTGAGAAAATGTTTTGATTTAGCTAACTAATGCTAAGTGGAGCTATTTGTAGCGTACTGTCAGATTGATATTTCCAAGCAGCAGCTGCACAAACATCAACATTTTTCAGCTGAATCTCTCTTCTTCATCCATTTGGTTTATTTCTCCATTACGGTTAAAATTTAAAGGCCTGATCATTACTTTTTGGGCAAAAAATACTGTTCTGCCTCGATGGAGCTAGCCTGCAGGACCTAGCATGCATCGTCTACCCAGAGTCCATTGCAGCGTAAACAATATGGCAACGGACAATATTTTATTAAAATTCCTAAAAACTAAACAGCCTCCTTTGTTTTAGTGTATTGTCTTTACATCTGAAATAAATGTTTCTCATATATTGATACAACCAATTGTGGATGCAGAGAAACAAATACATAGTTTTAAAATTTAATATTTACAAACATTTGTAAATTCTTTTTACATGTCGACAGATAAATCCTGATAATTAAGCAGCTGTAATGGAGGTTAAAAGGATTTCTGTTAACCTTAAATTCCTGTTATTACTCTTTGTGTTTTGCTACCTTTGGAAATGTAAATGATATTTGTGACATCAAAGATTTATTTACGTACCAACAGATTGGGAACAAAAAAACAATGAGTTGAACCATCTGCATCGTCCTGACAAAAAAAGTTGTCACTTCCTGCGTGATGAAAGAAAAAAACGAGATCGTGTTCTGACAAGAGACGCTGACGAATGAAAGAGGCAAAAATAAATAAGTGAATGAATAAATATAGATACGGAAGCAAACGTGGAGACGACGGGGTTATCGCACCGACGAGTCGACGCTAAAACGCTAAACAGAGGTGATCAATGATTCATTTCTTCTGAAAAATAAAAATAAAATAATTCAGAGATGATTTATCAGGTTAACTGATCCCTTCACTGGATGTCTGAGGCATCAGCGTGACAGACATCCACAACAGGAACCTGGCCACAGTCAGTCCCTGCCTGGTTTATGTGTTATATTACATTAATAACACCTCGGTCCTGTGGGTGGTTGGGAACGTGACAACATTCCTGTCACAGGTTTGGACACCTGGAGCTGCTCCTGTCTGGATCTGAGCAGCTCAGCGGGAGGAAGTTGAGCAGCAGGTGTTCGGATCAGCACCGTGAGACACACAGACAGCCTGGTGGCTCACTTAAAGCGTCACCAACTTTCTAAAAAAACATCAAAGTCAGGGTTAGTTTGAGAAGTCAGGGTTGTAATACTTTTGGGTTTTTCATAATAGCTTAATTTTATATCGTTACGGCTTTTTGTTTGTCTAATTCTGTTAGGTTTAATTAGTTTTTAGAGTGTGTTTGCTAGTTTTTTATTCATTATTATATATACTGTATATGTACAGTATATATATATATATATATATATATATATATATATATATATATATATATATATATATACATACTACATATACTGTATATTAATCGTCTTGTTTCAAGTCTATGAGAGTTTTGAAAATCAACAGACAAATTTTAAATCTTTCAGACTTTACACTGCAAAAACACAAAATCTTACCAAGTATCACTGGTGTAGTTTCTAGAGCAAATATCTCAGAGCAATTGAAATAAGACAAAGCTAACTTACAACCAACTTTTCTGCAGCATACAGAAGCTTTTTTAAGTAAATAATTCATTAATACTGATGAAAAAGTACCAGCAACACGTTTTAAACATTTTTCCTCTTATTTAAGTGAAATAATATCCCACTGGAACCAGTACGTTTTCATCAATATTCAGGAATTATTTACTTAAAACAAGCTTTTATGTCATTCTTTTTGTTATTTAAAGTGTACGAATATATAACTTAGTAATACTTGATATGATTTTGAGGCATGTGAAAGGTGCCAAATGTTGTATCTGTTGCATATTGTTTGTTTATGTCGCCCTGCATGGTGAGATGTGTCAGAGGATAAACACATTGATCCAAAAAAGAGATGCTAACGGATGCTAAAGCACAAGTAATTCCTCCTCGAGGCGTGTTTTTAATCACCCTCAGCTCAGCGTTTGAGCCGAGCGTGAGTGTGTTGTTATCGGCTCTGAACTGTTATAGGTAAATCAAGTGTGTGGTATTGACATACTGCAGCTTACCTCTGCTGGGAATTAGAAAGCGCCCCAGCGGGGCTTTCCATCAACAACTTAATGGAGACAGAAGCAGAGTTTCTTTTACCTCCCTGCAGCTTCGCAGCCTGTTGACTCAAAGGAAGGTAAATTGCCTGCATCCAAAGAGTTTTATGAAGCTAATATTTCAGGCACATCATTTTTTCACAACTCATCTGTTTTTTTAGGATATTTTCTTTTCTTTTGTTTGAAGCCCGAGGCGTTTCAGAGCCATCCAAACTGCGCAAAAAACTGCTGTAGATACAGTGTAAGTCACAAAACAACTCCTCTCCAGAGATAAGCCCTGTCGATAGTAATTATACACATTAATCTTGTTTTATCCATCTGCTCACTAATCAGTTTGTCAGAGTCAGCCGGTGTTTTTATTCCAGAGCCTCCAGTACACCATCACAGTGTTTATTCTCATTCTTGGCTCGAAGAATCTTACCAGAGGCGACACAAAGGAAGAGAACGCTGAGTTGAAAAGGGATTTGCAGAGTGTGTTGTTGTTGGGGGGGAATCGATGGTGACGAGACGGTGAGGCCGTGCCAAAAAGGAAGGGTGATGAGATACAGCCAGAAATTAAATTGATTAATCTGGAATCGGGTTCAGAAAACAAAGTTTTTCCCTTTTTTTGCTCTGCAAAAGCACCAAATATTAAGTATTTTGGTCGGGCTCCTGTGCAAACATCTCAGTACTCAAATCTAACTTAAAGTAACTTTTCAGCAAAAGTTTCTAGCTCCATTTCTGCCACTGGAACTGGTACCTTTTCACCTTATGGACAAATCATTGACCTGAAACAAGCTCATAAAGTTGCTTATGAGTTAGTTTGATCTTATTGTAAGTGGAAGACAGGGGTCAAGCTCAACTTCATTTTGGGCCAAATCAAAAGTCTGAATGTTCTTAAAGTGCCGGTTGTGCCAGAATGTATTGATAAAACCCATTATATTGTTAAAATATCAATAAATAGCTTTTTGCTTCTGGGTTAATTAATATTGAACATCTTTTTACCCTGATCAGTCCATCCAGGTTTTTGTGAATGTTTTTTTTTTTTTTTGCAATTAAAATCACAGACTTTGTGGTAAAAATTCTGAAATATTTGTTCTGCTTTATGACGTTAAAGGTGACTTTTCTGTGTATCAATCACAGACAACTTGACATCAAGTAAGGCTGAGGCAGCAGTCACTTAAACTTAATGTTTTTGGCCAATTTTGAGAAAAGGGAAAATCTGAAAAAATATAGGGATCTGTTAATCTTGTGTGAATTTTGCAGCTACGGACAAATTATTGTAAAACTTCCTTACAAATATTTCAAAATCACAGAAAACAATCACAAAAATCTGGATAGACTGATCATTGTGAAAAGATGTTCAACATTTATTGGTTTTTTTTAGCAGATTAATGGATTTCATCAAGAAATTCTGGCACAACCGGCCCTTTAAGATGATTCAGATTTTTGATTTGGCCCAAAAAAAAGAGAGCTGGACCCCACCGATCTAAAACGCCAAATTTGATTTTAGTTATTTTATTTGCTGCCATAATAAATTCAGAATAATTTTACTTAACATTTCATTTGAATTAATCTTATTTTTCTGGAATTTTTAATTTTAGAGACAACAGAAAAAATTGACAAGCTCATAAGTATTTTTATTTTTTAAGGAAAACTGTAGATCCTAGCTTGTTTTCTGACATTACTGTAATTTTTTAGGAAACATGCATTCATACACTGTGTGTGTAAATACATATTAGAATAAATTTAGCATTTGAATTAATTAATAATTCAAATTTATTTATTAGCCATAATTCTTTTTTAAATTGTACTAAAACGCTGTTAAATCCCTGTCAACAAAAAGCATATGGACAGATATTAACACCGTTAACCTTTCAGCGCTTGGGAGGAAACTGTTTATAAATCACACAGACATGCAGCAACATTGTCATTGTGTAATAAATTACTACGATATTTTATGTGCAGAAAGTAAACACAACACTGCATCTGCAACACACTGAAGTCTTATTACAGCTGCTACAAACACGTTTTGTTTAGTTTTTTTTTTTTATCTAGATGTGCACAGGAACTTCTGCTGTTCAACGGTTCGACACAACGTCTTTATTCCCTCCTGGCTGCATCTCTAATATTCACATTTCAGGAGTTTAATCAAACATTTGTTATCGTGCGTCTATTTGAAGGACACATGCAAATGATGGATTGAGCTTTTAGCCTCTTAGTCGTGCGACAAATTCAAAACATTCAACGTCTCTTAAAAACTGTATTCTAAAGGATTTTAAACTGTGCTTCAATGTCTTCTACAGTGTTTTTGTGCTGCAAGCATCTTTCAAAGCTCTTTTAGCCTTATAATTCAGTTTCTATTTACAGTGAGTTTTGGAATAATTACACAATATACAATTAATGCAATTAATTTTCTTAATGTTAAGAAACTGACAGGTCCAATCCAGATTAAAGCCAGAAGCTTGTTGATAGCATGAGGTTCAACTTTTTCACTTTTGTTTGCCCATTTCTGAACTCTGAGACAATCAGTGAAGCAATTGTTGATGAAACAATGAACTCTTGAAGTAAACCCACTTGTCTTTAAGCAATCGTTGGCGATTCCCTGGGCTAACTCTTCACATTTACTTTAAATACTCCAACCGTATAAAAAAGGTTTGGGTTAACTCCATCTAAACCTCAGAAACTTTTCACCTTTAGCCTGGAATGCTCTGCGGTACCTTCTGGATCAATATGTCCTATTTCATGCATGGGCTACCACTTCAGGTTGGATGCTTCATCTTAAGTAAAACATCATGGTTTTATGTGCATGGCTGCTCCGAGGAAGCCCCAAATTTCAATCGTAGTGGGTCACAGAAAAACCTGCAGTTTGAGACATTTCTGCTCGACTATCAGCAGAATAGAAAGTATTCCTGTGTTTGATTACTCTCTATGAGGTAGATAGAGAGTATCCTGCTTTTTTATGCATTGTTTAACACTGTTTGAACACCACAATATGTATTCTTATGTAAAATTGCTGGGTTTTTCTTTTGGCTATTTGTTTAATTTTTTATCCATTCACCCAAACATATTTCTTAAATAAACAAAAGCTCATCATATCTAGGAATGTTTTACCCTCAATAACTCTGAAAATCACAATAATTAGCATGCTAACGCTAGCACTGGCATGTACACCAGAACTAATTTTAGCATGCTAACACAAAAGAAGCAGGTTTTTTCAAGTTAAAATGAGACAAACACATGTCGCATCTTTTACCAGGCGCAAAGTTGACCCATCTGGGAAAATTTATACCCTCTGAGCATTTTCAAAAAGTCACATTGTTTAGAATGCTAACATTAGCACTAGCATGTACAATGCAACACATTTTTGACACATTTTATCGGGTGTAAACTTGACCCGTCTTGGAAATGTTTACCCTACGATCATTTCCAAAAAGTATGAAAACTCTTATTATTATGCTAACATTAGCACTAGCATGTACTTGAGAACTAATGTTAGCATGCTAACCCAGAAAGCACGTCTTTTCAACTAATTTTACAATAGAATGTGACAAATATTTCTGACATCAAGAAAAAATTTACTTTGATCATTTTCATTTTCAATAAGTCTAAAAATCATAATAATTAGCATGCTAATGTTAGCACTAGCATGCACACCAGAACTAATGTTAGCATGCTAACCCAGAAAGCAGGTATTTTCTACTTATTTTACGGTACAATGTGACAGCTATTCGTTGCACTTTTTACTGGGTGTAAAGTTGCTGTTGAAACTTTAACACCACCACATACTGGCTGACTCAGGGTGGATATTTTGAACAAATCTCTGCGTACTTGCCCCTGAAACATCTTGTTCCTTTCTCTTATCTTTCCCAAGACAACTTGGCGACATCCCTTCAGGAAGCCTTTTATTTGTTGTTATTTTGGGGTGGGGGAGTTGGAGCTTGTGACAGCCAGAGGCAGGAAAAGTGAAACTCTAAAGCCTCCAAATGGCTACAGAAAATTAGATATTGTCAGTTTTTATATTCTATATAATTATGCATTTGATCAAATGTCTGTAAGAGGAAATGGTTGAGTTGTTTTTAAATTAAAAAATGAGTGATTTCTGCGGTTTATTTGCTTTCTAACCTTGTAGTTAGCCTCCAAGCAATATGTTATTTCTGCTATTGTTTATCAAACTGTGGGCACATTTCTTAGCTTAAACTGCATCTAGTCATTATAAGTATTATTTTACAGTATTTACATGATTAATTAAACAGATTTAGTGAGCAGGTAACCTTTAACCATCCTTCCAACCAATAAACTCCAGGAAATCTGAGTAGACGCAATCAAGCAAAAATAACAAACAATGTCTTATAAAATTGATATTGTCAGAACAACATGTTTCCTCACAAGTTGTTTTTATTCCTTTTCCCAGAAAATCCTCCGTTTCAGTTTTGCCCTTTCTTTTTTAATGCTGCATGTTTTCACTGAACCTGTGTGGGTTTTCTCCAGGTGCTGCAGTTTCTCCCACAGTCCGGTATTGACCGTAGGAGGGAGTAGTGTAGGCACGCACAGTTGTTTGTTTCAGTTGTTTTTCCTTCACTAATGTGGCCAGCTGTTGATTATAGTTACTGCTAACCTGACCTGAGAAATGTTTGTAGTGAACAGTAATGACCTTCCAGTCTGCAGCTGGGATAACGGGAGAAAATCAGTGATAAAAGTTGATAAATTTAATAATAATCCTTTGAATTTTCTCAAATTTTTTCAATTTTACAACTATAAATCTAAATGTATTAGTTTTTTTGTGAAGTAGAAGTCACATGAGATGTTTTTTTGCAAATAAATATCTGAAAAGTGTGGCATGCATTTCATCTCAGCCTCCCAAAACTACAGGTCTGTTAGAGTATTATTTCACACAACTAGAAACTAACATTTTTGAAATCCTTTTTCTTTTTGCAAAAATTGATTAAAAAAATAAAAAGCATCCGTGAACTTTAATTGAAAAACCTGATTATGATTGAATTAAATTCAAAAATACGTCACTGCAAAAACAAGAAATGTTAAGTATTATTAATCTCTTGTCTAGTGCAAACATGTTAGCACACTAGATTAAAAAAATAAATGTCTTAGTGAAATAATCTGCCAGAGCTACCAGTACTTTTTAAAATTAATATTAAGACATTTTTGATTGAAAACAAGCTCCTATAACTTGCTTAAAAATTATTGTAAGTTAGTTTTGTCTTATTTTAAGAATACTGAAACATCTGCACTAAAAACAAGACAAAAATACTTGGTGAGACTTAGTTTATTTTCACCTTGTTTGCTTTTGCCGCTCTTTTTAAATCTGTCTGGCCGCATCATTAGAAAGATGTTGGAGTAGGGGATACAATCCTGCCTCATTATGATCAATTAAAGAGACGTTTTGAACTTCCTCCTCTGCATCCATGAAGCCTGCTGTTTAAGTCTCATTAGATTTATGTCTGGGCTTTGACTGAGCCATTCTTATCAGCTTTCCCACAGCATGATCCTGCCACGACCATGTTTCAAAGTGGGAATGGTAGGTTTAGAAAAATGTGCAGTGTTGATTTTCTTTGGCACATATTTGGTAGAAATTTAGGTTTATAACAAGTATGTGACAAAAAAATGTTCAAGGTTAAATTTAAATACTATAAATACCTACTAATAAGATCATAAAACATGTTCTACAGTGACATATTTATTGTTTTTTTTCCTCTGCAACTTCTATTGATTTTAATTTGTGCTTTTTTTGTTTTTCTCATCTGTTTATCTAGCTGGTTATTTTTCAGATTAATTACTCTGTTTACTAGTCAGTAATGATTGTTTTGTAACTGGTGAAAAAGTAAAGTAAGTTAAATTTGAATACTGTTGTAAAGCTGGTTGATGATTCTTCTCAATGGGATCCAGGTGTTCATAAACGACGAGTGACACCGTTTTAATTTTCGTTAATGCTTTCCAGTATTTCTAGAAAACCGTCCGCAGGGAGAGCAGAGCTGCATTTCAGTCCTTATCAGAAGCAGCATCCAGTAATATTCGCAGAGATGAGCAGAAACAGCAACAAGGTGGAAAGAAATAAAAGATGCGACTGAGGTAAGTGGGATACTGCGGAGCGCGTCGGCCAGATATTTCTTCTTGATTTGGGAGCCAGTGTTCAGGACCCGGTGGGAGATTAGACCATAATAATCTGTTATTAGACGGGCAGACTTATGCTGCGTCTTTCTTTCTTGTTGTGAATCCAGCAGTGTTTGCGATGAAAGAAAGAAGGCTCCCAAGACACGGTGCAGAAATGTCGGCTGGTTTAAAGACGCAGCGTGAATTCATAGTTTCTCCATAGATAATAAATCATGTCTTAATTTAGCTTGATTTCTATCATTTTTGAGTAGTCAGTCATTATGGGGATCGCTGTGGGTAATCCTGAGATTTTAATCATTTATTCGAATTGTTAATGAGTTTTGTACAGTGGTGTGAAAAAAAAAGTTTGTCCCTTTCCTGAATATATTTTTTGTGCATGTTTATCACAAAAAATGGAAATCAGGAAGGTGTAAACACTTTTTCACACCACTGTATACAATCCCCCCTGATATTTAAGTTGATGTTTCTTTAAAGTGTTGGAGAGAAACTGCAGGGCTTTTTGGAGCCAACAGAGTTTTGGCTTAATTCTGGATAAAATCAATCCATCAATCCAACCAACCAACCAACCAGCCATCCACCGTTCAACCCATCATCAATCCATCCATCGGTCAGTCCATAAACCATTCATTCGTCCACTGGTTGGTCCATTAACTAATCATTCATCCCACCATTACTCCATTCATCCCTCTGTTCATCCATTCCTTAAAATAATCCATAAACCCAACCACAAACCAAATATCCATCCTTAGATGGTCGATTAGTCAGTTTTTCTTACTTCAGTTGAATATATTACACATTTAGATGTCTCAAAATAAACAATCTATTTGTGGTTTTGACATATTCTCATTAAGAACTGTTAAGTGATTTAGCTCAGTTTAAAACCCTAAATAATTCTAATTTAGCCCACTCTATGTACAAATGAACATTAAAAGTCTCACTGTGTTTGTGATGTCAAAGTTTTGGATGGAAAGGGTGAAATAATTGGACCTTCTCTCTGAGAAACTGTGACAAACTTCTGAAACAGAGAGTCTGAAGACGCTGGGAGATTTATTTCTTAACTGTCGACAGTGTGTACCATTTGTCTGAAAGCTGTCTGCTTTCTCTCTTTCTGAGACGGCAGCCCTATACTCAGACTGACATTAATCCTAGCCTGGGTTACCAAAGCACTAAAGTGACATTTACTAACCATTTTCCCCCCTCTGTTGTTCACCCAATTTTGGCTGTCCCCAGAGGCAGTGAAATATCATGTTGTGAAATGCTTTTTCATACCGGTTGGGAAACGTGGTGCGTTTAGGGACACAGCTGACCCACCGTGCTACGGAGATTAGTTTTTCCTCTCTTGTTTTATGCCCTAAATAACTTTAAAAGCCTGTGACGGGTTGAAGCGTGTCGGAGTGTTTTAACGCAACGTTCTGTAAACATCGGCGTGAACAAATGTTATTGGTTAGACTTTTCGTTGTCCAGAGTTGAGGTGTTGAATGTGTGGACAATTATCTGGACACTTGTTGTGGTATGTAACCATGGCAACAAGGCATCCGGAAAGCCTACATCACAACCGAATTATGATCTTAATCGGTAAGAATCATATCCCGGCTCTCTGCAAAAACCAAAACTCTTACCAAGTATTTTTGTTTAGTTTCTAATGAAAATATGTAAGACTTGAAAAAAGAAAACTAACTTACAAGTTTTATCAAAATCTATTTTTTTTAAACTATATTTTAAGTTAATAATTCTTGAATATTAAAACGTGCTAATTCCACTCCCAGATTTTACTAACTTATCAAAAGACATTTTTCCCATGTTCTAGGTGAAATAATCTGCCAGAGGAAGTAGAATTACTCCCATATCGCACTAAAAATTTACTCACAACTTATTATTTGTCTTATTTCAAGTGCACTAAAATATTAGGCCAAGAGTATTAGATAATATTTTATGTTTTTGAAGTGTTTTCTAAAGAGATTTAAAGAAAAACAGCAAAAGTAAATGAGGTGGATTAGCAGAGGTTGTCAACAAGTGATGGTGTCATCCAGGACGTGATACCTTCATGATCTTTAACACTAGATGATTATGCACAACATTGAGCAATCACAACATTCCCAAAAACAGAAAGGGAAATGAAATAAAACATATAAGGTGAATTTGACAAATCAGTGCGGTCAAATCAAAGACGACAGAGGGTTTTTTATCTGCGTAGAATTGAGCCAGCTCTGCTTTCATAGAAAGCTGTACTTTGACTACACTTTAAGCACTTCATAGTCCGGTAGACCTGGTTCTATTGGGGATCAAGACTGCAACATTAGTTACATTTCCAGCTCCTGTCGTTTGCTTTAAAACTGCACTGAGCCAAACAAACCAAACTAATTGAGTAATCTGTTCCCCTCCTCGCCTGTGGGGGCGCTGCACCAATTTCTACTGAAGGAAACAACATGAAAATCTCTGAAGAAGACACTGATGCAACTTTATCTTCACAAAATGTAAACAAAAATAGAGTGGGGTCAGATTTTAGTGGTTGTTGTTTATTCTCCTAATGACTTTATTCTAGTAATATATTCACTATATTCTAATATGATTTTATTCTTGTATTTTAATGACATGACTTTATTTTCATTCTCCTAATTTAAAGACTATTATTGTAATTTAATAACTATAGTCGCCTAATTTTATAACTTTATTCTTGTAATTTAATGACTTCTCAGAATATTACTGTATTCCGGTAATATGACTATTATTGTAATTTAATAGCTATATCCTCATAATATTGTTGCCTCCATTCTTGTAGTTTTGTTTCTTCTATGTTCTTAGCGTGGCCCCAGCGCTGCATCGTACCTTCCAGCTTCTCGAACCAAACGTCAGAGAATTTCTTTAGGAAAGCAAAGCCCAACAATCAAAGCAAAGTATTTCTGACCTTGACATGGCCGCCACCCCCGTGCACATATCACTCTGCAGACATGTGAGGTCACGGCTGCCTCTGACAGCTCTGAAAGCTATCTGGCAGCTGTCAGTCTTGATGTAACCACTTGCTGAGGCCCCAGCTGTTCGCCTCGCACTTATTTGCGGGATGAAATTGAGCCTCTTCCCACTCACCTGTTCCCCTGCTCCTCTTGTTATCCTTTAATGTGATTGGATTCATTCAATGATGGAATATGATCTATTATTTATCAGATGGAGTTAAGCGTGACTTATCGAGCGGTATATGTCCAAACTCCTGCTAGGCCAAATTAGCAGAGATTCTTCATTGTTTATTCCTGTTTAAAGCTTAATTTACAGGCTGCAGAAAGTCAAAACAAAGGAAATATTTTATTTCTAAAATGGAAAACACAAATGATGGTGGATGTGAAAAGATATTGCAGCTAAGTAATCCTGCTGATGTAGGCAGGAATCTGTGGAAGTTTTTCCTTTTTAACTCCATCAGGTATCATATAAACACAAATATAGATGCAGAAACATTACTACTTTAGTATTTTTGCCTGTTTATAGTCATAACTGTAAGTAATCAATATTAGCAGAGTTGGGTAGAAACTAATTACATTAACTTGAGTAACTGTTTTGAAAGAATTTACTTTTAGAAGTATTTTTACTATGCTGTACTTTAATTTTTTTTACTTGAGTAAATTTAATATAAAGTATTTGTACTCTTGAGTAAAGTTTCTGGATTTTCTATCCATCGAATGAGAAACAAACATGTTTGAACCAAAAATCCAGACAAAGATGCAAACATGCAGTTTCTGTTAAAGTTTCATAATTTTTTTATTGAAAGAAACTGATTTAGAAAAATTTTCTTTTGCCTGATTTTGTTATTTTTTTACTTATATGAATTATTGTTGTTCTGGTCCTTTAAAAAAACTTTTCCACATAATTTTATATTTTGGTCCTGATGATTATGTCATTTTTAAATGTTAAATGTTTGACAATGTGATCAGTTAATTAGTACTTCAATAATTTGTTTACCAAATACTTTTGAACTCGAGTAATTTCTTGGACTTTTCACTTTGACTTGAGTAAAAATCTGTTGAAGTAGTGATACTTTTACTTTTACTCCCCCCAAAAAATAAATTTTATTTTAAATACTTTATTTATGTTTAAACCTTGTTTTCTGTGGTTTGTTTTGTTTTTCTCCTGTATGTTTCTTGTTTGTTGTAACGTTACTGAGGCAAAGGAAACAGAACAGCTTCTTTAACAATATATACCCACTTCAAAATAAGAGCATTAATATAAACATCTACTTGAAGAATTAAGTAAATTATTGGTTCAGAGTTTTATTAGCAAAGTGGGCAAAACTTTTTCAAAGTTAGCAAAGATGCTAAACATACAATTAGCTGCCATTACGTGTAATAAAAACATACATAGTGGGAAAAACTATATATTTTTTTAGTTTATATTCTTAATTTTTTGTTGACTTGTTTCAAGTTTTAGCATTAGTGAAGGAGTCCAGACAGGCTTTAGTAAGCTGTGGATATATTCTTCCCCATCCATGTACTGAAATTATTAAAATATGTTCTTTTTTAAAAGAATATATGTAAATATCTTGTTTGAACAAGATAAGCAAAAAATTCCTTTCTTCCATGTCCAAACCACTGATGTAACTGCAGCAAAAGGCTGCAAAAAGCATTTATTAATGATTTTCATGCAAAACGTTTATTAGCTCCACTACTAGTCATAATTAAGAGTTTTTCCAAAGAGATCAAATCAAATCCCAAAGAAGTATGCAATAGTTTGTGATTTTTGTGAGACACAGAGTAAAAAAGTTAATTAAAACTTCAGGAGGGCAGTGCATTAGAAGTGAAAAGCACATTTCCTTCTTCCCCCAAAATATAATGAGACTGCGTCGTTCTCCTTGTAGAAAATGCCAGAATTTGGCAGAAAGTCAGAAAAACACAGCATAAAGGTCTTATCTCAATGACCTGCTTGAAGTGATATAGTAAAATATTGACATTTTAATAAAACTGCCTCCTGACATTTCTGTCGTTTTTCTAATTCTCTTCTGTCAAAGTGACCTTTTCTTAGCCTCTGCTGTGAGCATTTCCACACGCTCACATTATCAAGATCCTTTGGTCTCTCACGTACACTTCAGTGGGAGTGCAACAACCTTCATAATGCTCAAGAACTCATGGCTTTAGATGCACCGCATAAACAAACGCAAACGAATGTCATCAACTTTTGGTATTCGACGTTCCTTATCCTGAGGGACAGGAAGTAGTTGAGTTTATTTGGTGGGTAAAGAGCCGCTATCTCATTGATTTATGTAAAAATCAACTTTTTCAGCTTTATATTGTGTTATTATTTTATCAAAACTATACCTGGAGTGTTGTTTTGATTCTTTCACATGTTTAAGAAATGCTTGATTCTCAGTTACTCTCAAAGTAAAGCCTCTTTTCACTTAGCTCCTCTAGACTAGTGGCAGCAGCAATTAGCAAACACCCGGTGGAAAGTCTCAGGACTCAAGGAACGTTCCTAAGAAGTCCAACTTTCTTTGGAACGATTGTAATCGACTTGATGGAGAAAAGTTGTTGTGATGACGTTCAGAAGGTGGAGTGTCAGAAAGAGCAGAAGCTTTTTAAAGAGACAGAGACCCAATTTCAGTAGGTCAAAATAGGAAGTCAAATTTCCTTCAGTCCATCCATCGTTTAATCAGGACATTCATGCATTCATTGGTTGTTCCTCCATCCAGCTAGGCATCCATCCATCCATCTTTACAAGCTTTAAATCTGGAAGTCTAGATTTCAGGTATCTGTATCCATCATGTCTAAAATATTGAAGCGTTTTAAATTCAAAGATTCGTGATGAATTCTGTTTTTGTCAAACTGCATCTGAATCTTATGAGTAAAGTATCTTCCAACTCCCCCTGTCTTTAAAACGAACCTGCATCATGACCTTTACTCTCATCATTTTTCATCTGACTGACTTTCTGAAAGTGTGTCCCATTAATGTTCACTGCATCACAGTGAATCTAAACACCCATCCATACGTTTCATACAACCTTCTCTCATTACCGAGACGCTGAAGCATTGAGTTTTTGTCAGCTGGTACACAAACATATCAGCGCAGAATGCAGAGCAGTCACATGCTGACTGCGAAGCAAATTTAATTAGCCGTGCTTCTCACAAAAGTCTTCAAAAAAAGACACCCAAAGGCTTAAAGAAACGTCGACCAATTCTGGCGTTTTTGTCCTGAGGAAATCAGCCACATTGTGTCTGAAAATCTGGCCTCCATTGTTGATCGTGGCCTCTTCTATGTGGCTTCATCTGGGGAAGTCAATTGGCAATCAGGACAGAAAAGTCTGCTTATATTATATAGTTCAATGGAAGCAATGGGACAGCAGATGTGAATTAGCTTATGCTATAATCTGGTGACATTTATGTTTGAGCTCTACATTGTCCCTTTCAAAATAAAGTTTGTTATTCACTGATTTGGAGGGGGGGAATCCCTGCAGCTGAAATGCAATGCTGAAAGCTGAAATATTTTTATTTTTGGACTTTTCTTCTTCTTATTATTATTTTTTTAACCAAATTTTATTTTATTTTCTGATTTATAATGTGTCTGCCTGTGATGTGATAGTTGTGAAGCACTTTGGTCAGCTGAGGTTGTTGCAAATGTGAAATATAAATAAACTTTGACTTATTTTTATTATTGGATTTCCAACCACATCAGCCTTGCTAAAGTATTTAAAATGTTGATTTATTTTGACCAAGTATTAGGACCATACTAAGAAAAATTTAAAGAATAAGATTCAGTGAATAATGTCATAATATTACGAGAACTCCTACAAGAAGAAAGTCAGAAAATTACGAGATTAAAGTTGAAATAATATGAGAACAAAGTTGCAATATTTCGAGAATAAAACTATAATATTTCGAGAATAAAATCAAAATACTACATGAATAAAGTCACGCAAGAATAAAGTCATAATATTGCAGGAATCATAAACCTATAGGGAAAAAGTATTTTTCTAACAATGTGCCTTTATTCTTTGGAGTGCAGGATCATTTGAGCAAAAGATGGTGCATCTTCAAGCAAAACAGAACATTGTTGAAAATACAAAAACGCTTAATAAAATGCAGAACTAACAGGTTTGTGTGTAAACTTCAGATTTTGAAGACATTAAAAAGTAAACCTCTGATTTCTTCTCTCTCTCATTATTGTGGCATTTAATAAAAATTATTTTGATAATTTTAACTAAAGTGAGAGAAAATTGGTCTGGTTTAGTGTAAGAAAAAAGAAAACAAGGGTTTCATTCGGCCAACAAATTTGACCCAGTTCCACCAGTTCTGTTTTGTCGTTTTTTATAAACTAGATGTTACTATACACTGAAGCTAGCTAAAAATGAATAAGTGGAGTTTGAACCCTCTGTAGGTTTTACCAGCTTTTTTTCTGTTTTCACAAACTGAAGAGCTGACATGGTTGGCCGACCGTGACATCCGCCGCGCTCTTCTTGCGCTAATACTGCGGGTTAAACAGTTAAATCTAGTCAAAACGTTTGCCAAAAGAGTTGAAATTAAGCAAACATTGTTGCTTCACCTCCTCTGGAAGTCTCAGATATGTCCACCTGAACCTGGGAATCTCCGTTCTCGTCCTCCCGTGGATCACACAGGTAGGCTATACTTTCCGGTCTTGACTATTTAGTATAATTTGTAAATACATTTTAAACAAGGTAGGCTATGCATGTGTGTGTGAGTGTGTTGTGTCATGCGCGTTGGGCTACGTGTGGATCAAATACATTGTTTTTGTGGTACATAATGAACTGTTTTTGTGTACATTATTGCACATGTATCTTTGTGAGGGTTAGATTTGTGTGTGCTAAGGCTGCTTGGGAGCCAAGACTCTAGCAAACTATTGTGAGAAGCTTGAGGGAGGCAATGCCACCAAATACTGAGGAAATGAATGTAAACTTCTGATTTTGAAGGCATTAAAACAAAAATCACTCTCATTATTGTGGCATTTAATAGAAATAATTTTGATGATTTTAACTAACCTAAAACGAGAGACGTTTGGTCTGATTTAACTTAAAACAGTGAGAAAACAAAAAAGGTTTTGAACTGTATCATTCTACAATTACGCACTACTTAGCTTTGATCTGTGTTATAAAATACCAACGAAGTAAGCTAAATGTAAATATTTCCGGATATTTATATAAAATGTCCATTTCATGGCTCCTCCGAAGGCAAATTGACAGTTGCATCTCAACCTTTCTTTCCAGGAGCAAATTGACAAACAAGTAAAATTGGATGAAATTGAACAAAATTGGATATGCATTACTCCCTAATTCAGACTGTCCAAATACCATCATATTGAAAATTACCCACATGCATATACAGTCAGACACGCACGTATAACCAGCGAGCCATTCCCATCCCGGTGTGATAGAATTTCTAGGTGCCACACAAGGTGTTCTGTTTACCAAATGAGTTATTCAGACATTTTATTTCCTTGCAGGTACACGGCCAAATTGATGGAATATGTGTCAGATCACTTTCTGACATCTGCTCATATTCATCAGGCTCTAAGTTTTCCAGCGTTGGTTCCTTCATTAGAGAGCCGACACAAAACTCCATCCAGACTCCATATCCCCGCAGCACCGGAGCTAAATTGGATTTTAAATAAATGTCAGAGTGAGTTTTACATTAACTCCGCGGAGCACGGATGTACGTCTGGTACCGGGGTCCGAGTTTCAGTAAGATAATGTCACGTTCGCGTTTCCTGCCGTCAACTGGCCTCGGCTGAGAGTGGCATACATTACAGCGGAGACAGTTTGTGATTTTAGTGGCTTCCACAGCAGATTTCAGCGTTCAGGTTTTCTGATCCTGCTGAGCGCCAACAAGGCGACAAGTTTTCATTACAAATGTGGGTAAAACTTTACCAATATTCAGCTAACGTCGTACGAAACAACACAATAACAAAAAATATAAAATTAGTCAATTGGAGTAAAAAACTGTACAGGAAAATACGACTGAGTATTAATGCCGTGCTAAGAAAAAACATTTTGATAAAATTGCAAGTAAAGTCATATTGCAAGAATTACATCAAAATAATATGAGAATAAAAGTTGTTTTACAAGAATGATGAATATTTTTTCTTTATTTTTGTATCATTACCACTTTATTTGTGTATAATGTCCTTTTGTAGAATATTTTTCATTATAGTATAATTAATTAATTTTTACGTATGGCCTGTATTTTGTGTTGGTTTTTTGTAGTTACTTTTATTTTGAATTTGTTATGCTACCTGTGTATGTTATGCATTTCTAGTTGTTTATGTTGAATGTGTGGAGTAGATGCAAAGAACGGAGACTAATGCGGATCCAAATAAAAGAAAGAAAAAAAGCAAGTCTTCAGTCAGTGGCCTCTCCAGAGTCGTTGCGAGACTGACTGCTACAGGAGTTTCTTCCTGTCCACAACAACTCTATGAAGGCGCTTGTTACATTTCTTTTTTTTCTTGGTATAAATTAAGCATTTTTAAACTTGAATTGAATACATTTATAGTTAAATTTATGTTAAAAACAAATGATGGATGCTTTTTTTATAGGGAAACTCATAATTCATGTTCAGAAAACCGTATTAACAGAGGAATTTTTGTAGTGCACGCTGAGAGCACATCAACATCTCCTTTATGGTTTAGTCGGTATTTTAATGTTTGCACCAGAACTATTATTATCCACCCCATGGGTCTGGGATTTCACATCTCTCCAGCAGTTTTGGTTTGATAGCGCTGGTCTGAGACCTGCCAATCAGGGCCTTCCCTCCAGCATCTTACCGCTGCTCATCATTTTACAGTTTTGAAAACTAATTTCCAGTACATGGCCTCAAATGGCATTTCATTTTTGTGCGTCTGGATAATAGTGAAACGTTGGGGAAGTGACTAACATTCATTCCAGCCTCTCAGGGATTTTAAATGAGGAGCAAAACTCAAATTATTTAGGGATTTATTTTAAGTCTGCTGCCTTTCTCTTCTCAGATAATGTATCTGATTTATATACATTATGCATAAAACCCCAACTGTTGCTGACATTTCACCAAATATATCCGTATAAGAAAACAACACCTATGTCCGATGTATATGTGGAAAATTGGCCGTAAAGGTCAAGGTTTGAGTCAAAACAGGAACTGAATGCCAGTAATGCATACTATTACAATAATGGCTGCTGTGGATGCTGCAGGAGCTAAAACCCACTCATGAGTGACTGAGTGGAGCTTCCACAGACGTGCTCTAACTCAGAAGGTCAATCCAATCACATCATTTTCTACGGTTTCATTTCTTGTTATTCGCTGTGGTCGATGCATACTCCTCATTGTGGGGTGTGGAGAATGTCTGAATTACCTTTTGATGTTTCAGCTCCTCTGATCCAAAAGCAATTACTCTGTAAAACCCTCTAATAATTAGAACAAATTGAAGCGGTACAGTAGCCGGAGAAAGGAGAGAAATCGCCATTTGGGATGAAGTAATTGTTCTTGTTGAGCGTGTGTTTCGGAATATGACTGCGGACTGAGCGGTTCTCCATTTTTTTTATTATGTTTTTCTATTTGAACCTCAAGACGACTCATGACCGTGTCGGGTTTTTTTTTTCTTTTGGCCCTCTGCTTTATTGCTTTACTGTTATTTTCAAGGATGAAACTCTTGACCTGATAGATTGGATAGAAAGACCTTTCCCACATTTTCCATTTGTTCTCCTAAAACATTGATTTTGTTTATTTGTTGGGTTTTCTTGTAACCCAAACAGGAAGAACAAAGGACTTGGATTATGTAGCTTATGCTATTTAGTTCATCCAACTGGTGGTGACAGATCTCAAGGTCTTTCCACCGCAAAACGGATATTTACAGTCGACCCTCATCTTTTCAGGGTTCAGTTTTACTGCGTTATTCTGTGGAACGTAACTCAAAATTATTCCAAATTCTTGAAACTGAATAAATACTTAAGGATTATTCTTAAAATGTATATCAAGATGGTGTAATATTTGTATGAACTAAAATACTATTAGTTTGACAGAAGCACAAACAGTTTATAGTTAACATTTCTGAATTAACATTTCTAAATGACCAAACCTGGAAAACTCAGAATCTTCAGACATGTTTGGTTTGAGAGACGATAAAACGTTTTCTATTTTTTAAAGGTGACCTATTACGCTTCCTTGAACAGGTTAGGATAGGTCTATGGGCTATATAAAACATTTTTATTAAATTCTTTGCACAAAATCCTTCTTAGATAATGAGACATTAGTCAGAATGAGCTGTTTTAGGGACTCCTGTCACTTTAAATCCAAATACGCTGCTGCCGGCCATGCCCCCCAACTCAACGTTTACACCCGCACGTGAAAATAGCTACAAACTGACACACAATTACACAACCTTACATCTTTGAAAAGCAGAAGTGGTGCCTCCTTCACAACTAACAAGAATGCAGCAAATGGCTTCTGGATGGTTAGTCAACAACAAAACATTTGTCTATTTCAACAGCCATTGTACAGTGCATACAGAAGTAAAACCAGCTGACCAAACGTGCTGAAGCACAGGTTGGGTTGCCAGGTAATGGACGGAGCTCCACTGGGGTTGCTAGGTAACAGCCAGTGGCTGCTGATTTGTGATGTTAAATTCCAGAGGTTTATGAAACAAAGACACCAAAAAAACATTAGATTTTTGCCAAAAGATAGCAATGGATGTTTCTTTTTAAGTGGTTGGTCTGTTTTTAGACACAGATGTGCGAAATGTGAATTTTGCATAATAGATCCCCTTTGAAGATTGTTTTGAAAATGTTCATATTCATATTTCAGGATAACAAAGATAAACATATGGATTAATCTGATAAAATTCAGTCCTAAAAACATGAGGTGCTGTTTTAAAATCACTTGCTGCCTGTGGATTCAGTCTCACCTCCCAGTTTTTATCCAATAGTGTGAGAGAAAAACACTACAAGCAGCTTCCTCTTCCTAAATGTTATTAGCAGCATTACTGTAAACACACAGTCTAAACCATTCCTGCATGCAGCATACAAACAAGTCGTATTAAGTCTTTACGTGGGACTTGTTTCCTCAAGCTCCCTCTATAATGAAGACCAATTAAAGAGCACAGGTTGGAAAGTGGCTTGGCAGAGGCAGAGCGAGTGCATTCTAACATGCCTCATAGCACCAGGATAATTAGGTGAGCTGGATGCAAGAACAGAAAAGGAGCTGTGCTTATTTTGGACCGCAAACTAGAAATTGGCACGGACATTTTGGAGTCAGGTAGGAGGTTGGCAAGAGTCGCCCGAGAGAACGTTCCCCACGGGGCAACATAGCTGCAGGCGTAGAGAGCCAGTGGCAAGACGCTGTTCTGAAAATAAAAAATAAAAAAAAATGAGAAAAAATAAAATAAAATGTCCTGTTTGGTTCCTGGTAGACTTATAGCAAACAGGATCTTTGCCTCGGGTTAGACTCACTCGTCTGTGTTTATCAGCACTTAGCAATTGTTCCAAGAACAATACTGATGTCTGGAAGAATCTGTGAATTCTCACTGCTTGACAAAGTTTAAAAACTCTAAGAATAAATCCAAGTATCTCTGATTAGGACAACTTTAGAAATGAACTCTTTCTTTTAAAACGTGTGTTAAATGATTTCTGAAGACAATGAAACTGATGTGTTGTAGACATATTGGCTTGTTTACTACTTCTACTATTTTCAAAACCATGAATTGGATGCAAAACATAATTTTTTACTCTTTTAAAATAGAAACATATACCACTAACATGCTTCAATAAGTTGTACCTCAACTACAAATCCTTTTTCTGTGGTCATCAGGAAGGTTCTGGTTCTAATGTATTTCTGATATTGTATGGAAAAGGCTTTAGTTTAGGAAAAATCTGCAAAATGTGCCGATATTTTAATCCGATTAAATTTCAGAATAATCAATAGATTATTCAATTACCAAACTCATTATTAGTTTCAGTCTTCACAGGATTGATCAACTTTTTAGTCAAAATTGTCTCATAAAGTTGCTGTATGTAAACATTTGACCCTGTGTGGACTAGAGAAAATGGACAGGAAATTCAACTTGTGCGCCCAATTGTAGTTTCTAAAATTAAATAAAAAGATAAATAAATCTTTCCATCTCCCTAATAATGTTGGAATTCATGATTAAAAGCCCAGATTTAAAGCATCGCTCACATCCCTGATTAGTATATTTCAGTTTCTGGCTGCATGCATCCCTCTAAATTCATCTTCCAGGACAATTGCCCCTGACAGCAGCCTTCGGATCCGCGCTGTAATTCGTGCACTTGAGCAGAAATTGTGTACAAAGGACTCGATGGGGAAATACGGTCATCACTAAATCAATTCCTTCCCATCACCGAAGCCAAAACACGCCAGAGCTCCTGCAGGAATCAATGATAGGCTCTGCATTAAGGAAACTTTCTTTGATTTTATATGGTTTACAGGCTCTGTAGGGAGTGGTTAGGAGACTGAGCGGCACAGTTCCACGATCGCTACGCCACAGAGCTAAAGAAAAACACAGGGATGGGGTCGCAGCAATTATATGTTAGGAAAATAATCAGGCAACAAAAGAAACATTTTTCCTAATTATGACAAAACGAAAGCAGATAGTTAAGGGTTTGTACGTTTCTTCCCACTGTAAAATTAAATTAATTTCTAGGTAAGTTTTCAAACTTTTCCAGCACAATTTTGGAGATAAAAACAATACAGATAAAATAAAATAAAAAATAAAAACCAGTTTAAATTCACTATTATATAGTATTTATTTTACATTCTGCAACAGGGACAAAGTAAACTAACATATAACAAAATCTTATTCTTTGAAATGTCTCACACACAACCTATACACCCGACTGGTCCCAGAACAAAACAGACTTGACAACAAATTCCCCAATTTTAACAATATTGTTCAATAAATAAGAAATAAAATCATTAAGTCACTGCAACTTTTGTAATAATGAATTTAATGTAATATAATGACTAATAAATATTCATTACATTAAAACATTTCCACCAAATCATTGGTTATTGACCTTCCTGCTCAAATTAAATGTTTAAACACAAAATACAAAGACAGTTACAAAAAAAATTTCTTGCTATTTTTTCTGGCATTTTGCTAATAAAAATAATTATTTTGATTCTAACTGACCTAAAACAAGAAACGTTTTGTCTGATTTAACTTCAGACAGTGAGAAAAAAAATGTATCCAATATCTGGTTTCAACTGTAAAAAACGTTTTCGAAATGTAGGCTTTTGATAAAACGTTAGATTTCACTTTATTAAAAAACGGCACAGTTTGAATTTCAAGCACTTTCCAAATCTTAAAAATTAACTATTAAAATTCAAATACCAGTACAAAGCTTGTTTATTCTAATGGAAATTCAACATTTTAGCTCTTTAAACACAAATCTGATTAAAGAACCCAGCTGCTATTTTCTCTTTTGAGCAACAAGGGGTGTACTTAGTTGTTTTTACGTATAGAAACCTCAGTTTTACTGCAGCAAATGATCAAATAATTGTCAATCATTGCTGGTTGCTAACTACATTCATGCTGTTTGTTTTCAAACTCGTTGCGTTGTTTTCTGTGCCATGCACACTTATGGTTGATTGCATTAGTGAAAACAAACAAGTGAAGAGCAGAAAACCGTGGTGAGCCGCTTGGAGAATCACACTTAATTGGTAGAAGTAAAAATCTAAGAGGCTTAAACGAACTTCTTTCCTTTTGTGCTCTGATTTTTTTCACGTACAGTGTAACATTTGTATTGTTTATCAGGCAGCAGTGTCTGGTCAGGATGGTAATTATTTTGATGAGTGCAAAACATCTCGCTGATTAAGGACGGCAGAGATTGTTCGCTGATTGTTTAATGGAAACGTTCAGTGTTGGCCTCTGCTGCTGGGCACAAAGACCAACAGGAGGAAAACCTGACTGATACACTGCACAAGAGACCTGCAGCGAATATTTCTACCCAATTATATGACATACTATGAAAGAGCATTCAGAAAGAAAATACAAAAAATAAAGTTGAACTATAATACCGCTTTATTCAGGTAACATTTTGACTTTATTCTCGTAATTAGGGAGGTGTGAATGCGGAATCGATCGCAAAAGTAAACTGGTTCAACTAAAAACCTCGGTCTTGGTTTGGTTCAAGTGAACTGTCGTGTGGTTTGAATGAATATGTGAATGCCAAGCGAACTAGAGACCACTTCAAAAAAGTGGAAGTGGACTACAGCGCAAGGAATTCTGGGTAAATACAACCAAAACAAACACGTGAGGCTAGCACTTAGATACCAAAGACACAACAGAAATCCTACAACCGCTAAAATCTGATGCTACTCCATTTAAGTTTACATTTAACCAAGAAGGGAGTTGCGCTCAGTGTCTTATTTTATGTTGTTTCCTTCAGTGGTTCTTGGTCCAGCTCCCCCATAGGTGAGGAGGGGAACAGGTTTTTCAAATAGTTTGGTTCATTTGACACATTGCAGTGTGAAAGAGAACCAAAGCAGCTGAAAATGTAACAAATGTTGCAACTTCTGTCCACAATCAAACCGAGTTTACCAGACTATTAGATGTGAAAACACTCTTAGCCACATTGACTAGACATCGACCCCTTTATGTGTCAGGCTCTTGTGGTCCACATTTGTTAAATTAGTAAACTGCTAAACTAGAAAACTATCTGCTTTCTTCAATCCTCCAATCCAAGAAATAAAATTAAACAGCAGAAAAAGCTATTTGAAACTGACAGAGAGGATCTGCCAATGCAGAGGGAAAGTTTTTTTTATAATCCATAGCTCTGCCACTTACCCCAGAAATGCATTTTTCATTAAATATCATCAGATTTGTTGGTGTTCAGTTAATGACTTTTCAAAGTTCAGAAAAAGCTAAAAGAAACCACAATATTCCAGAAGATTTCACAATATGACCACATGTTCACTTACCTGCATTTGGACCAAACCAAAATATTTCAGTAAATGATTACAGTGCAAAAACACCAAATACTACCAAGTATTTCAGTCTGGTTTGCAGCACAAATATCATAATACACCTGAAGTAAGATAAACAACCTACAAGTAACTTTTAAGTTTCTAGAACTATTTTATCAATATTAAGGAATTACTGACTTGAAACCAGCTCCTGAAAAGTTACTTGCTGTTTAGTTTTGTCTCATTTCAAATGTACTAAGATACGATTAGGCAAAAATCACTTGGTAAAATTGGTGTTTTTCAAATGTACAGCTAATTTAGAAATGTATATGGAAGATATTTGCTTGTTTCTTAAATCAAACAAACATTCTATATTTTTTCAGTTTAGCTTTGTGTCTTTAGTGAGTTTCAGCCTCTATAAGAAAATGTCTGAAGAACAGATAGTTTATTCTTTCTCCATTTATTCCAGGAGCCAAAATAAAAATGTACCAAACATTCGCCCCATCTTTCCTGTTCCTCTGCTCGTTTTACTTTGTCCTCTTCCTCTGTGGTTGCTAGATGTACTCATCTATTTAACATTTAAGTTCACAGTCCACTTGACCATCCGTGATTAGACCACACGGACGAGTCTGTAAGATGGATTATACGGTATTTCATCAAACACCAAATATGACCCTGAATCACAGCCCCTTTTTTCCATATTAAATTTCAAATTACGTCCTGTTAATTTGTGGGTGAAGCATAATAAATGAAACCTTGGAACCATGAAGCATTGAGGTTGAGACCAAGAGACATCACTGCATTTAATTTAGGAGGCCAGTGGCCTGTCTACAAAATGAATTAGGGGTTGAAGTCCTCAGTATGTGTAAAACTTTATTCATTATCAATCAGTAAACTATGTAAAAGAGCTGATTTGATCAGATTTATTTAGTATGGTAATTAATTTCTGCTCTTTGTGTTGATTAAGAAGGTTTCTGGTGCAGTTTGACCAAATGTGGAAAACTGAAAACAAAAGAAACACAATGGAAACTGGAAAACTGAACTTGTTTTTCATATTTTAAATTAAAATTACTATTTCATTTATTAGTGTTTTTCATCAATATTAAGGAATTATTGACTTAAAACAAGCTCCCATCTCTTGCTAAAAAGTTGCTTATTAGATCGTTTTGCCTTATTTTAAGCATACTAATACTTTGCACTACAAACTAGACAAAAAAAATACTTGCTAAGATTTTGTGTATTTGCATTTAATCTCCTAAATGACAAATCAATTACTCTGTTTTTAACTAATAAAAATGTTGGCAACAAATACAATAAATCAAGACATGACTTTTCTAAGTTTAAACACTTGGTAAGATTTTGTGTTTTTGAAATTAATCTCCTAAATGACAAATCAATTCCTTATCAGTTTAAAAATAAGCTTTGGCAATGAATACAAGAAATTAATATATGACTAACTTTAAATAAAAAAACAGGATGTTTTTCATCTGTTTTGTCTAAATAAAAATTATTTCAAAGTGTGGCACATCGTGAATGTAGGTAGAACTCTAAAACATTTAATAAATCTGTGAGTGGAACAAGTACTTCTTTAATTAATCAATATTAAGTGATTATTTACTTAAAATGAGCTCACATCTTACTGTTACCTTTGTCTTGTTTCAACTATATTATGACGTTTGCACTAGAAACTACACCAAAACTTCTTGGTAAGATTTAGTGATTTAGCTTAGGAGTTGTTGAGTTTGAAATGTCTTTTTAGTTTTTAGCGTGTCTGACATGGAATTTGTTAGCATAATTAAAAGGTTGGTGAATTAGGCCTGGCCGGTTGACCACGAGGCTTTTAATTAATGGGGACTTGTCCTACATTAAACAACACTGTGGGTTATCGCATTATGTTGGCGATTATTCCAGCCATGGAATTATTCACCCGAGAAACACCATTGGAGAGTGACAGCCTCTTTGTCAAGCGTTGCCCTCCCTCTTTCAGTTCACGGTTGTCTCTTTGGGTTGCAGACTTCTTGGCACGTATAGTAAATGGCAGAGCTGCTTGAAGGCAGCGAGGAGAAAGACGGATGGTACAGTAAATGTTAGATTCAGGACGGGGACCGGCACTGTTACTGTCAGATAAGCAGAGAACGGAAAATGTGGGATGCCAGGCAATCCAATGGGAATCTTCTATAAGGTGGGGGGGGGGGGGGGGGGAAAAAAAAAACCCCCAGCAGGAATAGGGGGAAAATTTGTATGAATAGAGGTATTTATTGCATACAAATATTTAAAAACGATGTGATTTGATTTTATGTATTTGTTCGGGCTTTCCGAATCCCCTCAGGAGGAATGAAATGGCAAAGAATTGGCAACGTCCAAACATCTGATCACTCTGCTTGTGCAGCGATTGTGGAGCGCCTGTGTCAGTACAAGTCTGAATGAGCCTGAAGTCTCCGAAGCGCTTCGAGGATGCCCGGTTCTTGAGTGGTGGCAGTAAACATCGGCAGCACTATCAAAGGCTTCAGCTTGCCCTGCTCTCCATCAAGCCTCCTCTCAGCTAATGCCTGCATCTGTAATGTCCCAGCGGCTGCCTTATCTCCCCCGGCCACTTGGATTCGTTGCCAACCTCCGGTTCACGGCAAAGCTCTGATCTGAAGACAAGCAGGCGGCGGTGCCAAGGTGGGCAGCAGAAAAAAGTGACCTCCCAAAACCCCCGCTCTCATCTCTCCCACTCGCATTGTGGACTCCCAAGCACACGCCGACTGTGGGAACGAAAACACTGTAGTGGATTACCCCTTTGTGTCTGATCACAATGCAGAATCAGGAAGCGGCGCGGTCAATCCAGCAACAGGAACAGACGAGGGAGGAAACGATTATTCAGATTAAATGCAATTAATTGATAATTAATATATTAATTGCGGACTGGAAAATAAAGATTCAACATGACATTCTGCTTAAATTACAACATATTTGTATTTTATTTATTTTCTACAGTTTCTGTTAGTTTATGTTTTTAGTTATTAACTTTTTATCCCCGTACTTATAGAAATAATTGCTGCTTTGTTTTATTTTCGGTTTTTGTTTTGTCATCTTTTGGTTCGTGTTTATTCTGCAAATTACTGTTTGGTGTTCATTGTTGTGTTAAAAATCAGAAATAAATCATAATTTTTTTTAAAAAGCACAACATATTCAGAACAGTAATTAAGCCAAACTGTACAAAACATTACTGAGTATTAGGGCCACGCTAAGAAAATTTAAAAAATAAAATTACAGGAATAAAGTCGTAAAAGAATATTATGACTTTTGTATTATTTCAACTTCGTTCTCGTACAAATTTATTCTTGTAAAACTGACTTTATTCTTGTGTGCATTCATTCTGGCAACATTGCAACTTTGTCCTTGTAATTTTATCACTTTATTCACATAACTTTTTCTTAGCATGACTGTAATATACATGGAAGATATATGGAAAAATAACTCTTAAGCGCATTATTATTATTATTTTTTTCTTCACTATACATGTTTTTTTTCTTCAATTAAGATAAAAAACAAACTATTGTCTTTTCATGTTTTTCCAAAAAAATCCTTAAACTCCATAGTTTTAGCACTTTTAAAATTACTGTAAAAAAATCTTCTATTATGCAACTTTTTTTTTTAGTTATTAATTATTATTAACCCAGAACAGAATTATTCTTTTTCACTTTAACAACTCCTCAGGTTAAAATTTTACTTGTACTAATGGTGTTATTTGAAAAGATACTTAAAAATTGTACTTTTTAACATTTTGTACATTTTTGGGAAAGTTATGTGCAGAAATTCTAACATTTTTGTAAGACGATGTTAGGAAAAAAATCAGCAACTCTGACTGTGACGCAAAATCAGTAATTTGAGTTTTCAGTGATCACAAAAAACCATTGCAGCATCCTGTAGGGGCTGATTAATTACAAATGTAGCCATTAATAAAACCTTGTTGGGATCCAGAACTTCAGATTGCTCTTGTTGGTTGTGATATCATCTCAAAATCCCCTGAAAATGTTACATAACAAACAAAAAGTAAGAGATGAGTCTTCCCACCTGATTCACAACCTCAGCTCCAAAGTGAACTAAACTATGGATCTTTATTTAGTTCCTTCAGCTTTAGTTCTGGTTTTTCAGATTAAATATTTTCTATTCGTCTTTGACTCCAACCAGAGAGACATGATCCAGTCATTTTTCAAAGTGCATTACCCATCTCATATCGCTTTCCCCATCCTCTGTATTTGCTCCCACGTCCACAGAGGCATCATGTAACATTAAGACCTCAATAATCAGGCTACAGTACATAACTTATTCATGTTGAAAAAGCCACTGATCCTATTGTGGTGCAGCCGCAGGGTTCCTGTGGGACCGGACCAAAGGTTAAATAAGCTGCTCCTGACATGCAGCCTCTGTGTGAGTAAAAACCCAACAGTACACACCAGATTGTGTGTTTGGGTGGGTTCTGCTTGGTGAAATTATACAAACAATTATTATCTAAACAGATAAAAGGCCACAAAGACAGACTAGAAGTGAATGTTAAAAATGTTTGACTTTGAAGTGCCCTTTTCAAGTACGACATCGATGTGAAGTTATTGATTTGCATATGAAATTAATGCCACTAAACAACCAGTCTGGTGGTCTTTTGATAGCTATAGGGTGCCATTATTTATTCATATTCTCAGATGAATACAGTCATCTCTGCTGCTACAGGGGTGTGCAGAAGAATAGGATTATACTTTCTGAAATGAGATCAAGGTTCCACATATAAATAAAGAATCATGATTGACATTTCCGAGACAGATTAAGCTTTTGTATTTCATAAAGGAGTTGATGTAGTCATTAAAAGTGGAAACAAAAAAACATTTTATTCCTCAGCATTCATTACAGTTTGTCTTGCTTTTAATTTTTACGGGTTATTCCTTTAATACTGGATTAACAGTTTTTGTAAAACGCCCTAAAACTCCCTGTGGTGGTTTTTTGAGACATTGTTTTGGCTAGAGAAAGACGACAAATCCAAGATGGCCGAACGTAATGCCGAAGTATGGACTATGACAAAAATAATTTTCTTTTTTATTTTTACAATGGTCAAATAATTTGCACATAATATTATTTTAGCTTGTAGTAAGCTTGTAACAAGCTAGTTTGCGATGTTAGATAATGGTTATTATATTATTTTGATTATGTTTTATCACATTTTGAGATGAGATTTTACTACATTATTGCATAAAGCAACGTCACATAAAATAAAAATAAAATGCAATACAATGATGTCAACCTTCATTTATGCTTTAAAACATTAATTATGTTTTATTTCCATCTCTTGTGATTTAAAAGTACATAAGCAAAAGAGCTGAAGTGATAACGTTATCACTAACAAAATTTAGAACAAGTTATTGTCTCCAGTTTTGATCATCCTTAAACATGCCAAAGTTTAATACAGCAATAACAATTCATTCTGAGCTGCTTTATGTTGCAGAAATTAATCAAAAAGGACACAAACCGTTTCTAAAACTGGCAAGGATGGTGTGTGTACGGTTCAAGGAGCCAAACACACACCGAGGGATTTATTTGCTAATTTTTCAAGCAGCTGCTTGAATTTTTTTTTAACAGCTTCAGCATATTCAAACAAATAGTCACCGACGTAGCCGGGCAAACCAAAAGAAGACCATAAACCAACAGCATTTGATTTGCGGTTAAGGTGCGTCAGTGTGACAGAAGAACACTTTTTAACTGTAAATCACAGAATGCACAGCAGACAGAATAGAAACACTCACGCCAGGCAAAAGGAAATGAAAAGAGGCATTGACACAATAAACAACTTTAGTTTTGTGAATAACTGGCCAGTAAGAACGCACACTAGGCCTTGAATGTGAAGCTAAGTAGGTCCCCTGACACTCGTCCTTATAATGGCTTGTACTTTGTGTATTCAGCTAGCTTAGAACAAGGATGTCAGCAGCACATAACAGGAAACTCTGCTGTTCTCTGGCTGCTCATATATCTCCCTCCACCTGCGTGTGGCTGTTTCAGAGCACTGCTTTTAATCAGCGTTATGGATAGTTTTAATTTGCCAGTGTTTAATATTCCTGTCCCCATTACACTCAGGCAGTGTTTAAGCAGCAGTATTGAATTTTTAGAATGAGTCATTGTAACTGCACCACGCATCGGTAGCAAAGATAATTCACGTTGGGAAAACAACCACCCTATCGCTTCTGGCCGACGAGGATAAATAAACTGCTGCAGAAAAACATTTAAGCGTCACGCGTATTACTACAATGATTACTGTTAACGGGTGGGGAAAAAAAACAAACGACAAAAAACATACAGGCTAAAAATAAAATGCAACATATGCAGGTTTAATATTGCGTTTTAGAGGTGCAATGATATTGCATTTCTGCAAAGGGGGATACATTAACATAACACAATAATGTACCTGTACAACAAACCAATAAAACAACCAGAAAATAGAAGAATACTCTATTTATATACTGGAACAAGAGAAAAAAGCCATCCTATGTTTTTCAGGAGATGAGATACTGATATTAATTTCCATTTAAGATCTGATATTTATCTGCATGTTTTTCCCTTTAATGAGTGAGTTCTCTCTGGGTACTCCAGCTTCCTCCCACGGTCCCAAAACGTGACTCTTAGGGTGTTTTTATGCCTGGTAGTCCTGTTTTCTCGGTTTGATTTGGAACTACAGTGGCAGCATTTTTTAAATTTTCAGCTGCTGCGGTTTTCTTTCACAACGCACAAATAAATTGTGAAATCTGTTCCCCTCCTTGCCTGTGGGGGCGCTGCACTAAGAACCACTGAAAAAAAATGACAAAACACTGAAGAAGGCACTGTGCAAAATGTAAACAAAAATGGAGTAGTGCTAGATTTTTGCGGTTGTAGGATTTCTCTCTTGTCTGATAAAAAACCATGAGTCATTTCTCCCGCTTGTGCTAGATTCTCACATTTGTTTTGGTTGTGTTAACCCAGAATGCAATGCACTGTAGTCCGCCCCGTGCTTTTGGAGCGGTCTCCGCTGGACATTTGTGCACCAGAGTTCATTTCAACTGAACCAAGACCAGAGTTAGTGTTTTTGGTTCGAATCAGAATTCAATTGCCCAAACAAACTGGACTTTTTAAGCAAGCAAACCAAAGTTTTATTAAAGTGGACTAAACAGGGTTCATAAGAATGCAGCCAAAGGGTTTTTCCCACCTCAGAGTCTGGTGGACTCCATTCAATTTATGACCAAAATTGCAACATTTGTTACATTTTCAACTGCTTTGATTCTCTTTCACACTGCACTGTGTCAAATGGCCCATACCCTATGGAGAATCTGTTCCCCTCCTCGCCTGTGGGGGCGCTGTACCAAGAGCCACTGAAGGAAACGACAAAAACCTCTGAAGAAGACACTGAGCACAACTTCCTTTTTCAGAAAAACTGAGTAGCATCATATTTTAGCGGTTGGAAGATTTATCTTTTGTTTTTGGTATCAGACCATGAGACATTTCTGCCGCTAGCGTGAGGCACTCACGTTTGTTTTGGTCGTACTTACCCAGAATGCCCTATGTTATAGTCCACTTCCTGGTTTTGGAGCAGTCTCTGGTAAGCTTCCATCCACACTGGAAAAACACAAAATCTTTTTATATATTTTATTTTTGTCCAGTTTCTAGTGCAAATATCTTTGGTAATTTGTAAAAGACAAAACTAACTTACAGTAACTTTTCAGCAAGAAATAGCAGCTTGTTTAAGTCAATAATTCTTTAATAATGATTTTAAAAATTATAGTTTCACTGGGAGGAGATTATTTCACATATTACAAAGCATTAGTGAAATAATCTGCCTGTGGAAATAGTACTTTTCATTCCTCATTTAAAGGTTTACAATAAAATAACATGTTGGTTTTGCAGCCTTTTCTGCAGCCAAATTTGCAGCAACTTATGACCATTTTTACAGTGAAATCAATGAATTAAAAGCAATATTGGACAATCAACTGTCATTTTGAGGTGCTATACATAAGATAACGTGTGCATAAAATGTTTTGACATGACGTGAAACTGGTCAATATTTTTTTTTTATTCATTTCATTCAATACAAATAAAAAAAATTTTTAATACAAAGAAAAAAATAAAATAATTTAAAAAAAATGAAATGAAAGGTAGCAGAAAGAAGAAAATAATCTTATAATATCTGCCCCTTTTTCTCAACTATGGATCAAAACAACAAAAAACAAACATTACAATATTACAGTAAACAACCTGTTGTTATTATTTCTGTTGGGCAGATTTTTGCATGAAACGCAACAAAACATTTTGTTTCAATTGACCTCGACTCACCATTTCTCAACCGGGACAGTTTGACTCTATCTGAGCTGAAATACTTAAAGTGTTACTGTAAAGAAGAATATTTCTTCTCCAGAGATTGATGTTAGTCATCTTCACTCTCTGTTGTTTCATTAGGACAGTGCAGTGATGTAGTTATCAAGCATCTATGCATTTTTAATAAGTGTAAATCAAAAATTTATCATGGGACTGTATTTACCCTGATGACTGGAATGTCTTCAGATACTTAATAGTCAGTCCTCTCCAAGTCTGATTAGACACACAAAACAATCTATAAAGCACAGATTCAACATACGGATGTTGTAATGAGACATGTATGCAAAGTAATGTAAATGAAGCGGTCTAATTGCATATATTTTACATGGATTTGGAGCACTAACTTTATCTTTCTTATTACTTCTCTGACTCGCATCTTTAATGCAGCTCTGCAATGTCCTCTTACTTGATATAAAAAGCAGATATACAAGCTTTAATCTGAAATAAAACAACACCAGCTGGGATTATTTTTATGCTCGGATGCTTTTGAGGTTAATTCTTTTTTATTTTTTTTTAATTTTACATGTTTGGTTGGTTTTTGTGTTAAAGCCAATTATTTTTCTGAATACACTACAGCTTTTGTGTTGTTGTTGAACTCAAACTTCAAATAATAATCTCGACTGTGTCAGTGCATTTATATTAAACTAGTATGACAGAAACGCTATGTAATCAGAATTAATGAAACATTAAATTCAGTAATTAAGGGACTCTTAAAACAGATGTATTAATATCAACACAAACTGAGTCAAAACCCAACACAATGAGATGTCTATATAAGGAATACACATTTCAACACATTTACTGTGCAAATAATTCAATAATAGTTATTTAACACAATAATTGTGCTCCTTTATAGTGTAAAATAACTTTAAAATTTTAAGTCTCACAGTACATTTATACCCAAAGAATCTCGGTGTATGCTAAGCTAAGTCACTAATGTCAAGCCATGACTTGAGTCCGACTAAAAGCTAAACAACATAAATAAATATCCGCATTAAAGAAATTCAATTTTATGCTTTATTAACAGTTTATCAAATAAACCTCTGGCTGCACGGATGTCCTGAAATGGCGGTAGCTTCCTTTAACATTTTTTTTTACCATGTGGAAAGCTCCAGAACTCCAGGTCCAGGTGGTGACGTGATTGGTCGACGGTTTAACATATATTCTGCATGGGTATGGCAGGCCCTTTTAACATAAAATCATGAAAACTTCAAGAATGTCTTATCGTCTTGGGTCAATTTTTCAAAACTCTGCTTGAAAACTTGTGATATACTTCAAATCAAATATAGCAAGAAAGAATCAACTATCTTTGTTTTAAGTCAGTTAATACGTTACATAATTTTACTTTCAAATGTTTATGCCATAAAAACAGAAAAATAAATAAAGAAATAAAACTACGAGAATAAGCTAGTATAAAAATAAAATCATAATATTATGAGAATAAAAACAGCAGTACAAGAAAAAAGGCATATTATGAGAATAAAGTCGTACATAATATTTTGAGACTAAACTCGAAATAATAGAAGAATCAAGACAAAATCATATGAGGTCATAAAATTATGAAAATAAATTTCAAATAATACAAGAAGATGGTTGTAATATCAGAATAAAGTAATAATATTTTGAGAATAAAGTCAAAGCATTATAAGCATGAAGTTGTATGACAATGAAATCAAAATTACACAAGATTAAAGTGTAATTTGAGCATAAAATCAAAAATATTTCAAGAATAAAGTCATAATATTATGAGAATAAAGTAGTAATATGACTTTGTTGTTGTAATACTACCACTTTATTCCCATAATTGTATTTATTTTCTTTTCTTAGCATGACCCCAATACGCCGTCCTAATTATGAGTGTGAACTTAACGTATTTTCTTGGTACCTGAATCTGTAATTTGACAGCCTATACAGCCGAGTTCTGACACAGACGAAGCCAAACATCAGGATAAGGAAAAAGAGCCACAGGGTGAATGCAGTGACATCTGACAACAGATGGAGACAACATTACAGTGCTGCAGTCCTTCATTAGAAAGCCTGCCAGCTGATGCCTCTCTACCTGTTATTCATATTGATAGCTGGCACATAATGTTCCTGGTTGCATGTCACCTTTGAAAAATTAAACCGGTTCTCTCATCTGCCTGCTCGCTGTCATTTAATTAGCAGAGATACAGCTTCCACCCCCTCCCAACCCATTACTCTCTCTCTCTACAATACCAACATCCAAAGTAGCCATTACTGGTAAAAAAAAAAAAAAAAAAAAGAGGCAAAGATGTTGTTGTTTTGCAAAAAACAATTACCATACACGGTGTCATTCAAATACAAAGATGGAAGCTATTTATATACCGGGATGGATTATGTTTGTTTGTTAAACTTTTTCCACTAGTGTATCTTTTTCTACACAAAATATTTGTCAATCATCTAGCATAAAATAATGTGATTTTATTTTTAATGATAAATATCTGTTGCCAGTCAGCTAGCATTGTCATCTTATGGAAGTGTTTCTCTGTTTTATTAAGAAACCTAATAATAGTAAGCGTAATAAAACTATCAGAACATTTCTATATAAATCATCCCCTGCATAGGGAATTAGACAAAAAAAGCACAAAGAGCAAGTTAAGCTATCCAAAACATAATCATTAATTTCAACTTTAAAGAAAGAAAATAAATGGCAATATGCTAAAGCTAGCCAATTATAAAAACCGAGCACTAGTAAAATTTAAAAAGTTGTTTATGTGCATCTTCAAATAATTTTTTTTTTTACATTGATTAAAATTGAATCCCCCTTATAAGTTTAAAAATTCTGTATTTTAAGATACAGTTGGTAACTATAATTGGAAATTAACACTGAAATGTTAACCAACAAGCATTAGCAGCAAGCTAGCTAACCGGTGAAGTACTAGCTATTTAGTGTTCAATGCTAGCTATCAGGTTAACACACCTAAAAAAAACAAAAACATTGTGTCTGAATAGCTATTCATTCTCTCTAAGGAATAAAAAATATTCAATACAGATTATGCATTTTCTTTTCTTCTTCAACCATTAATCATCATAACAGGAAATTATATTTCTCAATAATCAGTCCACTAATAAAGAGATATAAAGTGTGGTGAAAGCGTTAGTCGTGTTTTTATGACAGTTTAATGCATGTGGGTTGGGGGAGGAAATGGGGTTTTGTGGCCAGGAAAGAGGAATCAGATACAGACATTTCTCTGTTTTCTCCCATAATCTAAACTGATTCTGTAAAAGGCTAATAGATGGCATCCAATTTGCATATAAATGATTGGGGCGTCTCAAGTGATCTATGACTCTCAGTCGGATTCAGTTGTGAGGGAACGGCAGGGGAGGGCCAGAAAATATAGCTTGGAAGACAGAAAGACAGAAAAATGAGGAAATCATGCTCTAGATTTTTGGGCTTGCCTTTTCTCCAAACAAACAGAATTTTTTTTATTACATTAAACATCTAAACATTATATTTACATACTGTATTTTCATAAACTGTTCAGCTGAGTTTAGTTTAAATGTCAGCTAAGATAGTTTAAAATTAATTTAATTCATCCAAGTTTTGTTTTCTGCTTTTAAAAACGATTTGCCAAAGCATGAACAATTTAATATGAATCTGTTTATTCTGCTTCTGAATAAACATTTAACAAAGTGTGTGTTATTCTCCAGTTGTTTCCATCCACCCTATTTGTTGGGTCCTTTATTGTTGGAGTCATAAAGGTAAAATTGAGGCAGTCCTGTGTAGATGATGAGTAAGATTGCAGGAATTGTTGTCCAAATGTCTGCTGGGTGAATTGTTATCAACTGAGAGATACAAAATTGTTCACAGGAGAACAAACATCAGTTTATGTTAAAGGAACGCATACAAATGGTACTTTATCATATTACAGTCCACTCAGTAACTGGATATTGTTTATCTTTCTGATAGCAGTTCCTTTAGGAAAAAAAATACTCACATTAATTTATGCTATTTTCATCAATTTAACTTCGTCTACTTTGTTTTTAGAGGTTGTGAAATACATAAAACAGCTTAAATTTAGAAATTCTAACTGTTATACATAATTACTGCAATTTACTTCAATACATATTGTTGCAAAGTTTTAAATAAGTTTTTGACATTATTGTGACTGCACAAATTTAAATTGGAATGATTTTTTTTTTTCATTCAATTTTACAAATTGAATATCATATAATTCAATTTTACAAATTGAAAATGAAGGAAGTGGCGCTCAAGTCTACGCTTAGAGGTTTTTGTGTTGTTTTCTTCAATCGTTCTTGGTGCAGCGCCCCCACAGGCGAGGAGGGGAGCAGGTTTTTCAAATAGTTTGGTTCATTTAACATAGTGCAGTCTGAAAGAGAACCACAGCGGCTGAAGATGTAACAAAGGTTGCGATTTTGTTCCCCAATCATACTGAATCTACTGGACTGTTAGGGGAGAAAACTCACTTAGAGATAAGTATTTTACAGTGAAAACTTGCCCATTTTAAACTATTTTGTCTTCAATCCAACTGCTTTTATAATCATTTGCTCCTTAAATGTCAAACGACTGCTTTAACTTAGTCCTGTTTCTGAAGTTTGTGCCTCTGACCTCTGGCAGGTCTTCCTTGTAAAAGAGACTTTGGTCTTAATGGGTTTTCTTACCTGGTTAAAAAAAGGTTAATAATAATAATAAATCTATTTATGCTTCAAAATATTGTCTTCCAGGTGCAAATTCAGCTGTCAGCACTTTCATTTACCGCAACAATAAAACCACAAAGTGTTTAATATGTCAAGAAAGTGAATAGGAATGAAAATTAAGCATAATTAATTGTAATGTTGTTATATAACAATGAAAGGTTGTCAAAGGGGTAGAAGCAAAACAAAGGAGCCTACTTTTCATCTGCATAGAGAGAATGCTATATTACATTATTTGTATCTCCACTGTAATATATATTTGTATATTATGCTATCTAAGCTGTCAAAACAAAACCTTCCAGACATATTTTGGCTTCATTGTGCTTTAATGTGCAATTGATTTGCGTAACTGGAGACATACTGATGATAATGAACACAGAAGGCCATCAATCCTCTTTACAAATGCCAGTTCCATCGTAAAGTGCTGATCAGCTTATTTCTGCATGATGCACTGTTAATGGCGGCCACGTAATGGCTTCTCTCCGTGCGACCAATCATTTCAGCAAGTAGTGTATTATCTGAATGTATTTTAAAGTGTTCGGCCTTCGATTTCCTCCTGGCAGTGCCGCGGTTGTGTTTATTTAAATATTGAGCATCTTTACCGCTCAGGATACATGAGGGGAAGATGCAGCGGCACTAAAAGTTCAGGGTCAATTATTCTGCTGGGTTTCATTAAGAGGCTGTCTGTAAGAAAATCAATCTCTCCTCTTTTAATCATACATGCTCAATACCGGTTCAAAACAAATGACAGGGTGAAATATGTGCTGCTCTAATGAGGGAAATGAAGCTCAAATTGGGAAAGAAACATTGACATCTTTGGAAGCTGTAATGTGGTTTGGAATGATTGATATTTTGATAGAAGCAAAGACAGGTCAACAGCCCTGTCTGGCTAATGAGATAAGTTTGTATTGTAGTAGACTTGAAAAAAGACAAAACTAACTTACACGCAACTTTTCAACAAAACACAGAAGCTTGATTTAAGTAATTAATTCCTTAATTTTGATTTTAAAAAAATACAAGTTCTACTGGCAGATTATTTCACACACTAAATTTTTAGCTTCAAGATAAATATTTAGCTACCATTGAACCTGCTAACAAATTTGTTAGTTTTAAGCTAATAATTTAGCAAAGGTGTTAAATATTGAGTTTGATAAGAACATTTTTAGCTTTAAGTGAAATATTTAGCTTGCTAACAAAATTTTTAGCTTTAAAAATTAGCTTCCTGACTAAATAATTAATAAGCTAAATGTTCAGCTTACTAACTAAATGTTCAGCTCGCAGATTAAATGTTTAGTTTGGAGCTAAATATTTAGTTGGTGAACAAAATATTTAGCTTCAAAACAAATATTTAGCTAGCAAGTTAAATATTTAGTTTGCTAACAATTTTTTTTGCTTTAAATATTTAGCTTGCTAACTAAATAATGAGTAAGCTAAATGTTTAGTTTACTAACTAAATGTTTAGCACTTTCGGTTTGCTAATCAAATATTCAGTTTGATTAACAAACTGTTAGCTATTTGTTAGCTATTAACACATATGTAGCTAACATGTTAAATAATGAGCTTAAGAAATGTTTTGGCTTTAAACTAAATATTCAGGTTCTTGCTAAATGGTTTGTACTTCTATAGCACTTAAGTCCAGAAGTGCTTTACACATGCTAGAGCTGCTGTTGGGTTGCTAGGTGATGGGCGGAACTCTGCTGGAGTTGCTTGGTAACGGCACAGTGCCTTCTAATTTGTGACATTATATTCCTAAGGTTTTTGAAATGGCTGATTTTCCACACACCAAAGATCAACTTATTGCCAAGAAAACTTGTATTTTATGTTCCGTAGAAGCTGTAGAAATTCAAAAGTAGGTACGAAAATGTGCACAAAGTGAATTTTTTCCATAATAGGTCCCCTTTAAAGCACTTGGAGGTGTCAAAAACTGAAGTTGTTTGTCAAAAACACCATTGTCTGTGTGCATGAAACCAGGAGGAAATAATGATAAATGAACAAGAGCTGAATTGTAATCAGCAAGCAAAGGCCAAGTGTGTCAAGGGCTGGGGGGAAACTAATTGGATAAAAACCAAGGAGGACAAGCGCTAAAACAAATCAGGAAGTACATCAGAGGGGGGAAAAAAAGAAACAAAAAAAGCAGATTTCCTGGAAAAATACAGGTTGACATAAAAAAAATGTAAACCAGAGCACAAAAACATGATTCTAGCTCAAAGTTTATTCTTTATTACAGGCTGTGAACTCTTCAGATCATTAATTTATGCAATTTACTTTCTAATGAGTCGATTAAATTTAGATTTTAAAAGGGCTGACATGTTTAATTAATTTGTGGCGGATAATTTGCCTTACAACATTCAAAGCGTTCCCTATTGTATTATATGCATCCTAAGTTTAATTATTGCTTAAAAAAATTAAAATAAAATTAAAAATAGAGCTTTTTTTAGTTTTTGAAGTCATTATTGGTTGCAATTTTGAAAAACTTTCTGTATTATATTATATTATCCAAAAAGATTAAACACTTGATCAACACCTTTCGACAAATATCGAAGATTAAACATTAAGACCCTTAAATTGATGAGTATGAGCTAATGCATATGAATGAAAACCTTCTTTTCTGACACTGGATGATTGACTAGGGCAATGAGAGGGAAAAATCTGCCTCCTTATGTAAAATGACCAATCATTAATTATGTATACACCTTGATGAGAAGCTTTATTTTTAGGCACTGCTGAAATCCCCAAAGCGTGACCTTTTCATGGCGCCAAGCAAACAACGGGGTATTTATTACATGCATACTTCACATGGATATGACAGCAAGGCTCACAAACAATACATTTACCGACCAGAGTCACTGTGATGTTATATATCTACAGTTTCATTGTTTTCATATTCTGTTTAATTAAAATCAAAGAATACCTTCTTTTGCCGTATTGCTTTGCAGTTGGTAGAATAAATACAACAATTTTACATCCCCAGCTTTAAAAACGACTTACTTTTCTTACCTTAATTGCTGAATTATTGAGATGCGCGGCATCCGTCTCTGCTGACCTCTTGGTGTCCACAGTTGGAAATCTGTGGTGATGATAATTAAGGCTCATCAGAAAGCAAAGACCCACAGGTCAGGCACTGACGATTAAGAATTTATTTTATATTAGTTTGCAGGATGGAGTCGGGGACAAGTGAGCAGATAGAGTACCTTCAAACCAAAAATATATTAAAGAATCTTTTCAGTATAATGTATCCTCTTAATTTCAGAAGTCAGTATCTTCTCTGCAGTAGGAAGTCATGATGCTATTCCTAAAAATATGTACCAAAGCTGCCTTATCTACCCTACAGATTGACACAAATGTAATTTGGTTAAGACAATTAATGCAAATTCATGCCTAGTGGAAAGTGATGAGGTGTAAAAATGTTCCAAAGCTCTCTTGTGGTCAATAGATGTTAGCTTTTGTATATGTTAGCAAGAGTAGCTATTAGCTCAAATCATCGATAGCTTAACTATGACAATTTACGTCACTCCAGATTAACACAAATGTAATTTGGTTCAGACAAAAGCAACAAAGCAAATGTATATCTAATGTAAAATTGGCAAGGTGTAAAAACATTTTAAAAAGCTCAAATTCACTGTTAAACAAGCTCTGTTGTCATTAGCTGTTAGCTTGAATCATTGGTTGGTTAACTACCAATGGTGATTGTGTCACTACACATTGACATGAAGCAAATTCATGTTTATTACTAAAGTGATAATGAGAAAAAACATTTTAATAAGCGGATATTTTCTGTTAAACACACATTGTTGTCAATAACTGTTAGCTTGGGTGTTAGCATGAGTAACTGTTAGCTTGAATTATTAGTTGTTTAACTACCAATGGCAATTTGTGTCACAAATGTGTCACAGATTGACACTAATGTCATTTGGTTCAGACAATTAAAACAAAGAAAATGTATCCCTAGGACAAAGTAATGAAGTGTAAAAAATATTTTAAAAAACTGAAATTCACTGTTGAACAAGATCTGTTACCTTGGTAGCTGTTAGTATGATTAGCCATTAGCAGAGATAGATGTTAGCATGCACAGTTTTTAGTAAAAGTAGATCTTATTGTGACAATTGCCTTATATTGATAATGAAAAAACAGATTATTTTACTTAGATCAAGACATATTCTGTATAAATTAAATAATCTGTCAGTAGAACTAGCCTATTTTTTATCAACATTAAGAAATTCTAGACTTATAACAACCTACAATGTTTTGCTAAAAAGTTGCTTGTAAGTTAGTTTTCTTATTTCAAATGTACTAAGTACTAAAATCTAGACCAAAAATACTTGGTTAGATTTTGAGTTTTTGCAGTGAAGCTGCTAAAAATGTAGTGCAGATAATAAATAACAAATCTGCACTATAAATGTAAAGTAATTTATATTCTTGTGTGCTTTACTTTAGTGTATTGCTCTAGTGCACAGAATATAGTTGACGGGTAAAGTTTAAGATCTAGTTGCCAATTTCTTTAGCAACTGGGAATACTTGCTTCAACACCACTATTAAAATTGTTAGCAGTTCTGGAGTTCCTTACATTTATTCGTAATTCTCAGCGGCAACACTGACAGGCGAGTTTATGGATCCTTTACAAGCGATCTCAGACGGGAATAAAGAACTGACATGGAAAAAATAAATCGAAAAATAACCAATAATTGATATATTACTTTCACGATGTCAACTAAAAATGGTAAAGATAAAAAGTTTAGCACTTAAGAAGATTTAAGGCGGAGAAAAATCCCCTAATAATCCTTGATAAACACATTAGGTCCTGGGTGTAATTTGGCTCCCTGATTGGTACAGACAGCTCGAATGAGGATAGATATGCCAGTCTCTCCAGCCTGACTGAAAGTGATTGATGACTGCTGGGTTTCTTTTCCTGCATGGAAATCTACCTGAGAGCCATACCAAGTCCAAACTGCCCACACTCTGTCACCTCACATTACATCATGGAAATCATTTCAATATAAAACACTTTTTTTCCCCTCCAAACAGATAGCAGATACATATAAAAACACACAGAGGATGAAATTGATTATTTAAAAAGATGTAAAAGTGCATATGAAACAGGTCAAACAATTTATTTTTTAATCTGCAACACTGGGGCCTGCAGGGATTCATCGTTATAAGATATGAACGGGTTTTTTTTAAAAGTAAAGCAATGTTTCTCCCTCTACTAATGTACAACAGGTCAAATAATGCTCAGTATTTCACCCTAAAAACAACATACAGGTTTCACAAAACCATCACAGAATCTCTTAAGTGGTATGTGCAATGCCTGCCCCCTAGTGGTCAAATTAATAACAGGCATATTAATCTGGTGTCAATCTACGATGGCAGATAGAGCCACACCACTAAAAAATAAAAAAATAATAACTAAAATTACAAGAAAAAAGGCATAAAATTACGCAAATTATGTCATATGAGAATACATTTTTTAAAAAGTCGGAATAGTAAGAGAATATTACGAGAGTAAACTTGTACGTGAATAAAGTCATACAAGTCGAAATGATACAAGAAAAGGGTTGTACGAGAATAAATTATTATGAGAATAAAGTTATAATATGAGTTTAAATTATTATGAGAATAAAGTTGTAATAATATGAAGTAATGAAAGAATAAAGTCAAAATAATACGAAAATAGCCGGAAAATGAGGGTAAAGTCGCACTAGAATAAAGTCGTAATATTTTGAGAGTAAAGTGAAAGTAATATGAGAATAAAATTATGAGAATAAAGTTGAAATTATATGTAAATAAAGTCATAATATTTTGATAATAAGGTCATAATAATATACAAATAAAATCAAAATAATACAAAAATAAAATTGAAAAATTACAAGAATAAAGTCCTGAAATCACAACTTTATCCTTGTAATATTACAACTACTCTAAAACAACAGAAGAAATTTGTAACTAGGCAATGCTGGAACTTTATTCTCCAACATTGGTAAATATTAACAGAAGTTATATTTAACAACTCTGGTTTTCTTCTGTTTCTGCTACCTTTGGATCCAGTCTTCAATTAATCAAGTGTATTAATAGACCCGTTTCCTTGACGCTACCACAGGTCTGCAATAAAAGTTCACTGGTATCCAAAACATTACATTTCTCATTCTTAGAAAGGAACCAACGTTAAAAATCTAGATTCAGCAGCGAGTCGGCTCATGTTCCCGTGACGAGTCCCGTCTTCTTTTCTTTTCCAACTGGTTTCCCTGTGATCTAATCAAAACAATGTCTAAAACTCAAACATTTATGCAAAAGAGCGGCACAATAAAGATTTCATTCATGTCATACGCTTCAGATGCGACTTCCTGTGACCCCTGACGAGAGCCGAGCTGACAAGGAAACAAACTGTCACGCCGTACGAAACAACGGGCCCCGTCAACTTCATGCTTCAAAACCGCGCCGGTGATTTGTTAAGTGTGAAACGAATTCAAAGGGGGGAAAAAATGGATTATTATTATGTGCAGAGGCAGCTTGTGACAGGATCGTAATTGTAGCTTTGCAGGCTACTAGAAGAAAAGAAACAACAAATTGTGGATGTTTGCACCAATAAATGTAAATCAACTGGATTTTTCAAGGTTTTGCTTTCAAAGTGAATATATTTGACAAGATACAAAAAAGAGAAAGAATGACCAAATTTCTTAACACAAATGTATATTTCTCATAATATTTCATTGTTATGGAAAGCATGTTTTTGTCATTTTGTCATCTATGGGGTTTCTTGTGCAAGCCAAACATGAATTAAATGAAACTTTATAAGCTATTTTATGCTTTACTTGACAGTAGAATTTTCTTGTGCTGGCTTGACGGACATTTTTGACAGACGTTTCCAAAAGTTGTCTAAATTGTGGCTTTTTGGCTTCTTCTAGAACCGGATAACTCTTTAACTGAGAATTATTAGCCAAAATTCACTTTGTGTTTATTTTTATACTTCATTTGGAAGTAACTAACTAGACGTTCATGTTTTTTGGTGTCTCAAAAACGAACCGTTTCGAAAACCTCCCGATTGTTAAGTCACATTTGAAGGGCATTGTGCCGTTGCCTAGCAACCCAAGTGGAGTTCCAGCACGTTTGATCGGCTGGTTTTAACGCCGTAGATGGCTGCTGGAAAAAGACAACTGGTTTGTTGTTGACTTGCCATCCAGAAACCACTTGCTACATTCTCGTTTTGGTTGTGCAGGAGGCTCCACTTCTGCTTTTCAAAGATGTACGGTTGTATAATTGTGAATCTGTTTGCAGCCATTTTCACATGTGAGTGTAAAAGTTGAGTTTTAACCAAGATCTTGCCAAATTACTGGGCAAAGAGTCAGTAGTTCCTCTATATGTATTGTTTGATCTCCTAAATAACAAATCAATTGACTAGCAAAACCTTTGGCAATGAGTACAATAAATTAATATGCAGTTTTTCTAACTTGCATTTTCTCAGTATATTTGTTTCAGCTTTTCATTTAAATCAAAAACCAGTCCCTGTCAGTTTTTTAATCTCTTTGTCTGAATCAAATTAATTCAAAGTATTTCAGCCCATGAATGTTGGTAGGTGGTTGTTGCTAAACACTGAAGCATTTAAAAACACTCAAGACATTATCAGTGAGTCACTGACAAGAATAAAACCAACACAAAATATCCAAGATAAATGGTAAAACTAACAGAAACATTATTATTTTGCTTAAGAAAAGGTTTAATGGTGATGTGATTAAATATCACAAGCCTGTACTTCAAATAATCAAACATATTTGACTGAAATAATGGACTAATCTTCTTTATCTATTCAAAAGCTTAATAAAACCCTGTTAAATCTGTATTGACTCTTCTGACTTTATATCTGATTAAAATACAAGCTCTGATTCTGTTTTTACACATACACATTTTTATTTTCTGCCCCTTTTTATAAATCTGTGGCCTTACAAAATAGAAAAAATAAAAATAAAAAATAGGAAAATTGCAGTCGACAGGCACATAATTGTCTTTGCAAGATCCCAAAGGTTCACATTGAATTATTCAAAAGAGCCCTCTTGTTCTCTCAGTCTGGATCGACCTCATTACAATATAATCTAAGCTTAAACACTGATTTACCGCACCCTGGAGAGCGCTCACAATGAGCAAATTCAACAGCAAAATCTGGTTGTCCCCTGACTGTACTACCCTGAAAATGTTCAATGTTTTATATGTATTTATCTTCCGTAATTTGTTTAGTAATTTGCAAGTTGATTTTCATTTAGTTTTTATGATGATTTCAATGGCTAGTTTGATTTGAATATATTTTAAGCAGCAAACATTAAATTATTATGTTGCTGCCTTTGTTTATTTAATGTTTTTATTTCCAACCAGGAAGAGAAAAACACTGTGCTAAATTTCCAATGCACGACTTACAAAGTTCACACATTTGGAAATAATAAAGCGAGGGTGTGATATACAGTAGGCATGAATGTAAATACAACGGCAGAGTAACGGGAGAAATAATAAAAAAGGTTCATGCAGGAGTGCAAAGTGCCTCTCTTCTATGCTTCAGAGCTTTCTATGTTCATTCTTTCCACTCTGGTCTTCAATTTCACAGCACAAACTGAAGTGCATTTCACTCAAACTTGAGAAAAAGCTGAACTCTGACTTGAGCTTAAAGAAAACATGACAAAAAAACAACCTTCAATTCAACATTTCACATAATGCGACTCAAGGAAAAACATTATAAAAACATAAAAGCGAAAAGAGAGACGGTGCAAAAAGAAACATGGAAAATGTACAGTTACACTAACTGGTTAATGTAGCTTTGAGTTTTGAGAGACTTAAAATATCACCCAAAATGCTTATTTTCGTTAGCTACTAATTGTGTATAATAACAAACAAACATTGAATTGATGCCGTTTTTGACTGCTAACTTTGCTAACGTCATGTAGCAGCTTGACACTAACATCTACCTGGACGTAAATGTTAGTGTGACTCTGTTATGTTCTTTTATGTTCATTCAGATTTGTTGTATTTATTCTAAGAAAAGAGGAAAACAACTTGGTGGTTTACAAAGTGGAAAATTATTTCCATTTAGTAAACATCAATATCAAAAATAAAAGTTTTTTAAATTGTTAGAATCCTGGATTTCCTTTGCAGCTAGCTGGCTGTGCTGAAGTGCTATCACTAGTAAAGTGCATAGACAGAATAATAATAACAAATAAAGGAATAAAATGCTAAACAAAACTTAAAACATGCCATATCTTTTGTAGGAATAATTTAAACATCTACTTTTCTAACTTCCTGTAGCAGGTATTTCTGCTAGGGTGCTTATGCTAGCTTGTGCACTGTCAGGAGCAACTACGTTTCTAAACACAAAAAGGTTTTTCGTATAAAAAAATATCATTAAGATGATTGTGAACAACAAACAACTTATAAAGGAACTGTTGAAGGAATTTAAGGAATGCTAAATTTCACGAGCAAAAAACTTAGCAAAACATATGAACAGTAAGTGGTTGTGTTGCACATGATCTACAAAGATTGCCAGTGCAATTGATTGCACATGCAAAAATGGTGCAAACTGCCCGCTTCTTAAAGAGACAGAGGCCAATTTGAAGATATCAAACTGCTATGTCAAGTTTCTTTAATGTTTTATTTTTGATATATGCAGTTTTCAGATGACAGAGGACTGGGGCTATACTAAGAAAAAAAGTACAATTAAAATTACAAGAATAAAGTCATAATATTATGAGAAGTTGTACGAGAATAAAGTAAAAATACGAGAATAATGAGATGCGATGATGAGTGAGAAATCATTTCACATGTTTAAAGACTCCGGCATTTTGTTCAGATTCATTTGTTGATTTTGTTCATGTCACCAAGACAGGACAAAAAGATTCAACTAGCTTATGGAAATATTTTCAACATGAAACATTTCACAATCCAAAGCTGCATTAACTAGGAGTTTTTCAATGGAACATTGACATGAATCAGGTCAGGTTGATCCTTTGTTGACATGACTAGACTTTCATATTGTGGACAAATGTAGCTTTTAGGCTTAGAAAAAGAGTGGACTGTGCTATTTGGAAAATTACAAAATCCATTTTATTTTTTATCCAGTGTAAGTTAATTGATTAAAATCATTCTGAACGCCTACAACCTATTAGCTTAGCCCTTTGTGGATGCTTTCATCCATCTAGTGGTTCAATGCAACATCAAATAAACTGTCTTTTATCTTAAAGAATGGCTTTTAGGTTTTAACATCTACAGCTGGTAGATCATCCTTATTTAGAGTAATGCAGTGCTCATAATAATTGATAATACATTAAGGAACTACCACTTTTGATTTTTTTGAAATTAATTTTACTTCCTAAAACATGTTGGATTTTAAATACTCTAAAGATTTAAATCATTCAATTTTATTGTCCAGTAGCACATAAAAATTAAAGGTCACCTATTATGCTTCCTTGAACAGATTAGAATAGGTCGGTGGTCTATACCAAACATTTTTTTGCACAAAATTATTCTTAGATCATGAGATTTTAGTCTGATCAGGTCAGAATGAGCTGCTTTAGGGCCTCTGTCACTTTAAATCCTAATCAGCTGCTGCTGGCCACGCCCCCCAACTCTGTTTACACTCACACATAAAAATGGCTGCAAACTGATGTACAATTATACAAAAGTACATCTTCAAAAAGCAGAAGTGAAGCCTCCTGCACAACCAACAACAATGCAGCAAGTGGTTTCTAGATGGCAAGTTGTAGTAGTGGGGATTTATTACATCGTTTATCATTAATAATGATTAATTTCTTATTATAAGAATTTTAATGACCATTTTCACCACTAATATTTAAAAAAAAAGAAACAATAAATTTGAAAATACAGTCACAGTATGCAGCTTAGTGATAAAAATCACACTTCCTTACACAACTGAAGTCCTAAAGAAGCAAATTACAAATTGGATGTTTTCAAAGGGCATTATTTGCATTTGTGGGATTGTAATTGCTGTGTCACACAGTCACGGTTATACACTTATCCTAAAAGACAAGTGAATAGTTTTTATCACAATAGTGCCATGAAATATTATGATAAAACCTTAAGTCCATATCACCCACCCTTAGTAAGTCAACCACTAAACACTTGTCTTTTCAAGCAGCCATTGTACATACAGAGGTAAAACCAACTAACCAAATGTGTTAGAGCTCCACTGAGGTTGCTAGGTAACAGGTGGAACTCTGCTGAAGTTGCTAGGTAACGGTCTGCGCTTGGCTGGGGTTGCTAGTTTTGAAACAGCTCACTTTTCAGAAACCCAAAATAATTAAATTATTTCCAAACAGTGGCTAGGCACTTTTTTAAGTGCTTATGATGCTTTTATGAGTAGTAGAAACCCAAACAGAAGAACTAAAATGTGCAAAATGTGATTTTTTTTGTAATACGTCCCCTTTAATATTTAACATTTAGAGACCTTAATCATTTTTGATTATCTGGAAAAGCTCTTTCTACATGTCTGGTCTCATCATTATATTATGAGAGTTTGACATACTATAATCTGATAGAGTGACTGAACAACCTATATCACCTTCAAGTGTCACCTTCAAGTGTCACTTGCTATGGCTAAAAGCTGTAGCTTTTAGCCATAGCAAAGGTCATGGCTAAAAGCTAATTCCTAAGTAATGATAACCTGCATCCTTTGTGCAGTTTGGCTCATTTGCATCAGTTGTCCTTCAGTTCATTTCCGTTTGTGCGGTGTTGTGTTCACTGAGGAAGAGGGAGAATGGCCACTGCCTCATCTCCGATGGTATAGTGAAAAGCTCATTCTGAACCTTTTAACTTGACAAAGCAAGAAATGTTCTGGCTAAGAATGGGCCCACAGAGGCCAACGCGTCACAGAAAGGAGAACCGGTGTGTGCACAGGGAATGCAATAAGGCTGCACTGCAGTGTATGCATTTTTGTTATTTCTGACCATTTGATAAATGTGCCTACCCTTTCCCTTGGCACAGTAATCAAGAATCAGTTAAAATATTCCGACTCTGCAAGGGGATACTTCTTTAACAAGCTGAAAGTTGTGGATGATTCCCAGAGATGTTCACAAATATTTTTTACAATTCCCTGAAAGTTACTGCGAAGTAAAGTCTCCAATCTTTAAACGACTAGTTCAAGTCTCTAATAAGAATCTAATAAAGATAAAGATTTGTGAGACTTGAGTCCCAAACTAGAACTGTGAGTTAAATCCTAAGTCTTTACAGCACGAGTCCAGGTCAAGTTTCAACTAATTTAGGGAATAGTCCAAGTCAAATCTCAAGTTTGAAATGGACAAATCCTTTTCAAGTATCAAGACCTTGAGGATAAGTTCAAGTGAAGCCTCCTGTATTTTAGCACTAATTCCAAGTTAAGCATTAAAGCTAACCTATAATGCCTCCTTGAACAGGTTAAGATAGTTCTATGGCGATACAAAACATGCTCATTACAATTTGTGCTTGTGTTGCTAGGTAACGCCAGTCTTTTCCAGCTTCCATTGTAAACCACCTGCCCAAACGTCGAGGATCTCTGCTTGAGTTGCTAGATAAAGGCTGGGCTTTGCTGATTTATGACGTTACATTCTTGTGGTTTTTGAAATGGATAATTTTCCAGACACCACAAATGTTACCTTAATGCCAAAAATGGCAAAGTATTTGTGTTTTAAGTGCTTGGGCTGTTTATAGAAGAAGTAGAAACCCAAATGGATGTACAAAAATGTGCAAAAAGTGATTTTTAAAAACAAAAAATGTATACATTAGCACTTATTCCTGCTTTCCTCACTGCACTGACTTGTGCAGCCCATCGTAGTAAGTGATGGTGTTTTCAGCTACTTTTCTAAATCTCAGCTACTCTAGGGTTTAGAAAGAAAACATTTGTTGCCATTTTATTTCCTCTCCTCTGCGGCCATTTTCTCTGTTTTTCAATAGAAACCTACGCAGCTTAAGTCGTTATTTTCATAGCATTTCCCATTTGGGCAGCAAAGACAGTGACAGGTCAGCATGCACTTGACTTACTCCCAACTTTCTTTAATCGCCACTGGATCTGGTAAAATGGGGGAAAAGTCTTCACCCTGCAGACATAATTTTTGGAAAATAGCGCGAGTAAAAATGTGGGACATTACTGCAATTTGTAGGAAGAGTAGAAAAGAATAAAAAGCTGTACTGTCCCACATAAACGCACCTGGATTCTTTACAAAAAGAAGACAAATGTTTATCCAGCTTTATATCTGTGTTAAGCAGGTAAGAATAAAGAAGGATGGTTCATGCTCCCTTATGACAAGATGTCTCCTGAAGAAAGTGTATGTAAGGCAACCAGACATGCTGTCAACATTAGGACTGCTGGCCATCTTTGGTGCTTTTTATTCTGCGCACACAAAGGAGTGATTGGCTGGTGATTTTACAACAATCATCACTCGAGCTGAGTAAGTCAAAGAGCAATTAAATTGCTATTCTGTTGCAGTTGCACATTTCCTTGACACCCGCAGACTCATTCAATATATTCTGCTTGAGGAGAGGGATAAAACCCTTGAAAAAAAGGGATGAAACTGGAAGACGGCTAGCAAAACTCGATTATGATCATTGGAGAAGTCTAGTGTGGAGATTTAAACATTTGGGGCATTACTTTCAATAATATTTGATCAAATAAAACATGTCTGTTTCATTTGAGTATGGACGTAGTGAAGATACTCTCTAGGGCACTCCACACCAAAGCAATGCAAGAAACACAAAGAAATTAAAAGCAACTAAGGGTGTGTTTTTCCCACCTGACAGTCAGTTTGGTTGGGAACCAGAATTGCAACATTTGTTGCATTTTCAGCTACTGCGGTTCAACATTCTGCACTGTGTCAAATAAAGCAAAAACGTTTTAAAACCTATTCCCCTCCTGGCTTGTGGGGGCGCTGCACCAAGAACCACTTAAGGAAACGACATGAAAACCTCTGAAGAAGACATTGACCGCAACTTCCTTCTTCACAAAATGTAAACAAAAACTTTAGTTGTAGGATTTATCTTTTGTCTTTGGTCAAAGACCAAGAGACATTTCTCCTGCTAGCGCTAAACAATTACGTTTATTTTGGTTGTATTTACCCATAATACCCTGTGTTGTAGTCCACTTCCTGCTTTTGAAGCGGTCTCTGGTCCGCTTGGTGTTCACATATACATTCAAACTGCGCCAGAGTTCACTTCAACCGAACACAGACCGAGGTTTTTGGGTGGGCAAAGGTTCACTTTTTTGTCCTAAAATGGCAGCTGTGACCCAAAATGGTCAACTTTCTATTGTGTTTGTGGCATTTTGTTTGTTACATCACTACAAGAACTGTGAAATAAAACAACAAACCAGAACAAGCAGCTGCTCTGTTGATTAAAAACAAGCACTAAGATCTTAAACCTCCTTTTGTTGCCAGAATTGGCAGCTGTTTTTGCATTACTTTGCTGTGAAGTGCTTTAGATCAAGTCCTAATCTATTCAGTTCAGATAGATTAGAACATTGTTTCTTTCTTCTTCTTGGACAAAGATAACATGGGCAATATGGGGAAAAAAAGAGGAATTTGTATTTCTGAATTGTAAAGGTTGAAAAAAGCTAATTATAAAGCTTATAGGAATGATTTTTGCAGCAATCCTATCAGTTAGAATCCCAGTATGAGTGTAATTAATAATACTCAGCTTCATCACAGAACCTTACCTTGAAATGCAGTCCACTTCTACACTTTAGGTTTGCCTTTATTCTTCTCAGAATAATGATATATCTGCCTTCTTTCTGCCATCAGTGGCTCTTTTTAATCCTCTTCAGTCATTTTGTTTGTGTACCCTTTCAGAAATATTCTTTCTTTTTTTTAATAACCACATTCTGGAGGGTATCTTTTTAACTCCACGCTTATAATGAAATGAATACATTTTCGAAAATAACCTTCCCAGGCTGTGCATCATTATGATGAACTGTGCTAACACAGCAGGCGAAATATCACCACCGAATTGCCCTTGAGAATTAGCTTTTCTGTAATATATCCCAAAATGAAAAAAAAAGAGAGAAAACATGTAACACAAGCTTTTCCTCCTGAGTATCTGTACCCTGGAGTCAGAGAAGCATCTGGTGGAGAAGTTAAATCCATCCAGAAGCCATACTGTCAGTTCAGGTCCCGGCGGGTTGTGAGGAAACCAGTGACAGACGTTCAAACCTTTAAAACACCTGGGTTCTTCCTGGCCTTAATCACAAATTCACCACTGCAACATCCTTTCCTTTTCTTTAAGAAGAAAAGATGTGGGAGGGGGTGACCCAGTGAGATAAAAACAGCACGGTCTTCTGCTTTGTGATGTTAGTTAATAAGGCTGCGGAAAGATCTACCATGCAGAAAAGTATTTGAATTGCAAAAAGATTTTAATCTGCAATGCTTATAATGAGACAAGAAAGTTTCGTCTTTATGTTGATAAAGAGATGTTTTACTGATAATCATAGATTCAGACGTTTGATACACTTAAACCAACCCTGTTTAGTCTGCTTTAATCCAAATCCAGTCCGTTTGTCTAGAAAGTCTGCTCCAAAAGCAGGAAGTGGACTAGAGACCAGGGCATTCTGGGTAAATAGAACCAAAACAAACACCAAACTTGCTGGCATTTGTTCTTTTTTATCAAAGACAAAAGAACAAATCTGATTCTACTCCAGTTTTGTTTATATGTCTTGAAACAGGAAGTTGTGCTCCTAGCTGCATTTCCATTACAAATGTGCGCAAAACTTTAATATTCCATTAATACAGAAAAAACACAATTTCGCAATTGGAGTGTTTCCATTAAATAAGAAACCAAATCACACGTGAATACATAAAAAGTAATTAAAAAACATGTGTCATCATCATCCTCCTACCACATCCTGTCATCTTATTGATTGTTTCCGCCAGTAGTAATATCTGGCTGTTGGTCACATGATTCTGGTGATGCAATAAAAGTTTTTCCATTGCAGTTTTGCAAAATGCTCTCAAAAAGCCACCTCATCCTAGCCCACAAACTTATCAAAAAACAAGTTTCTTCTAAATTAGATTGTTGCCATTAAGTGAATTTATTTTCATATTTCTAAAACAAAATCTGACCAAGCATTTTTGTCTAGTTTCTAGTGTAAATGTCTTATAAGGCAACACTGACCTGAGAGTAATTTTTAAGCAAGATGTAGCAGCTTGTTTTAAGTAAATATTTCCTAATACTTCCACTGGCAGATTATGTGACTTATACCTAGTACTTTTTAATCAATATTAAATGAGTTATTGACTTAGAAGAAGTTCCTTTGTCTTCCAGAAAAGTTATGTGTAAGATAGTTTTGTCTTTTTTCAAGTATAATAAGATGTTTGATCTAGAATAAACCAAAAATACTTGGTAAAATTTTATGTTTTTGCAGTGCAGTCGGTGAAAAACACAGATAGGTTCCATTTGTCACTACTTCACCTTCAGCTTTTAAGTAAGATTTTGTTTTTGCAGTGTAGTTCTACTTTTGAGGGGATTTTAATTTATTTAATTTTTGCTATTTTCCTGGAGATGCTTGTGCAAACGCGAAAAAGGATTTTCTAAAAAAAAAATTTCTCTCTCTTCAGTCAGAGGCTTCTTTGAAATCGCTGTATAACAGACTGCTACAGCATCTACAACAAAATACAAGTTACAAAAACTTTAATAAAGTATTTCTGAATTTAAATTCAAATGATTTTTCTAAAAGTAAGCAAGTGATTTCTAATACGTCTCCAGGTGTCAGAATGACCCCTTTTTGATGCTGCACAGCCAGCTACCATAGGGAGCCATGCACCTTGCCAGACATCCACGCTTGTCTGCAGCGTTGTCAAAGCAGCCGCTACTTGAGAGCGGTTCTGCTCGATACGTCATGATTTGATTTGTAGCAGCAGAGCAAGTTTCAAAGGAGAAATGTGGGGAGAGAAAAGACGACTGGCAGCCCTGAAGTGGAGAAATGTGAAACCTCCTTCATAATAGGGGAGGAAAGATCGACAGTTACTATGTCACCACTTGTCAGAAAGAGGAGTGGAGGTGCACTGCAGAGCGTGAGTTGTTCTCAAAGTAGTTTTACATGCTACCTTCTGCTAACTGTCAGAGCAAGACTTGGAGCAGGAAGGAGTTTAATAAAAGATGGAGCCTGTTGGGCACAGAAACTTACACAGAGGGAGAAAACAGCTGCAGCAGGCCACAGTTAACCATCTCATTCTGAGCTGAAAGTGGACCAAGCTTTATTCCACCAGCTTTTGTCACAACAAAAAGGGGGAAAAAAAATCCACCAGCATCTTCTGTACCCAATTAGGAAGCAAAGCTAATTAACTTTGTGGTAATGCTCTAGAAAGTAAGGGGATGGTGGTAAACAGGCGGTTGCCTGCGTAGATTCAAACCCCATCAGCCAAAACAACAGAGATAATAAGGCAGGAATTACTGGACTTAATAAATCCAAGTTAATAACAGTGTGGCTCCATGTTTATGGGCCCTAATGGAACAAAATAAACCTTAAAAGGTGATGGTGACGCAGTGGGAAATCCAACCCTTCACATTTTAGATTTTACTCACAATTTTCAAAGAAATTGAAGGTATGCACTGCAAAACACAAAATATTACCAAGTGATTTTGTCTAATTTCTAAGGAAAACATCTGAATACTCCTGAAAGAAGACAAAAGTAAACATTTCCAGCAAGAAATAGGAGCTTGTTTTAAATCAATAATCCCTTAAAATTGATAGTAAAATAATCTGTCACTGCAACATGTTATGAATTAAAATGATTGAACAATTTTTCTAACAACACAGAACAACTTGATCCTGATCTTTTTGCACCCACAAAAACACGATTTGTCCAACTTCCATACGTGGTTCTAAATCAGAAACGCATCCGACAGTTTTCAAAATTTTGTCATTAAGATAAAAAACGAGTCATAATTCTGTCTTGGAAGAGGCCAGATGCAGTAAATCTGGATGTAAAATATTGGTTATTATGGCTAGAAACTGCTGATCAGGCCTGAAATCTGGGTGTAGTAACCCTCAACCTTCAGAGTCACATAAAGACAGTTACAAAGTCGGCCTTCTATTGCCTGCAGAACATTTCCTGGATTACACAACTAATATCCCAGGAAGATCTAGAAAAAAAGCTCATCTGTGTGTTGATCTGTAGTTGTTAATTATTGCAACAGTGTCCTCACAGGTCTGAATTAAGTTACCGGTAAGGAATAATGGACTTTCTGGTGGATATTGAAATGATAGAAAAGTAAAAACTGAAATGCTTATATTTTTTTATTTTCTGATGGTTTAAGAGTTTATCGTCTTAGGGAATTGTTTTGCATTTTTCAAATTTCATTAAAACTTTTTCACTGGTTTGAGAAAAAATTAAGAGCCCTTTGCACTGAACCCCATAGAAAACCTCATGGTTATTCCACCAAATATTGATTTATGAACTCTTAGTTCAGAAAACATTAGTCTTGTTGTTTCTAAATGAATATGAACTTGTTTTCTTTGCATAATTTGAGGTCTGAAACCTCATATTTGTTCATTATTTTGCCCATTTTTCATTTTCTGCAAATAAATACAACATTTTTGCTTGGAATTTCAGAGACATGTTGTCAGTTGTTCATAGAATAAAATAACAATGTTCATTTTACTCAAATATATAAATATAAAGAGTAAAATCAGAGAAACTGATCCTTTTAAGTGGTCTTAATTCTTTCCACAGCTGTATGTCACAGTCAATCTTAAATTCAAAATGTTTAGGGTAAAAAAGGAATAAAATTTACAAATAACTTCTTAAGTTATAGCTATGTGAAATGTTTTAACTCTGGTTTGCGTTGTATTTCAGTGCAGTGAAGTAGTAGATATTTGATAATATATTCAGACCCATATTTTAGTGTTTGCAAACCTTCCATAAAACCTCTCATTCAGATGAGCAAATGTCATCTTATGCAGAAACAGATGGATTAGAGGTTTTCTTCAGATTTCTTGTATCCGGTGGATTTTTCTCCTCTTTTTTAGGGCTCAAGCTGCTTCCATTTCGGTGTCACGCTGTAGTCATTAATCAGTGATTATGGTGATGAGGGCAAAGTTGCCATGGAAGGAAGGAATCAGGAAAAAAGAAGATATTTTCAGTAGTTGGATTTAAGGTCATCTTCAGTGAAATGCTGTGGGCTATTACAGTTAGCGAAGATGCTATATTGGGTTTTATACTTTAAATGCTAATGCACTTCTGGAAGACGTGGATTCATGAAAACAAGGTCTCTCATCTTGTAAATAACAGCAAATCAGATTCACAGAAAAGAAATGCAACATCACTGAACAGAAGTGCCACATGGTTGATGTCAAATCAGCTGGGTGTCGAACATTTACTGCAGCGAAACGCAACAAAGAGGGGAAACAAAGGGTTGGCGTGGAGAGGGGGTGAAAATGGGCTTTTATTTTATTTATAATAGCCTTCTACATCATATGCTGCATGCAGCTTGACCACGCATTCAGCAGCGTCCTACAAAAAGAAGTTACATAACCAGAAATAAGTGGTTGGATAATTCAAAATAAAATGCTATATGGGTCAGTTAATGTAGAGGAAACAAAGAACAGTTTTCTATTCATGAAGTAACGAGCAAATCCGAGCACATGAAGGGTACATAAAGGAAAAAACACTGGAGCCATTTAAGAGAGATAAAGACAAAGAGGTTTCAAATCAAAGCCTGGGGTTTTTCTGCAAAGAGTTAGCATGTTTTCCCAGTTAATGTCGGAGTTTTTCCTTGGTACTCTGGCTACGGTGGCCCGGAAGGGCTAAACAAAATTCAAAGCCATAATAGAAGCTATGACAAAATTAAATTTATGCTAAAACAGAATTTAAGCTAAAACAAAAGTTACACTAAAATGGATGTTATGCTAAAATCTAACTTATGCTAAAATGCCAGTTTTGTTAAAATGGAAGTTGAGCTAAAATTGGGATTTATGCTAAAGCAAAAATTATGCACAACAGGACTCGTGCTAAAACGGAAATTATGCTAAACTATAACTTACGCTGTAACTTACGTAACTTACAGTGGAAGTTACATTTCAGCATAATTTAAGTCGCCAAGTTACCAACAGGTTTATGCTAAAGCTAAGGTTATCCTAAAACAAGGCTCATGATAAAACAGAAGTTATGCTAAGCTGTAATTTAATGCTAAAATGGCAGCTATGTAAAAATGGCAGTAATGCTAAAACAGGATTTATGCTAAAATAAAAGTTATGCTATGGCAGAATTATATTAAAATGGGGTTTATTCTAAGAATTTATGGTAAAACCAAAGTTATGCTAGAATGAAATGTATTTATTTATATTTAACTTATTTATACTGCTTGTCCCATTGATCCAAATGATCTAAGATTTTACAAGAAAGATTTCCTATTCACGTATTTTATGCTCAAATGGCAGTTATGCTAAAATTAAAGTTATACCAAAACAGCTTTCTATTTGCAATTTCAAGGCCCCAACGTAATAAATTCATGTAATTCATGTCATCAAAAATCTACAAAGTTCCCTGTTTGAACAAAATCTGTAATGTAAACCTCACTTTTGATGGTTTTCTAATTTTTGTAGATGTACTTTTTAGGCTAACATGGAGCCTTTTAGTTAAATTTTGTTTGTGAAATCTGTCAGAGCTCTTAATCCTCACCCCTTCCAGTTCTGACTGAGCAGTAGGCCAATGCCTCTCCCTCCATCCGTACTTGGCAATCCTTCGAGGCTATATGGGATAAAGAACATAATCCATGCAGTGTGTCCCAGCTTCTGTTTCCATTTGGACATTTCTTTCGCATTTGGACACCTCTGCAGAGGACGATCCTGATCAGAGAAACAGCCTTTTCAATCTCACCAAGAAGCTATCTGCGCCTGGATTGACTATAATAAACGGCTGGTTTTAGTTTTCTTCTGTTTATTAAAGTAAATGCCAGCTTGCAAAGTATTAACCTAATAACTCCCCCAACTTTCTAAACAGGTTTTAAGTGAAAACAAAGCAGAAACGGCAGGCTTAGCCGCAGCTTTTTAAAACTCTGCATAGGATTTCATTAACCGCCACATAAAATTAAAGCCACATAAACTGGATAATTCAACATTTAACAATAACTGAAAACTGGACAACGCCACAAATTACATGTTCTCGAGTTTATAACATAAAACATTGTGAGATTAATCTTTGATGAGATTAATTTCTGAGTTTCAAAGTTGAAAATTAGCTAGAAAAATAGAAATTGAGAATCTGAGAAACAAAAGAACAAGGAAATTTCTGAGCTTGAAAAATCTAAAATTTGCTCAAATTTTGAGATTAGTTTCTGAAATTTTCTGGAAAAAACGTTCAAGTTTCTGAGTTTGAAAAGTCCATAATCAGCTAGAAAACTCAGAAATTTTGAGACTAATTTTGGGATAGTTAAGAAATGTTGACTTTCAAATGTGAGCAATTTTCACATTTTGAAACTCAGAAATTTTCAATTTTTTTCTAGACAATTTCTGAGCTTAATCTCAAGATTTTTAGTTTTTTGTCACAAATGTAAAATTTCTGAAACTCAGAAAGTTCCTCGTTTTTCCTAGAAAATTTCTGATAATGTCAGAATTTCTGAATCGTTTGGCTGTAATTTATCTTTTTTCTATCTATAGTGAGCATAACACGTCACCATTTCTAGGTTTTATACAGAGAAAACTTTCAGGTTCCTGAAATAGCAGCTCAAAAACCAGCTGCTGTTTTCAGCATCACTGTAAAGTAGCCTTTCCAGGCGTCTTTTTTTGGCTTCTGTTGTTTACGTTTCCTCCATAAGCAGACGTCTGAGCAACAATGACGTGCATTGCAGGGATGTATAGTCGGGGGGAAAAAAGCTTTATTCTCAGAATAGCATTTCTCCCATCTGAAGTTTGTGAAAGATCACAAGGACAAACTAGAGAGCTGTTGGAAAAATCTGCACGGATGAGAGCAAAACGGGAGATTGTGGTTGAAATTAGCAGCAATATGTTACGAGGTGGAAAGAAGATAAAACCCCGCATGCGAGCTCAAGAACTTTCCCATCTGTGAAACACCACCTCATGTTGTTTATATGAGCATTTGCACGAGAATTATGGCATTATATTTTTATCCTATTGTGAATCACGAAGGCCAGGACAGCGTATACGACCAGCTATCTCTCGAGGCAAATGTCAGAATATCCATCTGGGGAAAAAATGTTCAGGAGGAAGAAAAACAAACACATGAATAAATAATATTTCTGTTTATCAGGCACAAATATTTCATGTTTTAAGCTATTTTTTTAGATGAGTGAATGAGAGACAACCGGCCTGTCAAAACATACAAATTCCCTTCTATAATAAAGCCGAATCTCATTTCTAAAAGATCATAAACATGCAAACACTAATATTGAAAATAATATTTTTATGTAATAAATTGAAATCAATCTCTTCCTGTTAAAACATACACTTAAATCCAAAATACTCATGTACCTGGAAGATTAATTTATTTTTTTCATTTAACCAAAAGGTTTGTCTTTGAGGTGAAACCAGATTTCTTTTGAAAAACAAAGAAATGTATTAAAGGAACATACGTTTGCATGTTTTTGTACTGTATACATTTTGATTTCTACAGCCTCTAAAAACAACCCATGCGCTCAAAAAACAAAAAAAACAACAACTAGCCGTTTACAAATCAGCAGGCACTGCACCGTTACCTAGCAACCCCAGCAGAGTTCCACCATTACCTAGCAACCCCAGCAGAGTTCCACCGCTACCTAGCATCTCCACCGCAGAAGTTCGAGGAAGCGTAACAGGTTATGTTTCAACCAAAACATTTTAATTGTGGAGTATGAACGTTGACAATAGCGTTGGGGATGTCTGTGATGCTGCTACATGTTTAGCATTGAGATGCTAATTTAGGCTTTAACTGCTTTGCTGTTAGGCTAACGCCTTTTAGTGTAACTTGAACACAACAATAGTCTTTTCCAGCATCCAGTCAGACCGATTTTTGAAGCAAAATCAACCCCCAGTGGGACAAGATATGTTGCTTTCTCATTCATCACTGTTTACGTTGCTTGTGCGTTAGATTTACAGGCGTACCAGAAACACACAAATAAAAAGGTTCCAGCCAGATTTGTAAATTAATTGATCGCACCTGGCCCTACTAAAAATCTTTAGGAATATTGAGGTGTTTTCTGGACCTTCATGTGTCAATTACAAACCTACCTACACATCGGCGTTTATCTAACCTGGCAACGACTCCTTACCACTAACACGCTGCTGAGGCCACCATTAGTCATGACCAATCAAATCACCTCTCATGCTTCCATTGAAAGACACTAATTGAATCTGGAGCCATTTGAACCAATTTTCACACAGTCTGGAGTGTAATCATTGTTCAAGCTAAAAGAAAAAGGCTTCCATTGTGAGAGGTAGGAAAAGAAAAAAGCCAAACCTGAAATGCATGCTTTGGGAACACTGTAAAAAAATGCAAAATTTTACCAAGAGTTTTTGTCTAGCTTCTAGTACATTTATCTTAGTACACTTGAAATAAGACAAGTCATTTTTCAGCAACACATAGGAATTTTTTTAGGTCAATTCTTCCTTAATGTTGATGTAAAAGTACAAGTTTCACTGGCAGATTATTTCTCATGTAATAAGACATTTCCTCCATGTTTTAAGTGAAATAATCTGCCTGTGGAACTAGCAGTTTTCCACCAATATTCACAAATAACAGTAATATCTCACTTAGCCTTCTGATCAGATATGTAGATATTTATGTTTAATTTATGGACTAATCTGCTGTTTTAGGGATAAAGCGATTAATTGACTTAAACATGATTAATCAATTATTGAAATAATCACAGACTAATTTAGTAATATATTAATCATTAACTGGAGAATACAGATGCCAAAAGGAGACGATTATGTTGAAAGAACAACATTCTCACTGCAGTAATTAAGCCAAAACTGTGGAAGAAAACATCTATATTTTGTATTTAAGATGAAAAACCCTGTTTGTCTGTAAATATGTTCTACCTAAAGCTCTTCCAATGGCATTTTTTTACTTCATCTGGTTCAAATTGTGTAAGAAAACAAATATTATGCACAATTTCTGTCCATTTGTTAATCCAAAAAAAACAAACAAACCAGTAGACAGTATTTATATATGTGATTATGGAGTGGGAGTAATTAAGTTAGTCTTCTTCCCACACCTTTTTGAGCTGAATGTATTCTTGATGTCTAAATACAGTATTATATAAAACATGAATTAGATGACTCAAGCTATGTCTTGTCCTTTCTGTATATTTTCTCTGTTCTTTTTTTATATATTAAGAGGTAAAATATGCAATATTTTTTTCTTTTATGTGGCTCAAAACAAAGCAACAACTAAAGCAATTGGGTTTCTTAGCTGCAGATGCATTTTTGCAACAAATGATCAATTGTAGCTAAAGGACTGGAGGACTGGAGGTTTTTTTCTTACTGGAAAAAGTTTTTGAATAATTTTACTTGTTTGCATTTTTAATATTGTGTAAAATAGGTTCGAGTGGCTAAATGAGAAATCTGCGGAATTGATTAATTTAGAATTATTCAGATTTCTCAGAATTTAGAACAAACGATTAATCGCTAGAACATTCAATTAATCATTAGAATAAGCGATTAATCGTCAAAATACATTGATATTTTCACTACAAATTTCTCTCCTACAAGCTTCTGAGTCACGTTGTCGTCAGTTACCAAAACGACCTCACAAAGAGGCCAAGAAACTTCCTGTGATTTTGAGCCTTTGAATAAAAAACCCCTCTGGTAAACATGTGCAAAAAGGGTTTTGAGGACCTTTTTTTATTTTTTGCCCATATAAAATGGTTCCTAAGTGCATGAAAAGGTCGAGCTCAACAACGCATAAACATTTCACGAAGCAAAAAAGGAAAAGCAAAATTGTCCTCAGGAGTCACAGGAGTGGCTTTAGTGTTACTGGTGTTACAACCTCGTGGGTGCGCCTTAATTACACACAGTTATGTATTGACAGCAGCTGTTATAGGGAAAAAAGTCAAAGAAATCTTGGCGTGTCACTTTGGTGCAGCAAGGATTCACTTTTACAAGGTTTCTTATCGGTAATTCTCCTCAAACTGAATGTCTTTTTGCCCCCTTTTTTTTTCATTGACGAGCCAATCAGGCAGAATGTTATTCAAAACACTCATTGTGTTTGTTCTGTTTTTTCCTGTCAAGCTCAGACTCTTGTTCCATTGCAACAACAAATGGGTGCAGCTAAAAAAAATAAAATAATAATAATACATTTGAAACCAAAAATTAATTTACATACACCAAATAAAAAGACACATTCGCTCTTTTTCCCCCTATTGTCTAAAGTTAGGTCAAGTAAGATTGCATTTTTTTAATTGCTAAATGTCACAATAATAAGAGACATAATATATAAAAGACATTTATTAATGTCTTCAAAATCAGAATTTTACATGCACAGCAAAAACAAAAAGTCTTCCCAAGTATTTTTGGTCTAGTTTCTAGTGCAGATATTTTTGGACACTAGAATTTAGACAAAACTAACTTACAAAGAACTTTTCAGCAAAATATGAGTCAATAATTCCTTAATGTTGATGAAAAAATACAAAATCCAATTGCAGATTATTTCACATTGAACATCTTCTGCGATGGAACTAGTATTTCTTTTAACAACACAAAGTCCAATCACTAGTACTAACCTTTTCCTGTCTCAAAATCCACTTTTTGTATATCTTTTAATATGTAAAAAAAGGGAATTGTTTGTGTTTACCTGTAAATAATTGGAAGGAAATGTATGTTGGAATTAGGGCTATCAACTTTAATGCATTGATGCATGTAGTTAATCTTGTGCAAATATCTTTGTACACTTGAATTAAGACAAAAGTAATTTACAAACTAACAAGCTCTTAAAGCAAGACAAGAGCTTGTTTTAAGTCAATAATTATTTAATATTTTTGAAAAATTACTATTTCCACTGGCAGATTTTTTGCATGTTGTGCAGTTTTATTAGATTTTCCATCGACTATTACATAATGTCCTTAATGCACTACATAAATTTGATGTACTATTGTTATTATGATGCTGTTTTAATGTTTTATTACATTCTGAAGCCTGATTTTATTACATTACATATTGCAGCGTTTTAAATCTTGTTTTCCTGCCGTGTTGGAAAAACAAGGTGACTTTTAAAGCTTTGATTGTTCCATTTTGTTATCTTCTACTATTAAGTGATAAGTTCTGAGTTATCAAAATTATATGCGATAGGAACTAATAATCCAAAAAAAAAATCTCCAACTTGCTTAATTAATTGTGCGGCAATAAATGAACTTCAGCAGCTGAAGACTGCAAGCGCTGCATCTGATGAAAGCCTGCAGAGTGCAGCAGAGCATGAAATTTCTCTGATATACAGCCAGCTTAGTCAATAAAAGCAGATGTTTCACTTCCATAAGTAAGTATTCACAGACTGACTAAACTGTCATCACTTTGGCTAGGACAGGAGCATCCTCAGGGCTTTTTGCTGGGAATCCACCACACAACACTTCATCATGCACACAACCCATCCCCACACACGTCACCACACATTACGGGGGATTTATGCCAGCCAATGATGGAAGGTCTTCACCAAGTAATGTGCAATATAGACTGTTAACTCTAATTAATCACTGTTGGTAACAAATTACATCACGGAAGGGGTGTCTGGATGTCTAGCGCGGTTAACTACTGTAAAATTGCCACTGGGAAGTGGAATACTGGCCTGAAATTGCCTCAAATTATTGTCACTTTAAGTCTAAACTATGTTAACGTACAAAAATATTATAGATTCTTTCAATTAGGAAAGCTTTAGTATGATAGTTGTTATTGTCACAGAAGGTAACAGCAAATTGCAGTTTGCAGCAAAATTGGGACCTACTGTATTTTTGTACTTTCATTTTTGCCTCAACTGTTTTTAAAAACAGCCCAAGCACTTAAAAAAAACACGCAGCCGTTTTCTGGCAATAATGTAATGTTATTTAGTGTCTGGAAAATGACCCATTTCAAAAACTTACAAATTGTTAAATCAGATTCCAAGGGCACTGCACCGTTACCTAGCAACCCAGCTAAGCCCAGGCCCGTTACTTAGCAACCCAAACGGAACTCGAGCACTACTGGTCAGCTGATGTTACTGCTGAGTGTACAATGGCTGCGGGAAAAGAATTGCTCTGCTGTTCATGTCACTATCCAGAAACCACTTCCTGCATTCTTATAGGTTGGGCAGGAGGCTCCACTTCTGCTTTTCAAAGATGTATGGTTGCATAATTGTGCAACTGTTTGCAGCCATTTTCATGTGCGAATGTAAATGTTGAGTTTGGAGGTGTTGGAAAGATTTAAAATGTCAAGAGGAACTCAAAACAGTGTGACACTCACACCGCCATGTTGTAGAATATTTTTATTTATAGTAACAGTAGAGGGAATGTTCTATAACATGGAGAAAAAAATATATTTTCTTATATACCTCCTAAGACTACACCTCCTCCCAGGCAAACATAATGCGTTTGGTAAAAATGAACCACAAAGTCTGGAGGAAGACAGTGCCTGGAGCCAGGTTATCACTTCACACCATTTTAGACCTGATTTTCAGAGAAACGTTGCAAGTTGCAGGCAAATAGCCCAGATCTGAGGAGGATTGATGGCCGCGTCGGCAGTTAGTAAACCCCTACCAGACATGTATCTATGCTCCCAGATATTTTGGAGAAGGTTGTGGTGAAGCAAGATGCCAGAAGGAGCTGGTGCCAATGAGACAACAACAATTGAGGGAAGAGGGGAATGCAACAAGAAAAACACGCAATGGTCACAACGGAGAGCGTATGGTGGAGATGGTATTGTGCGTGAAGGACTATTTTCAGCATGCAAAATCACAGCAGAGTTGAGAAAGAAAAAGCTTGGAGGGAAATATTGAGTTTTTTCTCCAACAAAATGTTGAGTGAAAGCGACTAAATCACCAGGAGCTATATGAATTGTGGTGTAAAACACAGTAATGATGTGAAAGAGGGATTTGTCTGCATGACAGCTCTAATTCCTTGATAAAGATCCATCAGATAAGTCGGGGGGTTCAGTGTAGTGAAAGATCTGGCAGAGTTCGACCCCCTGTTGCTGATCATTTGTGTAGAATGAACCCTCTGGGACTCCTAAACTCCCGATTAAGAGATAAACACATCGCATAGTGCGAAGCAAACAATGGCACTGAAAACTGTGCCGTCTGAACTTTACTTTAAGGAAAAACTTTAGATTTACAGCTGAATTAAATACGAGTCCGGAGAAGACTAATCGCTGCCTTTTCAGCATGCTCAGTGGGAACTTCAGAGACTGCTGGGAGTACGATCGAGAAAAAATAAAAATACACAAAGAAGGAGGACATATCAGAAAGAAGGAGCTAACAGAAGACAGATATTGGAGCAAAAGAAAATTCTTAATACAAAGATTTTTAATAACAGGACTACAAGTTTGATTTTCATCGGCTCTAACAAAAACGATGGGAACAAAGTTGCTCCTGTTGGTGTTTTTTTTGCTGTGTTGTTCCATAAATCTACACGCAGACCCCTGGTTGATTCTCCAACATGTGAGACAGAGAACAGGCACAAGGGGAGAGCTCAGCAGAGGACAAGATAATTCCAAAGGATTCCATAGAGAATCATGTTCAATTCATAAAAAAGGTATCCAAAGTCATGCTTTTCAATCAACACATAAATATACAACCCAATACATACATTACATTTTGTTTTTAAAACGGTCAGGACTTTCTCGTGTTAATTTTAGTTAATTAAAAGACTTTTACAAGTAAAAAATGTAAAACAATGTCTCTTTTTATACATAAAGGATGGCATTTCTTGTAAGTCTGTAGATCTGATGCACAAGTGTATGTTTATAACCTGTCGATTTTCAAAAGGTTCATTTAATCTGACTAATTAGCTTCATTGGCGAACACATTCTAATTTATTAACTATGACTGTACGTAGAATAGCACTTTGCATCAATCTGACGGTTGAATGACAAATATCAGATCAAAAACATTGAACATTATGTTGTGGGGTTCATGTCTATTTACTTAATTTAGCAGCAAAAAGGATTTCTGAATTGAAAATGTTGCCTGTTCTATCTATATATATTGATTAATTGATAGATTATTAGATAATATACATCTCATGTGGGGCATTTTAAGTGACAATAAATGACTTATTCCTTTCCAGTTTAATATTTCACATGTCCTTTTTTCCGGTTTTCATTCATTACTAGTCTTGCTAAAAATGAATATTAAATATCTATAGTTCAAAGTATAAATGGAGGCCCTCTTTTGAACTGCCTTTTGAAAGGAACGGTTCCACAAGAGCAATAAACCTCGGATAAACTCCGAACCCGGATCCAAGTCTGTGTAATATAAAGGCAGCTCAGGCCCTGTGATAGCTAACGTGTCTAATAAGAGCCATTCAAACAGTGAAAGTGTCCTTGAACTAGGAAATGAAGCTCTGTTATAGATTTTCACCCAGGGTTAGTTGGTCTCAGCAAAGCTTTCAGTGAGGCTGCAGTTAATCTGTGAAATGAATTTAAATGAAACCAGATCAAACTCTCGTCCAATTCAGCCAGTGTACTTTATATAACGCACTTTTACACTATTTGTTTTATCTCCTGTATCTTTCTAACCACTAAAAACTTATTATATAAACCCAGTTTACATTTCAAAATGCATATTAATATGAAGTACAGTTCATCTACCATAAACTGCAATTAAAAAGGAATAGTTGTGACATTGGTGGTAATAAGCTGCTCTAATTAAATAATACTTTTGTGTCAATACTTGATCCTTAAAGCATGTAAACCAGAGAAAGCAGGTGAAAATATGCTAAATTTACAGGAGATCAACTTTGAGTGCATTGTTAACTATAATTAAATAATGTATTTTTTTCTATGCAGTCAGTATTACCAAATAACAGAAATGGGCTTAACAATATCAACTACAAATAGTAGCTGTTCAAGTTTACTTAAAATATTTATGGACATATTTATAACTGAGGTCTGACTATGTATAAGAACAGAATCAAAATCTCCTAAGTTACATAAAATATTGAGAGAAAAAATGTTTGAATTCCCTAACATGAAATAATAGTTTGTAATTTTGTGCACCCCAGAATCAGAGGAAGTCTTCACTAGCTGCATTTCCATTACTAATGGTAATAAAAACCCACAAATTTGCAATTGCTGGGTTTTCAATAAATAAGAAACGCAATTAAAATCACATGTGAATAGGTCATGCCGCATCATTATCCTATTACCACTTCCTGTTGTCTTCTTTGTTTTTGCCAGTAGTAACATGCGGTTGTTGATCACATGACTTGTGCGACGTGGGAAAAAAAAATCCACATGTAGTTTTTTCAAAATGCACAAATCTGTCCTAAGCAAAGTTAGGATTATTAACATTTATAGATGACTAGGATTGAGGAGTCTTTAGTGTGACCCTCCAATATTTTACTCTGTAAACAAACGTTTTTACTGATTGTGGAAGGACGTTAAAACAAAACGATCTCCAGAATCCCTCATGTTTGACCATCCTGAGGGATTTCAGATCTTATATAACATTTACAGAGTTCCTGGACCTTAATTAGCTTCTTGTGAACAAGCCAAAGACCCAAGAAGCTAATTAAGTTCTCAGGACCTAATTACATTCTTGAATTCATCGTTTGCTCATTTGCTCAAAACCGAAATTTAAGAACTACATAGGGTGGGTTGGACGACTGTTTGAGATTCCTTGTTGTGTCTTTGCATGAGATTTGGTAATTACTGCCTTGCTGAACTTTACATTCAATGACTTGAATCAATACAAGCGGAAATAACTTAAGGTATTTTTTAATTAGTTGTTTGTCTCTACACCAAGAGTATGTTAAATCTTAAAATTATTTTTTTAGGTGGACAGTCATCATGAGCAAACTTTTTGATTAGTTCATGTTGTTGTTTATCATGAAAACGTAAACGACAGTAATTTATAAGAATTGTGCGCACAAGTTAGGGCTTAGGCTCAAATTAAAATATTCAGCTTCAACTATTATTTGTGTAAATCTCCCTAAAATGTTCAGTTCGGTTTATTTATACATTGCTAATTTTCAACACATTACATCAAGACGTTTATTTTTCAAATTAGTTAAAAACGTTTTCTGTCTAAGGAAACCATATATTACATTAAGTCATTGACTTGCACCATTCACTCCTCACAATTATTAGCCAGTCTGGCTAATCATTTGTTAGCAATTATAAAATAATTGCATAATTGCTAAAGTTGTTAGCACTTATGAAACAATTGTAACAACTTTATTCTCGTAATATAGTCTTTTAATCCTGGAAATGTTCTTCAGATGGTGGAAGGCCGACTTTGTAATCGTCTTTATGTGTCTCTCAGTTAATGTTTTTTGGTGTGTGGAAAATGAGCAGTTTCAAAAACCTCTGCAATGTAACGTCAGCAATCAGCAGTCTTTGCCTGTCACCTCGCAACCCCAAGGAAGCCCAGCCGTTACCTAGCAACCCAAGCGGCTGGTTGGTCAGCTGGTTTTACTGCTGTATGTGCTGTACAATGGCTGCTGGAAAAGACAATGATTCTGTTGTTGACTTACCATCCAGAAACCACTTACTGCATTCTTGTTGGTTGTGCAGGAGGCTCTATTTCTGCTTTTCAAAGATGTACGGTTGTATAATTGCACATCTGTTTGCAGCCATTTTCAATTTAGTGTAAATGTTAAGTTGGGCGGGTGTGGCCAGAAGCAGCAGGATTTAAAATGACAAGACGCCCTACAACGATTAATTCTGACTAAAATCTCATTATCTAAGAATGAATTTGTGCAGAAACATGTAATTAAGATGTTTTGTATGTCACGAAAATTCATACTAACCAGTTCAAGGAAGCATAATTGGTCAACTTTAAGATGAACAAAAAAAAAAAACAGAGAAAAATGGGAGCTTGGACAATTTGCTGAATGTGAGTCAACCACTGCCAAGCAAAGAGGCAAATCAACAACCTGTCATCAGCTGGCGTTCTGATGGTAGCACAAAGAACAGCCACCAAGCATCCGCAGTGGTTGGCAGCTTTGGGAAGGTGCGGCACATCGGAAAACCGATCAGGGGCGAAGCTCGGTGGTATGCTCTCGTGACGCTGATGGAAGCTGACACTCCGTATTAGGAGAGCATCAAGAGACACCTCTTACTTAAGGAAGCTGTTTCTGCAGGCTGGAAAACTTTGATTTAATGTAATAGAGTCCTCATCTAGAGAGTAAGAGAGGCACAAAAAAAACTGCTTTGTGTGAATCGCTGGCTGCGGATGAGGTTGTGAAGTTAAAATGAGAAGATATTGCTTGTTTGTGTGTTTTCTAAAGAAGTGTAGTCTGAAAATGTTCCTGTATTTCCTCAAGCAGCTTGGAACAATGCTCGCTCTCATTCTCTGATGTTTGCCGAGTTGTTTGGGCCGCGTAACAACAGCGTAATTAACATCCCAGGGGTGTAAATAGCAACTAAATTATTACTAATTCTATGCAGAGAGGTACAAAATTGCTTCCTTTTTTCAGAGGCTTGTTAGCAAGAGAACGCCACACACAGACTCACACCACCATTCGGTAAACACTGCACACAGGGGGAACAAATGCAAACACACACACCTACTTCTTAATCTCCCAGCGCCATGAACCCAACGAGGGGCTGAGTTATGGAGTGCGAGGAGGACTTGGCTTGGCATCAGAGGGAGGCTACCTCGCCACTCGTTTGGATGTTAATTAGTTTGGCCTGTTTGCATTTTTATTTATCTGGTGCAGCGCATTACAGCTGATAATCTATGCACACTGATATCAGCAGAATAAAATTCCAGCCCAGATTGAAGCTGGCCAGCGGAGCTGCTTCTTTTCTTACATTATTCATCAAGCAACGACTGGCGGTCTTTTAAAAGTCACTTTATCTGGTCTGGTGTGTTTTAAGGAAATATGGAGATGTCTAAAGATCTCCAGAGTCTTAACAGACTTGAACTATTGCACATTTCATCACAAGGTCAAAGTTTTTCAGGGGATTTGATGTGTTTGACCAATGTATGGTATTTAGGGTCTATTTTAATAATTGATTATCTGATAATTGGCACATTTTGCAGATTTTTTATTTAATCACTTAATCATTTTTTGCATAATATTGGAAACACATTAAAAGTGAATAATGAATTCCATTTTAAAATAAGAAAATCAACATTTTATTCTTTGCGTAGCTTCTCATCAGTCACATGTGGCGCACCCCAAGGCTCAATCCTGGGACTCCTCCTATACCTACATGCTCCCACTCGCCGGATTTGGCCCACGGGCCTTGAGTTTGACACATATGATCTAGAGTCAGTTATTACAGGTAGAAACTAGATATCAGACCAAAAATCTGGGTGTGAACCTTTGGAGACACATAAAGACTGTTACAAAGCCGGCCTTCCATCACCTGAGGAAAAATTCCAAGAATAAAGGACTTTATTCTTGGAATATAAGGAATTTATTCTCATTTAAAAAATATTTTTCTTAGTGTGGCTCTAATACTCCATCGTTCGACTGCATATTCACACCTCCCCCAGTGACCTGGACTTTATAGTCAAACTAGTTGATTAAAACGCACCAAACAGTGTGAAATCACCCTTAAAGATGCAACGTCCCCCATCTTCATCAGATCCATCACACGTCACTCCTCCCTCTGTTCCTTCCAGCTGAACTGAGATGTTATATGACTCTCAGTGGGCCGCGCTGTATGCAGACGGATTGATATGCATCCAGCATGTAATGAGGAGAGATGACAGAGTGCCTGGGCTCTGTGTGTGTGCACCTGCCTCACGCTGGCGGCCAAGTCTACGACATGAAGAGTATTTGGGCTATACTAAGAAAAAATTATTAAAAAAATTAAAAGTATGAGAGTAAAGTCTTAATGGGGGCGACGGTGGTAGGAGTTCGCCCAGTAATTGGTAGTTCATTGGTTCAATTCCGGATCCGCCCTCCCTTGTTTGTGTCCTTGGGCCAGTGGCAGAAAATGACTGCCTAGCTTCTGTCAGGCTGCCTCTGAGCAGCTGTAGCTACAATCCAGTAGCTTGTCATCACCCCTTTAAGATTTCAATTTGATATATAAAGGGCAATATAAATAAAATTGATTATTAGTTATTGTAGAATAAAGTTGTAGGAGAATAAAGTTGAAATATTACGAGACATTGTACAAGATTAAACTCACATACTAGAATAAAGTTGTCAGAAGAGAATAGTTGTAATTTGACAATGCTCTTAAGAGTACGACTTCATTTTTTAATTATTTCAACTTTATTCTTGTAATATTATGACTTATTCCTGTAATTTTGACTTTATTCTTGTTACATAATTAATCTCGTAATTTTATGAATTTCTTCTCACAATTTTGACTTTTTTCTTGTAGTTTTCTGACTTTATTCTCGCAATTTCATGACCGTATTTTGGTAATTTTATCATTTTATTTATTCTCCACGTTTCTGTGGTTCGATTGTGCATTCACACAGATGTTATATGACTCTCAGTGGGCCGCGCTGTATGCAGACGGATTGATATGCATCCAGCATGTAATGAGGAGAGATGACAGAGTGCCTGGACTCTGTGTGTGTGCACCTGCCTCACGCTGGCGGCCAAGTCTACGAGTCGAAGATGATGAAGATGAAGCTAAACTGGTCAAAATGAAACCCACCTTCTTCCCTCTCTTACTCTGATTTACAAGTTATGGCCTCTTTCTCCTTCATTCCTCCGTCATTGAGGGAAGATTAGACGTCAGTCGGCGCTCTGGTTCTTCTCATCCCCCTTTATCTGTAACTTGTGAATGGCAGCCAATCAGGGGGCAGAGTCGCCTCCGCCTCGGTGACATCCACCGACGGGATTGATGCACTGCTGGAGGAGGAAAGAGAAGAGGAGGGGACTGTGAGAGATGATGGAAAGAAAGAAGGAAAGTGTGGACGAAGGGGAGGAGGAGGAGTAAGTGAGTGAGCGAGCGAGGAGGACCCTCTCTCTCTACCTCTTTCTCTCTCCTCCACACACACACATACACACACAGTCCCATACACATTCGCAGCAGCTGTGCCGCTGTCAGTTCTGGAATGTAAGCGCTGCCGTCAGGAGTCCGATTCTCCAACCGCTAAGCGCCGAGACGGAGCAGCGCTCACTCAGACACACAGATGGATGCTAAGCAGAGCAAAACCAAAGGTAAAGCAGTTCGTTTTCTCCTCCTTTCTCCTCATCCATCCATCATATCTCATCTACATGCTACTTCAACCCATAATCACGTCAAGATTTAAAAAAATAAGACTGAAAACTCCTCATGAATCCATCTTTTTTTTGTTTCTGCAGCTGTTAATTCAGATTAAGCATGACACCTGTCACTCATCCCTGCTGGTTTTTTCTTTTCTTTTCGTTTTTTTTTTTTGTGTGTGTGTCTACGCACATACAGCAGGTGTTTGCACCTGTTTGACTTTCTGAGTCTCCACAAGAAAGAAAGTCGCACTTGTGCTGCAATTTGATGGAGAGGTGGTGTAGCGTTCATATCTCTAAAAAAAATAAAAAAAAAAATAGCTCCAGGTGTTTATTTTGGACATGTGCTCCAAAGCACAAACTTAATCCAACCCTGACTGGCTTCATTTTTTATTTTTTCCTCACTCTTAAGTGACTTTTTTTTTTAGGGGTTGACAATGCAATGCTATTACAGTTGGTGCAAATTAGAATAGAAACTGCTGCATGTTTCACTTTTTAAACATGAATATTGAGTCTTTTTTTTTTCTAATGAACCCCAAAGAAAGTCAAGCGAGAATGTCTTCTTCTTCTAAATAATACACAGGTTGGGTTTCACGCCACACTTTAACTGTCAGACTCTTTTCAAGAAACGTCCAGCCCAGACGAGCCGGCTGTGTTGGAAGTGTGCACTGTATCACAAAATTGCTTTGAGGATTTCAAAACATGAGTAAAGCTCGCAGAGGTCTGCCAAAGACTGCAGCCACACGGCGTTGAGAAGGGCTAGGGCGCCACCAAGTGGAGGCATGTGTAACTGCAACTGCAACCCCCCCCCCTCCCACCACCAACCCTGTCCATTTCCCCCCTCCCCCACCCCCAGGTAGATTTACACTCTGTCCCTGCAAGCAATCACTGGAGTCACTAAACCTGCCAATCAGATTGCAATAGTTTGGAAATCAAACCTCGCATAGTGTTTTTTTTGGTTGTTTGTTTGCTTATGTCAGTCTGAGTTATGTTTTTTTTTTTTTTTTAAATGTGTAACCCAAATGCATGACCTTGTCATCTTCTTCTCTGTTTTCTTGTAATCCGAGACCTTCACTGCTGAATATTGCTCCACATAATACTTGAATCGAAATAGCCGGCTGTTTCAAATTGTGCGTGGGAGTTTTTGGATTGTTGATGCCTAATTATATGGTCCAATCCTTACATAACGCTGCATCTGCTAATAAATACATCTATATACGAGTATATTTATAGCTCCATTTTAAGATTAAACTTCATAACACCAGCAGGCATGTTAAATTTAAAGAAATAGATGTTTTTGAGGTTTATTCATTTGGGAAATATTCCTTCTATCATTGCCTCACGTAAAAACAAAAGCCGTATTTTGATTTAGGTTAAATATAAGGAGATCTCAATATTAAATAATGAATAGTAACATTAAAGGAAATACATATAGTGGAGAAATTAACTAAGTTTTTATTGTGAAAAAGTTGATTCTAACCAGGAAATCTCTATATTCAAGCTCAAACTCAAAAGTAAAACCAACAGACATATTAAATTGAAATAAATTTCTTTTTGTTAAAAAAAAGAAGAAAAAGTTTGGGTTTATTCATATGGAAAATATTTCTTATATCATTAACTCAAGTAATGTCAATTAATAGGACCTCTTACTACATATAGTGGAGAAATTAACTTTCTCCTTTAATTTTACATTAGAAAAGTTTAATATATATTGGAAGAAATTGGCAAACAGCTTTTAATATGAAGATGTCACAATAACATCCAGTACTTTACTGGGTTTAATTTATGACTTTGTTTTAATTTGCATTACATTTTTGTGCAAACATTGAAAAAAAGTGAAAAAATATATTTAAACCCTTTAAACGAATAGAAAATAACACCACTAGCTTATTTGAAAACTTTTAGCATGAAAAAGTTGATTATGATCAAAAAAATATCTTCACTGGTATAAGTTTAAACTAGAAAGTAATACCAGAAGGCGTATTAAATTAAAAAATATAGATGTTTTTGAAAAAAATACGTTTTTTCTAGGCTTATCCATCTGGGAAATATTCCTTCTATCATTGCCTCAAGTAAAAATGCTGGATTTTGATTAAAGTTAATTATAAGAACCACTTGATATTAAATAATGAATAGAAACATGAAAGAAAGTACATATAGTTGCGAAATTAACCTTTTCTTTAATCTTAGACTGGATAAGTATAATCCAGATTGGCGGAAAGTGGCAAACTGCATTAAACATGAAGACACAATAACATCCTGGACTTTAGTGGATAAACTTGGATGTTTGATTAATGAGTTTAATCAAGATTTGTTTTAATGTAAGTTAAATTTTAGTGCAAACATGGAAAGAAAGTGAGTAAATATACATTTAACGCTTTAATCGAAAGGTTTAGCATGACAATTTTGATCATAACCAAATAAATATGTAAAATATGTTTAACAGCACATTTATTTGGTACAGCAAGTTCTTGAGAAAACTTTAAGCTTTGTTCAAGACGTAAAAGTCGTTAAACGTTTAAACTCATTCTTTGAATGCCAGGAAGATTTAGATTTAAAATAATCTTTTAATTGGATCAGCTTGTTTCATTTAACTGAAAATAATAATGTTTTAAGCCTAATCTGAAAGTTTTTGGACGAGTTGAAGTTCTACTGTAATGCCAAAGTTTCTCCCTGAAAACTGAATATTGATTTCTTTACATTATTTTATCGTCTTTTCAGAGAATCCTTTGTCATTTCCTATCAGAAATCAACTTCTTTGTTGCATAAAAACTATTAACTCTGGATCTGCCAGGGGTATGAACAAATTTGAACTTTACTGCATATATTTTACGCTTCTAAAACCTTCAATGAAGGCTTACCTCAAGAGCATACTGCAGCTATAATTATTGTACTTCTCGAGTTAGAGAATCCACAAAAGTGCTTAGTTGCAGAGCTCAGTTACGGTTTTTCTCCCCAAGCTTGCATGTTCATTTTTTAGGACGGCATGTGCATGAAAATTCATATTCAATGTTGCAAAGGCTGCGCTTTTTCTTTTTTTTTTTTTCTTCCCAGGAAGCAGATCCTAATGAACAGCTCGTTTGTATCTGATCAAAGATGTTCTTATTCAGCAAAACAAGAATGTATAATTTGCAGATTAAAGCAATGGAGCGCGGTGAAGTTGTTGCCAGCCAGCCGGAATGCGTAGTTGCCAAGATTAAGAGAAAACATTCAAAGACAACCACCCATAAAAGCATATTTAACAATTTGGTCCTCTCCACATCTGTGTGTGTTGTAGTGCCAAGCCGAATAAGCTCCCTACAAGTTAATCTAGTCATAAACAATTTCTTTTAATGCGCCCCGCTTTTTTAATGGGCTGAATAAGTCGAGATAATTCAGCTCGACCCTATAGGATCTGGCGTGGTTTCAAGCGCGCTCATTCATCCTTTAATGGAGTGTTTGGAAGAATTTTTGAAAAAGAAACACTGGCCTAATGCTTAATAGGCACGCCACATCAAAGATTAATATCCAGAATGCCATTAAAATCTCAAGGACGGGCTGGAATGATAATTAGAAAATGCAATCACAAGCATCAGACTGGATTAATTGCAAGGCGGGCGCTTCCCCTGATTTCAGCAGCATTCGTGTCACACTTATGTCACATTTCATACCTACTGAGAAATGTAGCACCAATCAACATGATTATGGCTTTAAGTCCTGGAAAACTACAACACTTTGGACTCTACTGGACATATAACGCATACTCAGGGCCGGACCAAGGCTTTTTGGCCCTAAGCTGATTTTTATTTGGGTGGCCCCAAATACTAACCAGATGCTTTATTGTTCCTAAGCTGCCTACTATCATTAGCATCATTGTATCATACCAATAACATGCTTTGTTGTTGTTATACCTTTACTAATAATGTCACCGAGATGCGTACTTTTGATGACTTACATATACCACAACATATCATACTTACAAAAATATCTTTAAATTCCCCGATTTAAATTATGCTAATTATTAGGAAAGATATTCAAATAGTTTGTATTTTTAATTCTTAGAACTAGAAGTTTTGGTTTTATTTGTATGTTTCATTTAAGACATTAATCACTTCTTATTTAAAAGTACTGAACTGTCTTGGGCTAAGTTTACACAGCAGGAAAATCCAACTTTTTAAAGGCAGTCTAAATGGCCCTATTCATATGTTTTTATTTATAGTTTTTGGGTTTTGCGTTTTATTTTGGATATTTAAAATGTTTTTCCACTTCCAGTGTTAACTGGTTTGTGCAAAATTAAAGTAAGCAGACTTGCATTAATATGGCATTATCAATATATTTATTGAAAACCACCTCAAAACAACAATATTGCTTATCGCAGTAATTACTGGGACAATTTATCATCCAGCAAAATTTGTTACCGTGACGTTGCACTTTCAAATTCAGATATATCCAACTGTTTTCAAAGCGTCTTCAGTCTGACATGAGACATGCGTCATAATTCTGGACTAGAAAAAGTTGGACGCGGTAAATCAGGATGTAAACAATGGCCGAAAATTCTAATTATGAAATTATGAAAGAAGTCTGTCACTTCAACGCTTTATAATCCCACAACTCTTAGCTCCGACTACGTCTCCTAAACAGACTTCTCCACAGAAACTGCGGTCAATTCTTCACAAAAGCACATTAGACTATGTTCAAACTGCAGGCCTTAATGCTCAGTTCCAGCTTTTTTGTGAAATCGGATTTTTATTTGCGTGGTTGTTTATACTTCCAAATATATGCAACTTGTATAGGATCTTCTGTGTGAGCTGCAAATGACCTGACAGTGTCCTGCATGCGCAATGACCTCAGTGTTTTGCCAACCACCATAAAAAGGTAGCATTTCCATTGGTATTTCCGTAAACAGAGCGTTGCTGTGTGACGTTTACATTCTTCTACGCATGCGGACTGCAATTAAAGTCGTAAACGGTTCACCCACAAGTCTCATTGCGGTCATGTTTAATTAGTAGTATGCACAATCACACACAAATAAATAAATAAAAATGAAAATTCTAAATTGAGCATCAAGACCTGCAGTGTGAACTTAGCCTCAACAGTCCCAGAGTTACACAGAGAATGCTTTTCAGGATAAATCTCTAGCTTCAGCCTTCACAAATGGCTTTAAAGAGAGCAGAAAGATTTATTAGGATTAACTCCCAAAAGATGGTAAATTATGCATGCACACCCAAATTACCTGTCAGGGGCCATTCCTGCTGGGGATACAGCCTTATAGTGAGGTCTTGGAAGAAGACTGCCAATAACAGAAAACAGCTTATTTGCAGATAAAAGCTTGGGCAGCAACTGGGGATGATTTTTGGCCGTTCCTTATATGCTCATGTGGATTCACAAAGTTTTTGATGTGGGAACAAAAATCAATTACTTTACCCTTCAGTTAAAGGAAGTAAAATAAACTAGAGCTAAAATTACGAGGAGTTGTGAAAAGAGGGTAGAGATTAAAAATGAGACTTCCTGTGAGCAACGCGATCCATTTTCACATGTTAGAGAAGCTGCTCACTGCAACGGGGTGTGAAACGAGGCGTATAAATAAAACGTGAGTTTGAGAAAAAAAAATGTAGGGTTGTGTCTGGGATTTTTCCCCCCTCACATCTGACGCACTCGACTCTCAAAAATGCCTCTTTAAGGCTATTTAAGTGACTCAAGTAAGGGTAGACGAAACGAACTTAAAGTTTTATTGCGATATTTGGGGTTACATTGTGACAATAAATCAATAACAATATATATCACGATAGACACATTGATACACATCAGTATCAATAGATAACACGTCTCAAAGATTATTCAATCATTTCAGAAACACACAGGATTATGGGAGACGTGGCATCAACTAACTTCCTCACTCTCTGGTTACCTAGCAACAATCTGCTTGTAACAAGCTGTTACAAGCAGTTTGTATACAACTTTGTATTACCTAGCAACGACCTGTTGAGTAACTTGCAGTAGCAGTTTAAGGTTTCTCATAACTGCTTAAAGATAAAATACAACAGTGTGGAGTGAAAACTGGGGATAAAACAGTAAAGTTTCAGGTATTTAAAAAGAAACAACTAATGAATAATTCTTGAAATCTACTGATCCAAAATGGTTATATCAAAGGACTATTTTATTACTCCTATTTTAGTCCCACAAACACAAATACTCTTCTTAAAAACTGTAATATGCTCAAAGAAGTGACTGAAATCACTAAAATGCATGTAACTCCATTTAATCATATTTTCAAAATTATTGATATTTATTGATGTTCTCATGGAACAAACAGTGGAAAAAAACAGTAAAAATAGAAATCCTGACAAAACGTGGACAGTTTTTTAAAACATAATTTGGAATTTATGACAAGAAGTCAAAACTATTATTATTCTCTTGACCCACTACCACTGAAACATTGATGTGTATTGATGATTTTGATTATGGCATTTGATCAATTACAATGTTTGCTACTGATTTCTCAAGTTTTGACTTTATTATTATGATTTTATGATGCGAAGCACTTTGAACTGCCTTGTTGTTAAATGTGTTATAAAAATAAACTTGATTATCAATGAATGAAAAAAAATTAGGCCTTCAAGTTAGATATATATTGAAAAATTGTTCTTGTTTTTTATGAGGTTTCCATCAGTTTTAAAATCCATTACCAAAGACAAAGCATTGACATTTTTATGTCATGAAAAATATGCTTGTTCATAGGCTTGTAAATCATATTTGAATATGTTTTTCATTTATTTTTGTATAACTCTGAGTACATTTGAATTTAGACGAGATTCCAGCATCAGATTAGAAACTTTAAGGCTTAACACCCTCATAAATAAATCATGTGAAAGACATATTTTTCCTTGGTGTTGTCATATGTTCTCCAGCTACTGATTTTATGAAGCACAAACTGATGTTACGATTGAATAAATTTAGCCTGAAGCTTGTGGATACAAGAGCATTCTTGTGCTGTAATCTGCACAAAGTGTCACGAAGTCCACGCTAACTGCAGTTCTCTCTCTTCACAGAAACCTAAAGGACACGAGTGAAAGGAAATACAATGCCTGTTCTGCCAAGGCTACCTTCCAGCTTATTTCCATAATTCACAAATCATTTTGGACATTTCCCTGCTGATTGGATACCATGATAGGCAATCAAGCTCTGCTCCTGTTGATGCTCTATTTCCTGTGGCCCAGTACTGCCCTGCCTTTCATTACTGGGAATATTGGGAATCTGTTTGGGATGCCAGAGAGTGATGGGAAGGTTCTTCAGCGTTCCAAACGGGGATGGATGTGGAATCAATTCTTTCTGCTCGAAGAGTACACGGGAAATGACCATCAATACGTTGGCAAGGTAAAGTGTCCAAGTGCATTGTCTGCAGAGTAATTATAGCTGGTTTAGCTTGTTGGGCTAGTGTTTGATGTAATTGGGAGGAGATGGATGGGCTGCCAGTAGTCTTGATTGTTACGGGCAGAGCTAACTGGAGCATTCAGATCCACATGAGTGCATACCAATGGCCTTTCCAGCGCACTCCTAATCCAGTTAAAAATTACAGTTATACCTAAAATCAAGCTTCCACTGATGGAACACTGAAGAATATCATCTGGTATCTACTATCCATTTCTCTCTGGATATTAAAGTATAAGTTGGAGAAAACTTACGTTACTGTTGTTTGCAGTTGAAGCTAGATGCTTAATGAATAAAGACATTTTCTCAAGTTAAATTAAACTGAACTTTTCTTGTTTTAGGTCAGTTAGAATCACTAAAATTATTTTTATATGCTAAATGCCTGAAAACCTAGGGATTTTCAGGTTTTATTTTATAATTTTTTTACCTATACAGTTGTATTTAATTTGAGCAAGATTGTTATTTATCTTAACAGGGTTTGTTCAGATGGTTTCAGTGTCTACAACAGAGACAAAAACAATGTAATATGTTGTGAAAACTATTTAAAAAATCATAGTACAAAAAGTTTATAGGAAATTCACTAGTCTTTCAGTTGTTTCGTAGTTAGCTTAAACATGCCCAAACTCCGCTAACATTAGCACGAGTTAACATACAGGAATATGTCCCGATTTATACAGAAATACTGATCAGAAACCAAATGATACGACTCAGTAGTTAAATAATATCCTTAAATCTTAAAAGTCAACAACATATATCCATTAGAAGACACATTTACTGACCTGTGACAGAAAAGATGAGGCATACATGTTGAGCTTCTGTTAGCATTTAACAGGAAGGTTTATTCTTCTGCCTGTGCCCATAAGCCTTTTCTATGTAACCAATGCAACAGTCGCCCTTAGTGGCTGGATGTGGAGTAGCATTGAATAACTGAGATAAAACTAACATTATCACAAAGAGAAATTGAGGATACAGACACAGACCAATCACCTGGATCTCTGACTTCCTCACAAACAGACCACAGTTTGTGAAACTGAAGGACTGTGTCTCTAACCAGGTGGTGAGCAACACAGGAGCACCACAGGGAGCTGTACTCTCACCACTCTTTTTCACTCTCTACACTTCAGACTTACAGCACAAGTCAGACCTTTGTCACCTACAGAAATACTCAGATGACTCTGCGGTTGTCGGGTGTATCAGAGATGGACAAGAAGCTTAGTACAGAGATCTAGTGGACCGCTTTGTAGCACGGTGTGGGAACAATCATCTTATCTTGAAATGAGATGACTGTAGGTTTCAGGAGAAACAGCAGGGTTAGATATAGCCCTATTTCCATCATGGGAGAAGAAGTGGAGGTGAATGGGGAATGTAAATACCTCAACCAGGTTTTTGCCTGGACAACAGATTGGACGGGACACTTCTTGAGGAAGCTAAGATCATTCAGGGTTTGAAGAAAGATACTGCAGATCTTCTAGTCTGTTGTTGAGAGCGTCATTTCTTCTGCCGTCATCTTTTGGGGCAGCAGCATTAGAGCGAGTGATTTAAAAAGGCTCAACATGGCTGGTTCGTTAATGGGGACGACTGCAGAGCCTCTGGACGTGACGACGCAAAGAAGGATTCTTTATAAAACTAATGAAATTATGGACAACCTTGACCATGCTCTTCATAAGACTGACTTAGAAAAACAGTGTGCCTTCAGTAAGAGGCTTCTGCAGATTCGCTGTAATATAGACCGCCACAGGAGATATTTCTTGCTAACATCCTTCACTATCTACAATAACTCTTTGAAGAATCTGAATTAATAAGTTACAACAACATTTAATTTCCCTTTGGGATCAATAAAGTATTTTTGAATTTGAATTCTGATTGGTCAGAAATCAACAACAAAACACTTGTCTTTTGCAGCAGCCATTTTCCACGGCAGTGAAACCAATTGACCAAATGTGCTGAAGCTCAGCTTGGGTTGCTAGGTAATGGACTGGGCTTTGCAGGGGTTGCTAGGTAACGGGCCAGGGTCACTAGGTGAGAGGGCAGTGCCTGCTGAGTTTTCTGAAATGGCTTATTTTCCAGACACCAAAAAACAAAATATTGTTGCCAAAATCCAGCTGGACTGTTTAGAAGCAGTAGAGACTCAAATGGAAAAGTACAAAAACGTACAAATTTGCATAATACATCCCTTTAAAACTGTTTTGCAGGGGGCATTCTCTTGACCAGTCATCAAAATTAGAAAAACAAGAGACTTTGTCTTTGTAGTAAGGTCTTCATAGGTCAGAAACTTGTTCCACAGAAAAAGCTGCTTACTAAAAGTATGATAAGGAGGCTGGACACATTATCAGCATGAGATTCAGGTTTGAGATCAAATTTAAGGACTACAACCGATCCGAGGGAGTTTTGGGACAACTCTTCTCATCTGCAGTCCCGGAGATCAGAGTGGTTCCTGTCAGCTCACCGTAAAGACAGGCAGCATGGTGGAACGCCGCCGTTATCAACTCGGAGAGGGAAATGAGGCGACTGTCAACACCCAATTTTCTCAGAAGAAGGCTTGCTTTCATCAGGCACCTCAGTCTCCGGAGAAAACAAGTGTCTCGTGAAAGGGTTGAGTGGAGAGGGGTGGGGGGATGACAACTTCCTCTGCAGAAACTATCATCCTGATGTGGGTGAGGAGAAAGGTGCAGTGTATAATAAACAGAAAAGAGAGACAAAATGGAAAGGAAGAAAACATATCAATCAAAAAATATATATGAATTCACTCTCTGATATGTGATGATGCAGCAAAGAAGCTGCCGTGAAGTATAAAAGGAGCCATCCGGTGAATCATCAACGACTTTTCCTTTTTTCCCCAAACTCTTTGATGCCTCTTGGCATCCAACTTTCGTGGCAATCACATTCGCCGTCTCCGCGCTCTCCTTGTGTCTAAAGTCATTAAACTGTCAGAACTTCATGACGGTTAAATAATTTACAGGTGGCGGTGGTGGTGAAGGCTCTGTGTTTCTTGTTTTACAGGCGGAGGCGTGGCGATACGCATCGGTAAATCTAACAACAGCCACAATCTTCTGCCGGTGACAGAGAAACAGAACGACTTCATAGAGGAAGCACGAATACAGGAAAAAGCATATTATTTCACTGACAAGTTTGATAATAGCAAACTTTGAATTTAATTATAAGTCTATTCAATCTCTTAAAACATTATGACTCATCTTGAACAGAGGAGTATTCTAATTTTGACTCCATTCTCTGATTTCTCCCCAGTGGCTATCACCTTTCAAGGCAGCCAGATTGTGAGATTCTCGAGATCAGGATCACAGAGAATCCATTTTACCTCTCCAAGCTGTATAGAGCATTTATAGTGATGCCTTTGTTACAACTTATTCAGATTTCTGTTATTATCTATATGGGGTTTTGAATAGGCATCATCAATAATGCACATGTAATCTACATAAATCACAGCAGATAGACTTCTAGTCCACATCAGAATACATTTTATTTTACTACTTATTTTCAGGTCTTTGTAGTGTAAAATAAAAAATGAGAACAGCCTGTTGAATATTCAATGTTACATTTATTTACTGAACATAGAAAAAACCCTTGGTTTCATGTATTAAAAGAAATCAACAAAAGGTCAATTTTGAGTCAGGAAAATGGACTTGCATTCACTTTAAAGAATCATTCAAATGATACATTTTTAGAAACAAAAAAGCCATTTTATTTGTAATATAGTTTTATTTGAATTGTTTTTATGGGTGAAGTTCACAAAAAAATTTAATTATGTAAATAACCTCAGTGTGATCTTACACAGAAAATTATGCGTGTAGTTTTATAAAATATAAAAATTCAAACTATGTTAAATACCCATGTAGTTTTTACAGTTGTGTGTAGCAACATTTTAGTGTTTGTAATACAGAAACAAAATAAATGGAAAATGTAACAAACAGAGGAAAACGTGTTCAGGTTGAATGTTTTTCGTATTTCCCATTTACCACTTGAATTTCAGGATGACCGCCATTTTTAAAGATGGCCGCCATTCTTTAGCATTTTTTGACCAATTATGGCCATAAAATTTTACCCATTTTCATAACTTGGATTAACTTTTTGTTACATCATGTGTGTAATATTGGTCATCCTATTCATACAACTTTAAAGTGATGATATGTAGCAGAATCAGAAACGGAGGACTTTGCTGTTTGCGAGTCTCACGCCAGTCATCAAATGGAAGAAGAAGATGTGTGGCTCAGACTGAGAGACAGTTGTCTTAATGGTTAGCATTAGCTTCCGGTAATTTTTCATGTGTTAAACCATTTTGGGTTATCTTTCGGTAATTTTTTGTGTTTAATGTTAGCTTCTGCTATTTTTATGTGTATTTAGCAGTTTAGCACTAGCCTATCTAAGATTCTTCTTTAGACATTTAGTGGTTAATGAACTTATCTTTTTGGCTAGCTGTGCCCATCACTGGCAGTAACCAGTGCCGATTTTAATGCAAACATATATTCTCCCTTACAACCACGGCGGCCATTTTGAAAAATGCGCAAAAAGATCAAGAAAATACATTTGATTTCCATGATTTAAAATATGTAGGCTATGATTTAACACTAAACATATTTATCTAATTATAGATTTTACTGCAATTAGATAAATATTAATTTTCCATGACAGACACGGTGGTCATTTTGAAAAAAATATATAAAATGATCAGGGAATGCAATTTCTATAGGTCCAATTATGTATATATAATATGAAATACATAAAAAGTACTTGTTCCTCAGGCTGATATTTCAATTATAAGACGTAAGTGAAATAATTTGCCAGTGAAACTAGTACATTTTCTATCAATATTAAGAAATATTTTACATAAAACAAGCTCTTATAACGGGCTGAAACGTAACATGTCAGTTAGTTTAGTCTTATTTGAATTGTACTAAGATATTTCCACTAGAGACTAGACAAAAAAACTTGGCAATATTTTGTGTTTTGCAGTGTCAAAAGACTTGGGTTGGGGACTTTGGAGTGGAGGTGAAAGACTAAAGATTCATCTGGAAAGTCAATTATCTAAAATTGACTTTTGGCTCATCTTTGCGATGATTTTATAGAAACTTTGTACATCTAGTGTCAAGACTTGAACTTGACCTCAAAGACTGTAAACTTGATTAAGAGAAGAATATGAATTTGATTCATTACAGTGTTATTTTTAAGGAACATCGCGTCTTTCCTTCCCCCATAATTGCCCATTACATAATTGACATAAATTATGCATTACATACGTTGTGCAATTATGTAATCACAAAGTTGACTGCAAGAAAAAAAGAAGCGAGACAGAAAAAAAGAAAGTAATGAAACTGCGAAAAGAACTCATGTTTTGTACAAAGCGATCAAAGCCTTGATGGTCTTCCACATAAAGATCACTTAATAGCCTTTTGCAGTGCACTGTGGGAAACCTTGTTTATTTCACATTCAATCAAACCTCTCCAATCAGCCTTTGCACGCTCGCTAACTGTCACTTGAGGTTGATTTCTTGATTATGGCAGTGAAACTAGATGTAAAGAACTGTCAGTCTTTTATAGCCCTCTGCTCAGCTGAAAGGAAAAGCGGTGCACTGCTGCTCCACAATAATGCTTATCGCAGCGTTCAAAAGACACGCAGTTTTCAGGCTTTTGCGTGCCGAATGCTGCTGACAGATACCAGAAAATGACATAGACAAACAATTACTCATTCTGTTTGTAGGATTTGCAACCTTTTACCCTCTGCTTTGTCACAGCTGTCGTCGTGATTAAAAAAAAGCACGGCGTATCTTTTGGTCCACTCATATCCTATGCAATCAAGTGCAAAACCACCGTCCCATCAGAAGAAAAAGGAAGAAAAAAAATCTCATTTTAACATACTTTGAGAAGGCCATTAGTGAGTATGAGCTCTGTGCTGTCTGCAGCTGCGGTGGCCTACTTCTTAAGCGAGGCTGTGAAGTGTGAACACTTGCAATGCTGAGCAATACAGCCGCAAACTTTGGATTCCGGAGCACTGGAGTGGTGTGTTTGAAGTGAGCTAAATCCTATTAAATTCTTGGTACACTGCATTGTGCTGTGCCTTGTAAACAAAATGTGCTGGCCTAAATTAAAATATTCAAGGTAGCTTGCTTTGTTGTGCTAATATTTGGACAATAAGCATCCAGGGGAATTCGGAAAGGAAGGCCTCGTTTGATAAATTTTTGCGTAAGTAATGGAAAATCGTAAAGCGCATTAAGAGATACGGCGTGCTGCAACTTTAACCTGCAGATGTGACATTATAGCACAGTAAAGAATCACAACCCAGGTCTTAAAAGGCGCAGGGAGAGAGAGGAGAAAGAGTAATTATTCTGCATCCATTCTGTGCTCTATTTTGCTATCTCCTCTTTGCAGCAGCGAGCAATGCTTACCAGAGACCTGACAAGAATTGCCAATGATTTTTTGCTGCTTTACTGACAATTCCTCAGTGTTTGTGCAAAGCGATTTAACTCATCAAGGCTCTCCTCTGTGCTTCTGTTGTAAGGCCTTGAAGAGGCTGTGTTTGTGCAACGGGGCCTTGGAAGACGAGCTGCTAAGTCTCTGCAAATATAGTGCGGATGTGCTAACATTTGATTTTCTAAGGGGAGGCTGTGCAAAAACACTTTGTGCCACACTTATTCAAAATTACCAAGGCGTTTTTTTCCAAGCTGTGCAAACTGATATAGATTTAAGTCATGAATATAGATTCACGTGTCAGAGAAAAGCCGCACACTTTGGTTTGTAGTCTTTAAAGCGAGGGAGTTTTGAGTTTTTGTGGTATTATTGGATAAATCTGTGTTCCTGGCACATTTTGAAATATTTCATACTATCACTGTTTGCACAAATGTTCCTTGTTTGCAGAAGCTCTTAGTGAGAATTTTAGCAAGCAAGAGGACAAAAACAGGTTATTACCTAAATGTTTGGTGTTCACTAATCAGGCTACTGACACGTGACATGAACAACAGAAAATCTCTTCATCATGGCAGCCGTTAGCCGTTAGCAGGTCGGCTAAGTCAGGCAGCAAAATAAGGCTCTCAGGGTTCCGACCCAAGCCAGAAAAATCTGAAACTTAATGATGTTCCACAAAGAAAATTTAAAACTTTTTAAGACCCCATTGAATGGAATTTAAGACCTGCGTCCCTGTAATAGATGTAAAAAAGCTAGCTAGCTAGCTACCAAGGGTATGTTAGCGGTAGCCTCAACCGCCTGGAGTCACAGCAGCTTGGCTGTGAAATAACATGAGGATATGCTGGATTTATTAGGTTGTCCTGCTGCTCAAAATTGGCTTTGTTGGTGAATATTTGTCTTCTATTTTTTAAAATTTCCCAAATATTAGACCAGTTGTGGTTTCTGTCACATCTATGCACCTTGTTTGGCTTATTGTGTCGGGCGCATTTTGCACTTGTAAAAAGCGGGTGAGTATTTACTTACTAGTACGTATCTGAACTATGTTTGATCACATTTGTCAGAATATTTGCACCACATGCCTAAAAAGTTACTGCTTTACAAAGATGCTGCACCCATCTGTAGCCAAAGCAAACATTTATTGTTTTGGGCCTAGCTTGACGCATCGATCTTTGATTTAACCACTAAGCATAAGGTGCAATGATGACAAAAACATGTAGCTATACAGCTGTTCATAAGGTCAGCCACAGGAATTTATCAATCTTTCACATTTGTTCAGACTTTGTTTGAGTTTTGCAAAAGGAATAAACTCTATCCTGATCTTTAGTGACAACGTTGAACCAATTTTTTCCTATTATTTTCCACCAAATCTTTTTGTCCGCAGCACATTCTTAATGATAGACCCGACACTTTATCGCATGTTTAGTTTCTTAAGTTAATGGGCATTTTATTTGGGACAAATTGCATCTACTGATTAATTAGTTGCTGAGAAACCCACTGGTTTGTTTGGCGGGTGGCATCTTTAAATATTTTATTAAATACAAGCAGCATTATAGCTGCAGTCAATAACTGCGTTCGTTCACATTACAAATGTTTGCAGAGTTAAGCTATAAAATAATTTCCCAAACTTTTGACATCTCATAGAATCCATCATCTGAACATGGAAAGTCAGCATTAAACTTTCTTTGTTGTGTTAAAAAGTTCACTTGGGTGTGAAAACTTTCACCAACACTATTTAAAAATACAAGTTTATCTAAAGACTGATGGATGTTTTTATGGAAGCATGTTTGCTCTGTTGGTAAAGTACAGGAGTCTTTGATGGCTGCTTGTTTGTTATTCTCATATTCATTTTTATTTTACAGGATTAGCAACACAGACAGGGAAATATGGTAATGATCACATAAAAAAAACAGTGCAAAATATAATCAAAAGCTTTAGAGGGAGAAAAAAAGGCAACTCCTGTGGTCTGAAATTCTTCTGGCCTAATTAAGAAGAAGTCTGAAGAGTCCCAGTTCTGAATAACGTTGATGAAATATGTTCCTCTCATGTTGCTGAGGAGATCAGCGTCCTCCTACGCGCAATATCCAAGATAAACATTTGGTTTCAAAGTATAGGATGAAGGATTACTGTTGAATTATGAGTTTTTAAGAGGGAGAAGGTGCTTCTGTGTTTGTTTCTCATTTATTTTGATGTGTTTTGCATTAACAAATACTGCGCACTGTTGCATTTCTAGCGCCGGCTAATTTGCAATTCCTGTCCTCCCCGTTTGGCTTTTTATCTGGAATGAGAAGCCTGTTTTGGGGGCAAGAAATTCATACAAATACTCTCCTACCTGCTTAAATTATAGTCAATAGCAGCAGGAGCTTTTAGATCCATAGCATCCCATTTTAAATCCTTGGTTCACTGGCCTAAAGCTCAGGAGGGAATTCAAATTCACAACAATGAATAAGTAAACATACAAGCGGACTGATATTCTTCTTTAATAGACTTGGAATAATAGGGTTCATCTGCATGAAATTTTCTTCAAATACAGAGCCAAATGCCGCGCATATTGCTCGTTTGAACTTTACGGCGTCTTGTTTTCGAACATCGTCCTCGTTCCCTAATGCGGCGGACCAGCTTGGCGTTGCGTTTTTTCTGATTTCCATCCAAAAGTTGTGCTGTTGGCATCGCTCCTTCCGTACGCGGGAGAAAAAAAAATAATTACTTCCCCGCGCAGCATGCAGGCATTAATATTAATAAGCTGCCGAGGTACACTCCGCGTCCCTAACTCCTTGTCATTTAAAATGTGAGCCCATGAGATAGTGCTCTAAATATATCTGCTGACAGATCCAGCGCAGTAATGAGCTTGAATCAAGTGTCTGTCACAATATGGCGCCATTACTCCTGGCCGACACCGTCAGGCTCTTCAAGGTGATCAATGGGTCAGAGGTGACTAATTTTAGCAATTGTTGCTCTGGGTCAGATTTTTCTCATTTTTTTAAAAAGGCCCAATCTGGGAGAGAAATCGGAGCATAATTTGACCTTGAGTAATGAGCGATGGCGCCCTCGCCGCAGTGGGAGGCGAAGATTTAGAGACCAAGACTGATTCCTTGGTGGGTTTACATCATTATTTCATCGCTCACAAGGGGTTTCTATGGAGCTTTAATGCACCACCGTGAAACAGCTGAAGAATATTCGAAACGATTTGAAAGGACGTTAAAACATTTGAATTAGGCATGAGTCGCATGAATTTCTGATGATAACGAAGCATATCAGAATACCATAAGTGTAGTAAGTAAAATAAGTAAAACTTTAATTAAATAGCACTTTTTTAGGTCCCAAACCAAGAGAAAATTAGTTTTAGTGCAATATGTGTTCTGTGTCAAGCCCAGAACAAAAGGAAAAGACACAAATCTTTGGTGAAATTGTGACATTTTATTGTACTAAAATGGAACATTTGCAGTTTTCTGGAAGTTTCAGATTTGTGATGCATAAAAACTGAATTCTGCTTCTCCATGTTTGGAGGCCTGAAGGTTGATACAACAAGAATAGATCTTTAATGTAAACCACTGAATAATTTATAAACTAATAGAGGAATTTAAAGTTATTCGCTGAGCAACAGTGAGCCAGTGTAATAACTTTAAAACTGGAGTAATGTGCTCTGTTTTTGCTTGTAACTGATATTTTTAGGCAGATCTGTGAAGACACTCATACAGTAATTATTCTGACTAAAAATAAATACATGAACAAGTTTCTCAAAATCTTCTTGGGACTTTAGTGCTAGAAATTCTCTTCAGGTGATAAAAGGCTGACTTTGTAATTGTCTTTATATGCCCTGAAGGTTAAAGTCCAAGTCCATCATTACACATTAGAAAAATAAAAGAGCCAGTCTGTTGGACCTCTTAGATTGGGGTTATAAACACAATCTGGCTATTTATTTTTAAAGGCATCAGAAATTAAAAACTATGATTTAAATAGCAATGTTAATGTTTCAAAGATTTTATTTATAGACCAGATGTAGGTTTGTAAAGCAGCCAAGGAAATATTCCAGTACTACAATGTCAAATTGAATTTACAATTAAGCATTTATAGTTTTAAAACCTGTGGAACATAAAGGTAATAGAACTAATTTATACTCAAAATTGGGACTGAAACGATTAATCGGATTAATTGTGATTCATCTGTTAATGAAATAATCATCAACTAAAGTAGTAATCAACTACTTGTTAATTGTTAATTGTTGGTTGCAGCCCTACTCCAAATTGCTGCAAAAATAAAAACATAGCAATGCATTTCCAACAAACAGAATATTTATGAAAATATGTATTAACCTACAGACGGATAATAAACCAATAACAATATATATTGTGATAGACATGTGATGAATATCAATACCTATTTCAAACAGAATATTCAGTAATTTTACTGATCTCAGATCCAGAACTGCACTGCATTCTGGGAGATGCAGGCAGAAAGTGTTTATTTAGCTCGACCTCTCACAGGTTAGAAAGGTTGGTGGAATCAACTACCTCACTCTCTCTTTGGGTTCAGGCCTTATAACTGCTTAAAAATAACAGCGTGGAGTGAAAACAGGATAAAGCAGGAAAGGTCACGCCACTAGTTTGTATGGAAGAGGACTAAAGAAAAAAGAATTCTGACTTTTTTCTCAGAATTATACATTTTTCTCAGAATCCTGAGATTAAAGTCAGAAATCTTTGTTTTTTTTCAGTGGCCCTAATCTTCTTCCAAATGTTTGGCAGTATTTCAAATTTTTAGACCAAGAAACGAAGAAATAATTATCACTATTGACTGATGTAATATGCTTATATAGTTTTTCAGCCATATTGTCCAGCTCTATATTAATCTTATCATTTCCATAACTAAAACTGTTGCCTTTCGGTCCGACAGAATTACTTTCTAAAATTTGTTCTCTGTATTGAACAAACTTGTCTTCTGATTTCCAGCTGCACTCTAATGCGGACAAAGGCGACGGCACCGTGAAGTACGTCCTGACCGGAGACGGGGCTGGCAGCCTGTTTCTGATCGACGAGAAATCCGGAGACATCCACGCCACCAAGCGGCTGGACCGGGAAGAGAAAGCCATGTACACGCTCCACGCCAAGGTCGTGGACAGAACCACGAACACAGAACTCGAACCCGACACCGAGTTTAACATAAAAATCCACGACATCAACGACAACGCGCCCAGATTTGAAAAGGAGGTGTACTATGCCAGCGTTCCTGAAATGTCTGAAGTTGGTGAGTTTTGGGTTTTTTTCTGACAGAAAGTATTTTTACAACAAAATACAAAACATGCAGGTTCATTGGATTGTCAGAAAACACGGTCCCAATCTGACAAACATTATGCAAAGTCACCACAAAGCATGAATCCCTGAATATGGCGGAATATGAGAAATTCTGATTTTCATAATGTCCTCTAATTGTTAGAATATACTGAAAGTTTGTGGTTATGATTCTGATTGGCTTTGGATTGACAAATGTTGTTTTTGCATAAGTCGAATGTTATTTTTTCTGTATTATGAAGTTTTTATTGTGCTGCTGGTTCCATTATCTTTTTTAAAAAACTATTCTCATAAACAAGATCATGAAGAAAACAGCAGTTTGTGAAAACACACTGGACATGACCAAATATTGTCTAAAGTAAAAATTATGTTGACTGATATTCATGACAGCATATTAGGGTCGTTGTTGGCAGAAAAAGAAGCAAATTTCCACCAAAAAACTCAGAGATTGAGATTAATCTCAAATTTTCTAGAAAAAATAGTTAATGTCTGAGCTTCAGAAGTTGAAAATTTGCAAGAAAAAGATTAATATCAAGCATTTTTAACGTTTTAAATGCAGAAATTTCCAAGTGTCTTTGAGAAAATATCAAACTTTTGAAAAAATTTTAACATTTTTCTAGAAAATGTTTAATTTTTTTCACATAAATGTAAAAATTTGTGTAACCCAGAAAGTTTAGAAAATCTGATATTAATTTCAAAGTTAAAGTGAATAGCAAAATAACATACATTGTTTTGTTTTTTTGTTTATCATCAATAACTGAAGTTTATTGTGAAAACAATTAAAATTAAATTAAAGTCATAAGAATTTTTTCTTGATAAATGAGAGCTATAAAAAACTATACAAAAAATATATGCATTTGCATTTAAGATAAAAATACTTTTGTCTGTAAATGAAAGTAAATCTCTTTTGGAAGATTGCCAGGCTGGGACTGGTAGTTTTAGCTTCACTACAGGAATATGCTGTTGCTTTCGAGGTACTAAGAAGTCTTAAGTGATGAAATGAAAAGTCTGTGGAATGTGCCAATTTTATAATTGATTAATCGTCAGAATAATCGATTAATCGTTAGTTGCAGCCCTAAAATAGACAGAAATCTGCACAGACGGTACCTCAAAAGTGTTGCAGACAAACAGAAAACCATTCCATTTTACAGGGAAAGTATTTTGTCACTCATATTGTGATTAATATTAATAGAAAATACATCAAAGCTGCCTAAAGGTAAGTCAGACTTTTCCCCATATTATTAACTTTATGCTGTTAGAGCATGGGTCCCTGTAAGTTTCTTGTACCAGAAAGTTTGCGTTAGATCCTTTGGGCCCTGTGGATTTGCAGGATGGTTTCGCATTGCTTCCCGCAGATGCCATTAGATTGCGTCAGATTTGGATTTATTGAGGTCGAGGGCTTGGATGAGCACCTCCGTTCTCTCTTTCTGTGTTCTTTGATCCCTGCCTACACCGTTTTGATGATGGCCTCCTTTGCTATTTGGATGAACTGCAAGTCCTAGGCAAACATAACATAAACTTTGCTCATTTTACAGCCCAGCAGTCATAATGTTATGGGTGGTCAGTGCAGAATGAATAGAATATAGTAAGAAGGAGTGTTGCAATAAGCAATAAATCAATTATTTGCATGATAAATTAAGATGATGTAGAGTTTTTCTCTTTTTTCTCTCTTTCTACCAAAAATTGGATGACAAAATTCTTCAGTTTGATGCTTTGGTCTCAACTAGCCCTTTTTTTGAAGGACAACTTTGTTTACAGAGACTTCATAATTCATTTAATTTGTTCTGTTGTTTTGTTTATTCATTTAAATTGTCTCCCAGTTCCAGTGTTAACCCTTATTGGCCGAAATAAGTCGCCAACTCTGCACCCTAACTCCGCCATACTTTGAGTCATCTGAAGCCGTTTTCAGAAACGGTTTTGTCAGAAGCGTTTCTGAAAAGGTGAGATGTTGCGCTTTCCAGCCAATATCGGGTTATTACGGTAATTTCACTCCTGCCGTTGCAGGGAGTATGTTTTTCTTTGGCTTACTCTGATGAAACGCTCTTTTAATAGGCAGTAAATTGCGAAAATAACTGCTAGAGATTGAAAGTTCCAGCTGTTATGGAGAAATGGGAACAAATATTTACTCAGGACATTTAAAGAACTTCATACAATTAAAATAAGCAAAAATATATAGACGGAGTCTTGAAACTTAGGCTAAGGTTTAAATGTTCATTAGAAATTCAACCTTATTGATCGTTGAGGATTTTTTTCCATTATTAATCCATTAAAAATGGTTTCAGAACAACAGTATTATTATTTATTGCAGTAACTTATTGTCCAGCTTTTATCGTGACTTAATGGTAAGGCAGCTTTTAAATGCAGAGGAGACAAGTTACTGTGATAATGTGCAGCTTTTCTGCAGTTTTCTGACTGCTATGTTTGGTCAGCCTCATTAGGCATTCATAATGAGTAATGCCATTTGCCATTTTTAATAGGCAGCTGAAATATTGAAAGTTTAGATTGTCACAGTCTTTCCAATTAAGTGTTTGCTTCATTGCACTCCATTCGAATTCAAGTAATGGGAATAAATCGGTTGGCTTGAATATAAACAAAGCTTACGAAAATAATGCATGCAAGCTGAAATCAATCCTCAATTACGAAGCTGCAAATTAATACACAGGAGCAATCAGGGGTAAATCAAAAAACCAATTGCCTTTATGACAAATAACAATACTCAATTTGGAATTCATAAATGGGTGTCCTCAGTCTTCCCAGCTGCACAGGCTGCAGGGGAGAGGTGAGTGTCAGGGTCACCGCTACTCATCTGTGGACTAATAAGCTGCCTCACATGTTGAAACTGAACACGTTACTTTATCAAGGCAGCCAGCCATGGAGAATCAGCAACCCCCTCTTCCCTTTACGCTATCGGTGGAGGAACTAAGTGAGACAGATGTTCAGGGGATCATTAGTATGCACAGAGACAGTCAGACCCAAACAGGACATGGCAGAGGTCTCCTGAATGCCAAGGACAGTATATGCAGTGTGGGTTGCTGAAACGCTCGGCTGGATAAAGCGGAGTTTATTACTGAGGCGATTTCAGTGTTTGGATGTCTAAGAGGAGCTGAGCTCATTGTAAGCTTCACTTATTTGGGTTGTTTTTACACCATGAGATTCTGATTGTGTGGTAACCTTGAGCAAAAATGGTGGGATGTCCTATTTATTATGGTTGTCAAATAAAAAAAATATTCTAAACAAAATAATCCTTTTATTAGCTTTCGTGTTTGAAATTGTACAGCATTAATTTTGAAAATACACGAGCCACTGAAACAAAAGATCAACTTCAAATGTTCTCCAAAGTAGAAATCTTGATAAACCCTGAGCCCGACAAAACCAAATTGGAACCGATTAATTGATTAATCATCAGCATAATCGATTAATTGGATTAAAACAATGCCACATTCTGTAGGTTTCTCCATTATACCACATTTTTATACATTAGAAATACATTAAAAGATGCAAATAAACAGTTCAGTTTCTTTTCTGAATAAGAAAATAACCATTTATATTACCAATACCATATTTATTATGATTGTAAAGCAAAAAATAAAAACAAAATGATTCTTTTATTTGCTTTCATGTTTGAAATTGCAAAGCACTACTTATGAAAATATGAGCTACTGAAACAAAAGGTCAGTTCTCAAAAATTTGCAAAAATCTTGATGATCCCAGAAGCAGATGTGACAAAAATGGAACCGATTAATCGATTGTTCTGTCAATTAACAGATTAATCGGATAAGGAATTTGCCGCATTCTTTAGATTTTTCATTTCACCACTTCAACATTTTTATAGAATATTAGAAATACATTAAAAGATTCAAATAAAACAATTCGGATCTTTTTTTAAAAATGAATATTTTATTGCCTAAAATCTAATTTATGTTGCAACCACTAACACAAACTTGCATCTCATCTATTTTAGGTACAATAGTATGACTTATTATTAACGCCACAATAAGAAAATACATTTAAAAAGTTGTAGTATTACGAGAATAAATTGTACAAGAATAAAGTTGTGATACTACAAAAATAACTGTAATATTACATAATATGACATTGTCGAAATATGACTATTCTTATTACAACTTTACTCTTTTACTTTTTATTCTCATATGACATTCTCATAATATTACTTTACTCTCCTAGCATGTCTATTGTTGTAGTATTTCGACTTTATTCTTGTATTGTCTTATTCTGATAATATTACCACATTAACGTCGTAATATCACGACTTTAATTTTGCATGTTTGTTCTCATAATATTGTGACTTTATTCTCATAATTTAAAAAAATTCTTAGTGTGGCCATAACACATCATAATATATTTAACTTGAATTAGTTTGTCAAAATCTATATTCAACTCTTGTCCTTTTTAACTAAATGCATTAGTTTCGACAGCTGGCTGCTTGTTTCAGTCTCACCAAAGCTCAAAGGAACTGCACAAATGAAATGGAAAAAAAAAACAGGGTTTAATCACTGAGGTGCCAGGACAAACTAAACTCCAGCCCTGTTTTTAGGCCATCTAGTCACTAAAGATTAGTCACTGGCTACTGGTTGAAACAGTAACATGAGGGCACGGTTGGTATTAAAAGCTGGAAAAAAAATTGCATGGCTGAAAAGCGCTCTGAGGCCTGCAGCCAGCCCATGCAAATTGAAAGCAAACAAGAAAATAAGTTGACTCAGTCTCTTGATCACAGCATTACAAGCAGCTGAACCCGACTGTGTGTGTATTTTCTTTGCATTTCACAGGTACGTCTGTGGTCACAGTGACAGCCACTGATGCCGATGATCAAACATACGGAAACAGCGCCAAGCTGGTATATAGCATCCTGCAGGGGCAGCCATATTTCTCTGTGGACTCAGAAAACGGTAAGACAAACCTGGCAAGGTCTCTGATGCCTTTCTAATGCCATGAGAAATTATACATTTATCATATTTTCATGATTTGTATCACAAAACTGAATAAAAAAACAACATTAAGGAGATCAGACAATAATTTAAGCAATGTAAAATAAGATTTTAACCTTTTAAGCAATCTTAGGGTGTTTTTACACCTGATAGTGCGGTATACTCGGTTCGAATAGGGACCAAATTTGCAACATTTGATACATTTTCAGCTGCTGCGTTTCGCGTTCGCGTTGCAACTTAACTTTTTGAATAAACCTGTTCCCCTCCTCTCCTGTGGGGGAGCTGCACCAAGAACTACTGAAGGAAATGACACAAAAACCTCAGAAGAAGACACTGTGTGCAACATCCTTCTTGATGAAAAGTAAACAAAATTACAGTGGCGTCAAATTTTAGTGATTGTAGGAGTTCTCTTGTCATTGGTAAAGACCATGAGTCATTTCTCTTGCTAGTTCTTCACTGTTTTGATTTAATTTACCCAGAATGCTGTTTGGTACAATCCACTTCCTGCTTTTGCTGTTCACATATGCATTTGAACTGCACCAGAGTTCACTTCGCCAGAATTTCTGTTAGCATGCTGTTTTTTTTTAAAGTAATTTGGGGTAAAACTGCTGAAAATTTTAAAGTTTAAAATATACCAGCATATTCTGCATTGAAATACCTCTGGATCATATAATATTTAGATTGATGTAGACGGTATTGAAAACAACCAAAACATGGATTCTAACCTTATCAGCAATCTGATTTCCTTTGAGATCTCATCCAATCATCATATAAATATAATAAAATGTATATATTTTTTACTAGGAACCATAAAGACAGCTCTGCCTGGCATGGACAGAGAAGTGAAGGAGCACTACCAGGTTGTAATTCAGGCCAAAGACATGGCCGGACAGATGGGTGGGCTTTCAGGGACCACGACAGTCAGCATCACCCTCTCCGATGTAAACGACAGTCCGCCACGCTTCGCTAACCGTAAGGATCTCCTAATATATCTCCACTGACTCAACAGAGGCTTAAAACGCTGAAAAACGGACATTTAAATTTCATTTAGATTCCTTCCGAGTGACTACAGTGGAGTCTACGGAGATAGGTGGAGCCATCGGACGCATCAAGGCCGACGATCCCGATGTGGGACACAACGCCGAGATGGAGTACAGCATCGTTGGCGGTCACGACACATTCAACATCATCACCGACCAAGCGACGCAGGAAGGAGTCATCATTATTAAAGAGGTATCATCCCGTCCTATACAAGTTTCTGCACATTTTGTCATGTTACACTCAGAACGTACTTGGATTTTAAGTAGTGGATTATTATGAAATGAAGAAATATTACATGATATTTGCATTATTTTTTAAATCTGATCAAATCCATTGCAATCGGTTGTGTGTAATTCAATTAGGGCTGAAACGATTAATCATCTTAATTGTGTTTAATCGCTCATTGAAATAATTGTCAACTAATTTAGTATTCGATTAATCGTATTCAAACAACATATTCAGAGTACTAATTAAGCCAAAACTGTAACTGTTTTGTAAGTGAAAAATTATAATCAACAGTAATAAAAGTTTCAAACATCCATCTTAGTGCATTTAGTCTTTATAATGTGTTTCAATTTGAGATAAGATTCCTGAATTAACCATACTTTTTAATAATGTTCTAATTTATTGAGTGTCTGTTTTCAGCCTGGGGTTAGCAATGGTTTTTGGCTTGTTGATACATAAAATGCATTATTTTCCACCTAAATCCTAATTATGTTCGACTGTGTGTTTTTTTTTTTATTTATTTTTGTACAGGAAATAACCAAAAGACACATTTTTCTCATTTTGTCTTTAAGAAGACAAAATGAGAAAAATAATACAGGGAATATTTTTTCTGTCAACTATTATCCCTAAAAGTTTTTTTTAACAGTTTAAGGGTTGTTAGTATGTTTCTAAATATCTTGGGATTGAAATGAACCCGAAACTTATTGCATATTTCCATTCCAGTCAAACCTTAGCCACCTTTTGAGCCAGCCTGGATTTACAAAACATCTCCCTCCCAACATTACAGAACATTTAACCCCAGCATGATTTTCTTCTGAAGAAAAAATGGCCCCCTGAAAACATTTATTCATGCAAAAAAAGATATGACAGGATTTATTTTTGAAGCGCAGTGTAAAATCAGATATCATACGCCTGTAAAATGAATAATATAAAGGAGCCTTTTGCAAGAAACTCTCTTTAGTTTTCCCCTAAGATCTTCTAGTATTCCTGACTTGGATTTGTTACTCTGAATTTAGAGAGGCAGTAAGATAAAGGCAGACAAATGAAACGCAATGAATCACATATTAAAATCCCGGAGGCAGGCTTTCTCTTTTAAATGGAAAAGTCTACAGCTTTCCTTCTCTGGTGCTCTTTCATCTCCAGGCGCTGGATTATGAAAGTAAGAGGGACTACGAGTTCAGAGTGGAGGTGAAAAACACCTACTTAGACGCCAGGTTCATCCACGGCGTGCAGTTCAAAGACTACGCCACGGTCAAGGTGACGGTGGATGATGTGGACGAGCCGCCCGTTTTCACCCGTAACCCTTACATCATCGAAGTTCACGAGGACACGGCTGCCGGCAGCTTCGTCGGCGTTGTGCTGGCCAGAGATCCCGACGCAGACAACAAGCCAGTGAAGTACGTTTCTCAGAATAAGGATCCCACATAAGTTATCTTCAGGGATTTACAGGCTTTGGATTTGACTGAAACGATTAATCGTGATTAATTGTGATTATTCAGTTATTGTCAGTTAATCATTAACTGGAGTGCACAGACTCAAAGAAGTGTTTTATCTGTTCCAAAAACTACCTGTAAACATGTTTTACCCAAAAGTTTTCAAGTAGCATTTTTAGCTTCACCTGGTTGAAATCCTTTTAAAAACTGAACTTTTCACCTTTCGAAGTAGGACTGAAATGATTAATCGTATTAATCGATTATTGAGATAATCAACAACTAATTTCCCTTCTTTCCTTCTTCCTTCTGTACCTTCTACCCTTGACTCCACTTTGTGTCCTTCATTCCTTTTTTAATACATTCTGTCAAAAATTTATAGTAAACTTTAGTATTTTATATTTAAAAAGTTAAATCAAAGGGAAGTTTCCTTATAAAGAGACACAGGTCACTTTTTAAAGATGGATAGAGCTAAATAGCTGCACACCAACCCCATGGTGGGACAATAAAGAATATTCCATTCTATTATGTCGATTTACAAGATGAAAACCTCATGAAATGCGTCGATTCTTTCAGTGTGAATACCTTTGTGAGTTACTGCAACTGCATGAAATGAAATCAGCTTCATTCTATAAACTTAAGGCTAGATCAATAGACCGCTAAGCAAACATTTCCTCGACAACCATGTGGGCTTTCTGCTTCATTCTCCTAATTTGATCTCTTCGAAACTCATTCCCCCTTCTTCAATTATACCAGCAAAAAAGAAAAAAAGTCAATAGAGAAAGAAGTGCGATATGGTGGATTTACAGTCTCCTTGTCAGTTTTATGCAGTGAAGATGAAAATGTGCCCACCAGGTTTATCTAATCCATCAACCCGCCCACGTGTCAGTGCTCCGACAGGGGAGAGAAGGAGTGTTATTCATGAGGTCCCTACTGGAGATTTCCCAACGGAAGACGACGAAGTGAATACAGACGATGTTTATTTCCCAGAATCATGTAAGCTCCCTGCACGGCGCCGCGCAAAGTCAAACATTCCTAATTTGCCGTATTGATTCGCGTGGGTCATAGAAACCGTTCGGCGCACATATGGCAGCCGCCCGTCCCCCATCGCAGGAGATGTGGCACACCACGCAGCGCTTCGTGTTGCATATTCAAATCTCAGCTGAGCATGAGAGGTGACAATGACAAATGAGCCGACTCCAGGAAGAAAAAAAGGAGAGGCGTCATCTTTTGACAAAAGAGAATACGTTTTCTTCTTTCTTTTCTGACTTCTAAAAAACAAATCTATGCAAATTAAACAAACAAAACCCAACATTTAGCCTAAAGCCAGAATTTTCAATTACAACTCAGCATCGTCCAGGGTATATTCAAAAGGATTCTTCTCTTCCAGTTAAAATGAAAATGAAAATTTGGATGTAATGTTTCAAAAGCATTCAGATCTCTTGAACTCTTTCACATTTTTATCACATTACAGCCCCAATTCGCAATATACTTTATCTAGGGCTGAAACGATTAATCATGATTAATCGATTAGTGGAATAATCAACTAATTTAATAATCAATTAATCATTAACTGGGGTATAAGGACTCAAAAAAGGACATATGCTGGTAGAACAACACACTCGGGGAGGTAATTTAGACAAAACTGTACCAAAAAAAAAATAGATTAGCAACTAAAATAAAAATACCTTTGTAAATATTTTCTACCCAAAACTCTTAAAGTGACTAAGTTGTAGCTTCACCTGACTCAAATTCTGCAAAAACAAAAATGTCCTATTAGGCATCTTCTGCTATCCAATTATTATTCAGTCAATGCAAAAAAAAGAAAAATCATTCAATATAAAAAAAATAAACATTCAGTAAAGAAATGCTGTTATTTCCAATAAAATTTATATTTTCTAATTCAAAAAAGGAAAAGAAATATCTGTTTATGTTCATCTTCTAATGCATGTCTAGTATTGTATAAAGTAAGATAACAGTTACTGTATTTCCATTTCAAATACGCACTAATTTTTGTCTATATTTTGCTAACGTGGAAACGACGTCCTGTCTTCTTCTGCGTTTCTGACAGTAGTAACATCCTGTACCAACCCAGTGCTTTTGTGATTGACTCGTGATGCAAAAAAAATTATTTCCATTGCAGTTTTCTGAAAAATATTCACTTATTATGGCCAAAAAACACCTTATCCCAGCGCAAAACCTTAACAAAAACTGTGTTTTTTCGAAAATGGTGTGTTTCCATTAAGCTTATTTATTTTTGGAATTTCAGTTTGCGCAATTCGGTGGTTAATCTGGCAACACTGTTCTCATCTCCACTCCAGCCATTCAGCTATTAGGAAAATGAATGGCGCTCTGGGATTGGCTTCTTTACAAACACCAGCCAATAACATGTCCAGTTGCATTTAACATTTCATCTGTGTTTTCCAGCTTTACATGCTGCATTTTAAAACCCTTCATGAAAAATATATTCCCAGAGTAGGGAAGTTTTCCAAGAATACTTCAGAAAAAAACAGAAAATTTAGCCAAACCGGATAGGCCATTTAAAGATTAGAAGATAGCAGCGCTAACTCCGCCTTTTTAAATCTATTGGTGCTAACAACGTCTGTGTCCCTCTTGCAGATATTCCATTGACCGACACACGGATCTTGAAAGGCTGTTCAACATAGATTCTGTGAACGGCACCATCACAACACTGAAATCCCTCGACAGAGAAATGTCCAAATGGCACAACATCTCTGTGGTGGCCACCGAAATAAGTAACTTCCTCCCTCAGTTCCCTAAACATCTCTCTTCAGTCCTGAAATATGTGACAACATTTAATTTTTGTGTTTCAGACAACCCTCGGCAGACGACTCGAGTGCCCGTGTTCATCAAGGTGTTGGACGTCAACGACAACGCTCCAGAGTTCGCCATGTCCTACGACACCTTCGTCTGTGAAAATGTCAAGGCAGGACAGGTGAATAAAATCCGTTAAAATATGAACTCGATTAGTCTTCAACACACAGCTAGACACTGTGTTTACGTTTGTGTAAACGTTACGTCTAAAACACATTAAATTTCCTTTTTTTACCATTTTTCACAGTAAAAGTCTACTTTGTGACTTGAAACCCTTTTGCAGGAGGTTGTAGTATGATCACTGCATTACAAGATTCGTGCATGAATGTTTTATTTGCGCATCACATGCCCAATAAACCCCCGTATTAAGAAGAATTATGCATGTTTTCTCGTGCCTAATACTCACTGTTTGCTGTTTCCCTTTGCAGCTGATTCAGACAATAAGCGCTGTTGACACAGATGAACCGCTTGTCGGGCACAAATTTGTCTTCAGCATAAGCGCCACCAACCCAAACTTCACCATCGTTGACAAGGACGGTAGGATTAAGTTCAGCTCCCAGCACACATTTAGTGACATTTGTACCAGAAACACAGAAACAGAAACTCTGAGTCGCTGGAGCTTCCTGCAACTTCAACTGCTCTTCTTCCTGGATGGAATATTTAATATAAAACTGCTATGATTAAAAAAAACTAAACTGTTTGGTTATTTATTTAGATTTTGACTAAATACTACAGAGGTGTATTAGGGTCATAATAAATAGAGCAAAAAGGAGAAAATTTTTGCCCAAAAATGTTAATCATTTAGATTAATTTCCAAATTTTTGTAAAATACACAAAAATTTCTTAAAGTCAAAAATTTGTGAGGTAAAAACTCAGACGTTTTTAGATTAATCTAAAATCTGAATCTGAAAATTTGATAGAAAAAAATGTGAAATTTGAAAGTCAAAAATGTTGCACTTTTAAACATTTCTCCGATAAATCTCAAAATTCTGTATTTCTAGCCAATTCGAAACTTTTCAAACTCAGAAATATCCACTGTTTTTCTAAAAAATGTCTGAGATTTTCAAAATTTCAGTTTTTACTTGTAAACTTTTGACTTTGGTAGCTCATAAATTGTCTTGTTTTTTAGATTTGTGATTAATCTCAACATTTCAGAGTTTTTTTCTAGCAAATTTTAGATTAGTCTCAAAATTTCTATTTCTTTCTGGCAAATTTTAGACTTTTGGACTGATAATTTTTCTTGTTTTCTCTAGATAATGTCAGATTTATCTCAAAATTTCTTTCAAGCTAAAATTAGAGTTTTCAAACTCAGAAATTTCCACTTTTTCCTACTTTTATTAGATTAAACTCTTGAAAATCTTAAATCTTTTAGATTTCAGACTCAGATATTGGATTGTATAATCTTGACATTTTCTGAGATTTATCTAAAAATTTGAGTTTTTTGGTGGAAGACGCCATTGTAAAAATCTCATTACCCAAGAATGATTTTGTGCAAAAGATGTGATGAATATGTGTTGTTTCGCTCATGGATCTATCCCAACCTGTTCAATGAAGCATAACAAGTCACAACTTATAAATTCTCAGTTTTTATCTCAAACATTTGTGACGAGAGAAAATCCGTTGATTTGACCCGCACCATCTCCGTCTTCCTGCAGACAACACTGCCAACATCCTAACGAGGAGGGGCGGGTTCAGCCGGCGTGAGATGAGCATGTACTTCCTCCCCGTCGTGATCTCAGACAACGACTACCCCATCCAGAGCAGCACCAGCACGCTGGTGGTCCGCGTGTGCGCCTGCGACAGCCGCGGCAACATGCAGTCCTGCAGCCCGGAGGTGCTGCCCTTCTCAGATGGCCTCACCACCGGAGCGCTGGTGGCCATCCTGCTCTGCGTGATCATCCTGCTCAGTAAGTATCTGCCTGGAAGATCCACGTGTCTGTGACAGTTTGTGGCAGGAGAGGAAATTAATCCATCGTCAGTCTCAGATAGACACATTTTCAGGGTTTGACAAAAATCACCAGTTTTAAAATGTGATTTCAAGGTTTATTCTGTTTGATCAAAAGACTGAATTTCCAGTTGAAACTAAATATTTTCATACACCTAATAAGAGTGTTTTTTTTGTCACCTTCTAAAGTTAAATCAAACTAAAATCTCTTGTTTTGTGTCAGAATTGCCGAAAATAATTATGAGACTTAAAATGTTATATTTTAATTTAATTAGTCTCTGCTGTAAAATGTCAAACACTATGTCAAGACATCATTAATAACAGCATTAAATTATATAATAGTAAATTTAAACTGTCTTCTTTAGTTCATTTGTATTGTTTTTTTTTCTCCAACATGGTGCTGGAAAAGTTTGAAAGCCTCCCTTGAAAGTGCTTGAATTTAAATTGTTTTCAAGGTTTGGAAAGTGCTTGACATTCAAACTTCACAGTTTTGTAATAAAGTGTAATCTAACGTTTGATTAAAAGACTAAATTTACAGATGAAACCAGATATTTTCATAAACCTAATAAAAAAACCGTAGTTAAATCAGAATAAAATCTCTTTTTTTAAGTGAGATAAAATCACCAAATTATTTTCTGTGAGACTTAAAATTTCAATTACGATAATAGTGGAATGTTGCAATGTTACATTGCAGTTACAATTTAAAACACGATGGAGTTACAATGCGACGTAACAGTGTGACCTGAACGTTAGGAGCTACACTGTAATGTCACATGTTACACTATGGTGTCGGCACAAAGTAATAACAGCAGTTACAAAGTAACAACAGTTACAAAATAAAAGTTACAAAGTAACAACAGTTACAAAATAAAAGTTACAAAGTAACAAAAGTTACAAAGTAACAGTTACAAAATAAAAGTTACAAAATAAAAGTTACAAAGTAACAAAAGTTACAAAGTAACAGTTACAAAATAAAAGTTACAAAATAAAAGTTACAAAGTAACAACAGTTACAAAGTAACAGTTACAAAATAAAAGTTACAAAATAAAAGTTACAAAGTAACAAAAGTTACAAAGTAACAAGTTACAAAGTAACAGTTACAAAATAAAAGTTACAAAGTAACAAAAGTTACAAAGTAAAAGTTACAAAATAAAAGTTACAAAGTAACAAAAGTTACAAAGTAACAGTTACAAAGCAACAGTTACAAAATAAAAGTTACAAAGTAACAAAAGTTACGAAGTAACAGTTACAAAGTAACAGTTACAAAATAAAAGTTACAAAGTAACAGTTACAAAATAAAAGTTACAAAGTAACAGTTACAAAATAAAAGTTACAAAGTAACAAAAGTTACAAAGTAACAGTTACAAAGCAACAGTTACAAAATAAAAGTTACAAAGTAACAAAAGTTACAAAGTAACAGTTACAAAGTAACAGTTACAAAATAAAAGTTACAAAGTAACAGTTACAAAATAAAAGTTACAAAGTAACAAAAGTTACAAAGTAACAACAATTCAAAAGTAAATTTTTGCAGTGGTAAAACAGTCAGAAGTCTTTACTTTCACATGGTTTATGTTTTTCCACTGTTTTTTTCTTTCATCTGAACTGCATTTGATCAAAATCCACATTACTGATCAAATAAGTTGAGATAAGGAACTTCTGTTTGTAACAATACAAAAGAGGAGAAATGCTAATTTTACACAAGTTAGAGCTCTACTGCGCGATACATTGTAATACCTATGTTTATAACAAGAAATAGAGGTAGATTAAATATCCATCTATGAATAGAAATGACAGCATTTCATTACATTTATAGATTATTGCTGAGATTTTAAAAGAAAGTGACTGAATAGATTACAGTGTTTTCTCTAAACTGCTGCAGCTTGTCGCATACATGTCAAGGTCATCAGAGGTCATCACAGGTCATTTTCTTATGTTTCACACAAAACAAACAGAACCCTGCAGAATTACAAAACCCTGTGCATCCTTTAGCTGATGCTCTTTAAAGCTACATAACGTAACAAAGCATCCAGTCCTTCGCTTCCACATTGTTCCAACCTTTTGGCAAGTCATTGTAACTGTGTAAAATTTCATGTAAAATGCATATCAATGACAAGCGAATGCGCACCTGAAAATACAGAGCTATTCATATGCATTGCCAGACCATTTCACTCTTGGGCAGCTGCCCTGTGTTTCACTTAAAATTCATGCCTATCTTATTTTTCCACATAAGCCGCACATCGTAGATGAAAAACGTAGGAAGGCAGAGATGAAAAGGGCTTAGAAAATCCAATCAAGTTTCTAAAGAAAACAGGAGTTCAAACTGCAGATTTTACATTTCACACCGACGCCGATGCACAAATTATACAGACACAATCAGGAGGGACGACGGTTTCTCCTGGCGGTGGGAAAAAGGGCCTGTGCTCCAGTAAACTGACGCACTTTAATCCCCAAATCATACAGCGCATGTAAAGGTATTTAGTCCCTTTGAATTTTTGACATTTTGTCGCATTACAACCAGTTTTTATTGAGATTGCATGTGGAAAAGCAACACAAAGTTGCACAAAGCAATAGGGAACATTGTGCTCCAAAAATTACATAAATACAAAATGAAAAGTGTTGCATTCAGATTGCTTATTCAGCAATCTCTGGTACCACATTTGGCAAAATCTCCAACTCAAAACAGTCATTCTTTTGTCATTATAGTGAGGTCTGGAAACAGAAAGTACAGCAAGATAGAAAGATGTCCTGTGAAAACAAAAGAGAGCGCTTAACATCTGGGTGTTTTGGTTAAATCTTTACACATTTTAAAGACAAATTAAAGGTTTCTCTAAAAGATTTTTAAGTTTCTTCCTGCAAATTTAAATTTTCAATATTTTCTTAAACATTTTGAGACTAATTTCAAGAGTTTTTTCCAGTAAACTTTCGACTTTTGAGGCTCAGAAATTTCAACGTTTTTTCCTAGGAAATTTCTGAGATTCATCTTAATTAGATTTTTTTTCTCCAAAATTTCTGAGTTATTTTTCTAGCAAAACTTCAACTTTTTAGATGCAAACGTTTTTCAGTTTTTTTCCCACAAAAATGCCTCTGAATCTCAAAATTTGAGTTTTTCCTTGCAATTCGTTAGACTCTTGGAGCGCAGAAAATGTAATTTTTTTACAGAAAATCTTTGAGATCAACCTAAACATTTCTGAGTTTTTCTAAAAAATTGTCAACTTTTCAAACTCAGAAATTTCCAGGTTTTTTTCTACAAAATTTCTGAGATTAATCTCAAAATTTCAGGTTTTTTTTTTAAATCTTAGTTTTTTATTTTTTATTTTTTTACATAAATTAAATCCTTTTTTTCTATCTACTTTGGCCCCAATAAACCGTCTGACCTAGGAATAATTTGGGGTCCTTATTCTTATTTATTTATATAAGGACTGTACTCCCCTATCCGCTCATACAACAATAACACATGGACTATCCTCACACACACACACACACACATCACGGACTGTTTTCTTCACACACATACAACCTGTAAATTTTATCTGCCATTATTTATCTATAATCCATTCCCTAACATTCTTGTATATTCTGTATAATCTGTATAATCTGTGTATATACAGTAGCTCCCATATTTATATTTATACACAATATCTATATCTCTTGCTATAACCCCTTATAGTCCATACATACATAGTCTTGTGCATCTGTAAATAAATATTTATATTTATATCTCGTAGAGCACTTCTGGATAGATGCAAACTACATCTCGTTGCTTGTACTTGTGACAGTGCAATGACAATAAAGTTGAATTCTATTCTATTCTATTCTATAACTAGTAAAGAGAAAATGAAATCCTAATTTCCCTGCGTTTCCTGGACAAAAAAAGAAACAATAATTCCTTGTGCTGCAAAAAGCTGTGCAAAAGTTTTAAGAATAATCACAATAACTTCAGAAAAAAATCCTCATAAATTAGCATGCATGTGTGGGCGTACTCACTGCTGTTTATGAGAAACTCTGACTCTCTCCATGTGTTGAACTGACCTCATCTTTATCCTCGTTTTTCCTCTGACCAGACTAATGACACAAGCAGTTCAGAAAAGACCAGCTCTTCTTCCATCTGTCTGCATTTTAAATTCCAAATATATAAACGAATATCCGGTAGGCAGATCTCAACAAGCCTCTCAAGTGAACTGAAGGTTGAATTTTTATGCCTCTCATGTCAAACAAAATATCATGACATCTGCTCATTATCTGAAGCTTTTTGCCTTTGAAACCCCCCTGACAGACTGTCTCATTCACCTCCATTTGACTCAGAGATGAGGGAAGCTGGAGCTGCACTTATGTTTTGTCTGAAATCGCGCACTGCCCAGTCACAAATGTCCTAATGTCTGAAACGGCCTCAGCCCATGCTGAAAGCTTTGCAATTAACGCGTAGGTGGGAGGCAAGCGGAGCGCTGCGGAGCCCACTGGGAGGAAAACGAGAAAAACCAGAGGAAGAGGCAGAGGGAGAATTTCATTTCATCAAATTCATGCCCTTTAAATATTTACATGTTTTCTTACAGTTTCTACACAAACGTCTTTGCATTTAATTTGAAAAATCATAGTTTCTATTTGATCAAGTTCATCATCACTGGTAAAAATTCTGTTTTTTTTAACCCGAGTAAAATACAAATTTAAGATCGAGTATAAGAGCCGTACCGAAAAAAAGTAATTCAATAATGAGACTAAAGTCATAATATTACGAGAATAAAGTGGAAATTATACAAGAATAAAGTTGCAGTATTTCAGAAATAAAGTGGTGTTATTCTGAGAAAAAGTACAAATTTTAAAGAATAAACTCACACCAGAGTAGAGTGGAAATAATACGAGAATAAAGTGATAATATTTTGAGAATAAAGTCGTAATATTTTGAGAATAAAGTTGAAATATTTTGAGAATAAAGTTGAAATATTTTGAGAATAAAGTCGTAATATTTTGAAAATGAAGTCAAATTTTTATAAACCCACAACATTACGAGAATAAAGCTGTAATATTTTCAGAACACACTTATTATATTTTGTCTACAGGAATAAATTGAGTTGCTTTGTTTCTTATTTATATTTTTAAGTTTAAATTGGATTTGTATTTTTTTTAAATGACTCAAGGTTACATTTTCTGTAAAATACACAGAATTTTAAGTTTTGTAGAGTTTTTTTTACTGTTAACATTTAGTTAAAAACAGGGGGAGTAATGCATGGGTTATGTATGTATATGTTTTTTTTTTGTTGCTGTTAAGATATCTTGTAAAAAAAAAAACAGCAAATTGTTCAAACTAAATTTGAAATAGTTGCGTAGCTCAACTACAACAGCATCCATGGCAGCGTTTTCACCCCCGAGATGAAATATGAAGATGTTCGCTGACGAGTGTAAAATGGGATCCTCGAACCGCGGTGCATTTTATAAAGTCAAAGTGCCATTCAGGAGAAAAAGGGGAAGAAAAAGCTTTTCCACTGAATCTTTAATAATAGGAGGTGAATGCCCGAGGCAGAGTTAGGGATTTGTCACTGGTAGCAAATGTGTCTCCCTTCTGCTTTTTGCTCCCTAATGCATGACACATGTTCAGAGGCACGCATCTTATGCTCTGCGTTCCCTCTCTGCTGTTTTTGTGCAGTGATCGTGGTGCTGTTTGCTGCCCTGAGGAGACAGAGGAAGAAGGAGCCTCTGATCATCTCCAAAGAGGATGTCAGAGACAACGTTGTCAGCTACAACGACGAGGGCGGAGGAGAGGAGGACACTCAGGCCTTTGATATCGGCACGCTGCGCAACCCGGAGGTGATGGATGCTAACAAGCTTCGCAGGGACATCATACCCGAAATGCTGTTTCCCTTTCGGAGGACATCACCGATAAAGGATAACACGGATGTGAGAGACTTCATAAACGGGCGGCTGCAGGAGAACGACGCCGACCCCACGGCGCCCCCTTACGACTCCCTGGCGACCTACGCTTACGAGGGAACCGGGTCCCTGGCGGAGTCCCTGAGCTCGCTGGAGTCCGCCGCCACCGAGGGCGACCACGACTACGATTACCTCAGCAACTGGGGACCACAGTTCAAAAAGCTGGCGGAGATGTACATAGGGAGGAGCCCCGACAGAGAGACCTAAACGAAGCCATCCGTCTCTCTATAATCCAAACTCCTTTTCAATGTCCTTTCGGCTTATTAGCTAGCCAGACACCTGTTTGTCTAGTTAGTTAACTAGCCTGTCTGTCTTAATATCTATCAAGCTACCTGTTTGTCTAGTTTGCTAGCTAGCTTGATAGTCAACTGGTTGTCTGTTTGCTCCACCTTCAAATGTGCGTGAAAATGCACAAACTCATGCGCACTATATTAAACCGTCATGTGGAAGATTACCTGGAAACGGGAAAGCTGTGTTCGAAATGTTCACTCACAAAACTTTACTAGACGATAAATTGTCCTAGTAATTATCGCGATAAACGATAATATTGTTGTTTGATGCCATTTTAAAGTAATATATATCATCAACTTCCTAAAAGTAAATTTTGCCAATTGTGATGTGAAAACGGGAAAGCTATGTTTGAAATGTTTACAAAATTTGAATAAGAAATTACCACAGTAATTATCGCAATAAACGATAATATTGCTGTTTTAGACCATTTTCAAATAATATATATAGTCAGCTTTCTACAATTCACTTTTGGCCAAAAGTAATGTGGAAAGCTATGTTCAAAATGTTCACTCATTTTACAAGACAGTACATTGTCATTTTGAAACCATTTTCAAATAATATATATATCGTTGGCTTCCTAAAAGTAATTTCTGGCCAAAAATAATATGGAAACGGGAAGCTATGTTTGAAATGTTCACTCATAAAATTTTTCTAGACGATATATTGTCTCAACAATAATATTGTTGTTTTATGACCATTTCGAAGTAACATATACTTCCTAAAAGTCCTTTTTTGTCAAAAGTGATTCTTTTTTTCTTTGCCTAAGACATCTTTTCAAAAAAAGAAGTTAGTTTTTTATATTCATTATAGCATAATTATTTAAGATCAGTAACAATAACAAAATAGGTGGAAATTGTTTCCATATCAGTTTCTTTCAATAAAAGTCTTATGAAACTTTAGCTAAAACTGCAGGTGCGTCTCTGTGTCTGGTAATTGTTTTGTTTTTCACTCAGTAGGAAGACAATCCAAAAATTTAACTCAAGTAAGAGTAGAAATACTTTTAATAAAATTACTCAAATAATAGTAAAACTTACATTTTTTTCAACAAAGTTACAGAAGTAAATGTAACTAGTTTCCTTTTACTGGTTTCAAACCAAAACAAAATGCCAATATTTGTAAACGATTGGACAATTCGAACACAGAGCGAGACTTGAAGTGAGTTTTCTATAAGCAGATCCAATATAAATCTCAGTCTTTTGCTTTTTTTTGTCATAATCAGTAAAGATGCCTTTAAATTTTAGGACTTTTGTGAACAATGGTGTGAATAATGTGTTTTGTAATCAACATGAACGATAGTAGTATTGTATACTATCAATGTTAAATGGTGCCGGTTAAATGGTTAAATTGGGTGGGAAACGGGGGAAGGAGTCCGACAGCTTTTCCAGACAACTCCATTAAATACTGTAAATGTACAAAGTGTTTTTATTGATGGACATCGTATAAACTATTTGCTATATCTGTTTGACGAACAATGTTCATGTGAATGGTTGGTGGAGTTTCTTTTTGTCAAACTGTGAATTCATTTCATCATGTAGGTGTAATATGTAATGGAAAGTGTATGTTGTAGGAAACTGTCACACACTGCTTTCATGCTATTTGAATGCTGAGTCATATTGTTTTATATTTATATTTTTATACTTATTTTCTTAATAAAATGATCTAAAAAGGGTTAAGCCATGCTTCTTTTCAGTTTTCCAAGATTTTGTTCTGTAATAGAAATGTAACAACTACTACTTGAAAATACTCAAATATGCTAAATTTGTGAAGAAATGAACAGTTTGCTTACGTAAAATCACTTTGTCCAATTTAAAGATATATGTGGTTTAATAGCATATTATAAATATATAATGTAGAACAGTGCAAAATTACCTGAAAATGAAACTAATAACAGAGAAAAGAGTCTATTATATGTTTCTGCTCAAAATGTTTGGTAATAAAGTATTTAAGCTTTTTGTCAAATGGATCAAAATCAAATCAAAATTGCATGCTGGTGTCAAAAATACATTTTTGAAATTAAAATTTAACACACAAATTCAGTTTGTTGTTAGAAAAATCAACAATTTGGGATCAATAACAAATATCTTCTAATTAAAGACCAATAAAGTCCAGGTTTTATTCATGAGTTTAGCAAAAACAACAATGCAGCAAAACATAATTTCTGTTACACTACTTAAACACCCCCCCTCTTTCATTTGGCTCAAACACAAACAAAATTAAGCTGATAAAAGCAATTATTATGAATAAAGATGTAGGAGAAAAATTTGGAGAAACGTTTTCTGCATTTAATGTGATCTGCAGACATTAGTAGCTGCTTAAAAATATTTTAAGAAATCCTCATGTTGCCCCTGCATTAAAAACAAACAAGTATGGTTTGTATAAACCCCCATTTTTAATTAGCCTCATTTCCTTTTGTATCTAGATCTAGAAAATACCAATATCCAGTTCAAAATGATCCAGAAACCCTCAATTTCAGAATAAAAGACTAAAAAAACTCTTCCTGTACTCAATAAACTTACAGAGAGTTTTAAAACTCCATTAATCTGCAAAAGACACACCCCAATGATACTGCAACCACAAATTGTCCAACTTTTGTTATTACTCTGAGCCAGAAAGCTGTCATTAAAAATAAAGTGCTCTTGCTTTGGAAAGTTGAATAAGAACTCCATAAATCGCACTTTATGGAGTTAAGTGGTGATTAGGTACACGTGTACAAGACAGTGCCTCCAATCCAGCAGCCAAGCAATTAATCTAATCCCTGTGATGTTTTTATGTCCAGTCATTGCAGAAAGTATTAAACTGTTTGTGCAGACGTCTTTGGGAAAATGACCCTACTTCTCGTTTGATTTGTGACCTCAATAAACATTTTCTAAAACTGTTTATGGTCTCGGCTAGTTTTACAGCTTCTTTCACAGAGCGTGATGTCCGTTCCGTGAACTGTGATCCAATTTTAGTATCAAACAGATAAAATAGGAGAACATGGCACGTCTAAATTTAGGTTTTATAAGCATGAAGAGAGCGTTAAGGGATGTTTCTTGCTGTGTTTCCTGTTAGAATCTACACTTTCATCTGTAAAAATGTTCACACTGTCTTGCAAGACAACCTCAAACTTACTTATTGTACTTATTCAGGTTTTGTGATAGACCAACATAAAGTAGAGTATCACTGTGACGTCAGAGGCAAATGATAAATGGTCTTCAAAAAATTCTGCCAATAAAATAAAATCCAGAGCATTCAGTTGCCTTCAAATACCGTGGTTCAGTGAAGGGAAGGCCACTTTGGTTTGCTACAACACATCAAACTGGTCAGGGAGAATGTTTTGAACTGTGTTAAAGGTGATCTGTTAAGCTTTCTTGAAAAGGTTAAGATAGGTGTATGAGTCACTTGTCACTGTAAATCCAAATAGGCTCAACTCAATGTTTACGCTCGCACGTGAAAATGGCTGCAAATAGATGCGCAATTATACAACCGTACATCTTTGAAAAGCACAAGTAGAGCCTCCTGCACAACCAACAAGGACGCAGCAAGTGGCTTCTGGATGGTAAGTCAACAACAAAACACTTGTCTTTTCCAGATGCCATTGTACAGCATGTAAAAAAAGCTGTCCAAAGGTGCCGGAACTCTGCTCGGGTTGCTAGGTAGCGGGCAGAACTCTAGGGTTGCTAGGTAACGGCGCATGTGACTTAACACTGAAGAGGTTTTAGAAACGGCTAATTTTCCAGACACCAAAATACATTAACTTGTTGCCAAAAAAGCGTGTTTGTTTCTCTTACAATTTTGAAGTTGTGGTCCAAACTGGAGCCTGGAGCCAACATATTAACAACTTAAGCCTCATTATTGTCCGCTATGGTTGTTATTTTTCTTCCCGCTTGCCTAAAAGGATGCAGAATAGTGACGCTTGAGGACCTGGCTGTGCAGATTCAGGGCACGTTGGAAAAGATCGGCTACGTATCAGATATTCAAGTGGCTCTTTGAAAAAATACGACCTTTGTTTTTTCAGACCAACATAAAAAAATCAGGTCGCATGGCAAAAAAATTGGAATTGAATCACTTTGGGCTGCAGTGTGAATGCAGCCAAAGTTATTAATATTCATCCTCAAAAAATATTTATAATCAGACTAGAAATTATTGAGCATGTTTTAATCTATCATGCAATCAGTTGATTAATTGGTTATTGTGACAGGCTCATAACTAATACTACATCATATAACTCACAGAAGGAATGGTTGAAATTGAAGTCTATTTTTAAACATGTTTTCTTCTAATTCCCAAGAAAATATTTACAATTTTCAAGGTTTAAAATGTGAAAAATGTTGAAGTAGTACGTTTATTTACCCTGAAAGGCGTTGCATAAGGTTCTGGACTGGGGCCAGCGCGGGGCGTCAGCAGCTATTGCTTCTTTCTGCATTAGTGATTACTCTGAAAGCGGGAGAGGCTGAACCTAATTCTGAAAGAAACCTTTTGAGTCTCTGGAGTTCACGCGGCGTCTGCTCCGTGGTGAAACTGACTGCGTCTGTGTGTCAGGTGACTGTGACTTCCTCCCCACTCTCCGTCACGACTCACACACAAAGCCGATCTGCTGAGACCTTTTTCCTTCCCCTTAATCACCATCCTTGATCTCCACATATTGATAAAACTGACTCAACGCATTTCAATAACCACATTATGGTTATTGTAGCTTTTTATGTGGCCCTCTGAAAGGACACAAAATAGATTCTTCAAGATAACATCTGATTAAATATGTTTTATAAGTCAAATCTATGCAGATTTGATCTGTATTCTGCTAAATTCCAGTTTTTTTTAAAGGAAATTCACGCAAAAATCAACAGATTCTCACATTTCTTTTCACTAATGCATCATTTTTTGTCTATTACAAATATTTTACAAAAATGTAAATACAAAATCAAAAATACACTATTAATCCCAAAGGAAAATTAAATTAAAACCTATCAAAAATATTGGATTTAAGTGATGCTAACTCCAACCTGCAGGTGGCAGTATTTCTTACTTCTACTACACAGCTACCTTGTGCTTAGAGATGCACCAATTTGAATTTAATATCGACATCGGTCCCAATACTGAAAATATGAAGTATTGGTGATAATGTGCCAGATCCATAATGGCAGATCTATTCAATCTAATTCTTTATTTTACGTTATATTTAGAATTTAACGTAACTTCTTCTTTCTGAACCTTCTGAAAGAAGGTTTGTTACATGTCTCATTACAAGTAAAATAATCTGTATTTTTTCATCAATATTAAAAAGAATTATTGACTTAGAAACCAGACAAAATTACTTGGTAATAATTAGATTTTTGCAGTAATTTCTTTCAAAATGGAAATGTGTTTATAGCGGTTGTCAGTCACACAAATGAGTCTCTTTCTTCTGAACATTAATATGACCATTAAACACATGATTTCTGCAAATCAAATGTGACTTTTCATATGTGCAATATAGGGAAGTTGTGATGTATAATTAACACGAAGTGTGCAAGTCAGTGAATGTTAACCCTCCTTAATTTAGCCCAGAAAGAAGAGCTCAACTATACATCCAGTGGGACGCATTAGAGGAAATGTTCTTCATCTGATTCGCCTTGGCAGAAACGTTTGGCTTTGCGTCGTTATTTCAGCAGAATTGCAGCTCGTTTCGTGAGTCGACACCCTGACCTGAGCTGAAACCTGAACATATGAAGAGGGCATCTGCTCCCCTCGGGGTGTCTGCTGGCGTCTGTGGTAGATAATCTGTACCCTCTCTATGAGCCTGGATGCTTCCAGGGAACATTAGCAGGGAGATTTTGCAAATAATACATTAACATCAGCGCTGGATTCTAAACCTTATAGATTTCCAGGTCTTCCAGAAATAAATAAAAAAATGTTTTCATTTTGCTGTGAGAGGCAGTGCTCAGTTCTGGTTGCCTCCAGGGTTAAACTCACATGCTGACAACCCATCGGGGGTTCTGGGATTACCCAGCAACATGACACAACAGATGGTTTGTTACACAGGAGCACCTGGGAAGTCCAAAGTAAAGGCAGCTTTAAACACTTTCGCAAACAAAACTGATCAGTGGGTGACTGTTTGTAGTTGTGGCAAAATGGTTAAAGGAGACATAATACGCAAAATTCACATTTCTGCGCTTCCATTTGGGTCACAACTTCTTCTAAAAACACCCCAAGTGCTTAAAATAACACCCTGCTGTTCTTTGGCAATAACTTATTGTTTTTTCAAAAATTTCAGGAATGTAACCTGTTACCTAGCAACCCCAGCCAAGCCCTGCCCGTTACCTAGCAACCCAAAGTTCCAGGACATTTGGTCAGCTGGTTTACAGTTTATTGGTACAGACTAATGAAATGCAGGTGTGCTTCCAATTCTCTACAAAAGCTGTTAGATTTTGGCTAACTGGTGGTTAAAATGTCAGCAAATAAAATCCACCAAGAAGATAATGTAACTTTGTTCTTATTACACTGCAAAACCATAAAATCTTAGCAAATATTTTGGGTCTCGTTTATTGTGTAAATATCTTAGTTCACTTGAAATAAGACAAAACTAACTTACTTCTCTAATAAAATATTTAATAACTTTTCAGCAAGTTATAGAAGCTTGTTTTAAGTGAATAATTCCTGAAAATTAATACAAAGTATTAGTGCCACTGTCAGATTTTGTTTTTCCACTTCTAACACAGAAAAAGTGAAAGAATCTGATAGTGGAACTATTATTTTTAACTTGTTGGCTTTAAAGCTAGCGTGTAAAATTGTCTTGTAATAAGTGAAATAATCTGCCAGTAGAACTAGCATTTAATTAATATTAGCGATTATTTACTTGAAAAAGGTCACAGTGCTTGCTGAAAAGTTACTTGTATTTTAGTTTTGTCTTATCTCAAGTGTACTTTAAATATTTGCACTAGAAACTAGACCAAAAATACTTGGTAAGATTTTGTGTTTTTGCAGATAAATCCATGGACTTGAACTCTACTGAAAATCTCTGGTGGAATTTGAAACCAGATCATAATAGTGCTGAAAATGCTGGTCATTTAGGGGTTAAACATTTCAGAGGCTGCAGTACTCATTAAGTGTGGCATTTTCTATTTAATTAGGAGAAACCACTTGGAATATTAGTTGCATTAAGCATTTAAAATCCTTCTTGTCCGATTTGTTTATTTCATATTTTGCAGATGCAGGTTTAAAAATGTTGCAGTGTTGAGTCGAAGTGTTTTAGGTGCAACTTTATTTGGAGGAACACTTGGCTATCATACTGTCAATCTCTCCTCCTGGGTCATCCATAACAGGCTATCAGAATACAAGAATGAAATCTTGGCGAGAATACAAAGAGAGGCTCGGTATCTTGTGCAAATTAGAGGAGATTTTCACCTGACAGAACGCCGTCAGCTCTTATTAAAAATCTCAGCATAGCCAGCATGGCTTAGCTGTGTTGCCTAGACGCAAGTAAAATATTCAGTGGCAGTGTGAGTTCTTTATTGAGCCATTATTGCTTAAAATACTAGTATCATCAACATCCTGAAGGCGGTTCTGCTTTTGCAAAAAAAAAAAAAAAAAACTCACCTGGTTCCAATTCCTAAACACAACATCTCATTTTAAGATGGTCTGTTTTAGACGGCAGAAACAAGGCCGATGTCACAACTCCAGGCTTCAATTCTCCAGGATGTTTTTGGCCCCCCACCTTCTCTGATTCCCTGCAATGTTAGTACAAAACAGGCCTTGTGTCATGTTTCATAATGCATGATGTTTCTTATGGGTCTATTGTGGCTGGAAGAAAAAAAAAGACTAAAAGACGCAAAGTAGTGCAATCAATAATGCAGGTGAAATATTGGTATGCAGACGAGATGTGACAGCAGCAGAGAACTGCCTGAGGGGTTTTTCTTCCCTTGTCCCCCCTCGCCTGCATTTTTATAATAGTAATTTCTTGCACAAACAAGTTCCAAGCTGATACCCAATTTCTCATATTCCCTGCATATCAGCTTAATGTGGCTAAACTGTAACCAAAAAGTCATTATTTTTAACATGCTCTGATTACATAACTGCAGCCTCGGCCACCCCACTTGAGGGCAGAATAGATTTTTCCATTAACTGACCTTTAGCGTTCGAAAAACTCAACGTGCCGATACAGGTGCACTTCAGAAACGCGTTGTGGAAAATGTGTTATTAGAAAATATGTGCTCGTAATTACAGCTGCTCTCGGAAAACCTGCAGCACATGCAGATAAACATGAGCAAATAGTTTCTGGTTCTTCACTTTTTGTTTTCTCATCACCTGTCCAAACCTCCAGAGGGAGCTTTATGGCTCAGCAAGTCATGAAGGAGTATTTTGGTAATTTACAGATTTGTGCTTTTTGGTCACACGTAAACATTACAGATCATCAAGCTATTTTTAAAATACTAAAATTTATTTTTAAATTTATTTCTATGCTACTAATGCTAATAACCATTTGCTAAAATGCTGGCGACAACAACTGCTACCCAGTGTTTGTTGTAATTGGCACTAGTTGAGTTTCCATTGACCTTTTAAAATCGGAGTTACAAAAACAATTTTGCTGAAGAGAAACACGCTAATTTAGGGGAAAAATAAAAGACTTTCACCTTCTTCAATAAAAAGTTTCTGTGTTTTTTTTGGTTATATCAAAATTGGAATACTTCCCAAACTGCATTGGAAACACTTTTCTCACATCACACAAGTCATGTGATCAACACCTGGATGTTACTACAGGTGGAAATGATGAAAAAGACGACAGGAAGTGGTAGAGGGATCACGGTGCGGCACTTTAACGACGTATCGTTCTTACAAACTTATTCATCTGTGATTTTAATTGAATTCCTTATTTAACGGAAGAGTCATTTCAAAAACATTCCAAATGAAACGTCACAAGTCAGCAGCTGCTATGTCGTTACCTAGCAACCCCAGCCAAGCCCAGAATTGTTACCTAGCAACCCCAGCAGGTTTCCCAGTAACCCAAGTTTGGCACCAGAACATTTGGTGAGCTGGTTTTATTGGTGTTTTTTTGTTGACTTACCATCCAGAAACCACTTGCTGCATTCTTGTTGATTGTGCAGGAGGCTCCACTTCTACTGTTCAATATTTGCAGCCATTTTCACATGTGAGTGTAAACGTTGATTTGGGGGGTCCAGCAGCAGCCTGTTTGGATTTAAAGTAACAAGAGGCCCTAAAGCAACTCATTCCCACTAAAATCTCATTGTATGAAAATGATTTTATGGAAAAATGTAATGAACATGTTTTGTATAGACCGTAGATTTATCCTAACATGTTCAAGGAAGCCTAATAGGTCTCATTTAAAAGCCCATAAGTAGTGCAGAATTAAATGAAATGGTTAAAGTCAGCAGGTCAAACCACTGATTGGTGTATTTGTATTCAGAGCCTCATTGTTTCATGAACAAAGGTTAGTTCAATCCACAGCTCTTGTGAGAAAAACCGCCTTGTTTCATGCAACTGCAATGACTCATCTGCTCCTCACACCTGAGCAAAACCAGAAAGCTTTGGTCAAATCACGGCAGAGATAAACTTATGAGTAGAAACCCAGCTCCAAGCAGCTTTGTTGTTCAGGCAATCTTCAATCCACTTCCATGTGTTTGAAATAATTTCAGCACTCTTGTAGCTGCGAGTTCCAGACGTGGGCTGAACATTAAAGAACACACAGCAGCGTCTTTCCCCCTTAGGAAAAGAAAATTACTTGTGAGCACCAGGAAATGCATCAGTGACATGGCACACTGCCTAGTTTGTTATAATTATGAGGCAAAAGCAGTTCTGAATAGGCATCTTAATGACCAAACAAATTGTTGCAGATTTCAAACCCATCTGGAGGATTTTCTTCGGGAGGGTGGAGATGTGATTGCTGTTCAGAAACAGTAAATGCTGCAACTGCTCATACAAGCTTTTCTCCTCTTTTCTGTGTATATAAGACGGGAAAACCAGGTGCCTATCTTAGTTTGGGAGCAGGATGTTCATGGACGGCTCATGTTGGGTCGATTGCTTGTTTTTCAAGAGGAAACCCATCACAGGCTAGTTCTTAGTAGAGGCTAATACACATTTTGCACACAGAAACACTGAGAATGGAGACCTCTTCAGCTGGTATTTGGCTCCATCTAATGGACATGTAGACGCCTACACTGCAAAAACAAAATCCTACCAAATATTTGTTAGTTTCTAGTGCAAATACACTTTTTAGCAATAAATAGTTTCTTGTTTAGAGTCAATAATTCCTTAATATTGATAAAAAGTACTGACAGATTATTTTACTTATAACAACAAAAAATGTCTTGTAATAAGTGAAACAATCTGCCAATTTAACAAATATTTTTTTCTCAATATTTAGGAATTATTGACTTAAAACAAGCTCCTATAGCTTCCTGAAAAGCTGCTTATTAATTTTGTCAGTAGAAACTAGTGCAAAGTTGAGTTTACGCTTAAAACCACTTCCCAAAATAGAGCTGAATTAAATACCATCACCATTTTAAAGCTGTAGAGTCATCAAAAATTGTGCAGCGTGGCCACTTTCTGTAAGGCAATAACAATTTTATTATGTAGCAGTTATTTATTCGTAGCTTCTGTGTGTTTTGACTGAGCAATAACAGTTTAAAGGACAATTCAACAAGCTTAGGCTAAATCCCGTTTGCACTAAATAGACTGTTAGAATGGTTGCAACTTGCAAAATGGACATTTTGTTTTCCTTTGTTTCTTTTCTGATGACAAAAGCATTAAAGTATGTGAATGAGAGAAGCTGTTTTTTGATTCAGCTATTGTAAAAACACATTTATGTTAAACTGAATTTGTGAATGATGTCATTACTTAAATGTTCTTTTAGGAAAAAAATATGATAAATGAAGGACAACTATTTCAAGATGGAGATGTAAACTTAGTTTGTCACCATTAGTTTATTTTAAGTACATTTTGAACAAGTTCAGCTATTTAGATAATCACTTTTTCTTCACTTATATGTTTCACAAAATCCAAATGTTTTGTTGTGAATTAAATAGATTTATGCACATCTATACAAACTGATTCTATTTTTTTCGGGATCTATTGAAAAAAATCTCATCCCTGTAATAAACTAACAACAAATGTATCCTTTGGAGTGACGTCTAATTAGTTGATGGTATAAAATCAAGGTAATATTTGGTATTATGTTTGGAAAAAGAAATATTTTGAACCATAAAACAGATGGGAATATTTAGAAAATCCTAGTGAAACTTAATTTTATTTAAAAATCTTATAAAGACACATTTGAGATGCAGGAAGCAGTCACTAGAGGGCAGCAGAGACCTATTAAATTAAAGAGACTGCTGCTGGTTTGACCCATAAATGTGATTTTTAAAAATTTTGTTTACTTCCACAATGTATTACAAAACTAAAACTTCCAATAAAAAATGAAATGACAGCTATTTGGACAAATAATGGGCAAAAACTTGTAATCCAGGCTCAGCCTAAACTGAAGAAAAATGCCACATATCACATCCAAAGCCTGCTTAATTCCAGTCACACAGCAGGAGAGATGAGAAAAATAAGAATCATTAATTATTCATATCGATCAAAAATTCATGAGGGAAAACCTCCTCTTAACTGATTTACATTTGACTGAATTTACCAAATGTTTGAACTGATTTAAATCAGCACTACATGCAATCATATCTGGAGAGCAAACAGGCCGGCGTCATCAGATTATATCAGTAAAAATTCAGCATCTTTCAGATCTATTTTACTTTGATAATGTTTTATTATAAAGGTATTTAATAAGAATGTTTTATAAATGAGCTGCTTTATATCTGAGCGATGCAAAAACATTTTGGGAGTGTTTTGTTTCACATGCTGACCAGAGATTATTTTCTCCAGGAACTACTTTGTCAGCGATGAAGGAGTATTAGGGCAACACTAAAATACAATAAAATAAAATTATGAGAATAAAGTAACTTCAGAATAAAGTCATAATATTTTGAGGAGTTGTAATATGACTTCTCAAGACATTATGACTTTTATTTTCACCTTATTATGACTTTATTCATAACAATGAATAAAGTCAGAGAGGTGGATAATAAGACTTTTCTAAGAAAAAAAAAGTGTTTTAATTTATTATGCGATTTATTGACTTATTGCTTATTGAGACAGTCTTAGTTGTAACTTTTCTTTGTTTTTTGTTCAGATTTTCCAGAAATTAAATATTCAAAAACCAAAAATTTGGTTAATTGATCAAATCAATTTAGCACTCAGCTCTAATTTCCTAAGACCTAAGCACTTTCAACCATTTTATGTTGAAAAGGTTCATTAATACAGATTATTTGGTGATTTAACCTCTGATTAGAAACAAATTCAAGATGTTTCTGAACTATCAGATCAAGCCGTCTATATTTCAGATAAAATGCCATCAGTGACGTTTCAAATGTGTTAAAACCATAAAAAAATGGAGACAAGAGTTGAGCTGGACACCAGCATTTATCACATTTGAAATAAAAAAAGCATTGAGTCCAGCTCTTTAGATAATCTCTGTGACGGGCGCCGCTTGCTTTCTGTGCACCGAGTGTGATCCAGAGGTCAGCGCCGATCTCATCTTCCATTTTCTGCGTTCGTTAAGCTCCATTCCGCTAAGCGTGTCCAAATTGGGTAATTCTGTGTTCAATTAAGCAGGGCAGACACAGGACATTCAACACAATGTCAATGAGATGCCACTAAGAGTGAGCCATCAGTTTGATCGACAGTCGGAGAGGTGGATAATAAGCTGTTGTACGTCCCTCTGATTCTGCACCACCCAAGGCCATCCCTGCAATTGAATTACACCGGCGTCTCGGTAAGTCACCGCTGATGGTTGGCTCATGCATTGCAAAAAGCCGCGTGGCTGTGACTTACCGACGATGCCGTATAATTGTGCGGTTGTCTATAGCTATCATGGCGATGTCTCCCTACCAGCCACAGCCGTGAAAACGCCGTAAAAAGACCCGTAGGCCACACAAAGCTCTGCAGTTGTCTTTAGGCAAGTGGCCAATCAGAGAGAGCAAGAGAGAGGGAGAAGGGTAAAGATGGGAAATAAAAGGAAGGGAGGGGGAATTCGGTTGCAGAGTGCGCCAGCTATCCCCGGGCTTAACGCCAAGCGGCCAGTCACAAGGACGGCATGCAAAGAGAATGCCATCCAGCCAGGTTGAACGGCCAGATAAAATGCTCCAGAGGTCGGCCTGTGGTTTTAAAATTCAAAATCCTTTTCTCTTCTCACTGCTTTCTCACCACAGCAAGAGAAACATGTTGCAACAAGAGGTTTCTATGATCTGGAGGTAACTCTGGGTATGTCATTTAGATTAGGTTACAATAAAAAGCATTCAGAGTTCAAATTCACAACACAGTCAAAGGCAATGTGATCGTACCAGCAGGGGGCACCCAAGAGCACCAAGCTAAGATGATCAAAAGGAAAAGCAAAAACAGAAAAAAATATATTTAAGAGAATATACATAAATATATTACAGAAAATATACTTAAAATACTTTTTATAGTAAGAGTTTCTATGAACTTGTTGCAAAGTGATGTCATGCTGGGCAAAAAACTGCTTGCTAACGATGACTAGCATCGGTTTTAGCTGTTAGGTTAACATAACACACTAAATCTTAAATGTACGCCTGATATATAAAGGAAAAAGGGATGCGGTGCTTTACTACTAATTGTCAACGCTATGACAACTAGGTGACAAAGTCAGAAAAAAGTTTTAATTAAGAAAGAAATTTGCAACGGAGAGGGAAGTGTGTCAGTTATGCTAGCTTGACTATGACAACCTTAACATGTAGCTGTGATGTGGAATTTGGTTTGTTTAGGTTCAATTACAAAGTGATCTACAAACCAACTCTGACTGATCATCAGAATAGCAGGTGTTTAAATTAGCTAATCAGCCACCATAGTGTTAGCATAGCTAATAGCACCGGTAGGTAATCTACCACAGCCATCACTTATTAATAATCACCAATAACAACAAGCCTAAAACCATAAAACTGTAACGGACCTGATGTTCTGTTCTTTGTGTGGGTAATGTTTGGTGTTAAATCTTGAAACATAAAGTGCCGTTGTGTCGGTTGCTATGGTAACGAGTCTGGTGTAGCACAGCCGAAACAGAGAGCCAAAAGAATGTGTTTTTGAGTTGTTCTTCAATGGTTTTTCTGCGTTATTTTTCCCTCTGCTGTGGCGAATTTCACTAGCTTCATAATACCTACATCTCCAGGTTTCATTTTGTTAACATTTTTGTTCTACTGCGGCAGTGCAGCTATGGATGGCACGTAAAAGGAATCGGCTCTCGAGAGGTGTTGTGAAACAGCAAGGTAAATTAAAAGGGGCAATACGGAAAACTTTTAGGTGATTGGCTCAGATTTGTGGGTTGTGATGACTAGTGAAAATTGTAAGTCGACATTCCAACTTCCTGTAAAGTTCTCCAGTCCTGCTACTGGTGTAATTGTATTTATTAGGTATAAAAAAGTAAAAATATCAACCCAATCTCAAGTCTTTTGCAGCTTGTAACAGGTTTTCTTCTTGGATTGTTCTGTATTTATCTCCATCCATCTTCCCAATGATTGATTCTGATGCCACTAAACTTTGTGTTTTACACGTTGCCCAAAAACGTCCATTTCTACTGGATTTAATGGACTAAATACAAAAGGAAGCCACATGTTTTAGACTAATTTAGTCCATCGCACAACATTTCAATAAAACATTAAAATACATTACATTCTATCCTACTGAGAGCTGCTGCAATTCCTCACAACAAAAGGTTGCTATGATCTTGAGGTAACACGGCCCAGGTATGAAAGTACAAGCTTATCCCAAGGTTGGACTACAAGAAACATTCAAGGCTTTGATTTCTCTTGGACGTGGCGCCCAGAGCCAATGTACTGACATTTCTGTTGTTCTGCTTCAGAAATGAAAATCCCTTGGGCTGTTCGGCATCTGCCTGCTGTATACTCAAAGGATACTGAAGAAAGAAGAGTGAAATAGCTTGGGAAAAATGCCTTTCAGTGGTGCTCAGAGTTCTTGACAAGTGCAGCGTACAATGACCATGAGTCAGCTCAAGATTGAGCAGCATGGAGAATGTTCCAGGTAAAAAAGGTAGCAATTATCCTGCCCGATTAAATACTTTCATTGTTGTTTTTGGCATAATAATCACGCAATCTAATTTCACTACAGGAAATATATCAATAATGTTTTACAAAAAAGTAGTGAGTATTAGTTTCGTCTTATTTCAAGTGCACTATTGGCAGTGAGAACCTGGCAAGAAAAATCTGGTGATATTTTGTGTTTTTGCAGTGTTAATACAATTTGGAATAAAAGTGCAGCAACAAAATGTGAAAGAAGTGAACTGCAGAAAATACTTCCCAGATGCTTCGAATGCAAGAGGAAGAAGGAAATTAGGAAAATAAACATTAGGCTCACATGAACAACTTACAAGTTAGCAAAAATGCTGTTAGCTCATTGATGTCAATGTCAATGTCAAATTTATTTATATAGCACTTTAAAAGCAGGCATAAAACTGCACCAAAGTGCTGTACAAGAATGACAATAAGTGAAGGAAAAAAATGTGAATTTTCTGCTTCCATTTTGGTTTCTACAGCTTCTGAAAGCGACCCTAGCACAAAAAGAAATCCTAGGCGTTTTTTGGTGTCTGGAAAATGAGCCATTTTAAAAACCTCACAAATGTAACGTTGGCATAAATGTACAAAAGAAATCAAAAATGTTTTTAAATACAAGTAGGATGAAACTTTTTAGCGCACAGTAAATGTAGCATCGGACGGGTTGGCAACAGATGTGGACCAGTGGTGAAGACGAATATCATCCAAACGACCCAAACATCATCCATCCATCCATCCATCCATCCATCCATCCATCCATCCATCCATCCATCTTCTTCCGCTTATCCGGGGTTGGGTCGCGGGGGTAGCAGCTTCAGAAAGGAGTCCCAGACTTCCCTCTCCCCGGCCACTTCTTCCAGCTCTTCCGGGGAAGAAACATTCATAAAAAATTTGATCCAGGCTGTGGGCAGATCTAATTTGGAAAGGAAGGTTGTTCCATAGAAGAGGACCAACTACAGAAAAAGCCCGATCTCCTTTCCTCTTAAGTCGGGTCCGACAGTAAAGTCAGTAAAAGCTGATTATTTGAACGTAGGGTTCTGGACACAGACTGAAATTTGAAAAGGTCCCAAAGATAAGGGGGAGCTAATCCATTTAAAACTTTATAAGTTAATAAAAGAATCTTAAAATCTATTCGATAAAAAACAGGCAGCCAGTGTAAAGAGGCCAGTATGGGCCTTATATGGTCACGCTTCCTGGCTCCTGTAAGAAGTTGTGTTGCTGCGTTCTGGATGATTTGAAGTCGCTGCATCTGTGATTTATCCATGCCTCTATATAATAAATTGCAATAATCCAAACGAGATGTAATGAAGGCATGGATAAGTCCTTTAAAGTCCTTAAAACCAAAATAAGATTTAACTTTTGCTAAAATCCGCAGGTGATAAAAACTTGATTTAACGACAGAGCTAACTTGTTTATCTAGCTTTAAACAGCTATCAAAAGTAAAACCAAGGTTCCTAGCAGAGGTCTGACAAAACCGAGCTAAAGAACCAAGAATCACATCTGGATTTGTAGTGTGAAGACTCTGACCAAATAATATAACTTGCGTTTTACTTTGATTGAGGTGAAGAAAGTTTTGCTCCATCCAAGATTTGACTTCTGCTAAACAATCGATCAATAGCTGAAGAGATTTATTTTTACCATTTTGTAGTTTAAGGGGCATATAAATCTGGACATCATCTGCAAAACAATGAAATGAAACGTTAAACTTATGGAAAATCTGACCAAGAGGTAATAAATACAAAATAAACAAAATGGGACCTAAAATTGAGCCTTGAGGGACGCCGCACTTTAAAGGTTTGGCCCCAGAACAACATTGGTCTAGATGAACTGAGAAAGCTCTGTTTTCTAAATAAGACATAAACCATTCAAATACTGGGCCTCTCAGGCCAACACAATGTTTTAATCTATGTAACAGAATCTGATGATCTACAGTGTCAAATGCTGCGCTCAGATCTAAAAGTAATAAAACTGCTACATTGCCTGAATCAACTGTTAAAACAAGATCATTATACACTCGAAGCAAAGCTGTTTCAGCGCTATGAGCAGCTTTAAACCCAGACTGAAATTTCTCAGTTATATTATTGTCTTTTAAAAACATTTCAAGCTGAATAAAAACTAATTTTTCAAGGACCTTAGATAAAAAAGGGAGTTTAGAAATGGGCCTAAAATTTGCTAGTACACTTGAGTCTAGATTAGGTTTTTAAAGAAGGGGTTTAACCACAGCATGTTTAAGTATTGATGGGACACAACCTGACTCAAGTGAGGCATTTATCACCATTAAGATAAATAGGCCAGAAGTAAGAAAAATGTATTTTATCAGACAAGTAGGAAGACAATCCAAAGGCTAATTTGATGGCCGCAGATGCTTAATTACTGAGGTCAGTTCATCTAAAGAAACTGGCTGAAAATGGTCCAGAACAGCTGTACATTGTGGCATTTCTGGGGAATCTAAATCTAATAGGGTATTTGAGCCTCTAAGAGCTACAATTTTTTCAGTGAAAAAATTAGAGAAAGCCTCACAAAGTTCAGCAGAGGCTAAAGGGCCAGATGTCATCGAGGGATTAACAATCCTATCCAGGACATCAAAAAGGACTTGAGGCCTGTGCCTATTTGAAGCTACAAGATTGATGAAATATTTCGTTTTAGCTAATTTGACATTATTCTGATAATTAAATAAACTGTTTTTTCAATATTTCAAATGAAACCTGCAATTTATCTTTTTTCCACCTTCTCTCAGCTCGCCTACATTCCCATCTGAGTGCACCAGTGGTTTCATTAAGCCACGGCTCTAAAAGTTTCTTTTTTGTAGTTTTTATAGTTTTCAAGGGAGCTACTGTGTTTAGAGCATTTGAACATGCATTGTTAAAATTTAGAACAAGGGTTTCAATATCAAGATTGCTATCAGTAGGGAATGTAGTATTAGCAAGGACTGCATTTAGCTGAAGAGCAGTATCAGAGTTTATAGTACGAGAAAGTATGGGTTTAGTATTGTTTGTATCCACAGAAGATGAAATATTGATAGAAAATAAAACAGGCAAATGATCAGAAATACATGTCTGAAGGATTTCAATGATATCCAAACAAAGCCCATGTGATGGCACCAAATCCAGAGTATGTCCCTTTAAATGCGTTGGTCCAACCACAGATTGTGTAAAATGGAATGAATCAATCAAGTCCAAAAAGTCCTTCACCACAGGTTTATCTGGGCAGCATACATGTATATTAAAATCACCTGTAATTAAAATATGATCGTACTCTAATGTAATCCATGCCATAAGTCCTGAGAATTCATGAAGAAAATCCTTGTTGAACTTTGGAGGACGGTAGACCACCACACACAGAACTGGTTCAGTCAATTTCACTTCAAAGACTTGGAGCTCAAAACTGGAAAATGAGTTTATTGATGATTGTTGACAGTGGAAACTGAATATAAAAATTGTAGCCAGAACTCCACCTTTGCCAGTCAACCGGGGAGAATTTATAAAAGCACAGTTCAGAGGTAGAAGTTCAGAAAACGGGAACAAATGACCTTCTTGTAGCCAAGTTTCTGTGATGAATAAAAAATCCAAATCCCGAGTAGTAAACAGGTCGTGTAGCACGAAGGTCTTATTAGCTAAAGACCTAGCTAATAAGACCTAGCATTAAGCAAAGCCAGGCGGATGGTTGATAGTGCAGAAACACAAGTTGAAGACGTAACATAGTTCAACCGCCTGAGGTTTCCATAATCCACATTCCTCTTTTGATCCCGAAACCGTCGATGATAGAAAAACTCCACCGCGTCCTTCCGAGAGCAGCACAGTCCCGGAACAACGGGGCGAATCCAGCGGCGTCCTACGTTCAGGAAACGAGGACACCATCGCAGTTGAGGAGAGCCGTCTGGACGGCGAAGAAATCCCAAATAGGCTTTAATCCTCACCGCCAGTTCTCCACGTTTACCACGTCTTCAACGGAAACGCCTTTCCGGAATCAAATGTGGAAAACTCAGCAGCTCATTAGGGATGTCAGTGAGGAACTGGAAACCTCGGTTTCTCGGACCCGGACCATATCCAAATTGCAGATCTACCGAAGTTTTAATGTCCAGAAGTGCTTGACGGTCGGAAACAATTAAGCCACCAGAACCATAACAGCATAAATGTGCAAAAAGAGTAAAAATAACAAAGTAGAGAGAGCGAGTCGGACGGCGTGCCGAATACACTGGCGCCATCTTGGCACACAGAAACAGAATGAGAGGACACCAAGTGCGGCAAGAAACGACAAGGATTGTTAGCTATAATATTACATTTTAAACTTATTGTTCCTGTTGGCTAAGATCATCTTAAAATGAGAAAATTACAATTATGAAGCACTAAATTCCAGTTTATTTACATAGAAAGAATTATATGTTTTTCTATATTTTTCATTATATGCAATGATGTTTGTTTATTCACCGATACACATCGCACCGTTAAGCCCCAAATTTCTGTTGTCTGTCAGATTTCGATTCAAAATTATGTTTATTCAACCAAAAGGTTTGTTTGCAAAAGGAAGTGTGAGCTGGGTATCTTTAAATAAAAAAATAAATCTTTTCTGGGTTGATTATAAACATTACAGTCAGGCAGTTTCAATCCATAACTTGCAACTTATTATTTGAGGAATTTGAACACAATTCTGTTGTTACGGCCCCTGGCCTCTTGAGGCTGTGCAGGTTTCTTTGGACCAGTATTGCAAGCCAATCAGACGTTGATGAGCCTCATCAAGGTCATGAGGTTTTGTTAAGCTGTCCTCTACCTTTGGTGTTTACAACAGTTTTGAACTATTTTGTTTCTGCCTGTTCAGTTAAGCAGTTTGTGTCTGCTCTACATTGTTTTGATTTGGGAGGCTTGGTGCTCTTTTTTTCCCTTTCGGGTTATTTAAGTTTACCTTGGACTTTGTTTGGACATTTTAATTTGCACTCAACCTTCGTCAGTTTGTTAGACCGCTGTTCTGTGTTAATTGAGTTGTGTTTTGTGAAACCATCTTTTTTGTAATAAATCATTTTACATTCCACTTATTTTCTCTGGACACATTTTTATGTTACCGCCCCTGAACCTCTAGACCTTGGGGGTGTATATCTGTTTATATAAAATCAGTTTGTTGAATTTATTTATTTATTGATTTCATGTTTTTTTTTTTTTTGAGAGAGAGAAACTTAGTCATTCAATCCAAATGAGTCAGAAACTCTGCTTTGAAGGGTTTCTTATTGCTGCTTCCACACATGACGAAGTCCTTGGCCAAGGTCAACGTTTGAAAAATACATTTTCAAGGCAACAAAAACATTATGCCTCTGTTTTCAGAGAAAATATAATCCTGTTTTGGGGGATTACCAGCTGCTGAGTTCAACCCCCATCTCACTAAAACACACCAAATGTGTTGAGAACACAAATCAGATCTGCTGCTGATCTACAGATTACAAAGTCATACTGTGTGGAAGAGAGAAAAATTCAGATTATGGATGAAGAGCGAGTCGCTTTGTGTGTCGGCTGAACATAAGGGAGAGAACATTGGAAGGATCCCACTTGTTATCCCAACTACAGCTCATCCAATTCTTATGATGGATGAGAGTAAATTCTTTTTTTCATAAACTCAAGCTTTGCTTTGAACTTTTCATCTTGAAATAACGCAGCGTTGCTCTCCCTCTGGGTTTGCATTGTATATTAAAACATTTATTTAAACACCAACAGAGAGGATTCACATAACCTTTATTATTTATGACGCAGAAAAAAAGAGGCAAAAAGCTAAATCTGTAGGAGACAAATTATCCCAGACCTTACATAGTCTTACTTGTGTCTTATTGTTTTCATTTCCACAACACGACTAAAAACCCCGGGACAATTTATCCCGCCAAATCCAGTTTATATCTTCAAAGAAATGTCTTTAAAATATGAAAACTGTTTACAGAAACAGATTTTCAGCAAAAAGAACAAATACACTTTTCCTTTGGACAATTGTTGTGATGCGTAACCGTGGCAACAGCGGAAGTTTAAAAAAGGATGCAGAGACAAAAGGAGGAAGTTGAATACATAATGTTTCCGTCTTTCTAACTCCTTAAAAAGGAGAGGCAAAAGCAAATGAGGTGAGCAAAGAAGGATATAAAATAATAATCATAACAAAACAGCTGCAAACCATATTGATGGTTGAGGAACAGCCATGTTGAAAATCACTTGGATTCTCAATCCAGGCGACAATTATTGGCTGAAGGAACTGAATTAAGTCAGAATTACAATATATATATATATATATATATATATATATATATATATATATATATATATATATATATATAAAGTTAATTAGGGGAAAATATGGTGCTTTTTTAAGTCTAAATTTAAAACAAAACCTCAGACATATTTTATAAAAGTTATCGCCACGGGTGTTTTCTTGTGGATTTATGTTGTTATGATAGAAAAAACAGAATCACCTTTCAAATTTGAGTTGAAACCAGGGGAGACTGATGACAGCGGACTCGTTTGCTGTTTCATAAGAAAGTCTCCAGCTGATGACAGGAGCCAGCCTGACTAGGCCGCATCAATATAACTCATATCTTTCATATTTATAACGTCCTCTCCTTTTTACCCTAAGAGCCTGTAATGCATTATTTATGCTGCCAAGAAGATATATTGAATTTTGCCCTGACACTTCAATAAAATATTGTCTGCCAGGTTTAAGAAAAATAATAATAAATAAATAATATTTTTGTTTGAGGTTTTTATATTGGATGCTTTCAAGTTTTCGAGTAAACGCTTGTTTTTTTTAACATTGTTTAGTTTGGTTCCCAACACTTTTTGAGGCTCACTGTTCTGTAACATGTTTAACATTAAGTCCATGAATTTTTAATCCTAAACACGCTTCTGTATTGGAGAAGGGTATATTTGGAGCTCAGCCCGGCAAGGGGAGGCGGTTGGGGAGGAGGTAATATGACCTTAATGTGTCAGACACAGAGACCTTGCCTGTCGATATTACATCAGGATCAGCAGTTTTGATGCAGTACACATCCTCCACTGCTGAATCTCTGGAGCGTACATGCTGGTAAGCTGCTGGACGTTTACGGTTTACAAGTATCACTCTTGATTTGTTTGACCTCACTGCTAAATGGATACATGTGGTCCCCCCCTCTCTAACAGAAAAGTATATTTGAAACTAAAGCCACTGCATAAAAATAAAAAAGACACTAAAAATGGCGTTAAAGGGAACCCATTATGCAAATTTTACTTTTTGCATCTTATACTTCAGTTTTGGTCCAAACTGATTCTAAAAAGCCATCCAGGAAGAGGAGGAGTTTCAAAAAAGCTGTTACCTAGCAACCCAAGTGGAGCCTCCCGCATGTTTGGTTTTACCGCTGTACAATGGCTGCTGGAAAAGACAAATGTTTTGTTGTTTCTGGTTTCAAAGATGCACAGTTGTATAATCGTGCAAACACTGAGTGGCCAGCAGAAGCTAATTAGGATTTAAAGTCACAAGAGGCCCTAAAATAAAATAGGCAGAACTAGTCAGTCTTAATTCTCATTGACCAAGAATGATTTTGTGCAAAAAATGTTTTTTCTATTATCCCATAGACTTATCTTAATCTGTTCCAGGAAGCAAACACCATCTACACATTAAATATGGTGCTTCCTTCATGTGTTTGTATTGAAAAGTACTACAATTAGCATTTAAGCTAATACTCGTTCTCTAAAATCTCTGATTTCATTCCAAGTGTTATAAAACTGGTGATTTTATACATTAACAGTAAAACTCATGTTTTAATGGCATGTGCTTTTAAAGCGGTGACACTTAGATTTATTGGAAGCAGGATATAAAATCTTGTGAAACAAATGAGTGAAACAAAAGGACTTGGCTCAGTCTATCCATCATATCCCTGGTTATCTCCAACTAGATTGAATTGCTTCTTGGATATTAAACTACAGTCTAGTTTTAGATGCAGCTGTATGCTAAACATGGAACATTTGACCTTCAGTTTCAGGTATTTGCCTTTAATGCAGACTTTATCTTTTTAGGTAATCTGAACATGAACAGTCTATTTTCATCCATGATTAGAAAGAAAGATTTTATGAATGCCAACCCTCCACTGAAGGCCAAAAAATGGCTTTAATCAGGGATTTCCTTTGAAAATTTAGAGCACGTCTCTAAATTTAGAGCCATGTCAAATTTAGTTCTTAGATTTTCATTTTTGAACTTTCTGTACGTTCAGGGCTTATTTGAGGTACTTTTACTCATAATTTTCTTTGTTAGGTATAATTTTTGACACTGTTTCAGTAGAAGAATATACAGCCAACAAGTCCCACTATACTTTTTTCCAATCCTTCTTATAAAATAAAATAAAATAATAAAATAATTTATTGAAATATTATTTACCATGCTCATCTTATCAGATTTATCATGCTTACATATATTTAGCACCAAGGAAAAAATGAGTGGCAATAGCAATAAAAACTTAAAAATAAAATGAAAATGATAATAATCTTTAAAACTATAATGAAATAATCAAAATACCCAAAGATTGTGTAAATTTCTTATTGTACAGCATTTATCAACCAATAATGTGGAATAAACATTGTGAAACCTCAAAGTATTAAGATTGGTGTTTATGTATCTATTGTTTTTTTATTGAGTCTATTGTCTGATTTATGACTTTTGTGCTTTGAATTTGCCCCTAAGTGGCAAATAATGTTATTTAAATGTAATTAAATACGAAGATTTTCTCCTGTATCTACAGTGCCGAACTAAAAGACCTTGAAATAACTTTGATAAATTTAGTTTTAAACCATTTTTTTTCTCCAATATGCCAAATTAAACTCTTGACTAAAGATTAGGGTGATGACAGAGAGTCCTTCCAGGAACCGGAGTTGTTTTTGAAAGTACATAAAATTCAACATTTCCATTTTATAAATGTCTACACAACTCCCCCCGGCAGATTAAACCTCATGAGAACTCATAAGTAGTAGATTTATATTTTTTACACAAACACGTCTGACAGCTTAAAAGGATGTTTAGACATTTTTCTCGGTCCCTTTATTCGTCACAAATCCAGATTAAATGTGTCAAACTGTCAGTCTGTCACACTTTGTTTGCATCTGTCTCAAAGATTATCGGTGTATAAAACTGCATTCCTCCGCATGCTTTGGAATAATCTAATCAAAGATGATAATTCTTTAATTACCACTGTCTAACTTCATAGCTCTAACTTCATAATTTATTTATTTTTGGACAAAATATTTGAAAATCTTTTGCTGACCAGAGATGGACTAATATAAAAATCTGTCAGAGTGAAAGGGAAGCTGTAATGGACCAGTTTTAGAAGAGGAGGCTGTATTTTCTGCATTTCAGCGCTGAAACACACTTGTTTACCAAAAGGTTTTATTATTAGAACCATAAAAAGCGAGAAGAGATAAAACCCGGTGTTTGAGGGAAAGAAAATGCCCTGCAGCAGCAGCAGCAGCAGCAGCAGCAGCAGCAGCATCTCCCTGGTTTGTAGTAAAACAAATAACATCTGCTTCTGTTAACGCCACCTTGGCTGCAGCTGTGTTTATTTCCCATAATCCCCGGGGAATATAGACCAACAGTAGTGATGCCACCATGATTGTCAAAACTGCTTCATTAACAAGTAAAACTAATCCAGAGGATTTGCTTCTTCTTTTATTATTAGACAGAGACTTTAATGTCTGCAGCAGACTTATTATAGTTTTGAATTAGTTTGATTTAATTGTGACTTTTGGTTTGTCTAATTCAGTTTTAATACGTTTTTAGAGCGGGTTTGCTAGATTTTATTAGTTATTAGTGAAATGTTGTTTAGTTTTTATTATAGTCCTAGTAACTGAAATAGACAGTCTAAAAACAAACTAAAAGTAACTGAATTAGAGTGGATTTGCTAGTTTTTATTAGTTAGGGAAATTTTGTTTAGTTTCATTTTAGTTGCATTACTTCTAGTACAATAACTGAATTAGATGTCTTAGTTTTTAGAGCGTTTGCTAGATTTGATTAGTCATTAGTGAAAATGTTTATTTTAGTCTTTATTAGCTATCGTAGTAACTGAATTAGTCTGTCTAATTCAGTTAGTTTTAGTTAGTTATTAGGGTGGGTTTGCTAGTTTTGATTAATTAGTGAAAATATTGTTTAGTTTTAGTTTAGTTTTTATTAGTTCTAGTAGTAACTGAATTAGACTGTCTTATTCTGTTAGTTTTAGTTAGTTTCTAGAGTGGGTAAGAGTTAATTAAAATATTGTTTAGTTTAGTTTTTATTAGTTCTAGTATTAGTTATAGTACTCCCTGGACTACTTGGAATTAGACGGTCTTATTCAGTTAGTTTTAATCAATTTTTAGAGTGGATTTGCTAGTTTAACAGTTGTTAGTGAAAATATTGTTTAGTTGAGTTGTACTAATTATAGTACTAGTAGCAGAACTACGTTGACTAGTTGGACTTAGACCAACTGTCTAACTGAATTAGACTTATTCAGTCAATTTTAGGAAGTTTTTACAGTGGGTCTGCTAGTTTTATTATCAGTGAAATATTGTTTAGTTTCGGTCGAACCCGGTTCTGTTAGCCCACTGTGTTACGGGACATAAATGATGTACAACTGATGTCAAGCAAGCACATTGGCAGTGTCAGTGAAAATTATTAAAGCGCTCATTTTTGTCACGTCAGGAACAATAAAGTATTGAATATGTCACAGAGCTCTGAGAGCAGACAGCCATCCTTGATGAAAGAGAACTCCGCCGCCAAAAATAGCAGTCGGATTTTCACAGGTGCTGACCCAGATAACAGCAACCAGCAGAAATTTATAGGCTGATTCTTCATGTATTGTTCATAGATTTCTTTGAAGATGACATAGATGCAGTTCTGTTTATTTTATGATAAAGCGCACTTAACATGACATCAGCTCAATTGAAGATGGTTGGTTTTAGTTTGCTAAACTGGGTCAACAATGCTTTTGACGGATTTTAATGAATTAAAATCTTGTATTATGTATGAAATTATTTCTGGATGGACAATAAATTAATAAAAATATATATTGCAATAGATAAGTGATCAATATCGTCTTATAAAATGTTCAGTATTTTCACTGAACTCTAGTCCTAAACGCACAGCACTCTGGGAGATGTAGACAGAGAAAAGGCCAGCTCAGTCCTTGATTACCTAGCGAATCACTTGCTCTGTGGTTACCTAGCAACAACTTAAGCAACTTGCGCAGCAGTGATTTAAGGTTTCGTCACTTTGCCTCGTTCTGCTTAAAAATAATAAAGTGGAATGAAAACTGTGGATAAAACAGAAAATGTTATGCCAGCAGTTTGACAGTATTTCAAATATAAAAAACCCTAATCAATAATTATTGATAGACTTAAATGAAACGATTACATTGTGATGCATTTTTCAGCCATATCATCCACCCATAGATCTCCCTATTCCACCACTCTAACTGGAAAACAACTAAAATTGTGCAAATTGAAATCACGAAAATAAATTTGCTTAATGGAAAAATGCCAATGTGCAAAAAATATATATTTTCATAAGATTTTTGCACTAGATTGAGGTGGTTTTTCTGTCATGTTGAAGCACTTTTTTTGCATCGCACGAGTGATGTGATGTACTGGTGACGACAACAAAGAAGACAGGAAGTAGTAGTTGGATGATGGTTTGTTTTTGTTTATATTTTTTAACAATATGTAGTTTTACCAGCGCTCTCACAGCATCGCACAGTCCTTGAAAAGTTGTAAATTTTTTATAAAGAATATTTTTTACACCTTTGTTGAAGCTGTCAAAATGTCGTGACACTATAATATGGGACAGATAATCTCCCATTAGCACATCGAACAGAGAGTACATGAGAATGATTGACAGCGCTAAGACCCACCTCCTGATTGGTTATTTTTTGTCTGGAAGTGGTCCATATCTTCAGATGGCAATAGTAGCTATGGGAGGAGGTGAAGGAGATCAATCTTTTCACAAATTATCTGTCTCATATTATACTATCAGGACATGGTGAAAGTTTTAATAAACATGTAAGAAACTCACATACCAAGTAGGCGGGGCTTGCCACTCAAACGCTTGAATAAGATGCTGAAGTCTCTGATGGCTGAATTATGAATATCTCATGTAGCTGATTACATGATTTTTAATGACTCATTGTGTGAACAGGCTTATTCATGTGACCTTAATTGCTTCTTAATTAATGGAAACACCACAATTGTGTTATTTTGACATTAGCAGAATATAGACAAAAATTTGCGCACATTTGTAGCTGTACCCTAGCTCATACATAGTATCCTATGCTGGCTTCTGCTGCTGACCCTAAAATAAACCACGGCCATGGCTATATTCATCGGCCTGTGATTGCACCGACTCCTATTTGTGATGCACTTCTGTATTTCAACGAGGAGCGAGATCCCAGAGCTCTCTGTAAATTGGACAATCAGTAATGGTATTTGATGGCATTAAGAGTGGAGATGAAAGAAAGGACACTTCAGTTATCAACAGGATAATGGGGCTGCTGCCTCGCTCTCCAGGTCCAGTGAAATGGGACCCAGTTAATTATCCCGGCCATTAATTAGGCCATCCTATCAAGGGGAAAGGGGCTGCTTTCCATTGAAGTCATACCTTCTTATACTGACTTTCTGGCATCCAGGAATGGCGGTTTTCCTGCTGTGAAGTGAATGTGACCTGTCAGGTTGTCTTCATAAAGAATAACCATGAATCAGCTTTTCTTAAACAAGCCCACATCATTTATATTTTCCTTGATAACACAAGATAGTGAATAATAGTGAAGTAGAAAGAAAATAAGACATGGTTTAAATGGTTTTTGCAAATAAAATCTGAGTAAATACTCAGCAGAACCAGTGTATACTGATGCAGTCTTTTAGGATTTTACTCTACTTATGTTTTCACACAACAGTCCGGTAAACTCGGTTCAATTGGGGGTCAAAACTGCAACATTTTTTATATATTCAGCTGCTGCAGTTCTCTTTCACACTGCACTGAGTCAAACAATCCAAACTAATTGGAAAACCTTTTCCCCTCCTTGCCTGTGGGGGCGCTGCACCAAGAACCAAAAACCTCTGAAGAAGACACTGCACGCAACCTCCTTAAAAAAAAATATTTTAAAAAATGGAGTGGCTTCAGATTTTAGTGGTTGTATGATTTCTCTTTTGTCGTTTGTAAAGGACCATGACTTATTTCTCCTGCTAGCATCAGATTTTTGTTTTTGTTGTGGTTTTATTTAGTCAGAATGCCCTTCGCTGTACTCCACTTCCTGCTTTTCTGGTCCGCTTGGCATTCATATATGCATACGAACCCCACCAGAGTTCACTTCAACTGAGCTGAGACCTAGATTCGATTTTATATTCACACCTCCCCAAACGATTTGCAAGTTCTAGACAAACTACTTTGTAATCTTTCAAAAATAATCGATGGTCTTCAGATTTGTTTTGTCACCATTAAAAAAATATTATAAAAATTCAGTTAATGCAATCTGTGCTCTCCAGAGTTGCCTGGGCATGTTCTTTCATCCTCTTTCCGTGTTCAGAAGATGGATTAAACAGAACTCTAAGATGTTCAAAGCGAGGTTTGTTGTTTTAGAACCCAACCCTGCTGTAAGCATTTTTCCGTGCCAGGACGCTGAGTCCCTTGGTCTTCATGATGCTGTTTATTCACTAATCATCCGTGTTCACACCAGGTCTGTTTAGTCCACTTTAATCAAACTCTAGTCCTTTTGTCTAGAAAGTCCCGTTTGATTGGCGATGTGTGAAAGCATATGTGAACGCCAAAGGGGTTGGAATCCACTTCAAAAGCAGGAAGTGGACTACAGTGCAGTGAATTCTGGGTAAATACAACCAAAACAAACAAGAGTCTAGCATTAGTGGGAGAAATGGCTTGTGGTTTTTTACCAACAAGAGAAATCCCCTAAAATGTGACTCCACTACATTTTGATTTGCATTTCATGAAGGGGAAAGTCTTCTTCAGAGATTTTCATGTTCTTTCCTTCAGTAGTTCTTGGTGTATCGCCACCACAGGTGAGGAGGAGCACAGTTTTTCAAAGGGTTTGGTTTGTTTGACATGGCACACAGTGAAAGCAAACCACATCAGCTGCAAATGTAACAAATTTGGTCCTAAATTTAACCAAGTCTATCAGCTGTGAAAACACCCTAAATAACTTTTCAAGCCTTCTAAGAACAGCTAAACTGTGCTGTAATACAGAAAAAGTTTGCACACGATTGTATTCAGGGGTATCAGATCAAAGCTGAACACTTTGTGAAAAACTTTGAATACTTGTGTAACTTTTCCTTCCACTTCACAATCATGTACTACTAGTTTTGGTCTGTCACATGAAATTCCCAATAAAACAGTTTGAGTCTGTGTCGTAACAGAGCGTCTCCTGGGAGCCTTCCAGAATATTGCCAGAGCTGTAATATGTTACTGTTTGTACAGAACCATTCATACTTTGCCCCAGAGACAGCCGTCTGATGAACCACTTACTGCACTGCGGCCGCTCCACAGGCAATTTAACTGTCCCTAAAATTAGCACTATGCAGCCCTCTCACAATTCATATCTAACAGGACATAACTGCCAGGTGTCATCACCCCCAACAGGCCGATATCTTCGGTTAAAACCGTAAACAGGACAGTGTTTGACAGCGTAATCTCCTCCTTTCTTGATCACAGACAGTATAGATTGCACTCTTGAAAAGCTGTCCTCGTTGAAAATGCATCAATTATTCTAATAAGGAAGCCTGAGTCACTGCTGGCTGGTTGCAAATTGACTTTTTTTTATATATCTACATATGTTTGGTTGTTAGTGTTACCGTCCTGCAGGGGTTTCTTCACGTTCCTTTGGGGAAAGAAACTACTCGCTGAAGATATTTCATTTAAAATATTTTTTTCCTCCATTTCATATCATATCACCCTGACAACAAGGTGCTGTAAAATGTGCTATAAATAAACAGTGCTCCACTCGAGCCTCAATTTCAACTAGTCAAGAGCTCAGTGGATTCCCCAAGGACAAACATCAGGTGTGTTTTAATGGGATTCTGTGTTCATATCAGAAAATACGAGCAGCTGGGATCAGAATCTTGTTGGGAAAAGTCACACAAGCAAGTGGTAAACACTCAAAACAGCTGAACTAATATCTTCATTTTAAACTATTCACTTAAACCCCCATGGATGACCCCACTGGAAAACAACAGATCTGAGGTAATAGAGGAGGTAAATTTAAACATACAATGGAGAAATAGGCCTGTCACAATATCAAATTGTGCGAGTTATTGCAGTAATAATAATGTTGTTTGAGACCGTTTTCAAGTGATGTAATGGTAGTGGAATAAAAAGAATGCAGGAATACATTCTCAAAGATCAATACATTTTAAATTCCAATGAATATTTAACACTGGAACTGGAGGACATTTTAAATATCCAAAATAAACAAAACAGAAATAAGCAAAACTGTCCTTCCAAAAAAAAGGTTAATTTGAAACCAGACTAACGACTTTTGTCATCCAGTTTTTTGGTGAAAAGAGAGAGAGAAAGCTAGCATGTTGTCAGCGTACTCTAACAGTTTATCACAGAGTGAATAAATAAGTTATGCTACTAAATTAAGATTACCAAATGAGATGCGTGTGAGATGATAAATGACAAGAGAAAATGCTCCAAACATTGGATATTACTTACTAGTAATATAAAAGAAATGTATTCACGGTACGATCATTAGCTCTCGATGAGATATGTTGAATTCCTCCTGAGCAATAACATCAGAATAGGGTTTTACTATAATGATATATATATTTATTATGCAAAGGGTAAATAAAATGATTTCTTCCTAGTTTGGTCACAATTAGAAGGAAAATGAAGATGTAGCTGCATCCATCAAGGTGATAAATTAAGCCTTCAGAAATTAAAAATGCAGCGGGTTGAACAGGAGGCAATGTGAGGTACAGAATCGATGTACTAAAAATAAAACCTCTGACATTTGCAGACGCCGCAAAGCTTTGTGTGGGAGTTGCTCCAGGTGAAGAAAGGTGATCTGCGCTGGCGGCGAGTTGTGAATTATTTTATTAGCCTTATTGTAAATAGTTTAGAATAATTTGTTCTTGCCTGTGTTCTGAAGGCGACATGCGCAGCAGAGTGGCCGCTGACGCAATGCGACGTCGACTGATATGTGATGAAGATTTTTTTTTGCACCTTTACTACGTAATGTACATTACTGTTTGTTTACCTAGCTTCCTTTAACAATCCAGAGACGAAAGTCATAAAACAAGCTGATTACGTCATTGAACCACAGTTTGCTTAATGAAGCCTGTTTTTTTTTCACTCTAAAACAGTGGAAGAATGAGTCAAATCTAAACCTAACCAAAGCATTTCTACATAAAGACATATTTTCTGCCGAGTACTGCATTAATTTGGCCAAGTGTGATAAATATGTCATTAAACTTTATCACGCATTATTCAATTTCTGGGCTAATTAGCTCTAATTCCTTGGTATCTGCAGTATACTTGAGTTGTTACAGACATCTGGGGTGAATTTCATGTCAAAAGGGCTGTTAAAAATAAATTGATATGTTCTGATCTTTTTCCCTCTGCTGCATTGTGTCACTTTCTTTCAATAGAAATCCACTTTTTTCCCCTTTTTAAGTGAAGTCAGATACAAGGTAAGATAATAGAGTTCCTCTGGGAGAGCCCATCAGACGGACAGACATGGCAATTTGAATAATAAAAGGCTCTTAGAGGAATCCACTGATGTGCACCGAATGGGCCACCGAAAAATGGCAGAATTATTCATTTTTATTATCAGCAACCGAAAGGGGGTACTAAAGGCTTCAAAGATCTATTTATGTCTTTACTTTATCAGATAACATGGCTGCAAGGCTGGTACACAGCAGGTAGGAGAAAATGCTGCTTAAGTATTAGATAAAATTGAAAATACTTTCACTGCAGAAGCAATAAAGTAAAATTTAGGATTAAAGTTTCTGCATAGCATTGAAACCATGAGGAATATGGAATAGCACAAATAAAACCTGCCTTAAAGAAACATTATGGATCCTTTTTTCTAATCTGTTCTGCAAGGAAGCATTTTACCAACCCGAGGTCACATTATGTTTTCATTTGGCTGCTTGACAGGAATCATTACAGAGCCAAATAAGAGCATTTATGAGGTACAAAGGCAAACAGAGTTTTAATTTTAAATTACAATATGTTGAGTTTATTATGCATGAAAAAGGTGGCTCTGCATATTGTCTGTGTTGTGCATGAGTGCGTTTTTGTAAATATACAATCTGCTTCATCCATTTAGGTTGATGTCTAAACCAAAGTGTCTCACAGTTATCCAAACTGAAGGGGTGTGTGTGACGCAAAATTCACTTTTTTTTTTGCATGATTTTGTACTTCCATTTGGGTTTCTACAGCTTCTAAGAATATTCCAAGCGCTTAAAAAACAAAACATTTAGCTCTTTTTAGGCAACATTCTTTGTTGCCATTTCTAAAAACTCTGGAGTGTAACGTCACAAATCAGCAGTCATTTCCCCGTTCCCTAGCAACACCAGTGGACCCCAGGCTGTTACCTAGCAACCAAGTTCAAGGAACTCCCGCACATTTGGTCAGCTGGTTTTACCGCTGTACAATGGCTGCTGGAAAAGACAAGGGTTTTGTTGTTGAGTTATTGTTCAGAAACCACTTGCTGCTTTCTTGTGGGTTGCGCAGGAGGCTCCACTTCTGCTTCTCAAAGATGCACAGTTGTATAACTGCACATCGGTTAACAGTCATTTTCATGAGCGAATGTAAGCGTTGAGTTGGGGGGCGTGGCCAGCTGCAGATTAGATGGATTTAAAGTGACAGCAGAATTTACCGGACTAAAATCTCACAATCTAAGAATGATTTTGTGCCAATAAATTTTTACTGAATATGTTCTGTATTGACCATGTAGCATAACAGGTCACCTTTACTTGGTGTAAAAGAGAACGTTCAGTACTGAGTTTTAGATGTTGACATTTAGCTTACATTTCAAGGAATTATTAAAAGTTGTCAGAGTTCGAAACTAAACTTTCCAGCTGTGTTTCAGTAGCTTAGCATGTTGCCTTAGTGAACTGCACAGGTGACACAGATCAACTACTGTAGACATCAGCTCAAGTCAGTGGAGGTGGGAAATTGAGATTCCTGCTTAAATTTACTTTTACAAAACCTCCCACAGGAAAAATAAATAAATAAAAATCAGAGAACCTGGAGAGAAATGCCTCATTAGTTTTAAGTCAAACCCTGACCTGGTGACCTGCTCAGGTTAAACTTCCGCCTTCCTGCTGCTGATTGCTGAAGATGGGCACGAGTTCCCTCAGTGACCCTGAGGACAATTAAAGCATTGAATGGATCGTTTATTGTGTTGTATTATTAGAAAGTCTGGAATTTGCCCAGAATCCAAACCAATACTCTAAGGCATGTATACTAGCAAGTCTGAGCTTTTTGCAAAGTTGATTTTCTCAGACTCTCCTTCTAGTCTGACTGGTCTTAAGCTACTTGGCAAAAAAGAATGGGAAAACGTACAGGTCAAAGGTCAGGAAACGTCTCTACAGACCCCACACATCCTGGACACAAACTGTTCAGACTTTTACCTTCATGTTGGTGATACAGAGCTCTGTTTAAATAAACTAACTCTTTCCTTCAGGCTAAATGAATCCCTTACAGTTGTAATTCTTTTCTTCATTCGATTTTTTTTAAAGTTGATGTTTTTATCTTAAAGGGGCAGCATTTTGTGTTTTTCAGGCACATAGTGCCATTTTATATCATAATCAAGTAAAAGCTGTTACCTTAAGCTGTTATAAAAATGCAATATATATCAATTATGACTTAAAAGAAATTTAACTTCCTGATTTAATGCCTGGAAATTTGGCTTCTGTCTCTTTAAAACCTCCTGCTCTTTCTGAAACGTCAGGAAATCTGTTAACCCTTAAAACAACATTTATACCAGCGTTTCACCGAGAAGTAGCTCCTATAATAATCTCAGCAGTTCCACCAGCTGTTTGCTAATTCTGCTGGCTAGTCTGAAGGACCAGAGGAGGGGAGGGCTGGTCTGTGAGGCAGAAGTTTGGAAACTGCTGCTCTGATGGGGGCGGAGCTAGGTCCACCCAAGTGTTTTTCACAACCAAATGGACTTCTCAAGATTAGAGGATTTCTCAAATATTCATGAAACAATCAAGGAAACACTACAGTTATGTTTTTGAATTCAGAATAAAATTCTAAAACTAATAGAAGAAAAAGCTGATTTTACATCTCCTCAGATGCCTGGAAATTGGGTTTCTGTCTCTTTAAGAAAAACTTTACAATTGGTATAATCTTGCAAAATGCTGGTTTTACAAAGAACGGAAGTATAAGAAACATTACTCTATTACAAACACATTTGGACGTTTATTGGGATTATGCCGATAAATTACACGTAGAAGAATCTACTGTTCCCTAAAATCTGCTTCCTGCTGGAGCTGGTAACGGCTCCGGTTTTCCATCTCAGCAGACTTTTCATTTCACTTTGGCGCATTAACGCTACCCAACAAATCAAAAATGACTCACCAACTCCAAGGCAGATGAAACCGCTTGCATTGACATCCAGAATCCATGCATCACTTACAATCACTCAGCTGTAAGGTGACAAATCAAAGCTGGTGCTGTTTGGAACTTCGAGCTCTTTTAACTGCATACCTGCCTAATTAAGATAATTAGCATTTTAAATATTGGCATTCACTGAAATGTTAGGATAACTCTAAACTCTTAAAACTGCCGATTGGAAGCAGACTTTTCTTCACAAGTGACCTCCCTAATTATTAAAAACCACCAGAAGAAGAAATCTATTGAGCAGAGGTCAGTGTCTCCAAAACTTTTAAAGCTGCTTGCGTTGTTAAGCTTCATCCTCTGAGTGTGTGTATACCCTCGGGGCGATACTGTATATTAAGATTTTTCATTGGTGCGCGTCACTGAGTCCAATGGCTGCAGAAGACCTCTCAGCTGGTTTAGTTGTTTCAAATTATATCAAAGCTGTTCTGTTCTCACTGGCTATAACCGTAATATCCAGCTAGAAAAACATTTCACAGAATATTTGTTTGGTTTTGTTTGGTGTGTCTCATTAATTTTCTCTTTTTAGTCTGTAAACAATGTGAACACACAGATAATACATCAATCAATAACACATAACAGAAAGTATAGAGAATTTATTGTCTAGATGTTTTCACTGGCTAACTGACCACAGACTGGCTGGAGTATTAGGGCCATACTAGGAAAAAATTTAAAAATTTAAAATTACGAGAATAAACAAAAATGCTAAAACAAAGCAATAAAATTACAAGTCAGAATATTACAAGAATAAAGTTGTATCAGAATAAAATCAATATGAGAATAAAAATCTAAATATTTTGAGGAAAAAGTCATTACGTGACTTTTCATAATACTACAAGAATAAAGTTGAAATATAACTTTTTCTGATAATACGACTTTATTCTCATAATTATTTTTTATTTTCTTAGCGTGTCCCTATTACGCTGACAAAATGGGGTACACTTGTACACTAGTGTTTTTTTCTTCATAATTTTTTTAAATTCTAATAAAATGTGCAAGATACATTTTATTTGTGGGAAAAAATTTCAAATGATTTGTCAAAGTCTAGTTTCTTACATCACAAAAATCTGACATTGTATTGATGGATGTAAACCATCGAGGAACAAAGTCAAACACTCCCATTTCCAACTGTACACAACTCGTATAGGAAACTCACTTTCCAACAAGTGCAAACGCTTTGTAAGCTGACCCTATTATCTTTGCATAAACCAGACGAGTCTTCGATTCAGACAGAGAAAAAAAAAAACTGGCAGAATTTCACAAATCACTTACACAAAAGTCTACCTTTCTCCCATCTGTCCAGCCTGCCGGAGCTTTGAAAGTGTCTCTTATGTTAATTGCGTCCACAGCTTTGTTGTTGCAGCAGATGTTGCGTCAAGGTGATGAGCGGAGTTATACAACTCTACAGATCATTGGGTTTGGAGAATGACAAGGCAATGGACTAAACTGCTACCTTGCTGCTGAAGTGAGGCAGCGTCAGCTGTGCGGCATTATCTAACTGCCTACTTTTAGTCACAACTGACACAAAATCAAGCTGGGAGGAAAGAAGAGGAGCAAACTGCAGACAGATGTTGAAAGCCAGACAGGCGTAGGTGAGCACTGTTTGTTTTCAAAAGCAATGAAAAGGCAGAAGAACAAAGAATCAATATTTGACTAAACTGAAAAAAGGTACCAACGGTAAAATACACTTGAAACTACTGACTGGAACTAAATCAAAGCCACAGAAAGTACAAAAGTATTTCCTCCCTAGGAGAAACCTTTAAGATTAATAAAAGGAGAAAAATTAAAGCTTAAAATTAAACCAATTGTGAACACACTGCAAAAACACAAAAACTTACCAAAGTACTTTTGGTAGCTTCTAGTGCAAACTATACATAAAAAAGGACAAAACTAACTCAGAAGTAAATAAATCCTTAATGTTGATGAAAATTGATGCTCAATTACGATTTTTTTTGTGCTGAAAATCCAATTTCTTTTGCGTGGTTATTTATTCTACTTATTACACCAAACCGCAACCAAACTTCTGTGTAAACGTCGTAAGACCCCAAAGAGACAAGCATGCACAGACTTCCTTCATAAGTTTATAGTTATATGTCCTGATTTTCCGCATCGGGTTTTTCCAGTGCAGAATTATGACATAAAAGTGAGATAAAATGCCACATGACAGCATTTGAAAACAATCAGATATGTATTTGAATTAGTTCCAAATACTGAAGTGACTCAAATCAGATTTGTTGGGTGTGAAAAGATCGGAGTTATGACGCTCAGACTGCTGTGAAAAAGTCAGATATAGGTCACATTTGTGCATAACAAATCGATCTGAGTTGCATTTGTCTGCGGGACAAAATTATTTGACATCTAGTTTAAAATCTTAAACAGTCAACCTATTTCCGCTCTCTTTTTCGTAAAGCTGCAGTATCTAACTTTTATTAAATACATGTTTGATAATCTGTGACAAGATTAAGTTCTTCTTTCACAGTGTTAACTAGAAATACCAATCAGAGCCAGGAGGCGGGTCTGAGCGCTGTCAATCACCATCTATGTGGCACTGCTCCTTACTCTCTGCTACACTGCAGCTAGCATAGCATGTTGTCAATCCTTAGGCTAGTTAGCATAGCCACTGATGACCTTGAATAAACTGTTCTCCTGTCCAGTGAGTTGTTTCTTTGTCATTAGCACATTGAACAGCAAATGCATGAGGATGATTGACAGCACTAAGACCTGCCTCCTCACGCGGATTGGTTGTTTTTTGTAGGGAGCGGAGCATTTCTTCAGATGGAAATATCAGCTCAGGGAGGAGGTGGAGATTAGTCTGTACTGTGATGACATGGTGACAGTTTAAATAAATGTGTTTTGTACAGTATTTCACTGTAAAAGTAATTAACTTTTACAGTGAAATACTGTAAAAGTAGTTACTGTATTTAACTTTTTTGTAAAAGTTAAATACTGCAGCTTTAATGCACAACACTACAGGACACAACGTAAAGTTAGAAGGTGAATCGGTCATAAATATTGCTGAATATCAAGATTTTAATTATCGCAATTTCATTTGAGATAACATTTAAAAGCTTTTTCAATCTTAAGATACAGTAATTATTCTTAGTGATGCAGTTGATGCATCTCACAGCAGGAAGTACTTTGCAGTGTGAGTATTTGTTGATGTTAAACACAAGGTCAAAGTCAGAAAACATTTAGCTCTTCCAATCTCCCCACTGCACTAAGGGATATTTGCCAGGTCCAAACGTTTTACCCCTGAACTTTTCTTGCCCTATTCTTCAAAAAAATAAAGGAAAACAGATTTTTATTCCAGCACTTTTCTGCAGAGAAAACACCTCTTCTAAATAAATGTTGACAACTGTGTTGCAGATCTCAATAACACAGAGGATGAGCATGACACTTATAATAATAGACACATGTAGAAAGTGATATAGAGGTGCTGAAATAAAACACAGCTAAAATGTCAAACTGTGGGATCAAAACAAAAAGTCGCTTTTTTTAGTTTGTGTTGCTGCTGCTGAACCAACAGATCATTAGCATCAACTGGAAACACTAAACCACATTTAGCAAAGACCAGCTTTTCCAAAAACAGTTTTTTCACCGCAGGCGTTCTGATATGTAGCAGTTGGGAAGCGCAGGTATTTAATGATGGCCTTATTTTACTTGTGCCTATTGCGCACGCTGTTTCATTGTGGCGGCTTACGGTGAAACCAAATGGAAATGAGCCATCATTAATTCCACCTGTGCTCTTCCCACTGTGACGAGTCAAAATGTCTGCTGCTACAAAGGTCTTTGAGTGCTCAAGGAGAAAAGATGGTTGTGCCTCCTTAATTAAATCATCTGGCTCCCATCTGCATCATCAGTTATGTTATAGATAAAAATGATGCGTCTGTATCTGTTTTAGATAAAAAAGGTCATATTCTGAGCACATTTGTTTAATTTTAGGAATGTGGAAATCCAGTTTTCATTAGGGAAGCTGTGACAGTTTACTGCCATCTTATTATATTTATTCAGATTTTGCATTTTATTTTGTTCATTCACATGTTCACGTGTTTTATATCACATAAAACATTTATATATAGTTATTTATTCGCTGAACTCTGATCCAGAACCGCACGGCATTCTGGGAGATGTAGGCAAAGGAAAGGTTTTCGCCGTTCAACATCTCACAGCAAGCTAAGCAAGGTTAGTGGAATCAAGTAACTCTGTTCTGTGCTGAAATCCTAAATTCAACCATTTGTGCTGTTTATACTGATATTGCTAAATATTAATATATTCAACTATATCAACTAACAAAACAACTTGTCAGTTCAAAACAAAAGTTGATCAAGTCTTGTTAACATTTGACATGAAAGACCTTGTTAAAATAAATATAGCCTGTAAAAATTTACATTTTTAGGTGAATGCTAGAATATATGCAATATGCACAAAGTGCTAATTAAATATCAGTTTGAAACAGTAGAACTGCTATGAATATTTAAGTTTTGCCACCATGCAGAAGGGTCGTAACTTTACATAAATTCACAATTGCAGTTGGTGCAACATTTACAGCAGTTTTTCAGGATGATATTAAATGCAACAGAGTTTTTCTACAAAACCAAAAATAATGGTCTTACTTTTCCCAACATATTTGCTCTTTAGTTTTTCATGTCACTAATTTACATGTTAAAACAGGGTTAAATTGGTGTCACAACACTTTGTTTTAATAAAACAGTGAGAAAGTCGACACTGCTGTGTGTTGAGTGTTAAATCCTGCTGCACAGCATGATTCATAACACATTGTCTCACCACGGTATTCTTTTTTCGGCGCCTGTCAATCTGCATTTTCTCCCAGATATTTCACTCTCCTCCTGGCACATAACGTGACCTTGAAACTGTCACCCTGCAGTTTAAACATATGTAATAACTCAAATTTCTGCATGCGGGGGTGATATTCGATGGGCTGATAAGACTCACTTAATTTCATTTCCCTTCTTTTTTAATCTCGGAACATTTCGTCAATGACATTATCACAATGTTTCACCTCAGAGCGGAGGAATGGTGGGAAGGCGTTCCATAAAAGATAAAAATGAAATTTTATAAGATGGATGATTTTGGCCTGCAAACCTCTTTAAAGTCACATACCTTAACATAAAAAGAAGGAAAAAAATGACAGTTGTACCCGATTGGTGGCAGATGACTTATTGCTGCAGGCAGCCTATAGACAATGTGTCCTGCTGTATAATATGTGTGTAAATGATAATGTTAAAGGTTATTGTCATGCTTCGCCGGTGACTCAAAATACATTGCCTCTGTGGAAGCTGGCTGATCATTAACTCAAGGTGTCAGGAGACACACATTTGCTCAGTGGCATTCTCCAAAGCCAAAAAGGTGTGCAGTAATGGATTTCCTCCAGAGAGAGAAACAAAGAAAGATACTGCAGCTGTCTAAGGTGTATCACTTTTGAATATCTCATGTTTTTGGTTTAACCTTGGGAGGACTGTGCTCTTTGTTGTAATGCATTGAACTGTTCCTACCATTTGCAGCTAGTTGGCAGTGTTTTCTTTTAACAAGATCAAATTTGCTTTGGGAGTTCTTACTACGTCTACTGTAATAAAGGAAACCTGTAAAACCAGGGAAGCTAACAAAGCTAAATGCTATTCAGACAAAAAAAGAAAAACAATGCTAGTTTGACTTTACGAACAACAGAATGATAGAAAAGTCATGTTTTTATTCACAATAGAAAGACTTGCTAAATATGCTATCGCTATTCAGACAAACAGTAAAAGAAAAACAATACTTGCTTAACTTTACCACCAGCAGAATGGTAGATAAGTCATGTTTTTTTCCCACAATAAGAAAACAATGAGTCAAGCAATGAAATAAACAGAATAGCTTCGAGGCTTCAGATGATGCTAACCTGGCTAACTATCTTGCCAGGCTGTAAAACAAAATGTCCACGCTCTAATCACTTCAGATCTTGTCCCACAAGTATTTGTATTTGGTTAAGACAGTGGTTGAGGGATTTTTATCACCAAAATAATTTGCAGAGCACATTTTAGCCAGGTATATATTTGATAGCAAACTGTAAATGTGATGCCTTTCTTCTTTACGCAACACAAGACGATTTAAACCTTACATTTATTTTACAAAAACCTTTCTAAAACAAATAAATTTAGTTTTTTAAAGTACAGTTGAAACTTACATACACCAAATAAAAAGACATCTCTAAATATCTAAAAATGTTCTTGCCACGTTTCCTGGTATTTTGCAAAAATAAATAATTTTTGGTGATTATAATTAAGCTAAAACAAGAAATGTTGTTTGGTTTTAACTTCAGGCAGCGAGAAAAACAAATCTGTGCGTCTTTCTATTTGGTGTATATAACCATCTAAATTCAGCTAATAATTTAAATTTAAGTTGAAATCATTAACTGAGTCCAATTTAGGGATTGAGCTATTTGCACGAAGATAAAAACAAATATTTATCACTAAAATAACTACAAATGTCCAAACTGAAAGAAAAAAAAGCAAATATCATTATTTTAGCGTCATTAGAAGCATTTTAGCACACTATTGATTGTTTCTAGTTATAAACTCTACAAACTCCACAAATACGCAACCCTTCTTGCATTTCTATATCTATGCAAATATTGATTTAATGTCCACCAAGAACACTGATCGACATCCAAAGAAACAAAATGAACATATTTGTCAAAATCAAAAGCATTAAGTGAACATGACACCAGGAACAAGAGACTTGTAATTACACAACGTAATGTAACATTGGGCCTGACCTTACCGGGGTGATGAATGGTGCAAGCTATCTATGGCGTACAGGCAGGGAATCATCATTGTTTGCAGGCAACTAAAAAGGTACGAGGTTATTAATCATGCAACGTGGGCCCAGCGCTGATTCTAATTAACGGCAAAAACACATGTACTTGTCTGTTCTGAGGGAGGCGGCATGGGACTCGTCTGAGCCAAAGTGTCACAGCTTTTGCAATATTTATGATCTGACCACAGCAGCTTTTGACTGCAATCTGTTACTCTCTGTCCGCAAACTCCTGAACAAAGCTCACAAAACATTCCTGCAGTCGTCAATCACTTATCTTGATATGCAGAATCAGCTCACTGTGATTTAAAACATTTTAAATGTTTTATTTAAAATAAGATTTTTGTAGTAAAGCCACTGGTTGATGCTGCTTACAGGCATCGCCTTCAAACTGAATTTAGAAAAATACAAGCCTTGTAGTCAGCTTTGCATTTTCTAGCCCTAAACCAGCATCTATTCTTTTATTTTAGAGCATTTTCAAACTTGTACTCGTCAAGTGGCAATCGCTAGAGGCAATTTGTATGATTTTGCTTGGCCCCACTGGAGCTGAAAAGTGCATTATTGAATTATTTTCTCTTCACTTCACCCCTAAAGGACTACAAGTGGAGTGTGTTATTAAATCTTGTACATGTAATTGCTGTTCAGCTAGATAAAACTTAGAAAATTGTTCTGGCTTGACTTGTTTATTTAATTTTTTTTTACTGTTTATTTTTCCATTTGTGAGGCCAAAGCTGGAATCTCTACGCTATCCAGTGAGTTTTCTAAGGGAGGAATTATTTGTTTTTGGTGAAATAATATGCAAGACATCAAGATTCATCAACATTTAAACCAATCTTATGAGTCACAAACATCGCTGTGCAACATTTTTAGACTGAAAAATCTTAATTTTTTCCCTCAGTAAGTCAAAGTTCTTTACTTGGTTCATAATCGCATTTCTTTACTATGGAAGCAGGAATTATGAAATTACCCTAAAAATTCTTCAGAATTTGCTCATTATTACTTATTACTTTTTCTTATATCCACAAGGAAAAGGAACAACCAAAATATTTTTTTAGACGAAAACAAATGCATATGAAACAGGAAAAAAAAAAAATATATATATATAGCATTTATTTTAAATTCAGTTTTGGTCCTCCATAGAGAACAATCACATCTACATACTGCTTTAAAAACCTGGCATTTACCTTTGAGATGATCAGAATATTAAAATCTCCTGCTGACCTCATGATAGTAGAGACATCTCAGGAGAATGTGGGAAATATGTCATCACATCTTCTTCTAATTTCAGGTTTTAATATTTGTCTGATCAGGCTCTTGTGTCAAGGGTTCTACATCAGCTTGAGTGATCTTATTCATTACTGCCAGACGCCATCGCAACTATTCACCCACTGATTATGTGCAACGTCTGTATTAAGGGACCTTAAAGCAAATGCAGAAATCAGCAAATATGCAGGCTTCAGACAATGTGTATTCACTGTCTGCCGCAGCAAAACGTAATTGAAAAATGGCTTTGAGCAAACATTTGTGGGGCGAATGTAAAGAAATCCAGCCTTGTAGAAGCGGCTGGGTTAGTTTTTGATCTGATGTTGTCTTTTTTTTTTTTTACATAATAGTTTTATTTTACATTGTTTATCAAGTGAACTTTTGTTCAGTTTATGTACTTTACTGTTTATTAACTTTTCTCTCTGCATCACCAGCTGAATTAACACCAACCACGTTTCTTGATCTTTTCACTTGAAATAAAACAAACAGAAAGGCACATTTAAAACACAATTACAACTATGAAAAAGTTTAATACTTTATGCCACATATTTCAGAAAGTGAAACTCCTTAAATAGATTAATTACACAGGGTGAAATATTTTTATCTAATGACTGCAGCTTATAGATAAAAACCCTAAATTCAGTATCTCAGAAAATTTTTGTATTACATAAGATCAAATATAAAAAGTCAGGCTTTTGAAACGTTTTTCCATTCCTATGCACTCGATACTTGGTTGGGGCTCCTTTTGCATGGATTATGAAGCAATAGTTCAGTAATTTTTCTGCTTGGTTCAGGTATGAAACTTGTATCTGTTTTGTTTTTTAATGTATTTTGCTTAAGAATCCTCTCAAGGCTGCAGTTATCCCTGTTACTGGTGCACCTTTTCCTGCCGGTTTGTCCTTCCACTCAATTTTCTATGAATATACTTGGATGAAAGGTTCTGTGCAATAATGTTTTGTGGATTATGACACTCATGGGTTTCACTTTATGAAATGAGTGATTAAAAATTTTAGTTTTTCCACAATATTCAAATTTATTTAGATGTAATTTAATTTTTTTTTTTTTTTTTACATTGTAAATAATTAAATCGGGATTTTAAACCTGTATTCTGGTGTCTTAGCTCAGTTTGTGTTACAAAGCTTCCAGTTTTATTTCATACTCATTCGAAGCCTAATTATTTGTGAAATACTGATCAATCATTTTTTATTAATTATTATTATCATTTTTAGGGTTTCAGCATCGCTTCACATGTTTGTTTACTGACAGGTTAAAGTTATGAAAATACAGCTGAGAAATGATGAGTGGAACTCAATAAAAATCAGAAGGAAATGCGATTAAAAAGCTAGATAAGATATATTAAAAGAAGCGATAAGGATTTCCTTATATATATGTGCATTTATACGGACGTGCTACTGACTGTGTATTTGGTTTTTGTTTTGTTTTAGAGGCTCTATTTCACACAACTGAGTCGTCATTAAAAGGGACACATTTATGCATTCTACAAAAACTGATTAAATATTTAGCATCACATGATAAATGAACCCAAAATCTAACTGCTCTTATCTAATATTCCAAAATAAAACCCTGAAGTTTTGCAGCTGCTTAAAGAAAAGGATGAAGAATGTTTTTGATTTGACTTTTCTACTAAAATATAGTTTTGGGATTTTAAACCACCCAAGAGACATTGAACTGTTTTAAAATGCCAAACCCTTAAAAAAAAACCTTTTAAAACATTTCTTTCATTTTATTGAGAGTCTGTGGAAGAAATTAAATCATGAAAAAACTATTATTATTGAATTTGATTCAGTGCAACATTTTTCTTGTTAATCTTGACATTCCAATTGGCTGGCCTTGTAAGGATAAAGATAAAAATAAAAATGGTCTCCTGTATTTTGCTGAAATAAAGCAAAAGAAAGTGTTCACACGCTTTAAAATATCCAGTATTAAGGATTTTTAAAAGCTTCTGGAAGTTCAGTTGTTCCTTCAGGATTTATCTGACACATGCATCATTTAGCTAAAACCATCATTTAAACAAAGCATCTGATTATGCAAATGTATCAGTCAGGAGAAGGATGAACAAATGTCAGTGGTATTACTTATGTATTTAACTAATTACATTTGCTAGTGTAACTTTTTGGAAAAATGTTTTAATAATAAGTGAAATACTCTGCCAGCGGAATAAGATAAAACTTGTTCCACTGGCAGATTTATATTGTGGAACACAATAAAACCAACTTTCCAAGATCAGAAATGTTTAATTTTTCTCCAGAGATTTTCTGAGATTAAGCTCAAAATATCAGATTTTTTCCCAGTAAATATTCTGTGTTTTAATCACAGAAATTTGTAAATTGTTTCTGGAAAATTTCTAGGATTAATCTAAAAATTTCTGAGTTTTTCCAGGAAAGTTTTCAGCTTTCAAGCTCAGAAATGTACTTTTTTTTTTTTTTTAGGAAATGTCTGGAATTAATCTAAAAATGTCTGAGTTTTTTTTTTCTAACAAACCTTCAACTTTTTAAGCTCATTGTTTTCATGGGTTTTTTTTCTAGAAAATTCTCTGACATTAATCTAAACCTTTCTAAAAAAAAAAAATCTAGGAACTTTTCAACATTTTAAACTCAGAAATGTTCTAGTTTTGTCTAGAAAATTTCAGTTTCATTTGAAAGTTTCAGAGTTTTTTTCTATACATTTTTTTTGACATTTTAATCTGAAATTTCATATTTATTCAAGAAAAAAAAAAATTCTAGAAAATTTCCAGGACTAATGTGGAATAAAAAAATAAATAAAAAAAAACACGGAAAATTACTCCATTTTTCTTTTTATAATGTCTACAATTTGCACAGGTCACCCAAATCCACTGTAATCCAATTACTTTGTTGATGAAGTTTATAAACAATCACAACTCTGCATTAAGGAAATTCTGTTGGAGAGAACAGAGGAAGAGCTAACGGAGCAGTTTGTGCTCTGCAACTCGCCTGAAATGAGAATGTAGGAGGTTTGTGAGCTCGCTTTGATCTCGTCGAGTACCTCTGAGTGCAGATCAGCTTTCATCATTAAATCAGTCTCACCTACATTTCACAGAGCCAAGAACAAAACAAAGTGCCAGGCATGTATGCAAATACATTGATTCATTCCTCATGCAACTGCTTAGATTCATGAGCAGAAGAGTAAGCTCTTGGAAATAATGTTTGTTTTTTTGCAGTACTCACAATTCGGACGTTTATTGGATCGAGGTTAACTTTTCTTGCTCAGCCTAACGGATGTTCTGTCCGTTTCCACGTGTCTGGATTATAGACTTTTATACATTAAGCTGACATCCTTGTCCAGAGTGGAGCAAAAAAAAAAAAAACAGCTTACTGTCTTTCTTCGGAGCGCTTCATTATGACTCACTGGTGTGAGCAAACAATAGTGGTGAACATAATTCATGACAGAATGGTGTGCGGAGATAATCCTGAACAACCTTGATTGAACTAAACTCTCAAACTCTAGTTTTTAAAGAAAGTGATTCTGTTGTTTTAGTTTATGAGGAATTCTCCAGTTTAACCATTATCAGCATTGCAAGCTGGATTCACATGGTGGATTTTTCCACCATTTTGTAACAGCTACATTTTGTAACATTCATTTTTGAACATGATAAATACTTGATAAATTATGTAATTATAACTGTAGTCCTTCAAGGGTAGATTTGATTTGAATTGAAATTAGTGCTTTAGCATTAGCTTAAGCTAAATGTTGTGTTGTGAGATTCACCCTAGACCAGGTGACTCCCACATTCCTTCAATTAGTAAGTAAGTAAGTAAAGTTTATTATTTTATTGTAGATATGCTGTTTTTTTACGTCCAACATTAATTTTGTGCCAAATTTATGTTTTGGGACTGAGATCAAGGCTGTTTCTCAGTTTGGTATCCATTCAGAAGGTGTTGGAAGATCCTGGCAGGAGACCAAGATGCTTCTTCTGTATGAAAGAATAGAAAAATTCTTTATGGTCTTTCAGAAAAGAAAAATTCTTCTCCTTCACAACTCTGTCTTTACTCTCGACGTGTGGAGAATAGAGGAGATTCCTGCCACACACAGAAGATAAATCTAATAATGGGCTGAAATTCATTCAGCTGCTTCAGCGTTACTCTGGGCAGGTTCCCTGACTAGTTTCAGTTTCATCTATTCGTAGATTTTTGGAGAAATGTCAAGTTTTTAGAAAATCAAACTAGAGATTAACTTTACAAACAAGTAACCTGATAACAGGTGAATGCAAGGATATTGGTGGCTGGAATATAATCAGACTAACGGCTAATTGCACAAGATGCAATATATTATTTATTTGCAATTATGCAATTGTTTTTGCATTGTTCCCTTTAAAAAGATTTGCATTTCAATGGAATTGTAAAGAATATACAATATTAGAAGTGACCTATGATGCTTCCGTGAACCGGTGTAGGATACGAAACATTTTTTTCACAAAATCATTCTTATTCAATAAAATTTTATTCTGCTAATTTCTTTCTATTTTGAGCTGCTTTCAGAATGAGCTGTTTTTCGGCCTCTTGTCACTTTAAATCCAAATAAGCAGCAGGTGGCCACGCCCCTTAACTCAACATTTATACTCTTGTGAAAATGGCTGCAAACAGTTGCGCAATTATAAAACTGCACATGTTTGAAAAGCAGAAGTAGAGCCTCCTGCACAACCAATATCAAGTGATTTCTAAATAGTAACAACAAAACTCTCATCTTTTCCAGCAGCCATTGTGCAGTGCATACAGCAGTAAAACCAGCTGACCAAACGTGCTGGAACTCTGGTTGGGTTCCTAGGTAACGGATGGAACTTGGCTGGGGTTGCTAGGTAACAGTGTCTGTTGATTTGTGACATTACATTCCGGTGCTTTTGCTGTTTTTAGAATCAGTAGAGACTCAAATGGAAGTACAAAAATGTGCAAAATGTGAATTTGGCATAACCGGTCGCCTGTAAATTTAGAAAAAGTGCTGAAATGATTGTTTTTGTGTCACAAAATTCTGATATTTCAACAGCGGTACTTGTGTTTATATATATATTTAACTGTCCACTGTTTGCAATGTGTCTTCGTCATTCCTGCAGTTTGACTCATTGGTTTTGACGGGTCCAGTGTGCACACTGACAGCCGGCTGCTGACGGTGTTGTGTTGCTGACATTCTGCTGCTGTTACATCAACTCTGCATCAACAAGATGTTATTAAAGAACCTCAGTCTAGTTCACCAATCAAAGTGCACACAAAGCACAAACATGTTCTTATTTACCTAATGTTAAAATCCACGATTTACAATCTGACGTTTTAACTAAAAATCATTTTATTGTTTGTATTTGCAGTAAGAAAACATATTGAACTGCAGCGTCTTACGGAGCTCTCACTAAACGTTTCCTGAAGCTATGTAAAAATGATAACGGCTCTTTCAAAATTACAGTAGCTTATATGACGATTTGATGAGTGGTCTAGCATGAAATTAGATCCTGCGTGAGCCCTATAACTGCATTATTGAATTTCATCTGTGCAGTGATGTCTCTCACAAGGCCCCCGATGCTTGTGCACAGCCAGATGTGAGGGAAATGTAACTGATATGGAACAAGACTGCAGACAGAGATTAACAAATCTAATCTAGATGATAACCTAATGTATAACAGAGCCTTCTCCACAGATGTATAGAAAGTATCCCCGGTGAGATGATGCCCTCAGCTCTAGGTCTCGTTTGCATGCCAGGTCCTCCTCCTGCGCTTATTTTCATTGTGTTTTAATCTCCACTCCGCACCATCTGCCACAGCAGCTCAGCCGTGTGTTTGTCCACATCATTGGTCACTTTTGCTGCGAGAGCTCGGACTGTGGGGAGTGGTGTTAATGGCTGCGGATTGATGCGCGATGAGAGGCCATTTTATGTTAATGAAGTGTAACAGGCCCTTTCATATGTTCCACAGAATGACTTGTGGTAAATGCTAATGGCTAAATTTTGCTTAGCCTAATGCCTGAATCCATAACCGGCCTCCCACTGCAGCAACCAGAGACTATTGATCCAGCTGTAACTTATACAAAGCAGCAATTATTTATATTTCCGATGAAAGACTTTAGTTCTCGAGAACTGGATGCAATAGATCCATTAAGACCCCAGGATAAAGTGACTGTATTTATGTAAGTATTTATGTAAGTATTTATGTAAGTTGTTGTACTATTAAAATGTAGAAAACAACAGAACTGTTAGGTTGTTCTGCAGGTTGAGGAAGTGGTAATGACTTTAAAAGTGACATTCTATGCTCCTTTGAACAGACTAGGACAGGCCTATGGTCTATACAAAACATGTTCATTACATTTTCTTTTTTTTTTTGCAAAAATTACTTTGAGTGAGATTTGAGTCTGCTGAGTTCTGCCTACCTTTAGTTTATCTTTTAGGACCTCTTGTCACTTTAAATCCAAATAACTTGCTGCAACTTGTATGTGACAATGACTGCAAATAGATATGCAATTATAAAACCATACATATTTGAAAAGCAATAGCAGAGCCTTCTGCACAACCAACAAGAATGCAGGAATTGTTTTCAGGATGGTAAGTCAACAACAAAACACTTGTTTCTTCCAGCAGCCATTGTACAGCGGTAAAATCAGCCAACCAAATGTGCTGGAGCTCCTCTAGGTAACAGTGTGGGCTTTGAGGGGGTTGCTAGGTAACAGGCAACGCCTGTTGATTTGTGATATTACATTATGGAAGTTTTTTAAACGGCTCCTTTTCCAGACACCAGAAAAAAAAATTTTTGGCAATAAATTACATTCACCTAGAAGACAGGAGCAGTCTATTGAAACAGATGTATTAGCACGGCGGCCATCTTGGAATCATCCCTCTCTCGCCTCAGTTGAATTGAGAAAGCTGTTTGCCCAACTAAAATAATCATAACTTCCCAAATTTTTATCCGATTTTCACACTGTTTTGTTTATTACAAATGGCAGAGTTGCAGTTGTAATACAAGACACTGTCACAGTTTAAAAATATAAGCTTTCACGGTGAAATACTTTGTTTTATGCTCCTTAAGAAAGACAAACATATCGGATGACATATTTATAAATAAATAATTTTTCTACTTTTATAAAGAAACAAGTTTGATTGTTGGTTTGAATGTATTTTACTCTCACACAGATCCCTGAGCTTTCCCTACACACCAACAACTATAATTTCTCCTTTGACCACCTTTCATTGTTCCCTCTGAAGGGATCATCAGCCCACCATTGTTTTAACTTGAAGCAGATAGTAGCTCCGGTCAAAAGATGAGGGTGAAGCAGCAGAAAAAAGAAAAAAAAACACCTACTCTTTGAGATGAGATGGGAAGTTAAAGACAGATGGGGTCACACCATCTCTAAACCTGACAATCTAACCCATCCTGTCAAGGTCCGCTAGCTTGAAAATGTTAGCCACAGAGACAACTATGGCAACAAAGTCCTTCCTTCTTGTTGCAACTTCCCATCGGCTCTTTAAATCTATGTTACTGGGAAACCTTCAAGATGGAAGGGAAACAAACAGCAAAAGCTAATGAGAGAGAGAGAACCAGTTCTTGACGTTAACATTTTGCTGACTGCCAAACAACCATAGCATACGATTTACTTTCAATACTGCACCAGTTATTATAACCATAGGCTGCACAAAATGTGGACACAGTTGCTTGCTATGTGTTTGGGTCTTATGTGAGCCTAGAGTGAGGAGAGACCAATCCAATATGGCGGCAACATATGTAATATCTGTGAGTTAAACAGGGGTGTGGTCAGGTCTAGGAAATAGCCTGTCGCCAAATATGCCAACTTTGTCGCCATAGTTAGCAACTTCTTAAACCTCACTGTGACTTTTCTTCAGAAAAGCAACTAATTTAACAACTTTATTTTTTTTGCTGGAGACTTTCACAAGAATATGGGAACGAACAAAATGTTCTACTGTAACTGTTCCGACTGTCCACAAATTGAGTTCTGAAAACATTTCTGTTATGTTTTGTGCAAAAACAATTTGTTGTTTATGCAACAACAATTTGTGCTGCTGTCATTTTTGAAGATATTCATAATTGTTTCCAGAGGTCATCAAAGGTCAAACAGCCAGTTCACATTTACAAGATCAAACAAAATATGGTGTCATTGAACTGCGCTAGACCAGAGGTCACCATAAATCAACTTATTCCTGCAACAAAAAAGTATCTATTTTCATTATGCTATGTTGGCACTGCTAAAATATTTGTAGCACAGTTGCTTAGCATCACATTTTCTTGATTTTGCAAATGTGGATTGGCTGCTTGACCTTTGCTGACCTCTGGAAACATTTATCAATATCTTTTTGTAGCGGCACAAACCTTTGACAACAATTTAATTTAAGGCAACTTAACTAAGGCCTAACATCGTCATCAGCAAACCGCTTATAGTCTGAGCAATAAATCCTTAACTCTCCGTTTTCACATTGTAAATGAATAACATGCAAAACTGAAAAACTGCTTTTGAACAATAATTTCAATATTTGCATTTCCAACTCCTAACTCCTGGCTGAGAGTGAGATCGTTTTAGACCAGCTACAGTAACGCTGTAAGTAATAGAAAAATTGCAGAAAGGAAAAAATTCCCCAAAGTTTTTGCAGTACATACAGCAAACTCTGACAAAACTAAAATCCATCTAATCTTATTTGACCTCAAATTCGTGTCTTTGACGAAGATTTTTTTAATCTTTTCACAAATTCTTTCATTTCTTTTGGCATTGGCTGCCATTCTTTCTTCAACACGTATCACCTGAAGCAACAATGCCGTTGTTAATCCCATTTCCCAATTGTTGGAGGTGAAGCCGTAGATATTGGAAGAATAAGTGAATCGCATCCTTCAGTGTGCACACGCAGTTTCATACATCTTCTGTTACATCATAAAGCTCAGCCAATGCAGCGTGACCTTCTTATCAGCACCCTGTATTACATTGCAGTTGTGATCAAGAACCTGAAAATTAATCGGAGATGGTTATGACTATGATTATTATCATGGAATATAAGGTAAGAGCTTGCAGAAGGACATTTGCTGAAGTGAAAGAATGACTTTATGCTTGATGTAGACAGAATGAAGATGTTTTAAATGACAAACTGCAGTAACAGAAGGAAATTATAATAGCAAACAATGTGGGCGGATATGATTAATACTGAGCTGGAAAGAAGAAAAACAAGAAACTATACTTTTTGTTGTGTTACATTTTAATCTTTAAGTTGCTAATAAAAAAGAAAATATATTTTCTATACTGTTTTGTTTCATTCTGAACTATAACCTTTATCTAGCCTAATGTATGATGCCAATTATAGAGCCACTAACACCTCAGCGAATGTGTAGGTGTGAGGGTCTGTACTTCAGAGCAGTGCTGTGATCACAGTAAATCCTCCACATGCATAGAAAAATCATTGTTCTCTGACAGCGCCAAAGTACTGTGAAAACTGTAAAACATTTTATAGTTGTAAAACAAAGCGACTGAACATTAAATGTTATTAAACCATTCTGGGATTTTCAAACACTCGTTTAAAAAAATCTGAGCAGATATGTTCAGGAATGATTGTCATGCATTACATTTGTATTGCATTGTGTTAGTTTTATTATCTCAGGAATTACGCAGAAGAAATTAAAGAAAGAAAATTAAGAAAAAATAAAGACAAGTACTTGGGCTGTTTTAAGAAGCAGCTGAGACCCAAATGGAAGAAAAAAAAAATTTGCAAATTTGAATTTAGCACAGTCCACAATCCATACATGAACTCCTTAGTGTGAGACTTGACAATACAGAAGGGGCTCTCGTCTACCCAGGACTGGTTTCAAAACAATAAAACTAAGATACCAGGTTCAGAAATCAAACTTAGATACTGTGAGATGACATTTCTGCAAAACAAGATTCTGCCAAGATTTCTCCACAGTGTTATAAAAGACTCAATGCCAGTTGTTGCATTTTACTCAGGTTATCTTGGTCTGGTATTTAAATGTGTTTTATGATCTGAAACATTTCTGTATGATAAAAAAAAGCAAAAAAATAAAGATCTCAATACAGAAACGTTTATTGATCATCAAGATATGGAGTCTCTGAGAACAGCAAGCATCTCGGTGGCACTTTATTTCCCGATTCATGAATAAACAATATAAGTTAAGAAATTGCTGTTATTCAGACAACAAAATTTTATGGTTTTCTTCATAAAACATTGTTGGATTGTAACTCTTTCTGTCCGATACGAGTCTCAGAAGCACGGACCACCAGCTTAAATCCCTAAATATGTCACTGTGTTATCGGGAGACTCTCCTGTGGGCCACACGGCTCTTTTAGCTCAGAAGAACGTAATCAATCTCATTTCTCCTCTCCTCCTCATGTGGCCAGTTTCCTGTCTGGTGCGCATCAGCGAGATATGAACGTGAATAAATCATTGAAGTGAATAAAGCTACATGATTTTTATGTACTTTTTACTTTGACATGTTTAACTTATGTGCATAATTGTGTGCTGGGACGTATGGCCGATAAGGAAACATTTTGAAGGTTGAGAGAGAAAACAAGTTACCAGATGATCTGATAAAAACAACATTTGGTTCATGTTGACAACAAAAGTCAAGACGTTTCATTGTGGCATTTTAACGGCCAATGAAAGCACTACATCTGCTCCCTTCTATTACGCTTCATATATGTCACAACTCTTAGCTCGCATTATAGTCTTTACCCGCCGTACCATTTGGCATTCAGCGTGACTGCTGCATATACCTCCCATCCTGAATGTTAAACAGGTTTGATGTGGAGCTTTTATTGTAAATAATTTGGCTCAAACTTCAGGGTCAGTCAACCAAAGAGCATCTACTTTCTCCTCATATGAAGACCTGCTGTTCCTCCAGCTGCCCGGCCGCCTGCGTTTGAAACGGACGCCATCGGAGCAAACAAGAACACCTTCATTCTCAGAACAATTACCCCTCATCTGTGTGTGATAGAATATAGAGGTTATTGAGTTGGTTGAAAAATCAATCTTTCTTTGGAAGGAGCCTTGGTCCAGGATGCAAAGTACATTATTAGAAAATAGGTCTCTTGTGACTCCTAACTGGAAAGATTTGGCTGGACATTTTCCAGGGTGTCTGAACATCTTTAAAGGGGATTTGTTATGCAAAATAAATATGTTGGAGGTTTTTGTACTTCCATTTGGGTCTCAACTCCTTCTAAAAGCAGTCTAATCGCTTAAAAACCCCAATCAAAATAGTTTTTGGTGGTAAGTTATAGTTTTTTGGTGTCAAAATGTTTCAAACAACTCCCAATTGTTGATTCACTGTGAAGTTACCTAGTGTATTTCACAAAACTGCAATGGAAACAGTTTTTATTTTGCATGTGATCAACAACCAGATGTTACTACTGGCGGAAACCACAAAGAAGACGACAGGAATTGGTAGAAAACTGATGGTGCGGCATGTTTTCTAATGACTCATTAGATGAACAAGGTTATTCGTGTGATTTTATTGTATTTGGGAACATTGCAATTGCAAAATTGTGTTTTTACAGCATTGTATATTGAAAGTTTTGCACATATTTGTAATGGAAACGTAGCTACTGAGGAATCGCCTCATTGCCAATTCTCTGCAGAATCAAACCAGCCACTTTGGAGGATTATGCATCATGACTGTCCTATTTTAGGTAATTTTACAATATTTTTACCTGACTGATGTCCAAACTTTGACTAGGCCTCTCCGAAGCCCCCCCGCCCCCCTGTTTGTTTCAGCCTTTTAGAAACTGACTTGAATCAGTGTGTCTACATAATCCAAGTTAGCATTAACTTAAAGGGGACTTATTTGTGAACAATTCACATTTTACATATTTTTGTACTTCCGTTTGGGTTTTGACTGCTTATAAAAACAGTCCAATTACTTAAAAAATATTTTTTGGTAATAAGTTAATATTTTCTGGTGTCTGGAAAATAAGCAGTTTCAAAAACTTGCCTAATGTAACGTCACAAGTCAGCAGGCACTGACTGTTACCTAGCAACCCCAGTGGAGTGCCGCCCGTTACCAAGCAACCCAGGCTGAGTTCCTGCTCGTGTGGTCTGCTGGTTTTACCACTGTATGCACCGTACAATGGCTGCTGGAAAAGACAAGTGTTTTGTTGTTGACTGACAAAACAGAAACCACTTGGTGCATTCTTGTTGGTTGTGCGGGAGGCACTATTTCTGCTTTTCAAAGACGTGCAGTTGTATAATTGCGCATCTGTTAATAGCCATTTCACGTGCGAGTGTAAACGTTGATTTGGGGTGTGCGTGGCCAACAGCAGCTTATTTGGATTTAAAGGGAACCTAAAATGGCTCATAGGCAGAAATGACTAGCCTAAAATCTTATTTTCAATGATTGTTTTTGTACAAAAAATGCGATTAACATGATTTATATTACCCATAAACCTATAGCAACCTGTACAACAAAGCAAAATAAGACACGTTTAACAGATGTGTTTTTTAGCTGAATTGTACGAGATTAAAAGTGGAAAATGTTAGATTTGAACACAGAAATGGTATTTTAACATGAGTGCACTCATTTGAAATCTACTGAAGCAACAAGTATTTTCAGTCCACCTAGTATTACCCCTCTAGTCGCTGCGTTTAATGAGCGTGCTTCTTAAAACATGAACTGAAGGCCAGAGCAGGCTGCATGCTCAATAAACACACACTGCATGATTAAAGCCTGGCAATCGAATACTAATAGTAAACATAATTAGGAAATTTAAGCCGAGTGTTGAGGAGGGAGTGGCCTGGTGGTGAGTCACTTACAGGTTTGTTAGCCTGACCTTGGGATGTCGGAATAATTAGGGACCTAAAATTAACTGGCAAGAAAATTCCAAGAAGATTAATTACCAAAACCACAGTAATACCAGCTGTTTTACACACAGTAGACACAGCTCACTTACACGGTTCATACTTCCAGTTAATTCCCTGTAAGCTGCCGTCTGGATCTCCCAGGACAATTTTTTTTTGCAGTATCTGTTATTTTCTCACCAACAGCTGCAGATAGCCCCTGCTCCAGGCCACGGGGGGGAAGCAATCACACCCTACAGCGCAACATTCCCTCCACAACAATGCTGGACCGCGAAAATTTGGGACATTTATATATATTTTTTTGAGTTGCAGAGATTACTCCACCTCTGATGGCCCTGCAAAGCCAGCATTTATGATGTTGCGGGGGTGAAAAAGCCCTTCCTTGCTGCGGAGCTCCGCGGCGTGCCTTTGGAAGACATCTGCCTCGAATCAGAGCTATCGGCAGATCGCAGGCTGACGGCTACGACGGCGTGAGACAATCACAGCTGGGAAATGAAAAGTGCTGTGAGGCAAACAAACTCCATTAAGATACACAGCAGCATGAAGTACTCGATGGACACAGATGTCAGAAAATATTGATTCAGATGGTCAGTTATAGCCTGTTTTTTACAGTGCTATAACTTGAGGAATAATCCCCCTTTAAAAAGAAAAGCCTCAATCCCTGAGCTAATTCAAAATGATGGAAATGACTTCGCTAATCTGAACTGTTTTGTTGATTGTTGAGAAACTCTTTCCTCCATTTTTCACAGAAGAAAAAGAGTGAAGTTAAAGGTTATCTTGTGAGAAATGATGCAATAAAGCAAATATTGACAACTACCATACAATGCAGTTTTACAGCCAGAAAAGCTGGTGAAACAACAACAGACTCAAAATATAGTTCCTCAAAAATATCTGGAGTTTATGTGATAAACCAGCACAGTAAGTAAGATAAACGCAATTTGTTTATGAATAAAAATCCAAATGCAGTGTGTGCATGTAGGCATTGTGCTCTTCTTTCCTGTCAATCTTGCTTGTGGTCACACCCTTCCTCTTGCTGTCATAGCCTGTCATGAATGCTAAAGCTAGCTAGCAAGGCCATTGGTGATGGCAGATGAACGGTAAGGTGTTTCTCCACTATTAGCTCATTTAGCAGCCCGCACACAAGCATAATTGACAGCGCTGAGACCCTCTTCCTGTCTCTGCTTGGTTGTTTTTGACTGGGAGTTGTGCATTTCTGCAAATGGCATAAAGACCACAGGGAGGATTTCCTTCACAGATTGTCTCATTTTATACTTTCACAACATGGTGGCAGTTTTCAGAAATATGTAAAAACATTTTTATAAATTCTTAATCAACACCTTACATTTTGTTGTTGTAAAGTGACAAAATGTGATTAGCTACTGGCTGTGTGAATACCTCACCCCTTCACGCAGATTTGAACCCAACATCTGTAAGATGATTTGCACCTATTGATTAGCCAGCAGACAAACTCAGCCAGATTCAGCTGACCGGCCAAGAGACGGGTCGCGTGTCAGACTCCGTGTCTCTCACAGTCAACAAGCTGGAGCTGCAGGAGGTTCACTGCATGTGTGAAGAAATGTTTACTGTCATCTTGCGTCCATGCAGGTTTGGTTCATCAAGTTGGGGGTAAGTTTTCAAGCCCGAACTGTCGACCTCAGCCTGAGCCAGTATCCTACTGTACTGCTCAGTTGGATAATTGTTTTTCTGTTTGTCTGTTTGCAGAAGAAATAGAAACAGGGCCACTGTAAATTAAAATAGAAAATAAAATTGTAAAAATCTGACTTTTGTAGATTAAAGTCATAACTTGGGGAAAAAAAGGTCAGAATTCAGAATTTGTAAAATGAAATAAAAGAAAGTCTGATGTAGAGTTAAGAAATAAATTAATTCAAGATATGCACCATGTTCTACTCAATTAAAACAAAATAAAAACTTGCTTAAACAACAGTAATCCTTTTGTCAAATTAACATTTTAATATGAAATTAAAATTTCTACACATCAGCAGCCTTTGTGCAGGTACTTTATAAATGAGCTTTGTCTGTAAATATATTATAATTTATAGAATATGACTGTAAATGTTAAAGTGAGATGGAGATGATTAATTATTATTATTATTTATTACAATAACCACAACGCGGAGGAGTTTGACGTTACCTGGAACATTCATAGCAGGAGAGCAGTGCTGTAGTTTCCGCCATTGCTAAGCAACGTATCAAACATTTTACATTCATATAAATCGGTTTCAGGCTGTGTGGCTAACTGTTTGAGGTTGTTGGAGATATTGTCTCCTTTTATTGTGATTAAATTTCTGATCATGTTGCAACTGGCTTTAGTATCATCTTTTTTGTGTAAAATATAGACATATTTTGGAGCGCTTCTGCCGCGACGATAAAGCTAAAATAACTACTCATTAGCGAGGGCTATGTGTGCCCATTTTCTGTACACCCTTGTCTCTAGTGGGGTTGGGAGGAGTGCTGGTGCCCATCTCAAGCAAACGTTTATTCTTTTGAAGGAGAGAAAATCAACAGTAAGCCTAAACTAGTGCACCCAATTTTTGTTTTTTGAAATATGGTTCAAGTTGCACGTTGTATAATCAGTGCACTCATAGTAAATAAATCATTAAATCCACCAACATAATAATATTCATGCCTGTAGAGTCTATGCAAACTTCTGACCCCAACTGTAAGCACCATCAAAAACGGTTTTAATTGGCTGATTTTCACAGTAGTGTGTATTTTACACTATAACGTTAGATAATGGTCCACTTTACATATCAAATGCATATTTTCTGCCCAGTAAAATCACAGATTTACGAGCGTATAGAGATAATACAGAAAGATAAAAAAACCCAAAACAAATCTAAAATTATGGTTTCTCTACAGCAGAGGGTACAGACATGGACCACCTGGCACACTGCCCAGGGTGGCATGATCAATGGGGCAGCCTGAATATTCGGTTAATGTTAAAAAAGGACATCCCTGTGAAAAATATATTTAATTGCAAAAATTGAAGCACTATTTTACTGTTTTCTGAGGGAATCTGGAAAGAATTCGATAATTTCTTGCTCAGAATCCAAAGCACTTAAATCAAATCTAACATAGATCAATCGACAATGACTAATACTGGGTATAACTGTCCAGTTGTGAACATAATGCATTAAATCTAAAAATATATGTGTGAAATGTAAAAAGAAAAGGGACGCAGAGCTTTGTTACTAATGATCAACACTGAATTAGATAAGGTCGGTAGAAAAGATTTAATTAAAGAAAAATAGCGAGGGAGAGGAAAGTTGGTAAGTTATGCTAGCTTGACTTTGACAATCTTAACATTTAGATGTGCTGTGGAATTCTGTGTGTTTTGGTTCAGGTAAAAAACAAGACAACCCACACAGTAAGTCTGATACATCATCAGTAGAGCTGCAGGAGATTAAATTAGCTAATCTACCACAGCGATTAATAATCGCAAAATAAACATCAAACTTGAAAACGTAAAACTGTGACAAACTGAATATTCTGTTCTATGTGTGAGAAATGTTTGTGTGTTTTTTGGTGGTTAATCATGATACATTCGTGATGTTATTGACAGTCAGTTGCTATGGAAACGAATCTGTTTGTAGCATAGAGGACAGAGAACAAGAACAAAGTTGAATACGAGTGGTTTTGAGTTATTATTCAATGTTTTTCTGTGTTAATCTTCCATTTGTTGTGGCACACTGTACTAAATTAATAATACCACCATCTCGAGCTACCTACATCTCTGCGCTAAAACTATTTTGTTTCATTTAACAAAATCGCTGTAGCGCGGCAGATCGGCTATGGATGGCAAGTGAAAGAATCGTCTTTTTGCCCTCCAATGTTGTGTGCATTCGCAAAATTTCCGGATGTAAACAATAACATGCAATGGGTCGCTATTCTGGAGTACACAAAAATAATATAACTGTCAACTGCAAGGTAAAATAGTGAGTAACCTATCAACTATGTTTGTATGTTTTTATGTGTTCCTCTCATAGTTCCTAAATGTGTACCGAAGGACACGTCTGAAAATCAAATCAAAACAAACCCCACCAGGTAAAATTAACACATTTCGCTGGGGAGGGCCGTCTCTCTTTGTTGTAGCCATGTTGTTTTTTCTGTGCCGGGGAGTAAAAATGACATACAGTATCCTTCTGCTCCAGTTGGCTGGCTGCCCAGCGGGCCCAGACGTCCTCTGTGATTAGTCAAAAGCGAGAAATGCAATTAAAATGGCAGGTAGCCGCTTCTTCTCCTTTCGCAAACGGGAAAGAGATGTGAGGTGTCACAGGCTGTGACGCATCCGCTGCTGCAGAGTTTCTGTCTCAGCAGGGTTAGGGGACTCGCGCTTCAGGAGAGCTGCGCCGTGTTTACGCTCATTTCGGCTGGGGGGGAGGGAGAACTCCTTGTTATCTCATCTACAAGTCAACTAGGATGATTAAACCCAGGAACAATGAGGGTTTTATGAAGCTCGCAGTGGATAACTCTTAGATGCCACAGTTACCAGCGATTAGCCCAGAACCAAATGAGATTTGGTAATGACTTTACCCTCACTGAACACAAGATTACAGTTCATGAACACAAGAATAAGAATCAGCTTTGTTTGCCGAGTTCTGCTCTAAAATAAGACATTTTTTTTTTATTTCTTGTAAATACAGGGCTTATGAAGGTTTTCAAACTCACATTTAAGGGTATTTTCACAACTGGTAATACGGTAGATTCAGTTTGATTGGGAACAAAATTGCTAAATTTGTTACATTTTCAGATGCTGTGGTTCTCTTTCACGCTGCACTGTCAAACAAACCTTTTGAAAAACCTGTTCTCCTCCTCGCCTGTGGGGGCAGCGCACCAAGAACTATTGAAGGAAACGACACAAAAATCTCACAAGAAGACCCTTCATTCTTCACAAAATGTCAAACAAATGGATTTGCGTCAGATTTTACCGGTTGTAGGATTTCTCTTGTTGGTTAAAGACCACGAGTCATTTCTCTTTCTAGCGCTAAACACTTGCATTTATTTTTGTTGTATTTACCCAGAATGCCCTGTGCTGTAATCCACTTTCTGCTTTTGGAGTAAGACAGTATCATTGACCATTGGAAATTAACTATCATTATCAGCTAATTTTAAATGTTCTGCATCTTATTTTTTGGTAATTCAGTCAATTTATCTCAAATTAAAAGCTAAGAACTGATGACTGCAAATACAGTTAAACAAAGTAGCAGATTGTATTAACCTGTGAAAATGTGCTGCACGAATTTGTATACACAAAGACACATCTCATCTTGTGAAATAGTCATGAAATTTGGTAAACTCAACTGCAAAAATGGTTTTAAAATGATCAAAATAAGCAAATCTAACTTTCTGTAGCCTAATTATCCAATGATGGACTCAGACCAACTTCATACCTATCTGTTCCTTTACTGTTAAGAATGTCCTATGAGGTTAAAACCTGTTGAAGGCAGTGTCTGCAGAAAAGTATGAACATCACATCCATGTGCTAATTTGACAAGACAGCAGCATCCGTCACCATAACCTCCCATCAAGTTCCCCATTGACAAGAGGAGGAAGCGGGCTGGTGTTGTTGGAATGCATTATCAATGGTGAGCTGAAATCAATGCCGACATCCCTCAAGCTGGTAAATGATGTTCTGGTTGACAGAGCTGCACTTGGGGGCTCATATCTATAACCAGCGAAAGCTGTCATTCCTTATCTGGGTGCCAGAGCCATCCATTAAACCTCTTCACCTAATTTAGAGGCGGTTTGCCTTATGAGTGTGCTGACTTTGGGTTTTGTACACAACCGCATCCTTTAATCGAAGCTCTGTCTTTAGGTGTTGTGATAAATAAATAAATAGAAATGGAGAAGAGAAAGGAAGGTCTTAAAGGTGACCTATTATGCTTCCTTGAACAGGTTACAAAACATATTTATTACATTTTTTGCACAAAAACTTTCTTAGATGACAGGATTTTAATCTGCTCAGTTCTGTCTATTTGTATAACGGCAAATTAAGACCATTGTGGATTTTTTCTCTCTCTCTGGTAAATTTAAATTTAATTTAAAATTTAAAAACTTGGAAATTTCTGAGCTTTTAAAATTGCAAATTTTCAACTTTCCAAACTCAGAAATTTGAGGAAGATTTTTTCTTTAATATTTATGAGATTAATTTAAGATTTCTGAGTTTTTTGTGGAAATTTACTCTTTTTTTGTTCTTTAATTTGCCCTAATATGCCGTTGTAATTCTGAGCTTCATTCAGAATGAGCTGTTTTAGGGCCTCTTGCCACTTTAAATCCAAAAAAGCTTCTGCTGGCCACGCCCCCCCAAATCAATGTTTACACTCAAATGTGAAAATGGCTACAGACAAATGCGCAATTTTACAACCGTACATCTTTGAAAAGCAGAAATGGAGCCTAGTGCACAATCAACAAGAATACAGCAAGTGGTTTTTTGATGGTATTTTCTCCACGGTTCAATAAATACCACAAAATCTGAAACTATAGTTACTGTGTGTGGTTTAGTGGTACAAATCTCTCTTCTTTATGATATTGATGTCCTAAATAAGTGGGATAATCTTAGAAATTGGAATGTTTTTTAAGAACATTATTTGTGTTTGTGGGGCTATAATTGGTGTGACACTCAGTCATGGTTATACAGTTACCCAAAAACCAAGTAAATAATTCTTATTCGCTTTTATTATTATCACAATGCTACTGAAAAACATCATGATAAATCTTGAAGTCCATATCGCCCACCTGTGATAAGTCAACGAAAAAACACTTGTCTTTTCCAGCAGCCATTGTACAGCACATACATCAGTAAAACCAGCTAACCAAATGTGCTGGAGCTTAGCTTGGGTTGCTAGGTAACATGGACTTTTGCTGGGATTGCTAGGTGATGTGCAGCGCCTGCTGATTAGTGACTTTAACTTATTTTCCAAAAAACCACCAGGTGTTTTATTTTAAGGGTTTGGGTTGTTTTTAGAAGCAGTTGAGACCCAGATGGACGCACAAAAACATGCAAAATATAAATTTTGCATAATAGGTCCCCTTTAACTTTGTATTTGTTTACAGGGAACATTTATTGCTTTTCTATCCCCATTAATTTCAGCTTTCTTAGTGTGAGTACTTTAAAGCACCATTCTTTGCATCTACAATAATCCATTTTAGTTTCTCATAAGAATCAATACTTCATCTCATCTTTGCTGATGCAAAGTGATTAAAGCATCACATACAAAATTGTTGAACCATGTCACTCTCTTAGCTCCTCTTCCAAATCCTAAATGCAAACCAGCTTTTTTCACTTAAATATAAACCGGATTTATTTTGTTTTCAGCAGCAGACAGTTTTATACCTAAAGTGTGGAGTTTTAAATTGTGGGCAGTGACACAAGCTCACAGTTTATGACAGGAAGGCAATTAAATTATCTAGTTTTATTCAGGTTTTTTATTTTTTACTTTGCTACTTTCTCTTTTATGGATTATCTTCAGCTATCGCTGACATTAACTTTATGTTTTAATTTATTTTTATTTATAGAAGCTACATCCAGTTTTATTTTTCTACTTCACAATGAGCTCTTTCTACTGGCTGCTGTTAGCTAAGCAACTGTTGGTAATGACTTTATGTTTTCAATCTGTAGCTTTTAAACTCGATTTGGAGTCGATGGGAAGAAATTCCTGTCTTAGTGAGCAGCTATGATTGACCACCTGGCTGGGTGTGATGCTGCTTTATTTGGACTGTGATTGGTTGAAAAAATAAACACAATAAAACAAGAGAAAACAAATATGTCATGGCTTGTTTCGGCCAAAAGAGTGAACCGTGGTCTACCTGCAAATGTGGTTTGAATGCCTATGTGAACCGGAAAACGCTCCAGAAGCAGGAAGTGGACTGTAGCGCAGGGAATTCTGGGTAATTACAACCAAAACAAACACACTAGTCTAGTGTTAGCAGTAGAAATGGCTCTTGGTCAACTGCTAAAGTTTGAGACTACTCCAGTTTTGTGTACATTTCGTAAAGAAGGAAGTTGAGTTCAGTGTCTTCTTCTGAGTTTCTAGGGTCGTTTTCTTCAGTGGTTCTTAGTGCAGCGCCACCACAGGCGAAGAGGGGGACACATTTTTCAAAGGCTTTGGTTCTTTTAAAACTGTGCAGTGTGAAAGAGAACCACAGCAGCTGAAAATGTAACGAATGTTGCAATTTTATGCACTGGATTATCAGGTGAGAAAACGCTCTTAGGCTCACAAAAAAGTCTGATTTGGCCAAATTAAGAGATCAGTTAAACCTCTCTTTTGTAAATAAGATAAAACTGTAAAAGATTGTGGACCATGAGGTTTAAAAGAAAGGAGAAAAACTACTTCAAAATCTGGACTAACAATGTTGTAATCATGCACACTTATCGTGATAGGTCTGTCAGTTTGGTCTGATTTATTCCTCACCAGAAACTGAGTTTAGATGACATTTAACAGAACATTTTAAATGCCATTTCTTGTTTATTTATTGTGAATTGTATATGAAGGTCAGTATTGATAATCGAAATGACAGGTCGTCGTATCGTGTCCTGTATGTTTTACATCAATGTACTCTGTATGAATCTCTTTAGGCGACCCATCATCCACACAATTTTTCCAGAATTGAAATAGAAATATCTTTTCTTCGTCCCACATTCGGGAAATTCAGGAATTCATAGGAATATTTCCTCTGAAAGCAGGACATCTTTTACTGGTTTAAACATTGGGGCTTTTCAGTCATTCAGAAATCCCCAGCAGACCGTGACGGTTAAAAAAATGGGACATTGTTCATTCTATTGTTTTTCTTTCATTTATCCTTTCTCTAGTGACACCGTTTTTATTAGCTGGCTCTTCTCTGTACTATCTTGGTATTGTCATGCGGCCAAACTGTAATTTAACTTCTAAATTTAATTTGCATTTCAGATGCATAACAATCCCCTCCTCCGCTACTCCGTGTCTCATTAGTGGTCTCTGTTGAATAAACTCCGAAGTTGCTTCATTAACATAGGTTGCTTCCTAGGAGTTGTTTTTTTTTTTTTTGCATGCCATGTTTGTGATCTTCTCTGATGTTACACAAAATTGCTGCTGCATAAGGTAAAATATTTTCTGCGTGTGTCATTTATTCTCTACTGGGAGACAATTCAACACATGAGCTGTAAACAGTCTGTGGTAACTGGAATATGTTTTTATTTTTGCAACCGTATGTTTTTACCCTGAAGTAACGGTAATTAGGGGAAAATTAGGCATGCACCAATCAATACACTGGAAAACGGCTGGTCAATCACTGAAATATCTGACTTTTTTTCTCCTTTCAGCGAATGGACCATAACTAATCTGCATGTCTTCAGCAGGAAAGGCTTAAGTAATAAGGAAAAACTCAGTTTGCCAGTTTTGAAGCTGAAGGAAAAGATGTAAGAAGTAAAGAAACGCACTGAGGTTTTCACGTTACCACAAACATTAAAGGGGAAAATTCACATTTTTTAAATTTTTCTATTTCTATTTGTGTCTCAACTGATTCTAAAAACAGTTCATGTGCTTAAAAACAAAACGCATAGGTGGATTTTTTTTGGCACTAAGTAAAGTTTTTTTTTGCCATTTCAAAAACTTCCTGAATGTAACATCAGAAATCAACAAATGAGCAAAGCCCAGCCCGTTACCTAGCAACCCAAACTCACTTCCGGCACGTTTAGTCGGCTGGTTTCATCGCTTTTTAAAAAGTACTAGCAGATTTATTTTACTACAACAAATGTTCCCATAAGGAAAATAATCTGCCAGTTGAACTCACACTTTTTAAAAATTCAATGTTAAGGAAGTATTGACTTAAAACAAGATCTTATATCTTGCTGAAAAATTACTTGTAGGTTAGTTTTCTTTTAACAAAGTATACCATAATATTTGCACTAGAAACTAGAGCGACTTGGTAAGATGTTTTAGTTATTGCAGCCCATACAAATAAAAATCTGAAGAAAAACAACAGCCTTCAGAAGTCAGGTAATTAATTACGAGTTCATGTGTGTTTCATATGACATCAGAGTAAATGCAGCTGTTGTGAAGGCTTCAGAGGTTTGTTAGACACCATAAGTGAACAACCAGACAGATCAGTGAGACGGTTTGAACATCTCACATAGAGCTGTTCATTTACTGAAAATAGGGAAAGAATGGCACAAGTGTTGACCCTCTAAAACTAACAAGTGAATAACCAAGAAACAAAGATTCTGTCAACAGGACAACTATTAGACATGCATGCCCCAAATCTGGCTATTATGCTAGAGGAAGTCCTTAAAAACTCCTAGTTTAAAGACGGCACTCTGGTCAATTGAGACCAAAACTGAACTTTTCTGACCTACATCTAAATCCAGACAGCCAAACTGAACAATTTACAGGTCTAGGTTCAGGAAACAGGCTGTTTATATCTCTGCAAAACCCACACATCCTGGATACAAACTGTTCAGACCTTTACCTTCAGGGAAAAAGAGGGAAAATAAAAAAAAATCTTAAAATCTTACAGGCAGATTTAATGGTGTATCTGGCACATTTAGCATGAGCTAAATTAGCACCAGCTATCAAATTTGAGAAATAACTATATAAGTGTTATTTTTATTCCAGGTGAGGTAAACCTAAAATAAGAATCATTTTACTTCACATTTGAGCAAATTTCATACCTGATGAACTGCCTTTCTTTCCAAATGAAAAAATTAATTCAAAATAAAATGTAAAAATACAAAAAGTTTGCCTTTATGACGAATGAGAAATATCTAACTTTTGAGGCAGAATAAATTCCAGTCTTCCAGAGGCACGTAGCACAGAGGCAGTGTCATCACTTATTTAAAAACTTCGCTTAGTTAAACGAAGAGAAGTGTGTTAAATTGCCTGTGTTCCATTTAAATGTCTCCCTCTGCTTCCATGCTTGCAGAGTGATAACCACGGCATCGGGCGCGAGTTAAGTTCCGACATTAAAGTGATGAGGATTTAAGAAGTTGTATCCCAAGAGTTCAGCTGCTTCCAATACTGTCACTTCAGTCCTGTCTGGCGCTTTGCTCTTAAACCTAAGCTCATTACCTCAAAGACTTGAAGTGAAAAGTGATATTGCCACAGGACCTTCCCTCCTCTACATGCAGATTTATAATTCACTTTTCGCGTTTCCCTCCAGAGAACGCGGCGCCCACAAAGGACTCATAGGACGAGGCAATTCAATTAAAAGCAGCTCACATAATGCTATAACTGACTGGTGCCCTTCATAAAAGTTGGTCAGCTAATGACAAAAGTCAGCATACAGAAGACGAGAGCAAAAAAAAAAAAATGGTGGTGAAAGTTATTCTTGTATACCTTCAGTGTTTGAAATCTTTGGAAATGTGAAAATGTTATACTGTCCATATTCTACATTTGACTTTAAGTTTGTTATTGTTCTTAGAGTGCCTGGATTAGCTAAAAATAACTATTAATAGCTTAAGGTAATGAGTTCTTACATTTTCCAACAGAGATGTTTTGATCCAATATGCCAAAATGTGAAGATTCTATAAAGTGAGTCTATTGATGGGGCCTCATTAGTATTTGTTGCATTTCTTCCTATTAATCTACAACATATTTTTTATCTGCACTCATAGAAAAACTGAATACCTGGCCATCTTTGAATCTCTACAGCTCAGCTATACTTTGAAGTGAAAAGAACTCAGAGAAAGGTAAGTGTGTGAATTTTAATTTTTACACTTTCATAATGTTTTCACTATTTCAGTGTAGGTTTCATAATGCACCACAGAATGATCAGAACAAAGTGTAATTACTTTTTAATTTGAATCACCTCTGTGCTCATTCATACAATCTGTACATTAATTTCTAGGATTCTGTTTCTACTTCAAACTACTGATAAACTAGCTACTCTTCCTAGCTAGTTAGCTAGGAAGGTCCTATATTCCTATATTAGCAGCTAGTTAGCGGTAGCTGCAGCTTCCTTGAGTCACAGAATGCAATGAGGACTTTTACCTGACAGAAAAGTCTCTGGAAAATTAAAATAAAAAATTAAGGTACAACATTTTGAGGCCTTATGTTAGATAATGTGCAGACACTTTTTTTTTTCAGTCACACTTAATTTTCTCAATGTCTCAAAACAATTGGAGGATTCATATTTGTGTTTTCACTCATGCCCAAAAGTATTCATACCACTGAGCATTAAGACGCTGCCAGTATTTACCAAGCTCTGCACTGGTGGCAGCAACCTTCTCTTGCAGGACTGTCCTGGCATTTTATAGAAACCATTAAAGATCCTGCAGCTTAATGATTTAGAAGGTGTGACGTCCGTCAGTTATTGTGTTTTGTCCTGAGGCGGAGCAGAAGGGGCGGGACCAGGATTTGCCAGGCCCAGCGCGTCCTCGGGATATAAGCAGCCTGCTTCAGCGCGTGGAGAAGAGAGGACAGGAGCTGAATCTGGCTTGGAGCTGAGCCGGCTTCTCCACCCAGCTTGATTCTACAGAGGGCTTATCCGTGGAGCAATGACACCGACCACACGGGGGGGAGGGGCACCCGCTTGTCGATGCTGGTCCTGTTTATTTGCTTGGATTGTACAATAAAGACTGTATTCTTTTATTGAGGGCCGTGCCTCTCTGGCTTTTTGTTGCGGCTCACGAGCCGGGTCGTAACAAAATGGGGGCTCGTCGTTAGTTGAACCTGGTTGCGTTTGGATAATTTGTTGTTTTTGGTTAAGATTTGGTTTCTGGATTTTTATTTATTTATTTTTTTTTTTGTGGTTGTTGGATGGCGTGGTTTGTTTTGTTTGTTTGTTTTCTCCGGGTGTGGCGTTTCGTTTATTTTTATTTTTTTCTTCCTCTGTAATCAGTGGGTGAGTGTTCATCGTGTACACCTGTTTGCAGCTTTGGTCCCCTGATAGGCGGTAGAGGTGTGGCTCCTTTGGGCTTCATCTGATCGTTGTCTTGGTAGTGTCGCTTCTAGGTGGTTAGTGTTAACTGTTTACAGTTATCTCGGGAGCACGTCCGTGGGATTCTAGGCAGGGAATCTGTATAGATTTCCTTTCTGGCCCGCTGGTTTAAGGTGCGTAACAACCCGCCGCCGAAAAGCGTGAAGACTAGGGATCAGCTGTTAGGTAAGTTTTTGTATATAGGTAAGAATAGTGGGGTTTCTCAGTCTGCCTTTTGGGTACACGACTTGGCACTTTTCCCTGGTTACTGTTTGCGTTTTGTTATAAATGATCATGACTTCTCTCTCTGAATTTTTTGATTCTCCCTCAGAGGAGTTTTTGGAAGGTTGCTCAAAAGAGCAATTATTCGAGATTGGAAAACATTACGGTGTGGAAATTGATGGCCGACGGTCTAAAGAGAATGTGAAGTCCATTTTGGTCGCAAATTTAGTTGAGAAGGACATTTTGCACAGCTCAGTTGGTCAGATTACAGCTAAACCCACTGTTTTACCTCCTGGTTTAACATTTGAGCAGCATAGGGAATTGCTGTTGTTACAGTTTGAACACGATAAGTTCAAAATGAAAGTACAACTGGAAGCAGAGCACACTAGGTTGGAGATCGAACGGACACGGTTAGATTTGGCTAAACAGAGTGTTGCGTCTGGAGTCTCTCGTTCTTCTTCCGTCGCTTCTGAGGCAGTTGATATGGAGTTTGATGTCATTGGGAATTTACGTTTATTGCCTAAATTTAATGAACTTGATCCAGATTCTTTTTTCGTCATTTTTGAGCGTGTGGCTGAGGCGCGCAGCTGGTCTGATTCTGCACGTGTGCTGTTGTTGCAGTGTGTGCTTGTGGGGCGTGCTCAAGAAGTTTTTTCTGCGTTGTCTGACTCTGATTGCCATGACTATGCTAAGGTGAAAGCTGCTGTTTTAAAAACTTATGAGTTGGTGCCTGAGGCATATAGGCAGAGGTTTCGGAGTTGCAGAAAAAACTCTGAGCAGAGTTACCTGGAATTTGCCAGAGATATTAAAATGCATTTTATGCGGTGGTGCGCGGCAGCAGAAGTTAAAACCTTTGAGCAGCTAGGTGAACTTGTTGTTTTGGAACAACTTAAAAACTCAGTTCCTGAGGTGGTTGCTACTTATATTTGTGAACAGAAAGCTCAGACGGCAGCTGCAGCCGCGGCGCTCGCGGATGATTACGTTTTGACCCATAAATCCCAGTTTCCGGCAGCAAGTGGTTTCAGGGGGGACATTGGGCGAAGCGATAGTTCTCGCCGTCCTGCTGGTTTGCGTAAGGTGGAAGTTAAACCTCCTGGTTCTTTTGACAGTAATGATCGTTGTAACTACTGCCATAAGCGTGGTCATTGGAAGGCGGATTGCCATCTATTTAAGTCTAGAACTCCAACATTTCAGTCTAGACCAGAGGGGGCGGGTTTAGCGGCACCTGTATTTACAGGTGTAGAGAAACGAAAGGAATCGCCGCTCGTGGAGTCTGTGGAATCATATTTACCATTTATAAGAGATGGTTATGTATCATTGGAAAAAGGTGAAAAGAAAATACCTGTGAAAGTACTTAGAGACACTGGTGCGTTTAATTCTTTTATTCAGGCGGATGTATTGCCTCTCCCTGAGCACACAGAGACGGACAACTGTATTCCGGTGAGGGATATGGGTTTGAATATTTTGTTGGTTCCTCTCCACAGGGTGTTTTTGGAGTGCCAGCTTTTTTGTGGAGAGGCTTTGTTGGCGGTGCGACCTGCGTTACCTATTGACGGGGTCTCGGTCATTTTGGGTAATGATCTAGCGGGTTCCAGTATGTGGACAGATGAATCACCCACACCCGCAGTCGGCAGTGAGCCGGAGTCTCAAAACTTGGATCGACAAGAGGAGAATGAGCGTGAATTGTCGAACGTTTTCACTGCTTGTGCTGTGACTCGAGCTATGTCGCGCTCTCAAGTGAACGGTGACAAGGACGCACAAGAGGAAAATAAAGACTACAAGTCCTTTTTGCCTCTTGCTGATTTTCCATTTCCTGTCACTAGTACTGATTTGATAACTGACCAACGTGCAGATTCCTCATTAAAAGAATTATTTCAACAGGTTCGTCCGGAGGGGGCTGTGTCAGACCACGAAGGTGCGTATTTTCTTCGAAACTCTGTACTAATGAGAAGATGGGTGCCATATTTTGGTTCTGTGGAACATGCGGTGTTTCAAGTGGTAGTTCCCTCTAAATATCGTGAGGCACTGTTGAAAGTAGCACATGATGATTCTGGACATGCTGGTGTAAAAAAAACATATGACCGAGTCCTTAGACATTTTTTTTGGCCTCGTTTGAAGAGGGATATTTCCTCCTATGTTAGGACATGTCATGTCTGTCAGCTAACTGCAAAGCCTAACCAACCTTTGAAACCCACTCCTTTATTACCCATCCCTGTTGCAACAGAACCGTTTGAGCACCTAATCATTGATTGTGTGGGTCCCTTGCCAAGGTCGCGATCTGGGGCTTGCTATTTGTTAACTGTTATGTGCCAAAGTACTCGATATCCGGCGGCTTACCCGTTACGCACGATAACAGCAAAATCTGTGGTGCGTGCTCTTTCTCAGTTCATCTCTGTATTTGGCATTCCACAGACTATTCAGTCGGATCAAGGTACAAATTTCTCTTCACGTCTTTTTGGCCAGGTACTAAAACAGCTACGTGTTAAACACAACAGATCTACGGCTTACCATGCAGAAAGTCAAGGAGCGTTGGAGCGTTTTCATCAAACTTTAAAGTCATTGCTCCGTGCTTATTGTATAGAACTGGGGAAGGATTGGGAGGATGGGTTGCCATGGTTGATGTTGGCTGCTCGGGAGGTTACTCAGGAGAGCATAGGCTTTAGCCCAAATGAGTTGGTGTTTGGACACACCGTTAAGGGTCCCTTAGCAGCTGTGGCAGCGGAGTGGAAAGAACCAGAACCACCCCAAAATCTCATTGACTATGTGAACGGCTTTAGGCATAGACTGTATGCAGCGCGGAATTTGGCTAAAGAAAAATTGTCTGTTAGCCAACATAAAATGAAATCTTTGTTTGATCGTCGAGCAGTGGAACGCTCGTTTTTGCCCGGGGATCAGGTTTTGGCACTGTGTCCCATTATTTCATCTCCTTTTCAAGCGAAGTTTTCCGGCCCGTATACAGTGTTAAAGCGGCTCTCTGATCAGAACTACCTCATTGCAACGCCTGAGCGCAGAAAAACCACGCAGTTGTGCCACGTGAATTTGCTAAAACCATACTATGCGCGAGATCAGGTAAGAAAATCTCCCGAGGACATACACCCAGTTTGTGCGGTTAATGAGGTTTGTATGGCCACTTGTTCTAACGAGGAGACTGGTACCTTGGACAGCGCCATGACGCACGGGCGTCTTTCCAACTCGGAGTCGCTGCAGAAATTGGATGTGTTATTATCACATCTTTCTGAACATCATTCAAAACAGTTGAGTGAGCTGATTTATAGCTTCCCGGGTTTGTTTTCTGATACTCCTGGGCGTACAACTTGGTTGGAACATGATATTGATGTGGGTCAGGCGAGTCCCATAAAACAACATTTTTATCGGGTAAACATGGAGAAACGAAAATGTCTTGATGCAGAAGTGAAATATATGTTGGATAATGGGATAGCTGAGCCATCTTCGTCTAGTTGGGCATCTCCCTGCATTTTGGTTCCTAAACCGGATAATACCTTCCGTTTTTGTTCAGACTATAGAAAATTAAATGCTGTCACAAAGCCCGATTCATTTCCACTTCCTAGAATGGATGATTGTGTGGATCAAGTTGGTTCGGCTAAATTCGTTAGCAGGTTTGACTTGCTTAAAGGGTACTGGCAAGTTCCTCTGACAAAACGTGCGCAGGAGTTAGCTGCGTTTGTTACTCCTTCTGGGTTGTATTCATACACAGTTATGCCGTTTGGACTTCGGAATGCACCCGCTACTTTTCAACGATTAATGAATTATGTGGTGGGAGATATGCCAGGTTGCGCGGTGTATTTAGATGACGTAGTGATTTATTCTGATACTTGGGAACAACACATGGAGCGCATTCACGACTTGTTTACTCGCTTGTCGGTGGCAGGACTTACAATTAATCTTGCTAAGTGTGAGTTTGCGAAAGCAACCGTGACATACCTCGGCCATGTAGTTGGGCAGGGTCAAGTGCGCCCAGTCGCAGCCAAGGTGCAAGCAGTACAGAACTTTCCTGTTCCTGTTACAAAAAAGGATCTCATGCGTTTTCTTGGTCTGGTCAGTTATTATCGTTGTTTCTGTAAAAACTTTTCTTCGGTAGTAGCCCCGTTAACCAACTTGCTTTCTAAGGATGCCAAGTTTGACTGGTCTCCTTCTTGTCAGCATGCGTTTGAGCAGGTAAAGCAGCTTCTCTGTTGTGCTCCGGTTTTGGCTGCCCCACGCTTGAGTGTTCCTTTTCAGCTCCATGTGGATGCCAGTTATGTGGGTGCAGGTGCAGTTTTGACACAAATAGATGACCAGGGAAATTGCAAGCCAGTCAGTTATTTTTCAAAAAAATTTAACAAACATCAATTAAATTACTCTGTGATCGAAAAGGAGACACTTGCTTTAATCCTGGCTTTGCAGCACTTTGATGTTTACTTGGGGGGTGGTGCTCCTATTGTTGTATATACGGATCATAATCCGCTTACATTTTTGACGACGTTAAAATGTCCTAATCAACGTTTGGTTCGTTGGTTGCTCTTTTTGCAGTCTTTTTCTTTGGATATACGGTACATAAAAGGACGAGATAATGTAGTTGCTGATGCGCTTTCTCGTGCCCCTGTATTGTAAACGACAATGCATCTTAGATCTGGATGATTTTTATTTATTTATTTATTTATTTATTATTATTATTATTATTATTTTTTTACTTGGGATTCCCTTGTGGGAACCCATGTTTTGTGGGTGGGGGTGTGACGTCCGTCAGTTATTGTGTTTTGTCCTGAGGCGGAGCAGAAGGGGCGGGACCAGGATTTGCCAGGCCCAGCGCGTCCTCGGGATATAAGCAGCCTGCTTCAGCGCGTGGAGAAGAGAGGACAGGAGCTGAATCTGGCTTGGAGCTGAGCCGGCTTCTCCACCCAGCTTGATTCTACAGAGGGCTTATCCGTGGAGCAATGACACCGACCACACGGGGGGGAGGGGCACCCGCTTGTCGATGCTGGTCCTGTTTATTTGCTTGGATTGTACAATAAAGACTGTATTCTTTTATTGAGGGCCGTGCCTCTCTGGCTTTTTGTTGCGGCTCACGAGCCGGGTCGTAACAGAAGGAATTAACGTACATCTGGACATTCTGCAGAATAATTTGAGATTAATGGAACTGTCCGTGAAATAAAAACACTTCACTGCCAAAAACGTTTGGCCACAACTGTATCGTCAAAGAAAGACGTGGAAGAATAGACATTTATCTCTGTTTGACATTTGTTAAGTAAAGGACAAATCAGGGCAAATTGATGCGACACTTACTGCAATCAGTGAGTCTTTATTGATGTTTCATCCCGGCTGAATTAGAGGCAAAGCAAATAAATAATGCATTATTGATTCACACCGTCGTGCTGCGTGCATGGAGGAAAATCTCTGCCACTTTGATGCGTGAGCTGCACAAATGAACTTTTCTGTTTTAACCATCAATCTTGACTGAAGGAAAGTTTCAGCTTCAACTTGTGAGCATAAATTAACCGTTGGCATTCAAATCTGCGTCAGTTTTTTTTGTTTCCCAGAGAAGACATAATTGTTCTGATTGACAAGTGGTTAAAATAACTCCAAAGATCTGCAGGTGGGGGCCTCTTAAAATGCCTTGCGCATGTTATAGAATAGCGTAAAAGTTATTATACCCCTTGGGAATCATCATTGGGAATGATGAGGCAATCCCAATAAATGCCTCATCATTTATTGGGATTTTACGGCAACACAAAAGGTGCAATTCTGAGGAAATACAATCATCATTTTTATCATTTCTTCCAATGAAAATTAGAACGTGAGGAGTAGAAAGAGTCAATACTTTCAAGTATAGTTAATAGTAAATGAAATAGCAAATTTCATTTACTATTTTGAGATTTTTTAAAATCAGTTTTCAGTTAGAAACTGAAATTTTCAAAGATTCTTCCTCACAAAATCAATTTTTAAGTCTTGCCACAGATTCTAAATAGGAAATTGGTTAATCAATTACGTTTTTATCATATATAGCAAGAAATGTGCAGTAAAATGACTTGTCTTGGACTTGAGCTTGGCCATTTGTTTCACATTTATCCCTTGTAGCTGTGGTTGTCTTTGAGGTTTCCATTAATTTTCCCGTAAACGCCGACCAGCTGTTATGTCTCTCCTGGAATCGGCATGATGATGCGTTATATCTAAAGCTTTAATGCTCCACATATGAAAGTAAATATGTTTGACTTCTTTTTGGGTCCTTACAGGTGCTTGAAATCCTTGAATTTGAATGAGGTGTTTTCAAGGTTTGGAAAGTCGTTGATTTCTTTAAAAAGTCCTTGAAAGTGCTTGATATTCAAATTCTGCAGTTTTGTCATAAAAAAATGGAATTTAACGCTTGATCAAAACCCTAGAGTTTAGAAATATTATTCACAGTTCAAATAAGATATTTTCATACACATAATTAAAAGAAATATATTTTTTCTCTCCATCTGAAGATAAGTTAGACTAAACTTTTCTTATTCTAGAATAATTAGAATTACCAAAATTATTTATATTGGCCAAATGCCAGAAAACTTTGAGAAAAGTTTTTAAACTTTCTTTGTAAATGGTATTTTAGCATTTAATTTGTGCAGGAAGGTCATTTACTTCAACATGCTTGGATTGTTTCAATGTCACAAAAATATATATATTCCTAATTGCTCAAGGACTTAATAAAAACAAAAAAAATCTCTCTCTTTTTTAGTTTTTTTGTATTGTTTTTATCTCTAAAGTATAATGCTGGAAAGGTTTGGTAACTCGCCTTGAAAATGCTTGAAAAGTGCTTGAATTTTACTGTGGGAAGCGTGTATAAAATAGGCTGGACTCGATTTACTCTTTATATCAGAGTAATAGGGTCTGGCTAAAAGTACGTGACAGATTTGAGATTATTATTTGTAATCCCACCTGAAAAAAACTTTGTTTTTGTTCCACATCAGTTACACACTTCTTTCTGTTGGTCTTTGCCAAAAAAATTCCAATAAAATACATTAAATCCAAAAAAAAGCACTTAATAAATTATGTCCCTATTTGTATTAAAAATAAATGTGTTTCCCTAAACCACATGCTGTTCTAAATAATTATCACATGAGCTTATCTCAGGGGGAATGACTCACGGAAACATTCTCCATTACAGGATCAGCTTGTGTAAATACGACACTTAATTTGGGAAGACTCACGTGTTCATATTTAACTGGGGAAGATTAATATTTATGCCTTCCAGGCCTAAACTGTGCCAGGCCTGTTAACATTTGGACAGTTTCATGTGCTAGGCCACATGCTCCTGCCAACATCCTTGTGTTCTGACAGCGGGGTTGCCTGAGATTGAGAGCAAGTCACAAGGCACAGCTGACAGCCTCGTGTTGCCTGCTGGGGACTCATGCATTACAACCGCAAACAGCTTCGGACACTTGAATGTTGTTGCGGGTGATGGGGAAATTAATTTATGTCAGGCCGAACATTGTTCTGCTGTGTGCTTCCATTTTTAGAACGTTATACTGAAGGGTTCAAGCACTGGAAGAAGGAAATCCATACATTTAAGTTAATGCTTCACCATATTATGGGTTAGAGATTAGAAACAGTGCATATTTTTAAAGTTTTTGTACTCCAATTTGGGTTTTCACTGCTTGTAAAAAGCCCAAATTGGAGTACAAAAAACCCACCCAGTCATTTCTTGGCAATAAGTTAGTTTTTTGGACCCATTTCCAAAACCTTTGGAATGTTGAGTCAAAACCGACAGGCAATGCTGCACTGTTACCTAGCAACCACAGTCAGTGCATCTGTACAATGCCTGCTGGAAAACCCAAGTGTTTTGTTGTTGACTAAACATCCAGAAACCAAACGCTACATTTCTGCTGGTTGTGCAGGAGGCTCTCCTTATGCTTTTCAAAGTTGCATTGTTGTTTAATTGCGCATCTGTCTCCAGCCATTTTGATGTGTAAATCTAAACAATGAGTTTGGGCCCGCAGCCAAACTCAGTGGCGTTTTTACACAAGTTGATCCTGGATTTAAAGTAGTTTCATCAGACCTCTGGACATGTCTCCAAACATGGAAGTTTTTCATCCTGTATGCATCTGTAAACTGCAACTCGGCTTTTATGTTTCTTGTTCGGCTGCAACTGCACTGTAAAAAAATTTAACTCACCTAAAACAAGTGAAGTTTGGTTTGTTTCCAAACTGTCAGAGAAAAAACTGTATGTGTGTCTTTATGTTTGGTGTATGTAGTCTTGTGGTTTATTTCATTTTGACAATTTTAAGGTGTGAAAAAGAAGAAGCTATCCTGTGTTCTCTGTTCTGATTAGCTAATCTCAGCTTTTTAATAAAACTGAGATATATTTATTTTTAGGAATTTTTCCCATCAGGATTCCTGAAAATCAGAAACTTCTGAAATATATTCTTATGTAAAGCACATAGCATCGTTTCACATTCAGGGATTTAAGTGCAACCTGTGTCTTTTTTCATTCATGTATCAAACATGTTCTTAAAAGCTAAAATCTTATCTAATTATGTTAATGTGCATGATTTTTCCATGACAACCGGTTATTTTGAGTTAGATTTTTATCTCTAATAAGACTTAATTCAGCATATCGGCTCAGAAGGGGGGCTTCTTAATTGGATCCAACAAATAAGAAAGATTCGCAAATGAATATCTCACATCTTTGGGGGTTATTGGTACAGTTAGAATGCCTAATTAATAGACTAGTGTCAAATTAGTTCCAGTAACACATCCTGCTGCCATGAAAATCATTTGTTGTAACCAGCTTTGGGGATTTTTATTTAGACATGGATTATTTGCTTAATTGTTTCACCTGTGTGTCATTTTCTTCATCTAGATTGTTCAAAACTGAAACTCGATGTAGTTCAAAATCAACCTGAGCAAGGATCTTTTCTTAAGTTGGTTTTTATCCTATTTTTGCACATTGTCTAAGGATTTCTCCATCATGTGTGGGTATTAGGATCGAAACGTGCCATTACACCAATCATAGAACGCCATATAATGTCCAAAAACGTCTATCACTCCATCCTGGGATCTCACAGGCTATCTGGAAGTACCTACTCTGCAAATGGAAAGGGCTGGATTTGTAATTTCCCCTGCTTGGGAGTCAATTAGTGGTATTATTGGGCTCACGACCTGGAAGATGGAGCTCTGACCCTGTGGACTTCAGTATTAAGAATTTTGTCGCAATTTCACCACCGTTGTGACCTTTTTAATTCTTCTCCCTCCGTACCTTACTTTCTAAGTTTCTACAACTTGTCACACCATAACTGCAGATGATATTCTTTCACCCAATCCAATCGAAGATGAGATTTCATGGTGCAGACCTGCTCCCACCTGAAAGAGGAAATTATACCTCTATACATCAAAAAAAGCTCCAGATCACCTGGAAAACTGATTAACTTGTAATTGATGAATGAACTCCATATATGTACAGTTTCTGCTGTGTGACGGAGTGGTGGGTCCACACTAACTAAATAAATTACGAGAAAAAAGTTATATCACAAGAATAAAGTCAGATTATGAGAATAAAATCACAATATTAAAAAAATTTGAGTCATAACGAGAATTTGTACAAGAATAAAGTCTTAATATTATGAAAATAAAGTCACAATATCACAAGAATAAATTTGAGCAAGAATGACGTCAATATTAGAACAAAATCATGAAATTCAGAGAAAGTTGAAATAGTACAAGAATAAAGTTGTATAATGAGAATTAACTCAAAATACAAGAATAAAGTCTTAACAACATGTGAATAAAGTCAGAGTATTTTGAGAATAAAGTCAGGTACAAGAACAAAGTCTTAATATTACAAGGACGAAGTCATAATATAATGAGAATAAACTTGTATGAGAATAAGTCTTACTACTACAAGAATAAAGTCATATTAGCAAAATAAAATCAGGAAATTCCGAGAATAAAGTCAGAATAAGAGTATAACGTCTTAATATATGAATAAAGTCATGGCATCAAGAATAAAGTCATAATATTCTGAGAATAAAGTTAAAATATTTCAAGAGTCAGAATAACAGAAAAAAGTCGTAATATTATAACTTTCTTCTCATAATCTATTTTATTTTATTGGTCTTCCTGGTCCTAATATTCTGTCGTACTGCTGCTATCTTGATTGAGTAATTGCACTTCATTGAGTCCATTCTGACTCCAACCATAACCTGAAATCTAGTGATCTTTTTTATAACGACCTCTGACCTTCAGTCACACCTCAACGCTAATCTTTACCCCAGAAATGTACCTCTGGCTCATTGGAAGACCGGTCTTATAGAGTTGATTGTGACGTTGGCACAGACACCAACTGTGACATTTTTAAGAGTTTGAAACATATTTTACAGTAAGGACATAAGAGGTTGTCAGACAAGCCCCATAGAACATAAATACTTTTATTTGTAAAAATGAACTGACCACTCGCTGTGGCTTGGAAAGTCCCTAGCACAAAACAGGAGACAAATCTCAGAATGGCCTGTTGACAAATGTCAAGCTTTGAAATCCTTCACTTTGTCGGATGTGTCATTGAGTGATGTGTTCCACTCCCCTTAAAGATTGCTGGGAACTTCATATTTAAAAAGCCTCTCTCAACAATTCATCCTCTGACAGCTTCGGTGCGTATGCCTTGGGAGCTACATCTGAAAACTTTGACACGTCTACGGCAAGGCAAAGACTTGAGTGACAGAATAATTCTCTGTTAATAGAGCAGGTCACTCAAAGATCTCCCATTTCATGTCACACTTGACTGTAGACAGGAGATATAAAACACAAGTCCATAACAGTCAAAAGGGAAATGTTGACCAAAGAGAGTTTTTTTTTTCCTTTTCTTTTTTTCTGGAGCAGAACTAAAGTTATGATTCAGCAAATTTTTTACTTTTGGAAATACTACATTGCACTTTTTGATCTCTCCCTGTGAAAACAGGAGGCCAAGAGGAATGAAGGACAAAACTCTTAGGAACCAGAGACTCAGCTGTCAATGTTAATGTCAGTCATTCTAATAAAGGTCCAACCTCACAAACTCAACCAAATACTTTCCATAGGCAATGAAAAAATCTGAAGGCCATCAGTCATTTTGACAGATTACACACACCCGACAACTTGGTGCAGATGCGCAGAGATTTTCAACTTTACGAACAAAAAATATAGCAGAGGTAACTAAATCAATTAATTTAAATTTTAGTTGAGTTATGGAGGTTCTCCTCCCGCTGAGTGTTTGCGGGATAAGTTAGTTCCTCGTTCAGAGTCTTGGTGAGAAATGTTCCCCGTTTACAAAACTTGTCACTGCAGAGGAAAAAGTAGGTAAATGTGATTAGATTGATATATATTTTGTTCCGTTCATTGTCAAATCTTTTCAGCAAGCATAATGCATCACATGTATCCAATTCGGATAACGTAAATATGGGTGAGAAGTTACCAATAACCCTTCCCAGTCGGGCTGTGACCTTTCCTCGCCCACACTTCATTTTTAAACCTCAATTTAACCGTAATCTCAAACGTAGGCTGCCATGATGATGGCTTCCTCAGGAAAAACAACAGACTTAATGACACAGAACCATCAAATTGCCAGGGCAGATTATCGAGCAAGCAGCAGCAGCAGCAAACTAATTAAATGCTTCTAATTACTTTTAAATTACTGTATTCCAAAGGTATAACCTTTTTTATGCAACAAAATCAAGCAGTACTGGGAGGTTTTGTGACTGCACAGATTTACTGGATGAGTTTCTAAACTGTGTCATTCTACTTTAAAGGGATAAATAAACAACCTTTACTTAGTGGGTGGGAAAATATGCTAATCTTATTGACGTTAGCTGTCACCCACAATATATGGAGAATGCCACTCAGAGAAGGTAAACAAAGAGAAATGAAAAGAAGATTCTTAACTCTAATTGAGAAAGATATCCTTTTGATGTAACTTGGGAGATCTAAGACTTGGTTTTTGAGCTAATTACCGCGCCATGGCAGAGATCTAATTAAGGAGATGCTAATGAGCCTTGTTTATCCTTATCTGATGTCAAAATGAAATTGGTTGAAATCCAAATAAAGGTGGCAGCACTGGCATCCCGCCAGCTGGGATAGGGATAAGGCATGTCAGCAGTTTTATTGTTTTCAACCAAATGGATGGTGTTTCATTGTTTTTACCTTTCATTAAACAATTTCTGTATTGAAAGTTTTCACAAAGGGCTTGACAGGAAACGTATATTACCAAAATGTAGTGAACTGTTTGTGAAGTCTTTTCAGCTTTAGAGTTTTATGTATTAGGAAATAATAAACACAACTGGGTCTTTATTGGATTCTGAGATTATTTCATCCTCAAGTATTATTGTTACAATTAAGACCAAGTTAAAGGTCAGTTGTGATTTATATATGTCTTATGCTTATAAAATGTTTTTGTCTACTGGCTCTAAAACAGTTTTTTTACTTGTGAGGTTAGATTTGAGTAATTTTGAAAGTAATTTTTAGTATGTTTTTACACAAAACCCTACAACTGAAAGAGGCTGTGCTTTCTTTTGACCATTACTTTCTTAAACTGCTTATGTTGTAGCTGTCATTGATTTTTTTTATTATAAAGGAGGCATTAAAGTCATGAGAGACACTCTTTTTAGTGTTTCAAAGTTGTCCTCAAAATGTAGGTTCTCATTTGTTTCCAAATTAGACACTATTTAGAAATGTTCTACCTTTCCCTGTGGACTCACAGGGAAAGTTGGAAAAAGGTGCTGAACTGTATGAATCCTTGGAGGGATAAAGTGATTCCCAGCATGTGTTCCAGTACACCTTGTGCTGGGTTACACCTTGTACAGTTTAAAGTAAGAAACAGAGTCTACTTTTCAAAATCTTTCCTTCAATTTCAGAGCAGAGTGACAGATGTCAGAACTCACCCTGCCACTTAAGTCGTATGTTTTTCTTCTGTCCAGGTTGGAGCAGATTCTAGAGTCATTTCTTTTCTGGTTTTTAGAACCGAGATTTAAGGTGACCCACTAATTGCTGAACCTGTCTGCCCAGCAAAATGATATTTTAGCTCTCTGTTCCCCTCCCACTAGGCTCTCCTGGAAACCCCCACACCACCAACTATATTTCTATGGCTTAACAGAGTCGGAACCTTAGAGAGTAGAAATGATTTCACTAACAATGAAGCAAAATTTAGCAAAATTGACCTGCAAGTGGACAACTGAAAAACATATCAGGGTAAGCGTTTTATTACGGTCGACATCAATAAATATTGATTAGCTTTTTGTTTTAAATTTCTGAAATTCTGCCAAACTGTGGCTTGACCTTCACTGTTTTATCCACAGTTTTTATTCCACAGCATCGTTGTTATTTTTAGGGAGTTATGAGGCACAGAAGCAAAACCTAAAACAGCTGCTGTACAAGTTACTTAACAGGCTTTTGCTAGGTAAGTGAGTTACTAAGTAACCAAAGAGTGAGTTAGCAAGTTACTGGCTGTGAGAGGTTGAGCGGCTGAAGTCTTTCCTTTGCGTTCATCCCCCAGCATGCTGTGCGGTTCTAGATCAGAGTTCAGTGAAATTATTGAATGTTCTATCAAACCAGTATTATTGATATTGATCATGTGTCCATGACAATATATATTATTGGGGCCTGCCATAGCATTACATTAGGAATGAGTGGTGTAAAAGCTTTAGATTTCTTCTAATTTGCTTTTAAATGTTTAGGTTCATCAAATAAATTGTAATTTAAGACGAAAAATGCAAAATGTAATGCATGGAAGGCACCTACTGTTCTACACCCAATAGAATGTCAACTCTACTTTTCTGTTTTTGTGTGGTGTTTAAAAATAATCCAAAAACTCGTCATATAAGATGTATGTCATGTGAACAACTTTGAATAATCGATTGATAAATAAAAAAATAAACTGGTTGTGTTTTGTGTTGTTTAGATCACAAATCAAGTCTTTTCTGCAGCTTTCAAATCTCTACTTCGGTGTTATCCATGTATGTGACTGCTGTTGGTTCTGGAAAGTTTATTAAAATGCCCACAGAGATCTGGCGGACGACTGCTGTGATTCCTCCAGGGGTCCGCAGATCAGGCAGAGCACCAGCTCCCTGAACTGGCCTTAGCAGATTTGAACACGACTTCAAAAAGGGAAAAATTCACAGTCCCAATGACCTTCAGCAAACACATGTCCAGCAGACTTAATTAGGCAAAATAATAATGAAAAGAAGAAATCAGAGACGCGAAGGCAGCATGTTTAATTCTCAAATGAGTCTCAGTGGATGAAGACCGTGTGTCATAAAATATTTCATTCAAGCGGCATTCTAAGAATCAAAGCAAATCAAATCATGAATATATCCACTGAGGAATGAATGAGGGCCTTTAGAGAATCCTTGTGAGAGAGCCATAATGGCTCAGATTTGTATAATGAAAATCACATCAGTGATCATTCTTTTTATTATGCTGTTAACCTTTTAAAAGTACCTTAAATATTATAAAAGCTTTTTAAGCACAAAGTGCTGCCATGTGCTTCACAGAGGACAGTGGAAATATTCCCTCTGGAGAAACATACAGAGTGCATATTAAATATCTGTGATGCCTTAACTTATTCATATGATGGTAAAAAAAAACGCATTTATTATTTCTTACAGTGTGAAGAATGGAACAGAATAAATGCCTAATAAATGTAGAATTTGCAGTTCTATGAACAGTAATCTTGAAAGGTATTTCCCCTTGACAGATTTCTTCTAATTTGCTTTTAAATGTTTAGGTTCATCAAATAAATTGTAATTCGAGACAAAAACAATGCAAAATCAAGTTTCCAAACGACGGTTTCATTCATTGATTGGAAAAAGTGATCAAAATTATTGTGACAAATGAGGACATTGCTGTTTTGAGAACATTTTTGAATAATATATTGGAAAGTTTGTCTTCACAAAACTCGCAAAGTTACATTTTGTAAGGAACACTTAACACAGGAACTGGAAGATATTTTAAATATCCAAAATAAAACACAACAACCAAAAACAATAAATAAAATGGAAATAAAAGCCACCACACAACCGGAACCGTGAATAAAATGGGTTTTGATGTATCTCTAAACAACATTAACCTTCAAAAAATATTCTAAAAATGGAAATTATTGTGTTCATTTTATGTTATTATGCAGTTAATTGATTATTGTGACAAACTTGCTAACACTTTCCTTTAGTAATGACTAATTAACTAAAGTTTACTAGTTGTGCTGGCAGATTATTTCACTAATAAGTGCTAATCTACCAGTTTATCTAGCTTTTTTATTGTTATCAATAATAAAGGATTTACTTATATCTAGCTCCTACATCTTGCTGAAATGCTACTTGTAAATCTGATTTCAAGATGTTTTGCAGGGTACATCTGGTCTAGCGTTCTGTTTGTTTGTGGTTCCTTCCTGGAGGGCATCAGCTGAAATAATCCTGCCAACAACTAATCATTCGCCCTCTGTTATTAAATGTTTACTTTCATGAACGTAGAAAATAATCCCACATCAGTTCATCTGTTTCTTCTTGACATTTGTTGTGTTTTGGCGCTATGTAAATAAACTGACTTGAAGAAGTAGTAAGGAAAGTCTCAGTGAACATTTAATTAATGATAATTTTGTGAAGACGACATTCAAGAAGAGGCTGACGTGCCGCAGCGAACTGATTTACTGCAGGAATTCAGCTGAGAAGCTGAGAATTCTTGCCATCTTATATGTTGGAGTAAGATGTGAGCTCAGTGATTTATAAAACGCTTCCCTTATGGGCCTCAATAAATCAGGACATCTAATTTCTGCTGGAGTGAAAAATGTACAGTATGCTCAGACATTTCCAGTAACAGCCATGCGGCTACTATAGCTATAGAGAGATTACAATGACATCCTTTACACTTTACTGACAGCTAACCCGGACACAGCCTTGATGCTCCTCTAAGAAGGTGTCAATGTCGACACAAGATATACTTTATGAAGGTGAAAACATTACCCGACAGATACTTGGAGGAGGACAGTGTGATGGTGGCAGGAGGTGGACTGCATGGAAAGTTTTGGGGAAAGTGAAGAGAAGGCAGCTCTCATATATCACAGACAGGAATAACGGGTGATAAATATGCATCTTTACCTTCTAAAAGGCAGATTTTAAAATCAGTGGATGAGGACAGACCCTTTGCAACTACGTCACTTAATCATTCAAGGCGCCATGATAGACGTCTGAAGTGAGGGACTGGAGTGTTGAACAGAGCAACTGAAAATGTTTATTCATGGTTTCTACTTGTTTGAGTTGAGCTAATTTGTCTGTGAACGTAACACACCTGGTCGGGGCTCATAGACGGCGCTGTTTACAAAAACTGGAAACAGCTAGCTTAGAAACCGACCCGTGCTTCCTCTCTCCTGACGTATTGATCAGATTACCGACTTTTCCTGAATTCACACCACATGATTTATATCACCATGTCATACATGAGGTTTCATCTTAAACCAGAGCGGCATTAAAAACGTACAAAAGTCGAGATGCTAACCAGTTTTTTTCCAGTAAAACGCACCATCTCTATAACGCGATATTTCATATCTTTCTAATTATACTCCAAGTATATGAACAATAGTCTTCTTACTTTGTGAAAAGTGTTCGCTGCAAAATTACACCAAGGGCTGCCAGTCATCAAGATTGGCGCTGCGGTTTTAGGTTACAAATGTCTGTTTTTAGACTAGCTTTAAAGAGCGCACTGGTTGTTTTGACTTTCATCAAAGTAACTAGTGCAGGCAGAGTTCTGGAGAGCATGACGTCATGTGCAAAGGATTAATAATCACAAGCAGAGGATGGATTGGCCTTTGAAAATGCTTGTAATTAGAAGTGACAGGAAGGACGCCTAATCTTGTTCTCTGATTTACATAGGGGTAACTAGCTGCGTTGATCATATAATTGCACAAATTGACATTTCGAAAATAAATTTGCTTAATAAAAAAAGTACATTTAGATTTTCGAAATTAATTGAAATTGGTTTATTTCATAAAACTGCAACGGAAACACTTATGTATTATAATAAGCATTATGTATTTAGTATTATGTGTTAGAATCCATAGCACTGCCCCTTTAAGTATGCTATGAATGTATAGAGATGAGGATCTATTATGATGCATTATCATTCAGCGTGCGGCTAAAGTTAAAAAATGGGACTGGGTTTCATGTGGCAAGCCACGAAATTGAAATGTTAGGTCATTTTATTGAAGAATGTGGTAAAAGTGCTGTAAAAGCTTTAATCTCTATTGTTTTTGATGGTGTTGTTTAGAGATGTGTGTGTGATATAGGAGCTGCAGACTCTTTCATCGATCTACTACTGCATAATTCTGTGCAACATGTCTCGACAAAGACAAAACAAGGATCAGTGCAGCCATTATAAATATGCATGGCTTGCAGGTGAGTGTTTATTATCACACCATTATCAGTCTTCTTGTTATCAGGTGAAACTGTTTTGATGCATTGTTTACAAAAAGTTATTTATCCTTTAAAAAGCTTAGAATGTTAAGCTCATTGTATTTGCTCTGAAATTATTAACATGCTCACTAAAAGCATTAATAATATATTGAATCTTGTACACAATTTATTAAGAAATGTCTCAGTCAAGAGATTAGCTTGTCACTTTACTTTTCATCCGTGACTTGGACACAGATCCTGATTTTTACCTCGGTACTGTAAAAAGAGACATTTCCCGACCGTTTTTTAACAGGTGGAGCAGCAGTGCAGTCATAATGCTCGCATCTGGCATCTGTATGTTAAGCAAACTGCCAGAGTTTCTATACAGATGGAAGCAATGAGGTGTGAGGGGAATTTCTGCTGACAGAACAATTGTTTTCTGAAGGCAGTGGAAGAGGTCTGATGCACAATCCAACCCAAGAAAACCTCCAAAATACAGTTAATTTAAAGGCCAGTGACAAATGTTTTCAGGTTTGTGGGTTAAAGTAAACTGTGTTAAAGTAAACTTTTTTTTACACTTCTAAAAAAAAAGACTGTTAATATAACAGAATTTTTAATATTTCTTTATAAAACACCATGGAAACAATATGCAGTAAGGACTAAATCAATATATGTTTGTAGAAGCAGGTGAGACCCAATTTTAAGTACAAAATGTGAGTTTAGCTGCTTAATGAACCAAAGCAAGTCCACCTGTGATTGGCTACAAAACAATTAAGGTTTGGAATGGCCTAGTCAAAGACTGTAAATCAAACTGATGTGCTATGGCATGACCTTTAACAGGCCGTCTATTCCTCTTTGATATGGATGTTAAAACAGAGATGAACTTGTAAAGAATTTGTAGCCAAAATAACACCATAAAAATACAACGCCAGCAAATTTCAGCTTGTTGATGTCTAAATACCAACATATTACTAATTATTTAAAGTCTCTCTGATGCTATGGAAACATTGGCGTGCCTGTTAGTGACTCAGCTGTAATGGGGTTGCATCTGTTTTTTTTTTTTGCATGTAGCTGCTTCTCCATTACAAATGTGTAAAAAACTTAGTTGATATTCCGCGAATGTACATTTTTTTGTGGAATTGGGATGTTTCAATTTAATAGGAAACACAGTTAAAAATAAGGTGTTTAAGCTATAAGTTCTTAAAAGTTCTACATGCAATGACATCATCCTTCTACCACTTCCTGTCGTCTTCTTTGTTGTTTCCACCAGTAGTAACATCTGGTTATTGATCAGATGATTCATGTAATGCGAAAATGTGTTTCCAGAGCAGTTTTGTGAAATATACAAATTTTGATACGGCTGAAAAACCACCAAATCCTAGCGCTAAAACTTTTTACCAAAAAACATTTTGTTTCCATCAAGCAAATTTATTTTTGTACTTCCAATTTATGCAATGTTGTGGTTAATGGAAATGCAATCAATGTTAATTTATTTATATAATGCATAAAAACAGCAGATGTTGACCCGAGTGCCTCACAATTCATTGAAATTAAGCAAGACAACAGGAATGACAACAAACTAATTATGTGCATTTAAAAGTAAGATTAAAACAAAACATCTCGACTCCGTAACGGTCCTCATAAAAGAAACTCAAACTCATGGGGGCTCGTCCGGGATATGAACCCAGGACCTTTTGCATCCCCATCTTATGTTATGACCCCAAGGTCTAGGGAGTCAGGGGTGGTAACATAAAAACATGTCCATAGAAAAAATAAAGAAATTTAAAATAATTAATTATAAAAACAAAGTTGAAACATAAGTTCAACTTAACCTAATTAACACACACACACAAAAAGACTAATGCTAAAGAGGGTAAGTGCAAATTAATTAAACGACCAAACATATCCAAAACAAGTCCTTGTCACGGCGGTCTACTCTCAATCTGATTAGCCGGGTCACATTAATACCAGGTTCTGATCTGAGCCATAGGTGGCTCAAGTCCAACACGAGGACACAGCCAAACCTTCAAAGCAAAAATCACAGATATACACCATGACAGTAAATAAATATGGGTGATTATTGTAAATGTAGCTGTCACACAATAATTTGATATTGTGAAAGAACCAACATGCCTGCCACAGGCACTGGAAATGTATTCAACATGTTTATTAAATTCATAAAAGTTTCCAGAGATAACTTGAGAATTATACTGGCCACAAATGCAACACAGCATCATAATCTCCTCAATGGACAATCATTACACAGAGAAAGGCAAATCCCCAGGCACTTCGCAGCACCCTCCATTCACCATCCTCAAACCTAATGTGCTCACTTATGAACAAACACATTAGTCCAGCAGAAGAGAGGCCATTTATATTTGATGTGCTGTCAGTTGCTCTCTGCTTTTGGTGAATCTTTACCCCCTTCAGTCTTATTATTAATGTCGCTGCTTCCCTCCCTTGGGAGATTGCTTTACGGGACGGTGACTGCTAGGTGGCCGGCGGGGTCATTAGTGGAGCAGCGAGGGGTCTGGTGGTCGGTCAGTAGCTGCCTCACCCACACACTCAGCGAGTACCCAAGGCTCTGAAACAGCAGGGGGGCTAAAGTGTCTCTAAATTAATTGAAGTATACCTTCTCAGACTGAAGGACTTGAAATATTGTCAGCGTCGGTAGAGGAGTTCTGTCAAACTGAATGATTAGTCTGAACACTAAGATGAATAGGAAAAAAATATCTGAAAGGTTATTAGAAAAGAACATCCTATTAAAAAAATGAAATTATAACAAGGAGTTTTCATTAGATCCTCCTTTAAAGGTGACCTATAATACTTCCTTGGAAGGGTTGGGATATATTCATATTACATTTTTTTGCACAAAATCATTCTTAATGAGATTTAATCTGGTCACTTCTGTCTATTTTTATTTCAGAATGAGATGTTTTAGGGCCTCTTGTCACTTTCGATCCAAATAAGGTGCTGCTGGCCAAGCCCCCATCTTTACGTTTATACTTGCATGTAAAAATGGCTACAAAAACTTACACAGTTATACAACCATATTTATTTGAAAAGTAGAAATGGAGCCTCGTGCACAACCAACAAGAACGCAGTAAGTGGTTTCTGGATGGTAAGTCAACAACAGAACACTCGTCTTTTCCAGCAGCCATTGTACAGCGCATACAGCAGTAAAACCAGCTGACCAATCATTTTGGATTAAACATGATTAATCATGTTGGATGATTAATCATCCAACATGATGATGTTGGATGATTAACAAGATCATCCAGCGTTATAACCCGAAACGTGTTATAACACGTTTCGGGTTATAACATTAAAAAAAGCTACATTTTGCTGTCATTTTGCTGCTGTTGCATCGGAATTTTCTCACTTTGAAACATTAAGCAGCATTTCTATGCTATTCTATTTTAGTTTTGATGGTAAAGCACTTCAATGATTTTTTAAAATTTTTTATTTAAAAACTCTCCTAATTCTGTAAAAAAAAAAAAGAAAAAAAATGAATTTTAACTCTCATGCAATCTCACGCCAGCCCACGCCTCTTATAAAGACTTCAAAACTAATAAAGCAGTCAGCTGGTAACAATCTAATCTGAAAATCTGGGAGAAACTCTGGACAGGATATTACATTTCACGCTGAGCAAATACTTTAATCCCAGGTGTGAGTTTTCAGCATTTTGAAGCCTTCAGCATATTCGGGTTACACCCGAGTTTGACAAAAAGAGCACAATGACGCGCTCATTCATCACCAAAATGTCCTTCGGCACTTTCCTATTAGAAGCTGTCAGGTGGGCCGGACTCATTATTACATCATCATAATGGTGTCATCCTTGAACTTCATCAGAGTAAATTGCTGCAATTTGTCACACAGAGAGATATACCTCTGGACATCTACCTATATGCATGCAAGCTGCAAAATAGAGAAATAATACATTCAAAGCCACATAAAAATTATTTTATGGTTTCTTTATGATTTTAAACTCATTTTTTGGAAAAACACAAAATCTTGCCAAGTATTTTTGTTTGGTTTTTAGTGCATTTGAAAGAAATTAACTTACAAGTAACATTTCAACAACATACTGTATAGGAGCTTGTTTTAGGTCAATAATTCATTAATATTGTTGAAAAAGTTCTTGTTCCATTAGCAGATTATTTAACTTACGGCAAGACATTTTTCCTATGTGATAAATGAAATAATGTAGCATTTTTTTCATCAATATTAAGAAATTATTGACATAAAACAAGCTCCTATATGTTGTTGAAATGTTACTTTTAAGTTAGTTTTGTCTTATTTTACGTGTACTAAAACATTTGCACTAGAAACTAGACCAGAATACGATTTAGAATAAGATTTTGATTTTTTTTGCAGTGTGATTTTGGTTTAAATTTAACATTAACCACCCACAATGCCGTTTCAGCTAAATTAACCACCAATTTACATTTTCTGCTGAGGTGTTTTTATTCACTCTGACTCCATGGTTCCCTGGTGAGGGGAGCTCAGATATTAAGTCAGTTTCAACTTCTGGAAGGACTTCATTACTGGTTAATTTTCTCTTTTTTTCTTCTTTTTTTGCCCACTGTTTAATCAAAAAAGGAACCATTCACAAGGTTTATCTAAAGATTTGTTTAATAGTAATTAACTTTCTATTCATCTTGGTAAAAACACGTTGCATAGTTCTTATTGCGGATGGAGTCTGGATGATGCTAATTAGCAGATCTTTAATGTTTCCTCTGAGAAGCTCAAACTTAGCCTTAGATATTGCTAGGGGACTCATATCTGCACACCACAACACATTAGTGTACAGATTTATCTTGTACAGCAAAAGCACTTTTGATGTAAAAGCTGCTAGCCAGAATTTTCTGTAAAATCAGTGACTAACGTTTATAGTTTTTCCAACTATATCTACTAAATCATGCCTGTTTTTTAAAATCCCACTATTTCCTTGTAATGCTCAAAAGATAAAATCAAGCTACAAAACACAAGATGCTACTGCACTGCAAAAATAATTTTGGTCTAAATTCTAGTGTTAATATCTTACACTTGAAATAAGACAAAACTAACTTAGCTTTTCAGCAAGATGTAGGAGGTTTTTTTGAGTTAATAATTCTTTAATATGGATGAAAAGTTCTAGTTCCACAGGCAGATTATTTCACATTTTCCCCAGGTTGTTAGTGAAATAATCTGCCAGCGGAACCAGAACTTTTTCATCAATATTAAGGAATTATTTACTTAAAACTTAAAGCTTCTATTTCTTGCTGAAAAGTTTTGTCGTATTTCAAGCGTACTAAGAACTAGACCAAAATTACTTGATAAGATTTTGTGTTTTTTGAATGTTAGCATCTGTTGTTGTGTTTATGTATATTGTTGTGTGTGTTAATGTATATTAAGGTAGATTTGGTGTTTCAACTATTAAAATGGGCAGCTATAAACATATTTAAAGTGGAATCGGTTTGTCGGTTTTAGATGAACAAAAACAATATTCTTGCTTTTTAAAAGAAATATTCACACATTAAAGTCTATTGTTTCTGTTATGCGTCTCTTAAAAACATAGAAATTTAGTTGCTACTTCTACCAGTTTACAGCTATTGTGCCTGTTGTGATGTCATCAACCTAAATACTCACAAAAGTATAATTCTTTTCCTCCATTATGCTTTTGACAGATTATAATTTGTGAAATTTTTGAAGTCAAAAACCACATGTATTCATAATAATCACTGTACAATTGTTATGCATAGAACAAAAAGAAATTTACTACCTACATTTATTAGGAACCAAACCGTCATTAGATAACAATTCACCCTAAATAATATGTACTGACAGGATGCAATGAAGGGTGCAAAGGGGAAATAGGGGGTAGAAGCACTAAAAGGAGCCATTTAGGTATTCCTCCCCCCCGCCACCAAAAACATTTTGGTGCTTTCAAATAAGAATGAATTATAAATGCTATTGAATGTAGTCTGATGTAAAATAGTCCCCTTTAAAAAGACTTCACTGAATTAAATACACACACCTGATTTAGCTCGCCATTAATGGCTCCTTTCAAAATAAAGGTGTAGAAGATGAAAAACTATTTTTTTTAAAAATTCTTTGTTGTCATGGTTCTATTAAAACAAGAAAGGAGCATAAATTATTCGTCTGGTGACGTTGCTTTGTAGCATTTCAATTCCGACTGCGCTCTCCTTGAAATAGAAAGGCAGCTTGTTTTCTGTACAAATTGTTATTCCTGAAATAGAACTGCATGAACAGGCGCAAATGCTTTCTAGATAGGATGGTGTCTCCATGCTTGGTCAGTTTGACTTAAGCTAATGTGACAGTAGGAACAAACTAAACTAGAGGCATGTGTTTGAAGCTGCTATTACACCGCAGAGGTGCATTTGAGGAGACTTTGTCTACTCTGTATTTACCAGCAGTATAACGTTGTGGCTTTCATAGTATCCACAGAAAGTCTTAAGTGGATTTAAGAAGATTTAAATATGAATAATGTCAATGTATACCAATGCAATCGTAGCTTATTTCATTAGTCTTGTTGTATGAAAGACTTGAACTAGTCAGTCATTTGTTTTATGTGATCTACTGGTAGAATTCTCCCCACCCAAATTGAAATGTGAAAAATTTAAATTTTTCACATTTTTATACTTCTGTTTGGTCTTTTACTGCTTCTAAAAGCAGCTAAAGTGATTAAAAAGACACACGCAGCTGTTTTTGGCAATACGTCAATGTTTTTGATGTCTGGAAAATGAGCAGTTTCAAAAAACCTCTGGAATGTGACTTCACAAACCAGCTGGCACTACCCGTTACCTAGCGACCCCAGGGAAGGCCAGCCCGTTACCTAGCAACCCCTGGAAAGGCCAGCCCATTACCTAGCAACACCTGGAAAAGCCAACCCGTTACCTAGCGACTCAAGCAGAGCTCCAGCACTTTGGTAAGCTAGTTTTATCGTAGTATAAATTGTATTTTTGACTTTTGGAGTTTCAAAAATCAAAACTTTTCGTTTCTTGTCTTTGAAACTCAGAAATGTTCTTGTATTTTGGCGGAATTTTTTTTTCCATCAACAATGGCCCTAATACATTGTCAAAAACACATTACTTGTAAGTAATTTAGCTGTTTACTGTTTATTTTAATGTTTTGTAAGGGCCTTTTTGAAAATGAGATGATACATCGAAAAGGTTTATCTTTGAAACAAATAAATAAAAAAGAAATACGTACATTTTCTTTTATTTCAAGTAGTCTAAGATATTCGCACTAGAAACGAGATCAAAGATTCTTGGTAAACTTTTATGTTTTGTCCTCACCATGTACCCAGGTTCTGATGAAACATTTGACTCAGATTCGTTAAACAAGAAATAGAACGAAAAAATGCAGGATAGTCGCCCTCGAGGACCGACTTTAGTAACCACTGGAATGAGGTTTAATACTAAAAAGCATTGTATGCAAAAAGAAATGAACAAGCAGATATACATAAATGGTAGACGCATGAATCTCTATACGGCTTAGAACTGGCTTAGATTTGCTCAGACATAAAAACAGGAGAACAAAGGTAACATTGCCTCCCACAAAGAGTCTCTAAGGTGTGTAGGTGAGCAGACAGGCAGTGGAGCTCCATTTGCTTTGGCTTTCTGCAGCAGCCCATATTGAAAGCACAGCAGCCCATTTGCGGCATTAGTCACATCACTGCTCTTGTGTCTGCCTGACGGAGAACCTGCAGTGAGCCAGGCAGTCGACCCATTTCCTTCCCTCACCCCCATCGCCGTGACTCTCACCCTTTATAATAAGGTCAGCTGGGAAGCATTCATGGCAACATTCATTCAGAGCAGAGACGCTGAGCGTTTGAGTCGCAGGTAAATGAAAACTCCCCCAGATCTCTGGTGTTGCTCGAGTTGCAGAGTGAGAAAGGTGGGACGGTGTGTATTGCTGTCTGTTCTCAGCTCACTCATAAAGGCTGTTTACCTTGGTAAGTAGAAGCTTCAGCGTCCCCCATCAACTATTTTCTATTAAATTGGAATTTCTGACATATATTAACATTTAAGGGGTACGTTGGTCAAAATTCAATGTGAACATGTTTTTAATTTTCCCCAGATGTGTTTAGTTGTGTGAAGCATCTGCTTCATATACAACAAAAGAGATATTTTGATCTCAATGAGACAAATCTGGTTAAATAAAAGTTATTATTATTTTTTTAATCATTATTATTTTGTCAAGATTTATTGCTATCTCTCACTAAAATTGAGAGGGAGTTTTCTTTGCTGTTTTATTACCCATTTCTTGAATGAGGAACAGCCCAATGAGTTTGAGAAACTCTAAAGAAAAAAAACCCTCTGAGATGATCAAAATTATTTTTGATGAATGTGAGATTGTGAGTTTTTGTTCTTTCCGGTAAGCTGCGGTCCTGAACTAGAAACTTTCCCCCAACGGCTGTTGAATGATGGACTCTGAACTTTCACACCTCATAGTCCAGTAGCATCAGTTCGATTGGGGACCAAAGTTGCAACATTTGTTACATTTTTAGATGCTGAGGTTTGCTTTCACACTGCACTGAAAACAATTCAAACTAATTGAAAAACATGTTCCCTTCCTCACCTGTGGGGGCGCTGCACCAAGACCTACTGTAGGAAATGACACTTAGCGCAGCTTCCTTCTTCACAAAATGCAGACAAACTAGAGTGGCGTCAGATTTTAGTGGTTGTAAGATTTCTCTTTTGTCGTCGGTAAAAAAACCACAAGCCATTTCTCCCATTAGCGCTAGAGTTGAACGTTTGTTTTGGTTGTATTTACCCAGAATGCCCTGGGTATAGTCCACTTCCTGGTTTTGGAGAGGTCTATGATCCGCTTGGCGTTCACATATGGGCTCAAACTGTACAAGAGTTTACTTCAACCGAATCAAGACAAAGGTTTTTAGGTGGAACAGAGTTCACTTTTTTGGTCCACATCGGCGTTTGATCACACAGTCAAACCTCCGCAAACAAACTGGACTTTCTAGGCAAATGGACTAGAGTTTGATTAAAGCGATTCACACCGTTCATTTTCGGCATGACTGGGGTGAATGCAGGCTAAATCGGTTGTATTGGAACTGATCAAAAATATACAGGACATTTTCACTCGATGACTGGATGTGGAGACCATTGTTTTACATTTTTACATCCAAGACAAAAGGCCTAATTTCCACCAAATATAGCTTTTAATGACTTTATAATTACATCACCAAGTTTACCTCTAGCACAAGCAAAACTGAACAACATATTTACACATTCCCATTGCTCAAGAAAACCAAAAACACAGCAGGCTCATAATAAAAACAAGTGTATGTCTAAAAATACAGTAATTATGTTGAAAGAACATCATAAGAGCGACCACTTCATAAACATCAAGCTTTTTTTAATGGTACCGACAGAAGCTGCATTATTCCCAGTGACTGCTAATGAAGAGCTGCTGTCATTAACTGGAATAAATCATTCATAAGAAAACAATTCAGTAATAGTTCCTCGTTAAATCCTTTTGGGCATTTTGTTTGTAATGTATAAAACTAAATCACTTCCCTTCCACTATGTGCAAGTGAGAAGCACTATTTCCTTTCAACAAGCAAATACAGAGCCACTCTATTAACAGGACTGCAAATAGCACAGATGGAAAACAGAGAGGTACTCTATTTGATTCTGATGGTCTATTATTTTGTTTCTTCTTCTTAGTTATTATTATTAGTTGTGGAAGTAGTAGTAAGAAAGTATTCATTTCATATGCCAAACTGGATCTTGTTTAGTAAACTTCCTTTCCACATCTCTTGACTCTCTGGTACAGATATGTGAATAACCTGAAACAAATGTAAAAAACAAATTATTGCAATTAAATTGTGCACTGAAACATTTATTGCAGCTATCCAACACTGAGCTTTTTTTTTTTTAACCATCCTCCCAACTGCTCAAGGAGGAAAGATAAACCTTACTCTTAAAGGTGACCTTTTATGATTCCTTCAACAGGTTAAGATAGGTCTATACAAAACATGTCCATTACAGTTTTATTTTGCACAAAACCATTCTTGGATAATGAGATTTTGAGTATTTTGAGCTCCTGTCAGAATGAGCTGTTTTAGGGCATCTTATCACTTTAAATCCAAATCCTCCGCTGCTGACCACACCTCCGAAGCCAACGTTTACATACGCACGTTTGAAGAGCAGAAGTGGCGCCTCCAGCACACCCAAGAAGAATCCAGAAAGAGGTTTCTGGATAGCAAGTCAACAATAAAACAATTGTCTTTTCCACAAGTCATTGTACAGTGCATACAACTGTGAAACCAGCTGACCAAATGTGCTGGAGCTGTCCGATTTTAGTATCAGAACAACCCAATCAAAATCCAGACTTGAATCCTATTGTAGTACTGAAGGCCTGTAGCAGTCAGTCTAGAAACAATTTTGAGGAGGTCCTGACTGGCAGAAATAGTCAAACAGCAATAGAAATGAAGTAGAATTCTTTTTCTCAGATTTTTGACTTTTTTCTAAGAATTTTGACATTTTCAGAGGTCCCAATGCTCTTCCATAGAAGAACTTTAAGGTATCAGTATTGCGGTACATTTAAGAGCTATTTCAATAAATGAACTCTACTGGAAAATGTTGGAAAACCTTTGTGCTGCAGAGTGAGTTTAGACGTCGTCACGCAGTAAATCATGCATTCATTTCGCCTTGTGGTCTCCTGCTGCCAGAGGCTTTTGCTGAACAATCAGATTCCCTTCAGCCAATTCCTGTTTTGTTGAATGTCTAAATGCTTCAAAGCAAATGCTTTTGTGAGATAATTCCCTCTGCAAAGATTTAATTAAGTGCGCTCGGTTTGTTTGCAGTATCATCTGTTCATCAGCATTGTTGCAGCGATGGAAACATTCAGTCCAAGCAATCAGAACAGGCTCCGCTTCTTGTTTGTGGTACTTCTGGCTCTGAATGTCGCAGCCTAATGAGTTTATGAGAATGATGCGTGGAAAATCTTGTTTCATGTGAATGAAGGTTGAACTGCTGCTGTTTTAGGAACATGCGTGGGTAAATTAGCTTAAATGTTTTAAGCTAATTTACCCACGCATGTGGGTAAATAAGCATGAAACTTCCATGGGAGAGTCAACATTCTTTAGACAGAAGAATTATTTTACTTATTTATTTGGAAGAAATCTTATGCTTATTCTGTATATTAAGATAAAAGTCCTTCAAACATGGCTTCTACACAAAACTCGCCTGGATGCTGCTGGAGAGGAGGAGCTTTGTGGAAATGGGCGGAGCTTTGCAAGAGCAAGCGTTTAGGCATCCATAATGCCATGGGAGAATCAAGAATTTGTCAAACATGCATGAAAGAATCAAAGTAATACTCCAGGTATGTTTTATTATGAAGGAAGAACATCTTAACATGATGTAAAGTTGATTTTACATAACACTGCCTCCTTAATTTTGTGGCAGCACACCAGTAGTTGTACATTTTCCAGAGCTGTTTGTATCGACGTCAGATTCATGTAAATAAAACGTGTTCTGAAGCTGCAGTTTAAGGTGTTAAGCAGCAATAAGCTGACTGCAACAGAAATCTCACTGAAATGGGTGCGAGATGTAACACCTGAAAGCCTTGGCTGACTGTGTGAAAACAAGCAAGACATGAAGATGAAGGGTAAAATGTGTCCATCAAAGGGAATGTGATATGCAAAACTCACATTTTGCACATTTTCATTTTTTTACTTCCATTTGGGTTTCTACTGCTTCTAAAAACAACTCAAGCCCTTAAAAAAACATTCTGCTCCTTTTTGACAACAGGTTAATGTATTTCGGTGTCTGGAAAATGAGTCCCTTTAAAAATCTCCAGAATGTAACGTCACAAATCAGCAGGCACTGCCCAGTTACCTAGCAGCCCCAACCCCGTTACCTAGCAACCCAAGCTGAGCTCCAGTCCGTTTAGACAACTGGTTTTACCGCTATATGCGCTGTACAATGGCTGCTGGAAAAGACTAATGTTTTGTTGTTGACTTACAATAGAGAAATCTCTTTCTGCATTCTTGTTGGTTGTGCAGCAGGCGCCACTTCTGCTTTTCAAAGATGTACGGTTGCATAATTGCCAATCTGTTGAAACCATTTTTATGTGTGAGTGTAAATGTTGAGTTTGGGGGGCATGGCCAGCAGCAGCTTATTTGGATTTAAAGTGAGAGCTCATTCTGAAAGGAGCTTAAAATAGGCAGACCTGATCAGACTAAAATCTCATCTAGAAATTATTTTGTTCAAAAAATGTAACAAACATGTTTTGTATAGCCCATAGACCTATCCTAACTTGTTCAAGCAAGCATAATGGGTCACCTTTAAGCATTTCCAACTCCTCCAAGACAAGAAATGTTCTATATCCTGCTTATATAGCATTAAACAACGTAAAAAAAAAGGTTAATGTAACACTAGAGCAAGTCATCTGGAAGAAATGCATTTCCATCCAGGATATAATACAATTTAGCCTGGGAGCAGCATAAAAGAAACGGAGCAATTTTATTTTAGTGGTTCACCAAGACCCATTTACACGAACAAAGACACCATTAAGGAGAGAACAGCAAAACGCTGTCTTTGCCTGTCCGTCTCTGGTCCCCATGGTGATGTGCAGGAGCACTTAACCTGCCAGCAGGGCGCTCGGTGGGGCTTCCACCCAAACACGAAGGCCTGTCACGAGAGGGAGGTCTGTGGGGACTCAAAACAAAAGGCCACGGGCACGCAAGGCCAGACACAATCTGTCCACCTCTGCACTTACACAAGCAGACAACACAGACAGGCGAACCGAGTTCATGCTTCTACACAAATACGCTACATGCTACATGCAACAGCAGACGTCTCACTACCAAAAATTACTACTTTAATAATACCTCTTATTATGAAAATAAGAGGAAATTATACACAGGAGGTAGGGTCTAGGGAAGTATGTATGCCAGAGGAATATTCAGTAAGAAAATTTGTGCTTTAGAGGGAAACATGGAAAGTCTTTTCTTGAGATAAAAAAAACAATGGGAAGCCTGAGGGGATAGTAGTGAGATTGTCCTAGAAAGACTTTGATCTCAAACAAGTCACTAATTCAATAGAAAGCAGATAAATGACATCTTTTTATTCCAACTTTCAAATAATAGAGCGTTCAAGTTATCCAAGTCTTAAACCATTTCAAAAGGCAAATATTATGTTTTAAAGGCAAATATCATGTATTAGACCCAAATATAGGTATACAAAATAATTTCTTTAATTGTTTTCCACAGTAAATATTTCATTTTTAAAGCACTTTTTATGTTTATTGTTGGGTGTTATCCCAGTTAAAATTTTGAAAATGGGATATTATGTATTAATAAACATAAACATTTATTTTTACAAAAAAATAAACTGCTGTAATAGAGATGGAACATAGACATGAAATCTTTTATAAACCAAGACTGAATCTTGATATTTTACATTATCCCAACTCGTTTGGTGAGAATTTATGAGCATTTAGAATAAAGACATAACAACACGACCATCTGATTTTTAAAGTATGACGTAGTATTAGGGCCACGTTAAGAACATAAAAAATATTTAAATATGAGAATAAAGTCAACAACATGAAAATAAACACATAATATGACTATTCTCGCAATTTTATCACAAGCAGTCATTTCTCACCGTTTATTACAAATCAGACAAAAAGAGCTCTTAAATTCTTAGGTGCTGGTTTGATAGATATCTCCTTTTAGCAGATTTATCTGAGTAAATCTTAATATTGTGTTAATAAATTAGAGTTGGAGACTTTACTTTCACGTCTTTAGTCCTTGTTAGACATTATAGCAAAACAACTTTTTATAGATATTTTTTTATTTCTATGTCATGAAAATAAACCATTGTGACCTACAAACCTAAACCAAACTTTAAAACATGTACAACAAACACATCCTTTGATTTTATAATAAGCACTACAGTATGCTTTTACTCTATATTGAGTCACATCGGTTGAAACAGCACAGATGCCAATCATGTCCCCAACAAACCCGGTTTCATCTACGGGGAAAAGCAGAATCAAATGCTATGAGTGTCTGTGCTTCTCAAAGAGAGGAGCAGAAAGAGGCAACATCAACTATCTCCTCCCCTGCCAAGACTGCAGTGGAGCAGAGGGCCTCCTGGGAGGCTTGGCTGGGCTATTCAATCTCCGAGGCCGACAACTGACAATGAGCATCATGTCCAGGGGATAGGAATCGAAATTAGAAACAAAGGAAATGAAGGCAAAGCACAGCAGGCTGTCGAAGGTGGAACCCATAAGTCAGGACTGTTAGGGATGGATTCTGCCATCGAAATTACCCTCTGATTCATCGTACAGAGAGAGTTTGAGACGGGAAACGGGTCCTTTTTCTGTCTGATGTAGCTGCATGCAGGTATAAGAACAAACCCACAGTTCAACAAGTTGCAAAATCTCAATTTTTTTCTTTTTGCCATCACTGAGACTGCCTCTCAAGTAGTGACAGAGCTGCCACTTCCTCAGACAAGCTCCTTTGTTTGATGAATAAAAGACAAAAAGCTTTAAGATGGCTGCCGCAGAGTTTAATTATTTCAGAGTTACACAGTCAGACAGCATATTAAGGTTTCTTTATGTCAATAGGTAAATTTTCATTGGAGCAGACAGAAGTCACATCTGAGGTACCCCAAGGTTCATTCCTGGGAGTCCTAATATTTAACATCTGTATATTAATATCTGTATCTGTATAACATTAGTCACCATAAGTAATTATGATATTATGATGTCAACAAGTGACTCTGAACCCATCCGTACTGAACAAATGCCTAGAACAGGTTAAAGTATGGATGTGCCGTAGCTTTCTCCAGCTGAACAGAAACAAAACTGAAGTTATTATCTTTAGACATGAACAGTCACATAAAGACAATTACAACGTCGGCCTTCTATCTCCTGAAGAACATTTCCAGGATTAAAAGACGTAATATTCTTTAAATTTTGTAATGTTCAGCAACATTTCAGCCTTGTTGTGAATGTACTATGCAAATAAACTGTAAAAGAGATAAATAAAGAGAATGGTTCAATTTTAATATACCATATTTTTCAGACTATAAGCCCTCTGCTGCATCTTTGTGGAAAACCAAGAACAGCGGAGATACCAGCGTCTTATAGCCCCCTGAAGCTTATACATGTACTTTTCCAGATTAAAAAAAGAAACTTTGTGGGTGCGGCTTATAGAGAGGTGCTCACTATAATCCAGAAAATATGGTAATTTTGTGCACATGTAGACCAACAAAGTGATTTAATTTTCAAAAAGCTGGAACTCCGAAAAAAGGCACTAGAGGGCATCAAAGGTAGCATCGAGTTTGAGCGGCGTACGGCTCAAACTCTCCAAGCATCCGACAGTTAGTCATGTTGGACACACAGAAAGAATGACCATCAGGCCCACAACATTACCAACATATCATGGAGTTCAAAATGGGTTGATTTCAGCAGGTTGTTATATGTGTAATTGCTCCATATACGATTAATACATATATGATTATTACAGATTGAACCACGAACTTCAAGTGTGACAGACCAAAACAAGGACTTTGTGAAGTAAATGCAAATTGTGACTTGATTTTTACAGGGGTTCTTAAAATAAAAATGTAAAAAGTCTTGCATTCATTTTAGATTCAGCCCAAATATTTTGATATCATTAATAAAATCGAGCAAACTGCCATTTAGTAAATACATGGTGTTTTATTTATTTGTTACACCTTTAATTTTCCAACATTTCTGTGAAGTGTTTTCTTCAACAGTGGGTTTGTATGAAACGTCCTTTTGCTTGGTTGGTTAATTAATTGACATATTGTACTTTGCAGTTTAATAGCTGAGTTCCTATGTTTTAAATGGGAAGGCAGCACTTTTTAAATACAGGATTGACTAACTGATAACGGTAATAAAGATTTCACAGTTTCATCATATGAGATTGAATGATGTCTCTTCACTGAGTTGTAATGACAGCAATTGGTTATGCAGGTATTGTTTTATGGCAAAAATAGAAACGTAAAAGACTGGAAGTAGAGTTTGAGTGAAAAGGAGCGCGTTTTATCCATTACAAGCTAACTGTAGAATGTCTCAAAGGCGCTAGGAGAAAGACAGATTAATTCCAGTCCTTTGTAATTCAAATGGACTGGGCTGATCCCCCACTATGCATGGTGATGGGCAGCATATTGGAGGGCAGCGCGCCCTAATAGGATGGACGAGGCGAAAGAATCTTGGCCAGGCAACAGACAAAAGCCCAGCAGACCAGAGGGTCCTGTAAGTGCAGCGCCAAGTCTGATTCATCAACTTTTACACTTCAAATAAAAGTGAGTGCCGCGTGCCAGCTTGATTATCAGATGGGCCCGGCTGCATTACAGGAGATGACACGCTACATTTCCTCTGATGTCGCTGCTCTGCAGTGGATTTGTGGGTTCTTTTTGAAGATGGCTTCCAATCAGGTTTGCAAATATTTGCTGCTACCCAGAGAGGAAAGAGCAATTCTTCTCAGGCTTCTTACCAGACACAAAAACACAGATCAATCCCAGGTTACCTCTAAAACTGTGTGTTTGCTTTCAAGTGGATCTTCAATGTACAGCGGATGTAGATTCAGGTTTGATACGAATAAGTGTCACTAGGCATGAAGGGTATAAAATGCATTTTTTATTCTTGGGTATTTATATTATATTACTCATGCTGCTATTGTTAAACAAAGCCTTAAAACAAAATCTGAGCTAAAATTTAGCCTTATTTGATTAGCTGTCAGTGATGTTTGAGAGAAGGTTAATTTGGCAGTACATCAGTAAAAAATTTGAAAAAGACTAATTACTAAAACAACTAAAATTATGTATTCCAAGTTATTCTACTTGAAAAGCATTAGTAGAGCCTCCTGCACAACTAATAAGAATGTAGCAAATTATTATGTAAAATAGTTTTTGAATAATGATTACTGATTCAATTAGAATCCATAACCACACATTTCCCAACTAAAGTCAGTTTAAAAGATTACAACCTAACGTTAAGGTTTAAATGTTTAATTTGAGAGTAGCTTTATGAAACCAGGCCTTTTGCATTTTCACATAAAACCTGTCACTTTTAGAGATATATTTCTCTATATTTCAGGCTCATTCTGTTGAATTTTAATGTTCATTTGGTATAGATTTTGTATTAATTTAGTAAATTTAACACTCTAAGACTCCATAATTTAATTTCTAGTGTGTAAAACTGTCCTTGAGCCAAACACAACATGATTTTGTTCAGAGCGTGATGTAAGTGAATTTCTGAATGACAAAGAAAAGCCAAAGTGTTCGTCTTTAAATGACCACATTTTTTTGCTTTCTGCTGTGGCTAACTTAAAATCAAACATTGAAAAATCAATCTGCATTTCGTTGATTTATTAAAAATTGACTAGGTACAGGAAGCTATTTCAGAGAAAGAGTGGCCTAATTACTATTAAATTACTCATAATTGATTAACTACTGTATTTTTTTCAATCAAGAGCTGAAAAAAAATATATAAACGGGATGCTTCTCAGAAAAAAATCAAACACTTTTTTATTAATGAAAGTACTGTGGCTTAGTTTATTGTTGAGCAGGAAAAAAACTTTTTCTTTTGGCTTATGACAAAATGTTTGGTGTAAGTAAATACTTAAAGAACAGCTAGCTGGGTCTAGAACAATGTTTTAATGTTTTTGTACACTTTTATCCGTCGTTAGCTTCTCCTAAAGCCACTTGATTTGGGTGAAAGGAGCATCGCACCTTATGGGAATCTTGCTGCAGCAGCACATCTGCCTTATTACCATGGCACTGCTAACGGCATTAACTTGAGATGAGATTGTTACAAGATTATTAAGCATATTACTTGGTATGGATCACTAACAAACACCGGCTGTTGTAATTTTCTGCTAGCATAGTGGATTTGTTTGGTTAACAGCTACTTATGCAGGAGGTAAAAAGGCCTGGGGGGCTGTTGAGGCAGTAATCCACTCAAAGTGTCTTAACACATATAATGCACTTAGACTCAAACACACAGAAATCCTCTTTTAGTTAAGGGCACTCATTGTTTGGGCCTTTGTGTTCATCCCAGACTCCTTTGCTTCATAAAAATAGCAACTCGAAGATCGCTCGAGTGGCTCTAGACGGGCAAAGGTTGAATGGGAAAGGATTCGCAGCACCTGCCCTAGGTACCATATTAAAGCACCACACTATGGGTTGCATTAGTGTCTCCGCAGGCATCCACAGCAAACACAGTGGGGACCTGAAAATCACAGCCCTGAAACCAGCGCTTGTCCAGTGAAGGTCACGGAGCGGAGACGGTATCTGCTCCAAAGGCAGAACTGCTTGAATAGATGAATCACAAGTGGCCGGAGCATCAAAAAGTTGCTTCTTTGTGCCTTTTTCCTTTCCGGGGAGGAATTTTCTCGTATAGAATAATGTCACATTCAAAGAAAGTAATGTGACTTTTGCAAGGACAACAACAAAGACCAAAGTTAAACTGTTCTGTTGCAGAAAGAATCAAAATGAACACTGTTAAATGTACACCACACATTTTAAAGGAGCAGTATCATGTATTTTCCAGGCATATAATGGCATTTCATAGCACAATCAAGTAACTATGTCACCTTCAGAAGAGAAATTTGACTTTGTAGTTTAACGCCTTTGTCTCTTTAAAAACCCCTGCTCTTTCTGACACTATGCATTCAGGAAGTTATCAAAACATTGAAACTCATGGTGTGTGGACTGGCACAAAGCACAGCGTCCATTGGATTCGCTTAATTAGAGAACCCAGGGCGGGGAACGCCTTGCTAATCCAAATTAGCGGATCTTTATCTGATTCATCGTCGTCTAATGTTTTTCAGTTCATTGTCTCCGTTCGTGTCATTGTTGTTATTTTTCTTTGTGTCACAAACTGTGCTCCCATTGGACAATTTCTCTCTGTCATGACTGTTATATGGAAGAGGATTAGAGCCACTGAAAAGAAAGAAAGGAAATAAATAAAATGCTGACTGGCCTAGTAAAACATAGTCAAAAAATACTGGATACCTGAAAAAAAGCTACTTATGTATATAAAAGTATTTACTTTATGTCTCACCTCTAAAAATATATATATTATTTTCTAAATATATGTATTTCTGACTCCTACATTTGGAGTACAGAGAAGAAGGATGAAGGTTGTTGACCAAATTAAACTGTATGTTTCTGATGTTAACCAGCTGCTGGTTCTTGGATGCTTATTAAAAATGGCTCCAATCAACTGGGGATTAGTCTCAATTTTCAGTTTATAAATCCTGAGTAGAGCTGATCTAATAAAGGAAAGGCTTTAAATATGTCAGACAGATTTGAAAATATGCAAAAACAAAGCTGTCAACTCTACTTTCCAGACAGAATGTCATTAACTGCATTTCTTACAAACTTTGTTGATATTCCGTTAATGTCAAGAAAACACAATTTTGGTGTTTTCTATTAGCTAAGGAATGCACTTAAAGTCACACGTGAATAAGTTTGCTCATGCAATAAGCCATAAAAATACATGATCCTCATCACTTTCTTTCATCGTCTTTTACACCAGCAGTAACATAACATGACTCGTGTGATACGAAATATGCGTTTGCATTACAATTTTGTGGAATACATTTATTTAGATGAAGCTGATGAAACATCCTAGTGCCAAAATTTATCAAAAAACTTAGTATTTTATAATTGCAGGTTCCATTAAGCAAATTTACTTTCATGACTCTAATTTGTGCAATTTTATGGTCAATAAAAGTGAATGCATTATTAAAATAAAGCACTGACTGTTTTGTTTATGCTGCTTATTCACAAATAAATAATAAAACTTGGTAACTGTGTTAAACGGGGTTTTGTGGGACTAGCAGTGTGTCATAACTAACATGAAATAATGTAGATAGTTCCCTACATGCAAACTTTAAGTAAAAAAATACCAGTAAATATCAAATTTGACAAATTCAGGGAGAGAAAAAACACCACATAAAACATATAAGGATGAAAACATTAACATTACTGGCTCAGGAAGCACAGGAGAACATGAGCTGCTGCCTTGTCACCTTAATAACTGCGGGACAAAAGCGACTAGAACCAACACAGCAACGGTCCCCGATCTGGGCAGCTCGTTATTAGAAAGAAGCCCAGTGGAGCTCGTTAGAGGACGACTGGAAATGCGGTAAATAAGGTTAATTGGGCGATCTGTCAGAGCCAGAAAGATGCTCCCACTGACATGGAACAACCGGAACATGATTTCACCCTCTGTGCCCGCACCTCGCCCCTCTCCTGTTTGCGCTCATTAGCATGTTGAAGGGTTGATTTGGTGGCTGGGGTGGTGGAAACAGTAGCTAAGGTGTGCTTCGGTGAAACCATAGGTGCTGAGCAACGAGAGTTTCAACCTTCCTGCAGTTTAGCGCTGCAGTCATGCCCATTTGGCTTTAATACATTTCAGCTAAAGGTAAAACAAATGGTTTTACCACAGCACAAACAATGTTAACATAAAATAGGTGTTGAACAGCTGCATGCCATAAATGCTGCACTTTTATTAATAATTTTTACAATACTTGCAAGAACTAAGACAGATGCAATTTGGATGTAGTTATTTAAGGGAACATAGCATTCAAAATTCAGGTTTTGCATGTTTTTATACTTCCACTTCCACTCTACTGCTTCTGTCAGCCTCCATAATCATTATGTAGAGGTGATTTTTTTGATGCACGTAAAGAAATATACATAAAAAGCAATTTTTTGGCACCAAGTTGGAAAATTATCCATTTCCAAGATCAAATTAGCAAGCACTGCGTCGTTGGATTTTTGTTGGTTGTACAGGAGGCGCCACTTCTGCTTTGTGAACATGTATGGATGTATAACTGCACATCTGATTGCAGCTATTTTCATGTGTGGGAGTAAACGTTAAGCTTGGGTGTTGTGGTCAGCAACAGATTATTTGGATTTAAAGTGACAGGAGCCCCTAAAACAGCTCATTCTGAAAGGAGCTCAAAATAGGCAGAACTGACCAGACTACAATCTCATTGTCTAAGTATTATTCTGTGCAAAACATGTAATGGACATTTTTATAGCCCTTAGATTTATCCTAACGTGTTCGAGGAAGCATAATGGATCACCTTTGAAAAAAAAAAAAAAACTTACTTTAAAATTTTCAACATTTTGTACCTTCAATGTTTAAAGTAGAAAAAAAATCTGTAAAGATAAAAATATAAGAACTACAGTATATAGAAGCAGTTTTCACTGAAATCTTTGCCTCTTTTTCAAATTAGTCCAAGCTTACACAGTTTTAATTAAAAGCGTTTTGATTAAAAGGTTGACTTGACTTCCTGACTGTGACTGTTGGTTGCATTTGATGTTTCCTTTGGGGGTGTCAGAGTGAATGGGGGACACGGGATACAATGGAAACCTGGATTTTGTTAGCTTTATTTTCATGAAACTGATAACACTATTATCAGACCGATAAAAGGTCCCTGTTCTGGAACATGAATTAGAACTGGGAAAAACTACCTTAGCAACTACTTTTTCTTCTTTTGCTCTTTCCTTTGGTTTGTTATTTTGTTTGTATTTCCTTTTAATTCCTGTAAGGCACTTTGTATTGCCTTGTTGCTGAAAATGTGCTATGTAAATACAATTACCTTTACCTTTATGGTTCTGGGTTTCTAACTCAGTTGGTGTCAGTGAGTGTATTTGACATTCCCATTAAGAGCAGAAAAATCTTCACAACAGTTTAGGGGGCAAAGGCACTTGAAAGATTTAGCCTCAGTGTTAATGAGACTGATTTGACCATTATTTATAAGGGTAGCTCATTAGTTCTTGGTGAAAAAGGGACTGTGCTGCAGCAAAGAGTTTAAAATGTAAGACATCACTTGGATTCCCGTTTGATTTTAAATCCGTGTTAAACTTTAACGTATGGTATTTTACCACCTAATGAAGTCCGTAGTTTTGGTTATCGTCAGCAGAAGCAATTTTTGCCTGCTCCTGTTAATGACAGCAGGCAGTTAATTAAAGGTCTCGTCTTGGGGGAAATTTATTTGCCGTCACATTTACTAAGCCAGGACTTCTAAGGACTCTGCTTTTCGTACGTCTTTATTAGATGAACAAGGCCGCACCAAAAGGGTGAACGCATGAAAAAGATATGAGAAAATTAGCCAAGGAAGGTTTGTTGCTCGAATAAAAATGATGTTTTTCAAAGCAAAGGTACTACTCACAAAATATCAACCTAAAATAGTCAATGATTTTCTCAATTTGAAGCCAATGCCTTGACAAAGGCATCAGTAATAGAATGCTCTGCTATTAGTTTTCGGTTACTCCAAATTAAAATTCCTCACTAATACATGGTGTGACAAAGGGGAGAAGTTAACTTTTCAAAAGATGCCTTCAGTAATCCTTTTTGCTGTTACCAACCCATCCTTCAATTCAAGCAAAGAAAAGGCAAAGCACCTGTTATCTAGATTCCAGCAATAAAAGTAAAAGTCTTAAATAAAGCAAGACCTGAATAGGAACAGACTGAAGTTACTTTTTCTGAAAAAGAAAGAAGAAAAACAACATAAAACTTCAAAATGATTCTGAAAAACAGTTTATTTTTAGCTGGGGGTCTCCAGGATTGGTAAAACGGCTCAACGCGCAGTGCTGCATTCTGTCAAGAGCTCTTAGATCCCACCTAATCATGCCGAATGTACACATTTAACCATCCATTTGTACTTATTGTAGCTTCTGTGTTGTGGTGTGCTGGTACAATGTGCTGTGTGTTATAGTTGTGACCCATATGTGGTTTTAATCAGTGCTGTCAATCAGATTAATCAGGATTAATCACTGTGCAAGCTCTAAATGTAAATCTGAAAAATTATTTTATTGTTACAAACCAAATTGAAGATTTACAGGTTTTCATATGCAGGACGGTTGGAAAGTAGTAATTTTGTTTAAACATTAATTTAAAGATATTTACTATAAACTCCTTGTGCTTAGAATGAAGAGTAATTCATTGCTGTAATTCATTGCTGCAATACACCACCTCATCCTACTACTACCTAAAATATTACCTCCATCAGGTGTTTTTCTCCTCGCTCGTTTTTTCACTTGTGTTTGCAACTCTGCATTGTTGACTGCAGTACAAGACCAAGCATTGGGCTCCACACAGGAGGCAATGTTGCTCCTTCTTCATTCATTCTCTTTGGAACTTGTGTAGCTTGTAGTTCGTGCATGTGGAATTTCAAGCTTGTCACACACACACACACACACACACACACACACACGAAAGTTGAAAAATGTTCAACTTTTGTTTCTGTTGCAGTCAGGTTGAGCTTACTCTGATTGGAGTCATACTTTCTCCTTTTGCTGTCAATCATCACCTCCCATGTGTCGATTCACTGAATCTGGATCATGTAATATTAATGTGTTAAACTTTTCAGATTAATCACGTGTTAACGTTGACAGTCCTGGTTTTAATATACCTTGCCAAAACTATGAAGTCCATATTGGTGGGCAGGAGACAAGAATTTATCGGTGGACGTTCATCCAGTCCTAGAAACCTAGAAAGGCAGGATACTACTTTTTATTTTGTGTTTATTAAGTGAGGTTTGGCCTAAATAAGAGCTGACTGTAACTCTTCAAATAGGTCATTGCTGTTTAGATGCTCACATGCTGGATGAGCCAATATTTTCTGTAGTTTATTTAGTCATAGATCAAGAAATGGATTTATGTTTCCTAAAACTTGTCATTTAATATCATGTTTTGTACTGTAGGCTGCATTGAAAGTGTTCATGTTTTGTTATGTGGTTAAAGAGATCAATGTGGTTCCCGTGTCACAGTCAATAAACACCACCTTAATGGGACAAAATTATGTTCATATAAACACAAATTTCTGCAGGTAAATTCAGGAAATTGAACTTACAGAAACTAGCAAAACCCCTGAGATATGATGGTGTTGTAAAACCACCCCTCGAACAAAAAACTGCTGGTATCTAATTAAATCCAGCCTTCATTTAGCTATAAAAATGTCTCCTGTGCTTCCAGTTGGAGCTGCAGCCAAAAAGCCAAAATGCTTTTGATAAAACCCTGCCAACAACATTCCTCTGCAGTAAGACCCCTCGCGCTCCCTATCCCTCAGACGTCCCCTTAAACTCATCACAATGCAATTCACCAATGAAGTAAGAGCTGTGTTTTCTCTACACTAATTAAAAACAATAAAAATGTCACATTTGAATCTAAAATAACAGCTCAAATTAGAAGAAAATTGCTTTGTTTCTTTCTTTTTTCTAACTTTACCACTGGCCTCAAGCAGTGTTCTTAATACTGGTGCAATAGTTGGTACATAAGTTGTTTGCTTTTCTTCCTTTCGGCACAGCGTTAGACCTTTTCTAAACTAGTTCCCCTGCATTTGATGTTAAAAATAATTTTAAATCTTTTGTTTCTGCCGAGGCAAAATAGCCGATTTCTGAACCACCAATCAAAGAGCCGTCAGAAGCTACATTTTATTTTTGGAGTGTTTTTTCTGCTCTGACGGTTTGTGTTTAGTAAACCACTTAGTCAAATCTTACTGTGCTCCAGTTTCTCTTCAGCTCAAGTTTTAAAAGTGCTGCAGATGTTTAGATTTAGTTTTTGTAGCTCCGGTTTATCAGTAGGGCCATTGTAAATGGGGAAAAAAAAAACAGAGTATATTTCTGCAAAAATCTTGGACTCCCTAAGAAATCTCCCTTTTTTAAATTTTTTTTTCAAAATGTATCAAATGAATCCCAAAGTTTTTTCAAGCAAATTTTTGAATTTTGAAACTCTTAAAATTTCCAAATGTTTTCATCTTACGGAACTCAGAAATATCCTGTTTTTCCAGAAAACTTCTGAGATTAACTTAAACAACGCTCGAGTTTTTTTCTGGCAAAATTCATACCTTTCAAGCTCAGAATTGCGATAACCTACAGCAAAAAGTAAACAACTGCATTAACAGATACTCTTCAGGTAAACCAAGATGTTTTGAACCAAAATGGGGACAAAAATGTCAGTTTCTTGATGTACTAGACTCAGTCTAAGCATCGACATCCAAGATTTCCATTTGTACAAATGTAAATATACAGTATATATATATTTAGAAAGTGATACACCTTTTTTTCATGCTTTGTTGATGTTTGTGGCTGCAATGTGACAAAAACAGAATATCAAAAAGGTAACATTTTGTAAGGCATTTTTGCTTGGGTATGGAAATTTCAATCCTAATAATGCCAACAAAACCCCTATCTTACTTGAAAAAGGACGTTATAACTACATAGACACTGTAAACCACCCAAAGAAAAACAGTAGCTCGTAATAAAAGCTTGAACCACAGAAAGGACTTTCCTGTTTTAATGCCTCCCATTAAGCCATTTAGCGATAATGAACCAAGCAGTGTATCCACCATCTCAGACCTCGTTCTAAATCATATTTTAATCAACAGAGTGGCCTTTCTAATATACACTTACGCCAAGGAGTGGCAGAGCGAGCGTGACCTTGGCCGGTGATGTATCCGTCATTGCTTTTATTTATACACCTATCTGTATGAGCAAGCATCAATAAATCCTCCCTTAAACTTTAAAGGCACTTGTGCTGAAAAGACGAAGCCGTCACCTGACAAGGGATGGGATGACTTTACGAGCAGGAGACAAAACCACATAAAATAGCTTTCTGTAAGTGATGTATGAGTGATGTGCGTCAGAGGTGAACAGGCTCCAGTGCAAGAGCTGCAAAAGTGGGGAATAAATAAACTGGACGGTCCAGATATTTGTGGGAGGGAGCAGTCTACAATATCTGGTGCTTAAGAAGGAGAAAGTAGATAAGATGGGAAAAGCTGGGCAAACGGAACAAATTTATACTCCATAAAACAGAGATAATCCTATTTATTCTGGGATTTTTAGAACATGACATTTGAAGCGTTTGTTTTATGTTGTGAGGAAACAAAAACCTTAAAGTGTCACATAAAGGAGTGTCTTTTACATTTGATGTTTCATATTCTAAAATTTTTAGAAAAAAAACAAGACTACGTCTTTAATGTTCACTTTAAAATATGACTAAATACAAGTTACTGTGGATTTATGGCACACATTTCCACAGTGAGAAGGCTTTAAATATAAAACCTTGAAAAATTTTAAAACAGATTGAAGGAAGGATGGAGGAAGATAAAAAAAACATGGATGAAAGCAAAGGCCATCAGAAAATGATGGAGTAAACAAAAGAAGGAACAACAACGATGGATGAAGGAAAAGAAAGGATGGATACAGAAGAAACAAAGTAGAGAAGAAGTAAAGAAATAAAGTAAAGAAGAGACATGCAGTATATTCAGGTGAGCTCAAAACCACCACAAGGGGGCAACTTAATTTACAAACAGACAGGATTCTGAGGAATGATAATTTAAAGAGTTAATAATAAATGTAAATGGATATTTTTATATCTGGTCATTTGATTTGACCCTAGAAATTGCAGACGAAACAGAAGTGGGCAATGATTTCCCCAGATAACTAGTTGCTGGATTGGATTCCAAGCTTTTTATGAATGGATGAAGACCATAAAAAAATTTAAATGTTTATTTTCATTTAAAGACATAGGCCACATTTGCCATATTTTTAGCTTTTTAGAGCTACCTGCTGATGTTGTACAAGATCAGAAATGTCCTTAGTTCAAAAATGAAACTCCATGCCTTCCACCAACTCCAACCCATTCGTAATCCATTAAAATGTCCCTCATTTGACACTAATGAACGCTAAAACAAAAAAGAAATAACTACAAAAATATTTATTTGGCATGGGGATACAAATGGCAAATGTGTCACATTTATTTAAAACATTTATTTCCACTAACTGTGGTGAAATAAATTCTGTATTGAGACACATGAGGGTTGCATAGCTACAAAAAAGAACACTGAATCATTGCTGATCTTGCCGCTGTTTTCAAGCCTGCCTAAAATGGAACACCCTTCTGCTATTCATCATATGCTACTCAATTATGAATGTCTGAAAACTTGAATGTGCTGCAGTAATATATTTTCAGAGGATGAAGGAAGAAGGAGTCTTGCTCAGAAAGCTAAAGAAACACAAGCTGCTATTAGAGAGGGGAGAATATTTTTTAAACCAAATCAAACCATATTTTGCCTCATAAAAGAAAGATTTGAAAGCATACATTTAACACAAATATTAATATATACTCAAATACTAAATTATCTAATCAGTCATTTCAGTCATTCTCCTTTATTCAGGATTAAATATTGACGGCCAATCAGTTGCACAAGTTTCCAGACCTAATAAGCAAAGCTTTCTTTGACTAAAAAACAGATAGAGAAGCTTTATATATAACCAATAGGGTCTTTTAATTATGGTACCATGTCTCTGCCTTTGTAGTTGCAGAAGATCTCCAGTAGAAACATCTGTTCTGAAGAACTAGAAGCATAACTAGACCTTTTATCTCCAAAGAGAAAGTTTCTATTTTTATACAACATACCCACTTTTAACTGACACAAAAACTAGAGTATTTTTTTCCTGTTTTAAATTTAGATTTTTTTTTCTTTGGTAATTTTGTCAATTTGCGTCTCGCTGTTTGGACTTTGTGCTGCGTTTCAGAAGGAAAATAATGGAGAGAATTACCAATTAGTCATATAGTGTTAGACCAGCCCTTGACCTGTTGCGGGGAAACCTTGCCACTAGCTTGCAGAGTCTCGTTATGTAGTTCATGTTTAATTAAAACCCCAAATTTCCCAACTTCAGAATCAGCTTGTCCTTGGAGAACTAGTGTTTTAATAAGCTTCTCATTGGCTCAAACACAGGATATCTCCCTGCTGACTCATATTGTAGAATGGTCTTTATTTACAAGTCTGGTTCCAGATTTCCATCGTTTAATCCAAACTAAATTGTGCTATTACTCCCTTGGTTTGACTAATACGAAGCAAACAATCCTGGGTCGAATAAAGCCTCTGAATTCGTTGGTTTAATTTCAGCTTTAATCAACCTTACATATTGTGTTGACTTTAAAAATAAAAAACTCCAAAACCAAACAACCTTGGACAAAAAAAATATATTTTAATAAATGAGCCATTATCTGTAGGATATGGTTCACCAAAAAAGTCCATAAACGTTCAATAATTCATTGAGGCTGTCTTTTTGGTAACACAAATCAGGCTTACTGCACTGCATTGAGCCAATAAATGTTTATAGGAGCCTTGGAGACCAATTGACCAACACAACATGTGCAATTGTTCCTAGTGGATGCTAAGTGCTGAACTATTTCAACATGAAATACAACTATGTCAAATATTCTGCAAGTTCAAAAAGGATTGCTGGCTGCCACAAATTGGAACGACGACCACTGACCACTTACCTTTAGTGTGATTTTTTCCATTTACATTTACCTCAAAGTTGGATAAATATCCTGCTATGATATAGTCAGTCAGAAACTTGATGGTCTTTGCAGTGCACTCTGGATTCATATGACTCTCCGTATTGAACATCTATGAATCTTTCATAAGAACCTCATTGTGGAGGCAATGATAGCAACGGTGTTAGGAGTTGGTAGTGGTGCATGGCAGCCTTGCAATGACTGCAATGTAGTAGCTTACCATCATTAGCTTGTGAATGTGTGAATGACTGAATGTTGAGTAAAGTGCTTTGGAGTCATCTGGACTTCACATTTACCATTTGTGGGAGCATTTTGGGTTCCTGATTGGAGCTTGATAGCATCAGTGGAAGGACACTTTAATCTCAGATCTTAAATTTTATTGTATCTGGTTTGTGTATTTTTCTGACAAAACTTTTCTTGTGAGCAGACATTATTGTGTTCTGTGACTCAAAGCAGTTGAGGCTACCGGTAACTAGCTGCTAATATACCCTTGCTAACCAGTCAGCTAGCTTTTTTGCGCCTATTAAGGCTAAGTGGAACTTTATTGCCAGTTAACTGGATAATTTTTGCTTTTACCACCGACTCACTTCTGTCTTAAACTCTTAAGTTTGACAATGCCTGATTGTAATACACCAGGATCCCACAACCATCCTATATATTTAAAGCTTTTTTGGGCTTAAATTTAATTCAAGGTGACATTAAAAAGGCCTTAGAAAGTCTTAAATTGGACTTGCTGAAACCTGCAGATACCCTGGCTTTGCCTTTGACCTTAACTTGCTCTGGTAGTCCTCAAGATAAGTTACTGCAATGAGTCTTTGCATAGTTGTGGCAGAAATTGGGTCAAATTTTAGAAAAAAAAAAAAAAAAAAACTATTTTGGGTGAATACTAAGCCTGACATTTTATGGTGTTTGGAGTGTCTGCTAGATCTTAATGGGTGTAATAGGAATACAATTGGCTTCTCATTTTCAGCTTTTTGAAAATGCAAAACTTCTGCAGCAAGGCTGTGGCAGGTTATCTATGTAGTGGGGACCATGCATATAACTCTTGGTTAATCACTTGATAGCTGGAGCTACTGGCCCTTGCTGACCCATGCCCTGGTTTTGACCCCTCTCTCTGCATTAGCAGGGCTCTGAATAAGTTATCGTTATTTCCACTGCTGCTGCCACAGGCATCATGTCCTGCTACAGGGATAAATCTTTTTACCAAGTACTGAGTGGAAAAAAAAGAAATGATTGCCTTCACACTAAAAGGGATTTTACAAATTGCTGCAATCAAACCACGTCCACATAGGTCATTTAGGTCGCTGAGAGTTTAGTGGGGTCTTCATCCAGTGTGAAAGGGGTCTTCATGTCTCTAGAGGTGTTTTGTAAGATGATCAGTCGGCTCTTTTAGAAAGTTGTGTTACACAGTGTGTAATACCAAAATGTTTGTCTCGAATATGTTGCTCCCTGTACAAGGGATTGCTTTATGCAACAGTGCAAATTGAAAACAAAAAGAAGAAGCAGCAGCTTGATAACATATGCATAGTGTTTAACCAGCTACATCGAGTCCTTGCATGGATCAGATTGACAACTTTAGGAGAACACTGAAATCTGCCACCGCAGAAAAGACTCCTGTGGAGAACTTCAGCACAGAACAAAGAGAAAATGGCAGAACTACCAGCAGGGAGGCACTAAAAGTGTCAACTTCTGAAACAAAAAACCAAAAAAAAAAAAACGCTTTGATGGCTGTCATTTCTGCCACAGTCAAACATAATTTTTTTCTAAACAAAAGACTGACTGAATGCCATTTGTGCAACATTTTTAAATCACAAAATGCTTTAGATAACAGAGGTGAGGTGGGTTGAGTTCGTAGGATATTTGCAAACAGAACTAGATGAACAAAATCCAGGACTTCAAGTATTAAATCGATCTTGTCCTTTGACTATTTTTCAAAAAGTTTAGCCTATAGTAAAACTGTCCAAACCTAATATTTTCTTATTTAATGTCAACTAAAAATCTTGAGCTAAATTTACATCTCCAAACACAAATTAGTGAAACTGTGTTTGCCAAGCACATCAAAACTGACAACTTGAAAATTCTTTAAGGCAACAAAAAGCAAATTATAAACTTTTGCCATTTTTTCGGTTTTATCAATCAAAATATTACCATTTTTTAAATTAAATACATGTAAATCATTGCAGATCCAGAAGATAAAAAAACAGCCAGTCACTTTTGCAATAATACAATTTTTATTTAAATTTTGTTGGTGTAGAAAACAATTAGTCTGTTCTCTGCAACAAGAATGCAGTAGCAATGAGTTTGCTCATTCTTTGAAAACATTTGTGTTACTTTAATTTAGCCAACATTAATGAATAATGATTGGTGAAAATTTGGGAAAGCTTTAGGGATATTAGACTAATAAAAATGCATTGTTGATGTTTATTTGCCACAATTACTGACCATTTCTGTGTCAATAAAACTTCTGAGTAGAAGGAATCTTAAGCTTATAGACCTTTTTTTTCCCACTAGGATGAGATCAATGTTTTCTTCAGTTAAAAAAATAAAAAAGAATCCTTGTTGAAGAAACATCTAGGGGAACCTGATGTCTATATATCCATTCACTTAAGATTTATGGAGGACCAATCCTGTCATAGTTAAGAACAGATACAAACATAAATTAAAGCTGCAAGCAGCGTTGGAGGCCCTCACAGCTCAGCGCCGCTCTGGCTGTATGGGGTTCAGAGATGGAGCTTTCCAAGAAAAAAAAAGTCACTTCCTGTTTTGAGGGGGCGGGTCTTAGATTATATCAGACTATGACAACATGGGATCATCAGGCATCCAATCAAGATCACTCATGCCAAGTTTGGTGCCAGTTGACATTTTTATGTGAAGTTATAGGTTTTCATTTACTTTGGCGAGTACGGCAAGTTTGCCGCTCGGCCACGACCCCTGAACATATATATGAAAACTTAGTTTTTTTGATAACTTTTAAAACCCCACCCCTTAACTGCATCCTGACCAAGAATGAAGCTGATAGGTTGAAATCCCTAGGACGAGTTTGTTAAAGTTCGAGGTGTAAAAGTGAAAAGTTGCCAAAATTTGCCCTTTGACCCAAAATGGCCGCCTCCCTAGGGTCCCTAGCGTAGGGGGTACCTTCAAGAATGTTTTACCTGATTTCAGGGGGATCTTCCTACGTGCCTAATTTCAGACCTACAGTTTGCCCTATCTCACGTTAGGGGGCGCTGTAGAGCAGTTTTTGCGATTCCACTGGAATTCATAAATTTTAGTTAGGGGACAATTTTGGGTGACGTTTGGTGAGTTTTTGAATATGTTAAAGCATCTGAAAAGCCGGGTACTTTGTTAGAAAAATAACAAGAAATCCTGCGATTATAATAAGCAAAATGAATGACAAAACAAAGAGATGTAGTTAAGAATGTCTCTATTAAGTAAGTATAAATGTTAATGACATCCTGAACCAGATCTTTGGATGAAAGCTGTTTTACTTCATATGTCACAGCATTACAGAAGTTTAAGACTTTAAAATGCTGAAAGTTCTGGTTCTCACTGACACCACCAGACAGGAAGATGCTTTTTAAATAATGAACATGCCATGTTGCATTTAATTGAACTTAAATAAAACATACTTATAAATGTGATTGCAATAGCAAACCAAAGATTGAAAAAACACATCAACGCCAGGGCAGGATCTAACAAATTAAAGTCATTTTCTTTTATACACTAATCAGAGAAGAAAAGAGGCAGATTTACTGTGTGGCTGCAAATCATAAGTACCGCAGGCAGGTGTGGTGATTTACAGACACAGACTCATTTCAATAATGACCAAAGTAGTCACCAGGAGCAGCGCAAATTAGCATGGAGTTGCAAACAAATAGACCTGTTAATAACCAGGAGGCTGTGATTCATCAGCTGCACAGTTTGTTTCCTATAGCCAGAACTCAGGATTTATAAGCACCAACCTGCACTTAACACCGACCACCCTGGCTCAGATGGAAAAAAAATAATCACTGCGACTTCTACTTACATAAGTAAATTCATGCTTTCACATGAGTTGTATAAAGGTTAAATCCCTTAGCGCAAAAATGACATTAGCATAAAAAATACAGCAATTACCAGTTTCTGAGACGACAAACTGATCATAAATAAAAAGGAAAATGTTGGAAAGCCAACATAATCTGACAGCTTTCTTTGTTCATTTTATAAAAACAAGCTGATTACTTTGTCTTGGTTCGTCCTGACACTGAATGTACAATTAAAAATGGCAAATCCTGCCTTCTCAGGCAGTGTGACTAAAGTGCTCGTCACAGAAATGGAAGCCAGACAAAATGCATTATGGCGCGGTTCATCTAATGGCTTCGAAAACTAGCAAACAAACTGAAACTATAATGGAAAAAAGTGATCTGAGATGAAAGTAGATGTAAATCAGAGGGTGAGGCACAGTCATCATCTTGGACCAATTAATTTGAGTGTTTTTTGAATGCAGGCTTTCTGCACGCTGTGTCATTTTCAATGTTCCCCAGCAGTGCAACAATAGTCTTTGTTTACAAAGAAGATCTCAAGTCAGAAGTGCAGGAAGTGATGCATGTATATATAAAAAGCTTCATCCCCGTGTTTTCATGCAACACTTCATGTACAAGCTGTTCTACCTTATTCTCCTCACTCATATAAGCTAGATTACAGTAGTGAAAGGCAAAGTAAAACGATGCCTGTGATCTCATAGCCAAAGGTCTTTGCAGAATCATTCTACAAGTCAGAACATAGTTTAATGGATAATCAGATTAAGCTTTCAGTATTTTAAGTCAGGTAGGTTACCAAAGTAATATATTTGCAAAACACCAGAATCTTTAAACACTTTTTATGACTTTCTACAAATTCTGAAGTTTACATACAATAAGATAAATTGGCCTTAATTTGGAAAAAGCCTTCTAGGCCTCTTTCAGGTTAACTCAATACAACTGAAATAAAAATGAAAGGTCTAAGAAAAAAATAACTGAATTGTGGACCTTCACAGGAGTGGTTTGTCAATTTCTAGACGTCTGAAGACACCATGTTCATCTGTTGAGGTACAACAGCTTGGAAATGTTCAGACATCAGGAAAATTACGAGTTCTGTATTCAAACGACATTGCATAGCTGAACCTGATAAGACTAAAGCCACTTTTTTTTCTTTTTACAGTGACATAAGTCGAGTATATAGTTGGGCTGACAGCCGATTCATCATCAAGGAAGAAAAAAATTACAAATGCTGCCAGAGAAAATCTGCTCAATTTTTGGAGTCCATTTGTGTTTTGTGAAGAATGGGAGTTTTGGAGATAAACACCAGTCTGACATTAGAAGGAAAAAAGGGGCAACATACATATACAGCTAGCTATTTAGCTAGCAAGATAGATAGCTGGATACCAAGATAGCTAAGATTGATAAATTGCTAGCAAGATAGATACATTATATAACTAGCAAGATAGATTGATAGCTAGCAAGAAAGGTAGCAAGATAGATAAGTAGCTAACTAGCTAGGTAAATAGCTAGAAAGACTCAATTGGATTTGTGAGATTTTATCAGATGAGACGGAGTCAATTTTTCAAGCAAGAAACATCCCAGGGGTTTCTGGCATTAAACAAAGGATGAACACATGTAAAAATGAACAATGAATGTTCACTGCTACATTGTGATGGTGCTTGGAGGCTCATTGACGATGTAAGGCTTTCTCTTCCAGATACTCTTGTGATCTTACCAGTACAGTGGCTCAGATGGCTCAATGAAATTTTAAACTGCAACAGAAATAATTAAATGGATTTCAAAATCACAAAAAGTTGACCATAACTTCTGTTTTATGTGAATTTTTTTTTTATGTCTGTTACATTACTTTCCTGGTGTCTAATGCATTTTGATGAACCATCTAGGCATCATATGTTAGATTTTAATGCATCACAAACTCCCCTGAAGAAGAGTTTAGTGGCGTCAGCCAGAAATCAAACAATGGGTCATTATTGGGGCTTTTAGCTGCATAATGATGCAAAACTTATGACCCAATCAACATATAAAGATCCCAGACACAAAATTAACTTTCCTTTTTCCATTTCCATCCAAGTTCCCAGAATTAAGACCATTAAGGATGCTATCTGTCACTTGTCACTTTAGGAGCACAGAAAGGCAGGAACGCGGTCGTGATGTTTGATTTTATTGCAAACACTGAAAGGCTTTTATGCTAGAGTCAATAAAAAGCATAAAATAATTAGAAATGTAAAGCCAGGTATGACCACAGATTGATTTCTGCAAGCCTATGGGGAATAATTGATCAGAAAAATGCAGCATTAAGCCAGGCCTGCCTTCTGAATCTGCGCCAACATCAATTTATGGTATGGTAATTTGCATGCATGCTGTATTCAGAGGCTGTAAATAAACTATAATGGGAAATCAGGAAGAGTCTGAACACAACGTCCTTCATAGTAATGGTCTTCCCTCATTTAAATATACAATATACCAATGCAACACTCTTCAGACTAGATTAAGACTACATTCAGTGATTTTATGTGGGGGTGAATTGCAGTTTTCACATCAGGAAAGTTTTTCAAGCTGTCTTGTGGACTTGCACTGACATCCGTTGTGATTCTTCAGCTCCTTTGTGGGTTTTCAGAAGCACTTTGTGACTTCAGTGTCAGAAGCACGACAAACCCGCTGACAATGGCACTCGAATACCACTTCTTCCAACATAACTCTTACTTTGAAGTCCAGTCAGGGGATCAGGCAGAACATTTTAAGAAGTTAATCCCCAATTTCTGCTCAAAATGCACACCATCCGCTTAATGTTTACCGCAGAGAGGTTCTTTAATTGTCCTGATTTCACCAGTTCACACTTACAGAATCATGCAGAGATTTTAAGGAGACCACAGGGGAGACATACGCTCTGCTTTGAAATAAATCATGGTTGATATGGCTGTTAAATTTTTTCAGACTATATCATTAGCATACCTTTGAAAGGATAAAAACATATATATTAATATTTTCAGCTGTGACAAGGTCACCGTGCCCCCAGTATGATAGCTTAATTAAATTTATTGTCCTTAAAGTTTTTGAGAAACGTTATGGAAATACGGCCTTAATTACGTCTCATTTGAAGTGCCATAAAAGAAAAAAAAAGTCCTCTTTGATTTTCCCATTCAGCTTTTTTTTGCTGCCATAAATAAGAAGACTTGGAAATGTATTCGGAAATGCCATCTCAGCTGCTGAAGTCATTTCCTCCTGGCATTAGTTTTGTCTTCTGAGAATGACTTTAAATAACTGAAATGCTCTTTGGCTCACTTAGCTGAAAAGAGGACGATCCATTCCTGCTTTGCTTATTAGTACTTTTAAAGTAATGACATGGATACAGGGTGTACAGGGTTTTAAAACCAGCAGAGCAGAATGCTGTAAGTAGCATTTCAATCTGGAGAGGCTCACACGGAGAAGAAAATAGCAGTTAAAAGATTTAATGGTACAATTTCTTTGGCGCTCGGACCCGGCAGAAGACCGTGAGGTGAGGATCGCCGTGAGCAGGCGGTCTGCTCGGCGAGCTCAGGATAGTCTTCCCCCCGGGACCGAAACTGGTGGTGGAGCAGAGCTTGGAGAGGAAGAGCACAAGGGATCCTGGAGGACGACCCTCATGGTGAAGGTGGAGAAGGGGAGGAGGTGGGTCGAAGCACGGCTGACGAGCAGGAAGACCCCAGGGTAGCTTGGACTTTTGAAGGTGTCTTTGGACGACGATTGGCTGGAGCGGCGTGAAGCTCCGGTCCGGATTGGCTGCGGTCGGGCGTAGTGATTAGATGATGTGGTGAAGCTGGTCGAGTCTCCCAGTTTGAATTTTCGCCAAGGCTCCATTTGTTAAAGTTTCAGACTTCTCCCCAATTTTAGAATAAAGCCTGTAAAATCAAATTAATAATTTAAATGCTCATCTAGATCTAGAAAACTAACCATTAACATACTTTTCTGGACTTTATCTGTGGGAACCCTAAAGAAGTTTATTGGTAATTTTATTAGAAAGTGAAAGTTGAGGTGTACCCTTGGAATAATTAAATAAAAATATTTATTAAAAATGCTTAGTAAAAATATATAACTATTTTTAATAATAGTTGTTTTCTAAAAGACGACTCAAAAAGTTTTTAAAAGCCTTTAAAACAATTAAAAAATGTGACTAAGATTTTTCAAAAAGCAGTGTAAATGTAACAACGCGTCTGTTGGACGGAGTCCCATTGTTGCCCAATTTCTCTGAGACAGACAGTGCTAATGGCATGAAATACATTAGCACAAAAGCCTCCAAATTTAATTCATTGAACATGAATTGCTTCAACTTCAACACGATTTCCAACAATGCTTGACAATCAACTTTTCCACACGTCTGGTGTGTCAGTGCAAACCCCCTTTGAATGCCTTCTGATTCTCTGGCTAATTCAAAGTACAAAGCAGCCAGTCAGGGCTAAAATTAAAGTTCAAAGGGCAGCAACTGAAACAGCACACTTAGAAAAATCAAATATTGGCACAAGCAGCCATCCCTGTTTCAGAGAATTACACGTCACGGTGGGGAATTAGAAGTCAAAACGGAGATTCGCGGAGCTTTGATGCCTAGGACCTTGATCAAATATTGATTGTATGGAATCGTGGTGGAAGTCAAAACTGGACAGAAATCCCCAAATCCGCGCTGCAGAATACAGGAGACACAGGCTTCTGTGATTTAAATATAATTTCCTTGAGTGAGATTAGCGCGTCCTTCAAGCCCCGTCAGCTCCTACTGAAAAGAACCTGCCAAAAGGAAGGAAGTAAGGAGTTTAATTTGCAACTTTCTGCTCCTCTTTCATTTCCACATTGCTGGTTCACCCCGAAATCTCTCTCTCTCTCTCACACACACACACACACACACACAGACTCGGTATGAGTAATAGCACTCGGGCTTTGGATTTATCACCACAGACACCCCATGTGAGGGGGGGGGTAAGAATGCATACAACTTAAAGCAACTTTTGAATAATGTAGATTTACAATTCAAATGGCAGCACTCTCCTCTACATTAGCTCTATTCCAGGAAGTTGGTATATATGAGTGAAAGTAGCAGTAATTAATGTTCGCCTGTGATGGGTTTATGTACATTATTGCCACAAGCTTCTGGATTTTATTGGAAACTTGTGGGATAGAAAAATATAGAGGGGCACACAAAAGAAGAGCCAAAAGAAAATGAAATAAGTTTAAGTTTATTTTAAGCTTATTTTTTAGTCAAAAGTCTAAAAAGTCTGCATAGATAGCTGGCTAGCTATCTTTGGCTAATTCAGAGAACTAGCTAGCTTGGTAGCTAGATAGACGTATAAATGATTCAAACTAGTTTTCTTTTTTTTACTTTAATCTCTAGCAGCATAATTTGAAAAACTGTAATCTTGAATTTGAGCACAAATGCATGGCATGCGTCTGTATATATATTTTTAAATATAAAATCATATGTACATGGGTTAGTGCCTTTTACAGCTATGATTCACCAACAGGATAGAAGTTTGTGTTCTCCAACAGCATATTATAAAGTTAAAGCTTGTTATTTTCTGATTTATGTATTTAAAGCAAACTTTTAAAATAGTTGAAAGGCATGCTATCTCTTCTTTGCCCTCTGATAAAGTAAATAAGTGAAGTAAACCTCCATCACTTCACATTTATTCCCCTGGAGAATCATTAAAAGATGAAAATTCATAAAAGCTTCAGCTGTATACATATTATTTTATGAGAATTGATACAAAAAAATACAAAAAACATTAAAATGATCCCCACAAGTAGTAGTGCCTGCAGCTGCATGCATTGTGCGTACCTTCAGATTTTCCTTTTAAGCTTTTTCATTATCTAACCATCTTTACTATTAACAAAATTATGAAGGAAAAAAAAAATCTTGTGTCAAAACATCTTGAACATATATGAACACCCCCTCATCTATGTGAGTCTGTGGGGGTGGGCACTTCCTAAGCTTAAATGTTATTGGTCAGTTTACTTTTATTTGGCAGCTTGGCGATTTTTCTGTAAACTAAAAATGGATGAGCTGATTTTGATTTCTCCCGTAGTTCAAAGAGCGGTCGAGTGAATCCTACCTCACCTTTTAACCATGTGCGCGGTTCAGGCAGGGTCGCCGGTTTATGAGCTTTTTTTTTTGTTGTGGTTTTATGAAGTGAAGAGCTGACTGGTCACCCAGCTGGCCGACCGTGACATATGCCACACTCTTCCTGACCGTCACACTATGACTGCGGGTTAAACAGCTAAATCTAGTCAAAATATTTGCCAAAAGAGTTGAAATGAAGCAAACATTGTTGCTTCACCTTCTCTGGAAGTCTCAGAAACATCACCTGAACCTGGGAATCTCCATCCTCCACCTCCCATGGATCACACGGGTAGGCTTTGCTATCCTGCCTTTATTATTTAGTATACTTTGCTAAAAAAACAAAACAAAAACATCTGAATAGGTCCGCTGTTCTTGTGGGCCATGCGCGTTAAATGCATATATTTGTGTGGTTTAGGTTCGTGCTGGTTTTGTGCAGCATGCACATCATGCGCGATGGAGATGTGGTTCTGTTCTTGTGGGTCAGGTGCAGTGGTAAAATTGTGCATATCCTCTGACGATATCCTGCAGGTGCCCCTGCCCGCAAGATAATTTAATTTAGTCAATTTAAGAGTATGAATTTTTAAAAATGTATCTGATATTTTGCTACGGTACAACTTTCAGTGCATAGAGCACCACTTGTTTACCTTATTATTTAGGTTCCTCTTGCATTAGCAGCTGGAGAAAGAGGACCTCCCACATCAGTTTCTTTTCCTGTGTGCGGCTCCACGTGCATGCGAGAAAAATCTTTGTGAGCGAAATATATCAACAGAAATAAGCCTTAAGCCTCCTTCTCATGAGACCCTCATTATGTGTGGAGCTTAGGTAATTAATGAACTGTGAACAACCTCTGCGCTTTGTGAATTGTACTATAAAATAAGAAAATTTCTCCATCAGTGACCTGAATACAATTCTATATTTATCATGGAATGACTTGCTTTGATTCACTGTGTGGCTCAGAGCTTGTATATTGTCTAAATTAAATAACCTTTAATAAAAAAATGACTTTTTTGACTACCCTGACCATGTTTCTTTGTAAAAAGGAAGTAGAATAGGAAAATATAGACAGAGTCAGACAAGACTTGTTTGTTTTTCTCATTTTAACCTGAGGAATAACCTTGTCAGTCAAAAGAAAGGTCTTGAGAATTCAATAAAACAATACGCAAGTCTCAAAGCCTTTGGATTTTTACAGCTAATGACCCGTTTTCGTCATTTTTTCATCACGTAGCTGCTGGTAAAGGCAAAAATGTGTCAGATAATACAATAAAAAATGTACTGAAAACATTTTTTTCACAGCTTCAGATATGTGAATATTTTATTGAAATTTTATTTGGTAGATATAATGTAATGCATATTTGTAGAGTAGAAAGAAAATGAGGGTCGACATAATAAAAATAAAGGTTTATACTGGATTTGCATACGCCACCCTCCATTCTAATACCCTAAAATAAAATCCAGAGGAGCCAATTGAAGAGAAAATCATAGTAGCGTTATGTGACTATGTCCAAAGCTTGGAAAATTTCAAATCAATGCTTCATGGAAAAAATGGAAAAAGTGGCAAACTACAAACCTTCCAAGGCATGCCTTATTGTAACTTTGGAGGAGCTGCAGAGATCTACAGCTCCTCCAGAACAGATTTAGAAAGTTATTGAAGGTTTGCAAGACATAAGAAATGGAGTTAAAGTTTCAACAAGCCAAGTAGGAAACCAAAAATACTAAACATTAAAAAAAAAATGTTAACAGGGAAATTATAAGAAAAATGTAAATTTATTAGAAGTATTCATGGCAGTATACCAATAATTTCACCACTATGTGATTTGCTAATAAAATGCAGGACACTGAGGTCAAATAAGACAAAAAATTATTTTGATCTACAATGTAAACAATCAAGGTTTGCACTTACCGAAACAGGTGCAAACTTGATAGCACACGCAAACCTAATCTACAAACAAACAGTACTCCAGCAGTGAGGCACAAGTCCAATAAATGTAACATGTCTCCCTTAATGAATGTGCAAAACATTATGCTGATCATCAGAAAGTGCAAAATGCTAGGAGGAGGATGTGCAAATGTCACAAGTTACCAACAGCAACGCAATTTACGAAACCTGAACCAGCCGGTGCCGTTTTAGCGTCGACATTTAGCACGTTTGAAAAGCAGGCGCAAACTGGCACGCAAAGATGTCTGCGGTCACCATGGGGAGCAATAAGCAAAGACACAATGACATCAGTTACAGAATGTCAAATATTTGGAACATTTAAAGAATTTAAGCTAAAATTAATAGTAAAATATAGATTCAGTTATTATTACAGAATAATTTCATTACTAATAGCTTAAATTTCAAATTACTGTAGTTACAAATGTATCCCATGACCTGAATATTCAGACGCTTTCCACCAAATCTGACTGATCTTGAATTTTCTAAGTATTAGACTTCCAGCTAAAGTTGCCGCCAAGGTTCTAGAAAGGTTCTCCTAAGTATTCATGGAGGGGACACTGAGCTTAAATTAGATATTTTATGGGGAGGGGGAATAAATCATTACCCTTTTCTTTATACAGTTATGACCCACTTTGTGCTAGTCACATAAAATCAAAATAAGTACATCAAAGTTTGTGGCTGTAAAGTGACAAAATTAAAAAGTTCAAGGTATATAAATACAGCTGCAAGGCGCTGTGACTTAGTCGTTGGTTGTGTATTGACAGTCATAAACTTTCCTTTCCCCATGTCTCTATAAGCTGTGTGCCGTTAACTCTATTTTAGCGTGGCATGACTGAAGCAGAAATGGAGCTTAAATGACAGAATAAATGTCAGTGCTGTCTGGACAAAATAAGCTTTTTAGAAAGGAAGAGTGAGGGGCATTTTTCTTTTTAATGTACAAAAAGCTTTTCCGGATTAAAAGCCACAAGCCTGTTCCTGTTTTCATCCACAATATGTGACACTGAGCCATACACTAAACACTTTCCACACCACCGCAGGCTGTCTGTGGGGGCATTTGGGAGCAAGAGTGGAAAACAGAACAACTTTACTCACTTTTCTCCTTTTTTCAGTCACTGACTTACATTTCCCAAGTCACTGAAAAAATAAACTTGCTCTAAAATATGCAAATGGTTTCACATTTGGTGTCTCTACAAACAAATGGGTTTTGCATCCCAAAAATCTCTGTTTAGCACTACTTGATCTACATTCTGACCTTATAGTTTATATGTCCATGTACATATCCTGGGGCCTCCTGTGAAGCAGTTAAATGTTTTATTATTTCTTCTGTTTTTGCTGTTTTGCCTCCTTGAGTTTTATTTGATTTTCATCTTTTGTCTCATATGAATGTACTAAAGAAACCATGGATAAAAATTCAGCCGCCTCAGTAAGATGTGAATGGTGCAGCAGGCAAATTTTGGGTTTTATGTTGGAATTCCTTTTTATCTGTAAGATTATTCTCAGCTAAAATGCTCCATTAACAGTTTGAGGTACAAACAGATTGATGTTACTCTGTTTTATTATCTGGCAGCCAACTAAGAGTGTTTCCACACCTGATAATCCGGTAGATTTGGTTTGATTTAGGACCAAAATTGCAACATTTGTTAAATTTTCAGCTGGTGTGGTTCACTTTCACACTGCACTGTCAGATTTTTCAAATCCCTTGAAAAGTCTGTTCCCTTCCTCGCCTGTGGGGGCGCTGCACCAAAAGCCACTGAAGGAAACAACATGAAAACATCCAAAGACGACACAGAGGAACTTCCTCCATCACAAAATGTAAACAAAAATGGAGTAGTGTCAGATTTTAGTGGTTCATTTTTATTTGTGAAAAATCAAGAGACATTTCTCCAGCTAGCGCTGGACTAGCGTGTTTGTTTCGGTTGTATTTACCCAGAATGCCCTGTGCTGTAATCCACTTCAGGCTTTTGGAGCAGTCTCTGGTCCACTTGGTGTTCACATATACATTTGAATCACACCAGAGTTCACTTCAACTGAACCAGAGTTCGCTTTTTTGGCCCGCATCAGAGTTTAATTACACATCCACACCCCCCCCCCCCAAAATAATTTACTTTTTTAACGAACTGGAGTTCAATTAAAGCAGAGTAAACAGGGTGGTGAGAATGTTTCCATATATAGAGGTTTTCATGCTTTCTGATGATCAGTTGATCACTATTATCAGCGCTGCTACCCTCCCTCTTAAGTCTTGTGGAAGCAGTAATGATTTATTTCCACTATTACCGATTGTTTAAAATGCGTTGGCAGTTGCAGTACCATGTCAGCAGTCTGGAGAAATTGTGTTATATGATGCAAGAAGATCCACTTTGTGACAGAAAGAGCTGGTAAAAAATTAAGCTGGTCTTTAAACACTTTTAAGAAATGTTAGCACTTTAATACCTCCATTACAAGCACTTGATAATACAGCAGTCTTCACAGTTTCTCCAGTGATAAAACATTAAAACCATCTGTCGATCTAGGGGGAAAAGAATAATACAGAACTGCCACCGGGGCAGTTAAAGAGGAATAACTTATGGCTGGCCCACAACTCTTATTGCAGTTTATGAAACATCCTTCCCCAAAAGGCTTAAATGTGTATCCTGCACTTCCTGTGAACCGACGCCGTAAAGAGTGAATGCACAAAACAGATAAATAAGTAAACACACACTCAGCTTGATATTCTCTGTACACACCCACCTCCTTTCATATTGTTGAGGCCGGTTTCACACAAGGTGAGAAGATATACCCTTCCAGACTTCAGAAGTGCATTTGATATCTCAAGCTGGACATTTGCGCATAAATAATAGATTCTATGATTTTTATTATTTAAAAATGAATGGGGGTTCCTTCTTCCTTCTCTTTTTCTTTGAGGACAGTTTGCTATTCATCAGCTTTAAGAGCAAGCAGGCCCACACACCAAGAAGGCAACAGACTGTACTGAAGGCACAAACTGAGTGCTCAATGTGCTTTAGGAGATATTCGGGATTCATCATCCAGCTTTGTTAATGGCAGAAGTGAAAATAAAATCCCCATCTCCTCCCGTTAATCAATCCCTCTTTTTCAGATTGGTAATTGTTCTTTATTATTTACCGTCTTTATCCTGGATATAAAACTCCCAGCAGTGGGAAACTCATCTTTTTCTTTCCTTTTGAGAGTCTGACTCAAATGTTTGAATAGCATTGATCTTTAGTGTTTATGCAAAAAATGAGTTTAACGAATTCAGTTTGAATGAAATGAAGGCCATTAAGTTCTAGAGACTTACCTTTCTTCAATTATGGAGTACAAGTGGTCTTTAGGAGGGGTTATGAAGTGAGCATGAGAATATTTTCATTGCATTCTCAATTTTCAATCATGAGATTATGAAGAAAGAAAAATACTACTGTCCCTAAAAATTATTTGAATTTGAAATAAACAGACGTAGGATTCACAAATCAAGTCTGTAAACCAAGACCATGTTGTTCTTTTCCTTGTTGCTTTCTGAAAAAGCATACTGGTTTTTGTATGCGGGAATTTTTCTGCCATAATTCGAGAAGACTCATTTACAGTCTGAAAGCAGAATTGCATGTCTTTTGTCCTCAAAACTTCTGTTCTCTTTCAAATATTCGCTGTGCATTTTCACAGCAAATGCACAGCGAAATCAAGCAATCAAGTTTTGCTTGATTTGATTCAAGCAAAACTTGTCTTTGCTTGAATCAAATCTCCGCTTGCAGACCTCTCTGCTCGTTTGTGAACCATTTTCTGCTAGCAGTTGGAACAGAATAGCAGAGTCGCCTGGCAACCTCTCAGCCAATAGAATGAAAGTGTTGTACCGGGTGCGTTTATTTCCTTCTAGTGGGTGTGCCTGTGTGGCTACTATTAATTGTAGCAAATGTCAATATAGTTTAACAGTTTGCATAGTAGTGAGATTTATGATTTTTTTTTTTACTTTGTAGAAATAAAACAGCCAATCTCTTATGTATCATAGAAAAAAATGGTTGCAGAGTTGTAATAAGTGAGGTTATGTTGAAGCATAAACAACAAAATGCAGTTTGGTAACTTCTTCTAATCATAGCAAAAATGCTTTTTTTTGCAGATTCTTTTCTAAAGTGAAATTATTACTTAATTAACTGTTGAATTAATTAGTGTGTGACAAAAATAACATCTTGCAAATAGTCTAAAAAATAGACTATAGTTGCCAAATCAATGATAAATATATTCTATACAATACATATTGTAATCGTTTTTCTTCCCACAGCTTGTGCTTTCTATATGCAGCCCACCTATTTCTCAGTGTCTTTAAATATGTAGCATTAGCAGAGTCCCTAACTGAGCTTTGAACACTGTTGTGCAATTACATTCTCCCCTTCCTAGCAGAGAGCGTAAGGTTGAACAGCTTGAAGCCAAAGACTTCCAACAAGACCATTTGGCTGTGCCAGTTGGAAGGAATCACTTTAAATAATGCAGACGCACTCAGCATCTCTATAATTGAACTTCAATAATGACGAGAACTCTTATCACGCTGGCTGGACTTGCTCCTGACAGGTCACAGTAAAGTACACGGTGACAGCCATTGTTAAAACTCCACTCAAATATTGTGCAAAAAGCTCTGCAGTGGCAGCTTGTTTTCTGTGTTTTGTGATACATTACAAGCACTTTGAAGGCTCCTCCAAAGTGCTATAAGTCTGGAAAGAAAAGGTAAAGTCCATAACAGCATGGACTTTTTGTCATACATTTGTCTTGCCAGAAGCGAGCAATGGCATTGTGATATTCCCCCAGATCAAACATCTTAAACATTGATTTGTTTTAGTAAGAGAGTAAGAAAAGATCACACACCATGTCCTCTAAAAGCTGAAATACCCAAAGTGTGTTTATTTCTTAGTGTGATGCAAATATGTGCATAAAAAGTACTGTAAGCTGCCTAAAGCTAAAGATCATATCAAATCATGTTCCACCTTTAATTTCAGAACAGTTTCAGAAAACAGCTATACACAGTTGGAAAGATTACAGAATTACCAGTTTTCAGGATATAGTAGTAGAAACTTCCTATTCCAAGTTTCTCAATCTTTGTTAGCCAATTTTTAAAATGTAAATATAAAGGTGCACTATGATTTGTTGCCATTATTTCTACGATGGTCAGATTTAAGAGACTAAGGAAGAGGAAGGACAAATGACAAGCAAATGGGTGAATAGACAGATTAGGCGTAAACAAGTAGAAGGATAAGTGGACATATGACTGGCTGTGGACAAACAGACACCAATTGTTTGATGGAAGGACAAGCCAATCGTTGGATGGATGAGGTGCAAGCAGATGGATGGACAAGTCTATGTCTGTTTATTGGGTGGAGAACCCAATAAACAGACAGACCTGAGGTCAGAATAATAACCAAATCAGTGATTCCATGGACAATGATCAATGATGGTTGGACAGACAAACTGATGGCCAGATGGACAGTCAAGCCATTGTTCAAATGGTTGGGCAGACAGACCAAAGGTCAACACTGGGACCGACAAACCAGTGGTCAGATGGTTGGATGAACAAACCAATGGTCAAATGGAAGGACACATCAATGGTCAATGCTTGGACCGACAAACCAATGGATGGAGAAATGGATCAACTAATTGAGAGATGGATGAGTAGCTTAATGGAATAATGAATGGTCAGATGGTGGGACAAAGAAACTGGTTAGAATGATAAACAGGTGGTTGAAAGAATGGAGAAACTGATGGATAAGCAGATTGATGGATATAATTTTTACTCAATAGGACAGGGAATAAAATCTGGATTTAGACCTGGGAAATGCCTAAATCCAGACTATTTCAGAGAAATTCTGGCAGCAGAAATGATTGAGTGGGATTTGGTAAACTTACAGGCCATTTGTTGGAAACTGATATTTCCTTTGCAGGTGTTAAATAAAAACCATTAATTCACCATACACCACAAATTAATGTATGCCGAATGAACGATTGAAAGCTCATACTGCTGGATTGTCATGTGTGGGATAACAGTGTGTTTTTGGCATGTTAAACCACAAGATTTCATGGTCATGAAATGCAGCTTAACATAAAACATGGCACTAAAATTAAACCCAAACTGTGTGCATGCAATCCGATGTTTCAGTTTCACTTAAAAAGTGCAGCGTGTCATGCAAGTTCCAGAGGTTTATGCATGTTTTCCCCGATTCTCAGCGAACATTATTAGTCATGCTGAAAACACTTCCTTGGGGAGATGGTGAAGGAAGTCATTTGCCTGTATTGGTGGAAACATTTTTTTTTTTTTTGCCTACCCTATCTCCTGCTGTCTTTATCTGACTTCCACCAAGTGTGTGTGTGTGACTGAGAACCAATCCAGCAACATATTAATTTGAACCCTGCTTGCCAAGAGTGCTGGTTGCAGCAGTGCTACAGCCGGGAAGGCATCATTTTGGCTTCAGTGTTCCAGTGCCAAATGAATTACACTGACAGCTATTTACTGACCCAATTTTTAAAAATGAATTGCAAGAATCATCTTCTTCAGTAACAAGCCTGGTGAGTATGGGAAGTGCGACACGGTGACACCTAATCTACCCAAGAATCATGCGCATTCAGGGATCATTATTTTAACTTTGGGTGTCTCGCGCTACAAAACGAACCAAATGAGGACCATACGGGTGGTGAAAAGTCTGACTGTGAAACAGTCAAGTAGCGGCATATTTAGTTCCAATCATCTGCATGCATTTTCAACGCTTCTGGATATCTTACCGGAAAAAAAGTACAGATGTTTTGACTTACGTTTTGTGACAATGTCAAGGATTTTTTGTTGTGTGTGTCTTAAAGGAGAGAGCTGCAATTATTCTTTTTTTTAAGTTGTCATCTGATGCCCCAACACTTGGGGCTAATTAAAAACTAGCTTCTAGCCCCATTTATTTCATGTACATCCCAGGGGTTAGCAGTGCCCTGTATCACTTAGTTATGTAAGTGAAGGACAAAGTGGTGGGGCTATCTGCCCTTGTATGAAGAAATTTGTTTAAGGAACAGCTTTTCCATGATTTCCCTCAGAATTCATTCAAATTCAGTCAAAAATGGCTACTAAACAGGGAATAAAAGATGTTTCACCTCTAAAAGGTTTTATGCCAGGTCTGGAAGGTGACTGAAACCACTGAGTAAAATATAAAAATTCTGATTTTAATCTCAAAATTCTGTGAAAAAACTCAGAATTTGAAGACAACTCAATATTTTTACTTTGAAAAACTTAATTTGATTACTTATATCAAATCAACTCAATTTGGGTTGGATAACCTATTTTCTTTTTTCAGTGAATAATTGCTAAATATTGATTTAGCAATTATCCCGTGGAATACTAATTCCACAGGCAGATTATTTCACTCATAAGACATTTTCCCCCAGTAGTTTTTCATCACTATTAAGGAAGTATTAACATAAATGAAGATGTACCTTGCTGAAAAGTTACCTGTAAGTTAATTTAGTGTTATTCCAAGTGTACTAAGAAATTTGCACTAGAAACTAGACCTAAAATACTTGGTAAAATTGGGTTTTTGCAGTGTGAGAGCAGCCATAATGTGATCTAATCCCATGCAGTGGACAAACAAGAAAGCCGTTTCCCTGGCACTGCTTTCCCCACGGGAGATTACGCATCTCCCTTTTTCATCACCGCATTTCGACTTTGGCGCTCCACCATTTATAAGACAAGCCTAACTGCCCATCCTGAAGCTTCGGACTGGCCAGGAAAAAGCAGAGCGCCCCCAGTAATTGTGTCACCTACACAGCGTTCGGTTTTAACAAGCAGGCATGATGTAGAAGCACAATGTGAGATGGATGTTCACCTTTCTTTTTTTGTATTAAGGAGCAATTTAGAAGAGAAGGTTGAAGCAACAATCACCAACACTCTCTGAACAGGTTTAAGGTTGAGGCAGCGTGTTGCACTCAGATGGACAGAGTAGAAATGTAATATAGCGCAGCTGCAGAAGACAATTTCGAGCCTTCGGTGAGTTGTGGCGGCCTCCTCGCCGGAGCCCTCCTGGCTGTTGTGTTCATCCCCGTCCACTTCCTCAATATACTTCAAACTCCTTTAGGCCTGAGCTTATATTCTGGCCTGCTTCATCTCTCCACAGTATTTACTGTGCCTCTGTCCTTCCCCAGTACTACCTCAAATCTTTGCCAAATGCTCGTCTGACAACCTATCTCTCAGCTTCAGCGGCAGATGAGCAATATGGACTCATTCGGTGGCAGCAGCCCCCGTGGCACTGACAGGAGCGGCGGCCGTGTCTGCCAGGACTTATTACTCGCAAAAGATTGCTGATCAAATTGTCAAACCATCCAAACTTTGAAAGGTTTTTTTTTTTCCTTCCACTGCAACCTGATGACATGTGACCTCATTTTTTCCCTTTTTTTTAGGGTAAGGTGTTTCTGACATTCCCCAGGAAAGGTTTTCAGAAATTTCAAGGTTTATTAAAATGTGAAAAGCTTAAAAATTAATTTAATTTTATTTGGATTTTCTGTTTGTAAATACCTTAGTTACTTAGGCTTATTTGGCATGTCAAAGAAAAACATGTGGGTGTCCATATTTCATAGTAATTTTTTTTAACTATGTCTATAAAAGTCAGAGTTACAAACTAAATATTTAATTTACCAGTTAAAATATTTAGCTTTATTTAAAACTGTTTCTGAATTGAGTTGCGACCTTACAAATCAGAATTGAAAGTCTTACGGTCCTTTTTAGATTTTTATTCATCCAAAATGATGCATAATTTTCTTTTTATATCAAATATGCACTACTTTGTGTGCGTCACAAAGCACACAGAAGTAGCGGTTGTAGCTAGACAAAATGTATAAATAAAAATGTATTAATTGAAGGAATTTCTTCCTCTTGTTCAGACACAAAATAATAGTTTGACTTGCAATACGCTAAATTCCAGACAGGAAAGATGCATTCAATAATTATATACTGCTTTAACCCTCATCAGCGAAATGACCGCCCCCTCGAATAAGCATTTTTAATCTCTTTCATTAGGGCGGCATTACGGCTTTGACAAACTGATTAGAAGCCTCAGTCCCACTGCCTGCTCTGATTGTTGTTAATAGCAACCTGTACAGCGGCGGCGGCGCAGGCAGACTGAGTGTGGCTTGCTTCGTTCAAGCAACGTCTGTTTTAATTACAGCTTCATTCAGATCAATGCAGCATTGACACTGTGATCAGCATTCAGTTCCGAGTGTTCCTTAAAGACTCTCCTTGTTTTGGCCCAGATTTTTGATTGTGAAGAGGATTTCGCAGGCTTAATGAAAGATTATTCTTCTTTGATTTAGCACTTTGGAATGTTCCCCCCTAATCAAAACTCACGAGAAGGACTCTAAAAGACGTGGAATCCAAATTTTTTTCTTTTTATGGTTACAGACTGGCTTCTTAAAATGACAATTTTGGCATATTGCCACAGGAAGTGATGAAAGGCAAAGATTAAATGTCCCAGCTTTAAAAAAAACCCTGCATTTGATTTGATGCATATCACAGTATTTCTCTCATTCAAGCAAGCAAATGAAGTGAATGAGGGAGCAGGAGGCAGCGCGTGGCTCCAGATGCCATCTTTTAGGCCTGACCTCCCTGAGGATAGTCTCGTCTTGTCTTGAGCTGGATGATCCAGCGAGCGACAGTCTGGTGATTCCATTAGCTCGGCCTCTAATAGCATGCTACACCTGGGTCCTTATGTTTCGACAAAAACATCCTTATTCATCCATTCCTCCTCAATCATTCTTGTGCTTTAAGAAAATATTGAAAAAAGGAAAACAAATACAAGTCTGTTTTTCTTGGATGAAGATGATTTAAATGTTTTCTTTTAAATGTTATCCTTTATGCCTCCTTGAACAGGTTAGGATAGATTTACATACAATACAAAAGATGTTCATTACACTTTTTGCACAAACTCAAATAATGTCAGTTTAGGATATTTTGAGCTCCTTTTAAAATGAACTGTTTTAGGGCATCTTGTCACTTTAAATCCATATCAGCTGCTGCTCTCCACTCAACGTTTAGATTCGCACATGAAAATGGCTGCAAAGAGATGAACAAATATACAACCGTATGTGTTTGAAAAGCAGAAGTGGAACCTTCTGCACAACCAACAAGAATGCGGCAAGTGGTTTCTGTATGGTAAGTCAACAATAAAACACTTGTTTTCCAGCAGCCATTGTACAATGCATATGCTCCACACACAAAAAAAAATCTTACCAACAACACCAATAATGTGTCTTTAAATAACCAGGATTTTACTTTTTCCACATTTACAGACTTTTACCTAAAACCGAGCTTTGCTGCACCCAGATCAGCTTTTTATTCATTTAGTAAACTCTTCTAAATACAGCAAATAATAATAATAATTTACAAGTATAACCAGTACTTTTTTATTAATATTAAGGAATTGTTTACTTAAAACAAGCTCCTAATCCTTGCTGAAAAATGACTTGTAAGTTACTTTTGTCATATTTCAAGTGTATTGAGATATTTTCACTAGAAACTAGTATGATTTTAGTAATTATTCTGACAATTCTTCAATTAAATTTGATAAAATAATTGACACAGTCTGCAGGTTTCTCATTCAGGCACTTATGCCTTTTTTACTAATAGAAATGCATTAAAAGATTAACAAATAATTCAACTCCTTTTTTAAAATAAGAAGATAAACATTTTATTTCCTAAAAGTTAATAAAATTCCTTTAGTGAACCTGAACCAGGTGAAACTAAAACTATGCAATTTGGCTAAAACATATTTACAAATGTATTTATGTATTTTTTATCTTAAATGGAAAATATATCTATACATAAATTTTGCACATGTTTGGGTTAATTACCTCTCATCTTGTTCAATCAACAAATTGCCATTTTCTGAGCTAACAATTAATTGACCACTAAATTTGCAATTAATTATGATTAATCGTTTGAACCCGACATATAATTATTTGAACAGATGAATGCGGCCCATTCAGACATCTGGAAATTATTCCCAAGATTGAACAAGACTTAATCCTCTAAATATGTTGTTCTTTCAGCAAAAAGCCCTTTGTTAGTCTGTGTAATCCAGTTAATGATTAATCTATTACTAAGTTAGCGATTTATCACAATTAATCCAATTAATCGTTTCTGCCCTACATATCATTGCTTGAATGCAGCACATCCAGACACCTGGAAATTGTTCCTAGGTTGAATCTTACCTACTGCTCTGAATATGTTCTTTCAGCAAATTGCCTGTTTTTGAGTCTGTATAATTCAGTTAATGATTAATCTATTACTAAGTTAATGATTAATCACGATTAATCGTTCCAAGTCTACATATAATTGTTTGAACAGATGCACTGAGCAGCTTCAAGCATCTGGAAATTGTTGAACCAGACATGTGCAGCTCCACAATCCTCTTCCTGATATTCTGGGTATTTTTATTAACAGGTTTGTGTGCAACGAAGAGTTACCTTTCCTTACTTTTCAGGTAAAATAAAGTTAATGCTAACATGCTTCTTCTCCATAGGCATCTGTGTTGATGCCCATCATTTTTCCTTTCATATCAGCAGTTTACCTGTAATGGCCTTGTAAAGTATCCTTTCTTCCCTTCTCTGTTGGCACGCTACAGTGGAAATGCCTCAGTGTCCCACAGAGCACGGGTCAGGCTGAGGTGCCATGATTGACGCCCGACTCCAAGCAGCCGTTCCACCTCTTGCTTAGCAAAGCCGGTGCCAAGAGGATTAAAAATGGAGTCCTCTAGGGCCACGCCATGCCATCTGGTCAGAGTTGATCTGGGAGCGGGGCTGTCAAACAGGACTGCTGAGCGCAGGAAACACTGAAATACAGCTTTCAGTCTCCACAACGCTTTTTATTCTAGAATAAAAGCCTTCTCACGTCATTCAGTGTTTTATTGCATCATTTTTAGTGATATTTTTACATTCAAACGTTATATTCTAAATCCAGGGTGTCTAAACTTTCAGTCACACAGATCAAAACTGTGACGTGAAAACGACTGGAGGGCTAATAAATAAATAAAAAATCTTTTATATACTTAATAAAAACTTGCAATGCTTTAATTAAACAAATAAAGTCAAGACCCAAAAGTTAAATAGGATTTTTCAAATGTATCTTTTTCAAGAAATGTCGCCAATTTTCTAGGTACACTGCAAAACAAAATCTCAACTATTTTCCATCTAATTTCTACTACTTGAAATACACTTAAAATAACACAGTTAACTTACAAGTAACTTTTCAGAAAAATATAGGAGCTTTTCTAAAGTAAATTATTCCTTAACGTTCATGAAAAAGTACTGGTTCCACTGGCAGATTATTTCACTTATTATGTGGGAAAAATGCTTCGTCAAATGTGAAATAATCTGCCAGTGGAACTAAGACTGTTTCAGTTTTAAGCAATTATTGACTTGAGACAGGCCTAATTATTCTGCTGAAAAATTATTTATAAGTTATTTTTGTTTTATTTCAAGTGCACCAAGATATTTTCCACTAGAAACCAGATCATGATGCTTGGTAAGATTGTGTGTTTTTGCAGTGCATCAATTGGGAATAAAAAAAGAACAAACTTTAGTCAGTTCTGAGCAATAAAATGAAGGATTTAGGTCACTGTTTGGAAAGGCTTGCTGTATTTAGAAGAGTTTACTAAATGAATAAAAAGCTGATCTGGGTGCAGCAAAGCTCGGTTTTAGGTAAAAGTCTGTAAATGTGGAAAAAGTAAAATCCTGGTTATTTAAAGACACATTATTGGTGTTGTTGCTAAAATTATCTATTGTAAGTATATGTTACTTTGCGATAATTCTGCCCTAGTTAAAAGTAGAAAGTCTCCAACTACTTGAATCAAAGTCAGGGGCCGCAATCAATCAGTGCAGGGGCCGTTAATGGTCCCTGGACCTCTAGTTCTAAACCATCTGCTTCAGGAAATGTTTATCATAGTAAAATAAGATTTTTAAAAAATGAAAATCCACTCTTTATTTCATATCTGTCCATCTTCAATCCAATCAAAAATAAAATATGGAAATGCCTAAATGCTAATGCCTCACTAACCTTTTCTATAGACTGATGTGGGCCACTACTGATTCCCTGACCGGATCGCTAAAGGTTAAGACGTGTGGCTACTCTTCAGCATGCCGAGGAGAAATAAGACGACATCTGTGCTCTGCATGACCAAGAGAGGAGCGTAGCAGCGCGTGAAAAATCTCCTGGAAGATGAAAATTAGGGAATTTAGGTCACAGTCAGTGACGACTGCCAGACTTCAGGGAGAAACCAGAAAGTTTTGATGTTTATGTCATGTAATTCGTTTTTATGCTGGTCTCTATTGGGGAGAAAGGGAGGTGGGGTTTGGATTTTCTTTATTTGATTTCCCTATTTGGGAGGTTATGGGTATTAGCAGAAGCCAGCTGATGCCTCCTTTTCCACCTAAATCTTCCTCACACACACACCCACACGCGCACACACACACACACACCACTGCACGCCCACACCCCCACAAACGCTTCATCATTTGTTTTCTTCTTGTTTTACCTTAGGAGCCCTTTCTCCAACATTTTCCTGGTGCAAATGCCAAAAACAAGATTGATTAAAATGATTTTCAAGTAACCATGGCTGAGCTGGAGATGAACAATTACCATATTCCCCCAAATCCCAACACTAAACCTGATTATGACCCGAGTCACCCCTCAACTCAAAAGGCATTAACAACAGGAAGCAGAAGACTTACTGTCTAGAGAGGAAGATTCAAGCTATTCACATTTTATTTTACTTTTTTTTAATTTCAGGTCAGTGTTTGGCAGGAATGCAAATTTCTAATCCTCAAATTTGTACTGGCTTTTCTGTATGCCCAAAGTTTGTGAGGCAGATATAACCTGAAAAAAATTACAGCGCAATCTTTCCAGCTGGAAGATAAACTTTGTACTGGAAAATTTCAAATAATTACATATAATCACATAAAAAAAAATAATTTAAAGCTTTTTCTTTTTTTTTTTTTTTTACAATAATAGCACCGATCAAAAGGGAATAAAACAGCATTTTACCAGGAAGAAACAACAAAAAAATAATTGTCTAAACACAAGTTTCCTTTCTTTTTCGGCATTTTATAAAAAGTATTTACCGCTTTTGATTTTATCCTTGAGTTTATCCTTTTACTCCTTTTACAAATCAGTCATGCTTAATGAAATTAAACTCTTTTGGACAAAAATAGATTATAAAATACATCCTTTTTAATGTCGGAGTGAAAACTGATTTGTACAAAATAATGACAATTAAGTACAAATAATAATAATGGCCGACGTCAAGTTTTGTCAAAGTCACTTTCGGCAAAAAATTACTTAAAAAAGTGACAATATACAATATAAAATAATTGCATAAATGTTCATCCCTTCCACTTATTTAACTGTTAGAGTGGAAGTTTGATGCATTTTCCAGGCACATAGTAGTAGCATAATCAAGTAAATATGTTAACTTCAGTTGATTTAAAAATGCTATTAATATCAAATATGACATCTTGAAATTGGGTCTCTGTCTCTTTAAAAACTCCTGCTCTTTCTGTAGCTCCGCCTTCAGGAAGTCATCACAGCATCACTCCTATTAACACTTTAATATTTTTACCAGCGTTTCACGGAGAAGCTAAGAGGAGGGGCTGCGCCTCGGAGGCGGAGCTTTGTCCTCCAAAGCTTTTTACACAGATGAATGGTTGCCATGGAGATTAAAGTTGGAGATCTCAAACATGCATTAAAGAATCGAAGCAACACTCTAGGTATGTTTCAGATGAGAGAATAACATTAAATCATGATGTAAAGCTAAAAAAAAAAAGAGTCCATTTTACATAATTACTGCCCTTTTAAAATTTTGGGTGTAAAACAGTCATACAATACATTTTATTTAAGATGAATAGAGTAAAATGAAAAGTAAAAAATAGTCCCAATGTTTTAATAATATGATCACGCATAAGAAAGAAAAATAAATCTCTAATATTTCATTTTGTACATTAACTTCAGTATGTAACAAGAATCTATTAAAATGATGAGTTACTAAGTTTACTTTTCAGCCTGTGAATGCCTTGTGGCGCCACATTAAAGCCAAAAAAAAAAAGGCGAACTGATGGACTGTGTTTATCTAGCAGCTGAGTTTCTCCAGGGTTTGTATCTAAAGATGGCGAACAGATGTTGAACAGTAGGAAACCAGAGAATTAGGATTGGTATTCTGTATGCAACGGCATACAGAATCTGTCTCCTACAAGCTGCTCCTACAGGCAGCTTGTAGGAGACAGACACTGATTGAATAAATCTATATCACCCCCATGACGACGGTTTATGGTTAAGCTTCACACAACGTAGTCAACAGTATTTGTTACCTGAATAAATTGGCTAAATTGCCCACCTAGGTATTTTAATAAACGGCAATATCAA